>NC_135787.1:70422500-71622500 GCF_051106095.1 Pogona vitticeps
ATTATTATTATTATTATTATTATTATTATTATTATTATTATTATTATTATTATTATTAGTAGTAGTAGTAGTAGTAGTAGTAGTAGTAGTAGTAGTAGTAGTAGTAGCAGTAGCAGTAGCAGTAGCAGTAGCAGTAGTAGTAGTATTACTATTACTATTATTATTATTATTATTAATAGTAGTAGTAGTAGTAGTAGTAGTAGCAGTAGTAGCAGCAGCAGCAGCAGCAGCAGTAGTAGTAGTAGTAGTAGCAGTGTTATTGTTGCTGTTGTTCAAAAACACCAGTCACAGTCAAAATTATAAAAACATTGACTGGTATTATGTAACAGATACAAGTTTTAACCAAAAACCTAAGTATCTGTTAAAGATCGACACAATATGTATTCTGTTCCTAATATTGTCTTTTTTAAAGTTCTAATTATGTGATTTCTGAGATTTGCAACTGTTAATAGTACTGTGTGAAATTTCTTGATATTGTTCCCATTATTATTATTATTATTATTATTATTATTATTATTATTATTATTATTATTATTATTATTATTATTATTATTATTATTGACCCAGGATTCTAGTAGTATGGTATTGTCCTTACATCTCAGTTATCCAATGAAGCCTTAATTGATAGTCTTCTGGTGGCATTCGAAAAGTGGTTAATTGAGTGTGTGTACAGAGATGTAATCCCACCTCTTTGCCTCTCACTGTCTTCACGTGAATAAGTACAATCTGAAAAGAAAGCAGCCTGCTACGCATGGAGACTTGCCATATGACTGGCAGCCCTGGTTCTTCAAGGTTTTTAAGTGAGTGGCGAAACCCCACTGGTCATCAAATAGATCCCCTCCCAGTGGAGACAGTGACAGATGGGAGGCAGGGTTAGAATTCACTCCCTGCTCACATTCCAGATGAATCCTTTTCTGAAACCTTAAATGGGCTTCCATCTTTCCCCCACTCCACATTTGAGTTGTTTTGGGCAGACCTCTGTTGTAGCCGCCTGGCTATAGAACTCTCTGTGTTGGAAGCCATCTAGCTGGCTCCACCTCTTATCATTCTTAGACATCAAGAGGAAAATTTTGTATTGCCAAACCCATTGCCTAATTAGCTTTTCATGTTGTTTACTCCTTTCTTATCTGTAATTTTTTCCCCTTTGCTAAGTTGCTCACTGTATTCTTTTTCATTTGTTTTTTTGTAAGCCGCCTTTGCTATCTCTGAGTTGAGATAGAAAGGTGAGTATAAATGAACAAGTAAGCAAATAGGTATGCCTTCATCAAAAGTTACCTCTTGAACTCCTCTGTGTGGTTTTCTGTTGAAAAGACTGAGTGTGGCGCTCCAGGTTTTACAGGTCTGAGAGTGGTACTTAAGGAAAGGTGATTTTGTGTTGGGTTTTTCCTCTTCTGGTTATGTTTATGTTACTTTGTTGTTTTCCTTGTACACACTGTGTTTAGGAATGGAAAAAAACACAGAAAGAGATCTTAAAGCCTGATACAAAGACTGTTTTAGGTTGTGCTCTGGTCCATATCAATAAGCTAAATAGCATCCAAATCTCCATAATTTAGAGCTTGACCTACAAAAGTGAATACATCCCACCAAACAAGCATTACAACTTGATGATGACCCTATCTACCTCTGCTGTTCCCACTAGGCATCAAAAAACCTGGGAGGTTTATTGACTCTCCCATGAGCCACCATGCATGATTGGGTTGCATTTGGTCTGGTTGGTCACAAGCTGTACCAGGATGGAGAACATATGGCTGTCTCCAGATGTTATTGGATTGCGAATCCCACTGTTCCCTCATCACTGGCTTTTTCAACTGGGGCTGAAAGGATTTGCAGTCCAACACAGGTTTCATCAACCTGGTCTAAAGAACAAGCATTCAGAGCAGTGAAGGATTGGTCGTTTCCCCCTCACAATGCTTTACATATTTATGTTCTTTAATAGGACATATAGCTTAACTCTATAAAACAGAATTGTTTGGAACTTTACTCTTTTGCAAAACTGATGAAGATGTCTGTAAGAAGGAGATATCTCTGCCACTGTGACATATTACAGATTATTTCCTTATGCATAATCAAGGACAAGTATCCTTAAAATGAGGTTAAATTATACCATTTTTTTCTTAAAAACTAATAATTAGTTCTTCCTTCTATAAAAAAAAATATTGAGACTGACCCAAGTGTGAAATGGACAACTAATTAAGTTATTTGATATAAAGTGTGTCTGTGAGCACCAATAAAATGTGTTCTGGAAAAGGAAGGAATCATTAGGGAAACGAGATTCCCTGTCAAAGATGAAAGCTATCAGAGTAGTGGGTAGACAGCCATCTTCAACAGACAAGGCAAATCACAGGCCACCATGCCATGTGGGATACGGTTGTTAACCTCTGGGAAAAAAATGACAGTTTGTGGCAGGAATAGAACTAACATCTCACACTGGCAATTTCTTTTTAGTAGCTGCCACCGTTAGACAAGTGGGGTGAGGAGAGAGGCATTATCATTCCTTCTGGTAGCGGCACATTCTAGAATGTCTTGAATCCCTAAACAGATAACATCATCAGTAACAACAGCAGCAGCAGCAGCAGCAGCAACAGAATTTGGCTAGTTCCCTTTTAATTAGCAGATTAAGGAACATGGAGAGATCAGCCCAGGTTTACCACCACCACCCTCTCACAGTGACTAGTGCTTTATGTGATAAAATCAGAAACGGGGACAAACCGAACTAGTTTGTGGTCCAGTTTATGCAAGCTGTTTCCCAAAATGGAACAAAATGCTGAACTTTTTTCCTCTTGGTGTTTCATTTTGCTTTGGCAAAATGGATGCTCAACTGCCCCCCTTCCCTTTGCTCCTGTCACATCCCAGCTGCTCCCCCCCCCAGTCACCTCCTTCCCTGGTCTTGATGCCTCCTCCTCTTCCTCCTCTGCCACTGCCATTTTCAGAGACAGCAGCCCAGATTCCCTTCGGGAAGCTGTCCTGCTGTCTTTGAAGATGGTGGTTGAGGAGGCGGCAGAGGCGGAAGCTGCAAGGGAGGAGGCAGGACCAGCAAGGTGATGGGGAGAGTGGGAAGTGGGCCAGCAGTCAGCAGAGAAGGGTGGAGGCATTAGGTTCACCTCCCCTCAGGCATGAACCAGAAAAATGAACCACAAACTGGGTCATTTTTCTGGGTTCAGGAGTGGCTCATGGCTCAGGGGTAGCCACAAATTACCCCAATTAGTTGTCTAGAAGCTTCTAAAGTAGGGGAAAAACATCTTTACTTACAATTGCTATCTGTAGTTATAACAAGAAGAGTAAAAAAGGAAAAACGAGGAGAGGCGAGTCTCAGCCATGTAGGAGAACAGACCCTTCATGCTGGCTGCATGGCTGGAAATCAGGAAGGACAATCCAGAGGCAGGGAAAAAAACTTTAGCAGTAGGTTAGTGGAAAGGAGAAAATCACTTTAGGTCCTAAAAGCCTCACTTTTGCTGATACCCAGTGTTACAAAGCATGCAAGATTGTTATTATCTCAAGAGTGCCATTTTTGGAACATTCAATATATGAAAAGAGACACACCTTCTTGGTATATCTTTACCCTGATAGTTAATACAGTCTCACTAATTTTCCTATAACAATCCAGAACATTGATTTGGTGTCTTTCTTTGGAGTTATTTAGAGAAAATGGCATGCTTGTATGTTCCTGCCTCATCATATGATAATCACTGTTTCTACTCACAATTGTTAACTATTCCATTAAAAATAACACATTTAATTAATGCGGTTCCACGCTACAGAAGAACATATTCCAAATCCACTGGACTTTAGCCACTGGATTCATCCTGCCTGGACTCCTCAGAGTTGAAGAGCAAACATCTGGAAGGATAAAGGCTCCCCACTCCTGAGGACCAAACTCTCTCCCTTTTGCTAAATTTTGTTTTTGTTTGTTCATATTCTACCAGAGTGGTTACTTATGTATCACCAAAAAAGGAAACGTATCTCCCGAAAAGCAGATCAAAAGGCATCCATTTGCATGAAATGTGCATATGCTAGTTTGAATATATAAGTGCAAATTTAGAAATGATTCATGTGATATTAAAACAAAAACAAAAAAACCCAAGGCATATCAGTAAGTGATCTGTATGCTTATTCAGTCTGCTGCCTAGGGGCTAATTAAAGAGGCAAGAAAAGACCCACACTTCTAAAACTGATTGTTCAGGTCTCTACTCGCTGCTCCAAGTGGACTTCTACTAATATTGTAACTGCCACAGAAAAAGCTCATCAAATTCTCTGGGCTGGCCCACTGGCATGTCATCCCTGGAAATCACAAGTTCTGATCCTGAACAAAAAAGGAGACTGGCAAGTTCCTCCATAGAAAGACAGAGCTATTCAAAACTCTGCCATGCCCTCACCAAACTATTGGAATTTATTGCCGATGTTAATTCCTTTTAGTTTATAAAGCAGAAAAGACCAACTGCAGCACAGGGGAAATGTGAAGGAAAATAGCTAAAAATCCCACCTTTCACCTAGCCCCTTCTCACAATGATTAGCCCTTCTGTATATAAAAATCACTCTATAAGTAGCTTAGGCAGAAAAGAAAAACATATTTACTTGCAGTTGATCAGTTACAATCAGAAGACCAAAAGGAAGAAAAAGAAAGAAATTGGCATGATGTCGGAGGCTCAATGATGTTGGAGGCTCGGTCTACCAGTGCAGCTGCATGGTCAGAGGTCAGGAGCAGAAGAAGCAAAAAACAATAGAAGCAAACACACAGGAAGAGGGGTGGAGCAGGGCAGGAGAAAAAGTATTTTGTTAATTACTGTAGTGGCAAAGCACAATCATGCTAGGCTGTGAAATCCCGCTGTTCAGCTGCATGCAAGATAGTTAATTTTTCCAACACATCATGTTGTTGTTGTTGTTATTTTATTTATTTATTTATACGCTGCCCAGACTACTCAAAGGTCTCTGAGCGGCTTACAACATTTAAAATGCAATAAAAATTTGTAACAATTGAAATACAATTAATATATATATAAAATTGTCATCGGACCCACAGCTAATATTATTTCAATTAAAAGCCTTCTGGAACAGGAAGGTTTTGACCTGGCGCCAAAATGTCATCAGTGTCGGTGCCAGACAAATCTCCGTTGGGAGGGCATTCCATAGTCTGGGGACAGCTGCTGAAAAGGCCCTTTGTCTACAAGCCATCCCTCTTACCTCCTTGAGGGATAGCTCTTTCAAAAGGGCCCCCTGGCTAGATCTTAACTTCCAGGTAGGTTCATAAGGAAGGAGGCGGTCTTTCAGGTATCTATATGTTATCCTCATACAGAATGTATGTCACTATATCCCTTCTCTCTCCTTGTTTTCTTTCTCTCTCCCCTCTCCATTTCCCTCTCAATTTGCTCCAGAAGGATGCTGAGGGAGGGAAAGAATGTTCCCGACAGAAATCTGAGTTGATCACTTGTGGGTGACTTTAGAAATGCAGTGAAGAGTTGCCAGTGGCTTGCAAGTCTCAGTTTACCATGTCCATTTGATACGGTGGTATTAGTTCTACTTGTTTCCCTGAACTGTGAATGTGTGCCAGAACATGTTCACATTTCCCTCATCATCTTGTTACAAAAGAAGTCGGGTAATAGTGGTAGGCTCTAATTTACCATTACTTCTTTCTCATTTATGAAATGATTATAAGTTTCTGAGAAACCCAAGCGCTGTGTTCTAGGGACATAGTGTAAAAAACATATTATAATCAGTTAAGGTCAGTACTTTACAAATTTACCTAGGCTGAAACAAAGCCTCATTGAATTACATGTGATCTCATTCCAAAAGATGGAGTGGAAATGGGTATCTAACTAAATACACATTCCAAAAGCACAACAAATGTCATGAAGATACACTATTGTAGGCTGTACAGTTTTTTGAGCAGGTTTAACTTTGAACATCTCTATGACCAAAGGTTAATCTAAATATTGGCCTTACTTAGCGAAGATTCATAAGAATGAATGGGACTTGTTAGTTACAATAACTTAAATTCCACTGATTTCAGTAGGTCTACTCTAGGTAGAATTAAAACTGAATTTAGTCCTGTGTCTTTGAACTTTGCTATAATAACTGATTTTAACAATGTGGTAAAATATCTTTGCCTGACAAAATGGCATTCCTCTGTGAACGGCTTCAAATGTTTCAAAGAAGTGACAATGCGTGTATGTGTGTGTGTGTATTCATTTTCCTTGTTGCTACCTCAGTTGTCTTGCATAACCATTTATCTACACTTGGCAGCAAAAGTTTTTTTTCTGCCACATATCCTGCTCACAGTCTTTTTAAATTATTATATGGCAGAAACTGGAACGGAACACTTCACACCAGTTTTCAGTAAAACTTGCATTGACAGACAGACTACATGGAGATACATCAAGATAAGGTGTACATTGTTTAGATCATGGAACTTCAAGCAATAGCACTTGTTTTTACTACTAAGTGATACGAGCCCCATCCAATTTCCCAGTGGATTTTCACTTCTTTCCTTCCTGCATCCCACACCCAAAGTAGAAAGAGGAGAGAAACACTCCCACCTTTTGCTTGCTGCTCGTTTACAAATGATCAAAAGCACTGAGAGAAATACAATGCTGCAATCAACATTATTCATTTCCAGGGGTAGCCAGGTTACTCTGTAGTAGCAGTAACAACAGACAGTCTTGCAGTACCTTAAAAACTAACAATTAGGCTTTCATGGATTGTAGCCCACTTCATCACATGCATGATGTTGATTTATTACATTTCTTCCAATCAACTTTTGAGAGAACAATCCTGGTGAGTATCACAGCTCAGTGGGGACATGAGCTTCAAGATTCCCAAGTCCCAGTCAGTGCTCCACCCATACCACCATACTGGTTCACAATCTATGAAGAAGTCTCCACTTGCAGTATAGTAGTTGTGAGGATGGGACTAGGCACTATCTGCCCAAGTAGAATAACATGCAAGGAGCGGGAGCAAAATAGTCCTACTCTCCTCCATTAACATATCTCTTGCCAGCTACATTTCACAGGATGGCTCGAAGAGGAGAGCATCTTCATGGGGTATTTTCATGGGATTTGCCACCTTCATTTTCCACAGCTAGTGAAGGCCCCTCACTTCCTGCCATCACCCTTCACACCTCAGAGGCAACGGTGGCAAAATGGGCAAAGCATGAGCATTTTTAGTCTACTTTGGTAGAGAATGCCTCAGTAAGGATTCACAATGGGCCAGATTCACATCTTGATTCCAACATGGCCTTACCAACAGGCCGAGTCCACTGGCTCCCTCAGACAACAAGTTCTGCAGGTGGAATGGGAAGCACTGTGGTATTATTGGAGGGAACAGTTTTGTGTGCCACATGGCCCATACTGTCTCTTACTACCTTCAAGTGTGGCAGAGGACAGGGTGAAAAGTGGTTTGAGCTGTGTTCCCTTCTGGAAAGAATATATTGTCCTTTGCTTCAGCCATCAAAGTATCTTAGGCTAGTGATTCACACATTGATCTCCGATCATGTTACACTGCACACATTCACTCAACTTTTGGCATGCCCCTTAGATGGTGTTGTGAACTGCCCACTCTTCAGTAAAAATGCTGTAACAAATAGGGGCCACAGTGGGCCCAATCCAGCCTGGAGACAGTCCCATAGATTTTGCTGCCTAAGGCAAAGACAAGAATGCAACATCTGTATGTCCGACAGGATTGGCAGCTGAACCTACTTTGACACTACCTATCTGATAATATCTATCTGCCACTTTACCCGAGTAGAACATGCTATTGTAGGGGGTGTAAGACAGGTTGTGTGGCACACAGCCCAGTTCTCCATGTAGTCACAGAGTTTCAGGGAAACAGTTCTCATGTTGCTATTGTTTTCCTCTTCCCCAGTATCTGATGTCAGCTGGTGTTGTCACTCTGCCTTAGGGTAAGACCGGCCTCATACAGTCGCACTTAGGCCCTCTGGCTTAAGTATGGGAGACAGGTAAGCCCACAGCTAGCTCTCCTCCTGCAGTCTGTGGGATCTCAGTATGCTTAACTATAATTATACAAGATACTGTTCCACCTATCTTGTTTATTTTCTCTTTCCGCAATTTTATATACACTCGAAAAATTACAGCTGAGGTATTGCCAAACCCTTCACAGACTGTGTTACATTTATTGCTTTCTTTAGATAAAACGGACATGGTGGCCCTGCAGGTTAAACTGCAGAAGCCTCTGTGCTGCAAGGTCAGAAAACCAGCCCTAGTAAGATTAAATCCACAAGACGGAGTGAGCTCCCCTCGCTTGTCTCAGCTCCTCGCCAACCTAGCAGTTTGAAAGCATGTAAAAATGCAAGTAGATAAATAGGTACCACCAGGGTGGGAAGGTAACAGCCTTCACGTGACCAGGGAAACTGTCGACGAACAAACGCTGGCTCTACGGCTTGGAAACGGGGATGAGCACCACCCTCTCCGGTCGGACACCACTGGACTAAATGTCAAGGGGAAACCTTTACCTTCACCTTAGATAATTCTGATGGGAGTAGGAGAGGCCAGTTTAACCTATGAAGGAAGATTCGTCCTTTCGCCCGCTAGACCCCGAGGGTCTTGGAGGTTACCTGAAACGCCTTGACCGGCTTTCAATGAAACAGAGGCGCTTTTGAATAACATGGGGTGGGGTGGGGTGGGGTGGGGAAGGAGACCCTGTTCGTAATTAAAAGCTAGCTCTTCGGAGTTTCTTGGAGAGTTGGCAGAGACTTTAAAGCGGCTTGATGTCTGGTGACGCTCTTCCCTTCTTCCTCTAACAGAAAAGGAGAAAAAATATGTTTCCAGCGGTGCGTTAAAACGTTTCCCAAATAGAACGGAGAGAGGGGTCTTCCCTCGCTCGCTCCTGCCCGCTCCGATCTCGCCGCCGAAGCTCCCGAGGTGCCGGCTGGGCACGCCGCCGCCGCCGCCGCTCGCTCGCAGCCCTCCGAGCCAGCCAGGGGTGGGCGTGGCCGGAGGGGGGCGTGGCCGGAGGAGGAGGGGGGGTGGCAGCGGGAGTCCGACTCCCCGCGCCGAGCCTGGGCAGGGGCGTGCGTCCCTCGCGCGCTCTCAGTCTCTCTCCCTCCCCTCCCGCTCGTTCTCTCTTTATGCGCGCCGGGGACGTCTCGCCTGAAAGGTCAGTCTGGAGGGACTCTCGCCTCAAAGGATCGGACGCCAGGTGGTGGCGGCGGCGGCGGCGGGGACACCCCCGACACCATGAAAGGCTCCTGGGCTTTGGCGGCGGCTTTGCTGGGGGCGCTTCTGGGCAACCCAACAGGTGGGCACCGAGAGGCTCCGGTGGGGCGTCGCGAAGGGTCCCGGTTCTCCCGCCGCGCGACCCAGGGGGATGATCGTCCGTCTTCTGACCAAGCCGCACGAGGGACGGCTGGATGGGGCGGCGGCGGCGGGGGGGGGGGAGAGAGAGGGATACCAAAAACCGGACGAGGAGAGGCGCGTCCTTGGATTTCGCGCCTCTCCTGCGAGATCGGGCGCAGGCATTGGCGATCGGCGGATCCGTGAGTTCAGGAGGACGCGCTCCCGCACTTGAGAGCAGGCAGACACGGAAAGGAAAGGGGGGCCCGAGCTTGTGGGAGTGGTGCGAAAGAAGGGTTTGCCCGGGCACCCGCCGGGGTGGCTGGCAGCGGAGGATTTCCCCGCAGTCGGCGCGCCCAGCGGTGGAAACTGAAGGGCACCTTTTTTCACAGACAAGGCGAGTCGGACTCGGGGTCTGTTAACTTGTGCCCGGGACTGAAGTTCTCCCAGGTCAAGGTGTCTTCAGAACCGCTGCCCCATTCACGGGATGCGCCTCCTTTCCACGCTCCATGCCACAAGGTCCGATAGGCGGCAGAAAACGAAGGCTGGGGTCGGGGAAGCCCCTTCGCGCCCCGATTTTACAGTGCGTTCGCGTCCGGTTCACGTGCCATTTGGTGGCGGTGGTGGTGGTAGTGGGCATTCCCGATGAACGTGGCCTAGAAGGAGTTAAATCCGCGCCCGCTGCACGGGTTGGGCTCCAAAAACAAGCGGCTCTTCTGCAGAATAACGTTCCTGTCCTAAAATCCACACTGAATGCTTGTTTGGGTTGATCCCATGAAGGTTATCATTTCTGCGTAGGGTTTTGGAATTTGTTTGGCGCTTACACTGCTACTCTTGCTTTTGTTCATTCTGAATATCTTGAAAAGAAAATAAGGTTCTGTTGAAATCAGTGGCAGGGAGACCAACCCCACATCTATTAATTGCAGAACTAACAGTGCCAGACTATATGTGTCTACTCAGGAGTAGGTCCCATTGAATTTATTGGAATGTGCTACATTTTGTAAATGCATGCTGAATTATTGTGGATAAGATTCTAGACTTAGCCAGGAAGTGTTTCATAGAGCAGTTCCTTGCCTCTGTTTAGACACTAGATTCATTCAGTTCTGAACTAAATCTCTGTGTCGTTCTGTATAGGCTGTGCAAGTTATCTGGGAGTATGCTCACAATGTCCATTGAATTCTGCTCATGATTAGGCTTATGCCATGCAGTTGATATAGAAATTATTGAAATGAACAGGGAGAACTGCTGTACAAACAGCAGGGCAAATGTCATCCAGATGCACCCTCAGTATGATTGTTTCTATAGACATGCTCTGCATGGACAGATAGGGTGATGCCTCAATGGTTTTGAAATAATGATCAGGAGTTGGACCTGCAGATGACGCTTTCCTAGTTGGAAAAAACTTAGAGTGTGTGTTCTTCCCAGTGTTATAATAAGCACAGATCCTCAAGTCAATTCTGACTTGTGGTGACTCTTTTCAGGATCTTCGGGATACAGAATACTCAGAAGTGGTTTACTGTTCTCTTCTTCTGGGGGTGCCCTGGGACTGTGCAGCTTGCCCAAGACTATATAGGCTGGCTGTACTCACATTAGGCACAGTGGGGAATTGAACTCACAATCTCTGGCTCCAGAGACAGATACCTAAGCCATTTGGCTATCCAGCCAGCTTCCAGTGTTACAGGTGTGTTTAAAAGCATTAGGAAAATGCTGTAGAAAATATTTGCTTTGAAAAGGCTAAGAGAAGGGCGGAGGCAAGATATAATTTATATTAGTCTCTTTATCTATTTTATTTCATAAAATTAATACCACATTAAATTTGTAGAGCAGCTCCTCTCCCCAATACTGTAGGTACTGAATTCTAGTAATGGTTTATTTTATTCATGCAACCTCTGGGGGACTATTCATTGCTGACAAATCTTTGTACCAGTTCCCAGCCCATATGCAGCCAGTCATTGCATCCCCTGTCAGAAGTGAGGTCCAGCTTTTGGCACATTGTATGCAAACAATGAGTTTTGGGTGTCCACCAACATATGCTGAAAGCAGGACCTGCACATGGCAGTGGATGCACACAATTGCCCACCAAGAGTATGCAGAATTTCAACATAGTTCCTATTGCCACCTTGTCTTTTGGGTCATCCTTTTCCTCATTGCCATGAGATGATTTCACCCCAATCATTTGACAATGAGATCCGTAGGAGATATGGGAAAGATCCATCCTAGTTGCTGAAATGAAACATTTTCAAAAAGCAACAATGTCACATATTTTAAAAGTACAGATTGTGAACTCTTTCCTTGGGCAGTACACACCTGAAGCAATCCAAAGAAGGTTCTTTACATTGCACTAAAATTTCTGTAGAAATGAGTCGTTGAACCTCTCCTATCATGAACTCCCATATATGGCCTTCCACTGAAGCCGAGAAAGGTGTCTGAAATCTTTAAGACACTGAGATGGCTTTGGACACACACTCAACCATAGGAAAAGTTTGAGGCAATGTTGCCTAACCTAGTGCCTTCCCAATGTCTTACATTGGCCATAACCCTTGCCAGCATGGCTGAAGGCAGTGTGGATTGGGGATTATGGAAGTTGTAGACCAAAAGCTCTGGAGAATCCTCAGTCGAGAACAGCTGGCGAAAGGATAATTGTATCAGCACAAACACACTTGCATTCCATGGGCCTGTTTTGGATAGCACACACAAAACAGTAATTACCATGCAGACCCCGCTGTGCACGTCTATGGCGGCATGTGACTGCAAATAGGGAACATTGTGCACACCAAAACACAGAACACCCAATTGCCAGTTGCTGCTGCTTCCAAAACATGGGCTTAGGATCACAATGTTTATGAGCAGTTAAAATGGTACTCCAGTAATGGGGCAGGCAGGACTTTGAGTACACAGTACTCTGCAGATAGGAAGTATGGCTGGTATTGACAAAGGTCTGGATAGGAACTATCTGGAGAATAGCTCCATCTCTGCAGTAATTAGTGTTAATCAAAAAAGAGACTGTAGGTACGCCATGCCTGGTGCATAGGAACAGCATGTCAAACATTCTCGTGTGCCCCTTCTTCAGCTGGAATATCAGACTTGCAACATTTTGCTCAGGGTCTGTAATGTCGGTTTTAAAACCCATTACAGTAGCACGTGGCGGCGGCGGCTCTGGAGTCCAGGCTGCTTGGTGTATAACTGCAATATCCGAGTTTGCCACTGAGAGGAGACTTTCCTAACCAAACATGCTTATCGCTCTTGAACTCTTGCAAACTGCCAGTGCTAACATGACTTTAAAAATCTTTGGGAGAGAAAGCTGGTTTAGAATATCTGCCAGTCATAAGGAGGTAGCATCAATCTTCCTGTGCAGGGCTGTTTTTGAGGCAGACTTATCTCCTTATCAGTTCAACGAGTCTTTGTGGCTCAAGCAATCGTTAACTACTAGAGCAGGAATAAAAATACACACAGAACTAAGGCTAACTAGCACTTCCTAGTGAAGCTGAAACCAGAACTGTGCATTAGGTCTACTTTAATGCAGATGGGGTTTCTTCATTCTACACTTGCCTGTGCTAGCATGATGTTAATGGTTACGTGGTCTCACACAATGCTTCTAATTCAGTGTTTCCTTGATGTCTTACTAAGACAGCCAGGAAAATAATTTTGGCCACCTGTTAATTTTTCATCTTGGCTTTAGGCACCACACTGATCTTGTCACGGATCCTTTTTTCTCACAGACTCTTTTCCTACCACTGCTGGCAGCTCCGTGATGCACCTGCATGAAGACATCTTGGAACATATATCCTAGTGCTGCAATCATGTGCAGAGCTTCAAAATGTTACTTTGAAGAAGACTGAATATAAAGACATGCTCCTGTAGCTGAGCAGTGGTAAAGATCCCGGAACATCATTTTATCATTGCTCAGTTATCAGATAACTTCAGCGCATATCATTATATTCATTCATCTTCAGTAGGACTTTCTATGCCCTGCTCGGAGGTCTATGACTCAGTTCATGCCCATGAATCCATATCTGGGTTTTAAGAATACTCAGACAGGGCCATTTATTAAGTGGTGTACAATAAGTTCTAACTTCTGAGCAGAAAAAAAATAAGCCTATACCATCTTTACTGGGTCATCTATTATCTGTGTTTTGCTAAGTGAATCCAATAAATGTGTGTCCCTCATTTACTCCATTGCTCATCAAATCCAGTTCTGTTATTTTGGAATTGGCCGTTGCCTCTTTTGGAATCTGTTGAGCACAGAATGAGGTGGATAAAGCAGTTTCTCTGCTTTAATCGCTGTCTGCTAGCTTGATCCTGAGAGCAAATATGCACATATTTACAGTACCCAGCTAGCCACACAAGCAGAGCACCACAGTTACAAGCAAAAGTGAGCAGCATCAGCAGAGCAAAAGTGTTGGTCATGCCGTACTGGTGGCAGCTGGCACCATCATCCCCCAAAATCCTTTAAGCTTGGGTCTGTCGAGGGTTATTAACCAGGATAGCAAAACTACACACTCTTCTTCATGAGTTTATTCATGAATATACATGAAAGTTTGAGGGAAAGTGTGTGCTGAACCTCCTTGATGGAAATAAATGCAACTAGGTTCTATGTGAATTATGTTAGTATGAAGGGGGCCCCACGTACATACAGATGCCCATGCTTGTTGTTGCCACCACAGGAACAAGAACCCTGGTCATTCAATTTTCTTTTTCCCCCTAGAGAGAGCCCTACATGTGTTTAATGGTTACTGGGTTCAGGGAGTCCATCTCTAGCTGCTCAGCCACACTACCCCCATTTATCCTGGTGTGGGTGAGCTCAGGAAAGTCAAATGTGGTGATGGCTAGAGAACCTGCCTGGTTCTACCTCCCAAAACCCCAGTCCACTCAGGAGGTTACAAATCCAGAAGGTTAGGCACTCAGAACCACTATGCCTATCTTGCAAGGTAAAATTGCCAACACACTCATTCAACACCAAAATTCTCAGTTGCTGGTTGAGGCAAGAAAGACCTGGTTTTAGTACCACAGACCCTCTGAGCCAAAATCCCAGATGGTCGGAGAGATTTTTTGGGTATTTTATTAATGATAGTGGAAAGACAACTAAAAGCAAAAGTTCTGAAAAGGTTCCAAAAAGCATGTGTAGGGAAAAAAAAGACAATTTGAGTCAAAATCTGAGGCAATCAAGAGAACACACCAGAAAATAACAAAGCTAATCTATCTAATCCTCACATATCAGTGTAGAGTAGCATGGTCTGAAGCATACACAGAGTACATCCTTCTGAGCATGGTATAATAGGACACCAACTGAGCATAGAATCTCCTGAGAGCTAAACTAAGCCCACTATAGTAACTTCTGAAGCTTTTTAAATACATTAAATATCACATTCTAGACTCTTCTAGTCGGCCAATCAGGCTTCAAGTTCCTGCAAATGTTCATGAAGACAAGAACATTTTCTGCCCCCTTCCTTTACATAATTGAAGTCATTTTCCAATTTCTGAAGTATGAGCAAACAAATGGACTTGGCCTCAAAGGCCTTTCTCACAAGAGTAAACTGCAGGTGTTACTCCTTTCTCATTACTGGGCAGACACGGCCATCATCATTCCTAGCCAGATGTTTCCAGGCATTGACAGAGAAGCCAGAATTGTCCAGATGGATTCCACATTCCATGTTCCCCCAATTTCTCAGTTTCTTCACAACTCATTAATTGTTATGCATATGGATTCCCCTTTCAATTGATGCAATTTGCCAGTCAGTGTCTGGAAGATGAACTAGCAAGTGTATTTCTGGAAGTTCCTTCATCTATTCAGCATCTAAACTAAAGAAACAGAAGGATTGACTTAGGTTGGTATGTTGAAGCAATGTCTCTTAGAGCTTAGGGAAGTTATTTTTTAAACTGCAGATTCCAGAATCTCCTAACCAAGATCACTGGCTAATTCTGGGAACTGTACAGTAATTGAAAAATAACCACCCCAAGCTCCAAAATACCTTCAGCCTCTAAATGCTACAAAGATTTGCTATATAGTGGTGCCTCGCTTAACAGGCGCCCTGTTTAGCGACGAAATCGCATAGTGATTAACTTTTTGCGATCGCTTTGCGATGTTTTAAATGGGGAAAATCGCTTTGTGATGATCGGTACCCTGTTTCGCTTACCGATCATCGCATAGCGATGATTTTCCAACAGCTGATCAGCGGTTCCAAAATGGCCACCGTGTACAAAAAAATGGCTGCCTGCTGTTTTCTGGGACGGATTCCTCGCTTACCGGGCAGCGGAAATGGCTGCCGTATGGAGGATTTTCGCTTAAAGGTGAGTCTGAAACCCACAGGAATGCATTGAAGGGGTTTCAATGTATTCCTATGGACTTTTTAATGTCGCATAGTGACAAAATCGCTTTGCAGCGATTTTTATTTATTTTGCTGCACCAATTATTGTCGCTATGCGAGGCACCACTGTACTTATAAGCTTCCAGAGGCATCCAATCAGTTGAAAACAAGATTGTGGATTGTGCAAACCTTAATCTAGTTCTGCACAGGTTCTTGGGTGTTAATCTTGAAAACTACTATAAGAACACATAGCATTTCTGTATGGAACAAAGAGGAACAGAGATAGAAAATGGTAGAAATAGTCATGGTGTCCAAAGGTGCAGAAGGTCTTCTATATATGTGGATCTTTGGACAGTAAGACTGTTAGGACATGTTAAGTGGTTTCAGTAAATAGCCCTGAGTATATATTGTAATATAACAAGCTGTTACAATCAGATTGCAATGGTCAGATAGTATGGGAGGAAAATTTATAACCCCTCATTTATTTCTTAGTAGATGCTTTTGTAGCACTAGCTGTGTAAGTAGAATCAAAACAAAACTAAGCATACAGTAAATTGAAACATGTCTAGATCCAATTGAAATCAGTGGCCTATAATTGCATAGTCCCACTGATTTTGATTGGATGTCACATAATTAATGTCCTCTGGGTTGTATCTAGAGCTTTTAGAAAACTCCCATCAAGCAAAAGACTTAGAAGCATCCTTTTAAAAACATGGAGGCAAATACATCGCTTCTGCATGAGTGCCACAGAACTGTGTGAAGACAGAAAGAGCCTTAATAACTTTGTACACTAACAATTGTGTTTCTACAGCTGGAATCACCAGGATATGTTTGTACTTTCCTTACTCTGTTTTTCTTTGATCTAAAATTAATTTTGCTGTTTTTAAAAGGGCAATTAATACAAGAAATGTTACTTGGTTGAGAGTGAGGATGAAGGAGTTAGTCTGAAAGCATGATCTGTAGAATTATACTATGTGTGTACAGAAAACTCACTGCTGGCATCATCATTCCACTGGGTCTGATTCCTAGTTTGAAACATCTTTTATCATCCAGATGTGGCTTAAAATATATTAGAGAGCCTGTATTTCTAAGCCTGTATTTATTTTATTTAAAATATTTTGATCCTACTTTTCTCCCCCAAAAGAAAACAAGGAGGCTTATATTACCCTTGATCTTGGCCCAAAGGCTGAGAAGTGAGGCTTATATTGTATCACTAAAAGACAATATTTAAAGCTAAAAACAGTAAGTAAACAAACACTAAAAAGTATCAAGCTAATACCACTCGTAAGAAATGATAAAGAAAAGCAGCACCAAAAAAATCACCCCCACGCACCCCCACAAAAACATTCAAAGCCGTAAGGCACAACAATGCATTAAAAGACCCAAATCATAGTATTTTGTTTGCTTAAGGCAAGTGGCAGTGAGCCCTTAATAGGAATGGAAATGGCAAACTACTCCTATACAGAGCTTGCGAAAGGAGCAGAACTTCAAGAAGTGTCTTCTTAGACTACCACTTCCATTATCTCCTGGACCAGCACGGCCAGTGGTCAAGGACTCTCGTGAGTTATACTCAAAAAAGGCAACTTTCCCAAGTTCTGCTCCTGAAGAACATAGGGCAATGTCTCTCCCATACCTGGACCTGCCTGGCTTCTCTTTTTCTGTCCATGTAGATAAAGTTTTTAAGTGTAGCAATGTGTTGTGCAATGCTGTAGTTTCACCTCTGCAGCTGCCCTGCCATTTCCTGATGGAGTGGACATCCTACTCATCCATCACACACATCACTTAACTGCGTTTATGTGGGAGAGGGGGAATTGCATGAGTTGTACTCAGACCTCCAGGTGAAGTACAGTGGGGTCTCTACTTAAGAACGTCCCTACTTAAGAACAATTCTACTTAAGAACAGCTCCGTTTGCTAAATTTTGCTTCTACTTGAGAACAGAAATCCTAGATAAGAACAGGAAAAAAAACCTTTCCTGCTCTTTTTTTAACCTTAGGTCATCTTAGGTTAAAAAAAATTCTCCCCCTAGTGGTAGAGTACGTATTAACCAGCTTTGCATTAGTTCCTATGGGAACTAATGCTTCAATGTACGAACGCACCTCTACATAACAAAAAAAACAGCCAGAACGGATTAATTGGTTTTCAGTCCATTGCTTCAAAATTAGCTTCGTCAGAAGTGCTTTTAACACTGTTCCCTGACCTAAGAAAAAAAGAAAAAATATCCCCCTCTAGTGGCAGAAGGCGGAATAGCAGCTTCCCATTAGTTTCTATGGACGGAAAAGAGCAGATACGGATTAAATGGTTTTCAGTGCATTCCTATGGGAAATGCAGATTCTACATAAGAACTTTTCCACTTGAGAATCACCTTCCAATACGGATTAAGTTCTTAAGTAGAGACCCCACTGTACAGTGTTACACAATGCAACAGAGAGGGCAGGTGTGCATTTGTGCCTTGACCAAGCGAAATGCTGCATTTTTGTACATGTACGTGTGTTTGTATATGAGGGCCACAAGACTGCAGGGTTTGAAGTTGAAATAGAGGAGAAGCCAATTTGCCTCTGCCCTCAGTTCAAGAAAGCCTTACAGGTAAGACGCAGAAGCCTTGGATTAGACTTTGCCCTCCCTTCCTCCCTTTTCTTTTTCCCTCCCCTTTCTAACCAGCAGGGCAGGAATCTTAGAGGTGGTGCCCATGGGCACCACCGTGACAGTAGACACTTGCCTGGGTGCCTAATGGAATTTCTGTCCCTCTTAATTTTCTTTAGTTCTTTGAAATGTAATTTAAAATTTATACTGGAGGGTCTGACATCTCTAATTCCTGCATCGTCATGGGGGTCCAGAGGGATTCTTGGGTAATACACATAGCATGTGGTTTTATTTATTTATTTATTTATTGGATGTTTAGTTTTTTTAGTTAAATGCTTCATTTTAAAGTGCCCCCAGTTGCCAAGATGAAAAAGAGAGGAGATTCTCCTAGGAAATCAGACACAACAGGGATGGTGTGGAGCATGGGGTAAAGTTTGCTGTCTGGTTTGTGTGTATGTTTATATGTTTGTTTGTTTTTGGAATAATAACTATCTTACTTGAGGCTTTCTGCTCATGACATGGTATGTATTTTGTCTACTTTTGATTTTGAGATGTTTAGTAAGTACTCTTGGTAGGCATTAGGTATGAGTTTCTGGGCATCACCAGTTTGGCTTCTGTTTAAAAAAGGGCCAGTTTTTGTGATTTATTGAGAGATATGGTTGCTTTGGCCTTTGGAGCTCAGATGCAATTTCTGCCTTCCACTCTTATTTTTTTCTGATTTTTTAAAACTTCCTTTGTGCAACATTACAATTGTTGTAAGCCACCCAGAGACCTTTGGGTAGTGTGGGCAGCATATAACTAACTAACTAACTAACTAACTAACTAACTAACTAACTAACTAACTAACTAACTAAATAAATAAATAAATAAATAAATAAATAAATAAATAAATAAATAAAATAATAAAAAATGCTTATTGGTGTAGAAAATGGTGGATTCAAAATAATGATTTGATGTGTATTTCCTAGAACTACCTTCGGGTTTTTCAGCAAGTTACAGTGGACCCTCGACTTATAAACGGCTCTAGTTACAGACTTTTCGAGTTACAGACTACTCTGGCTCCAAAATTTAGGTTCAACTTGTAGCCGGAGAATCGACCTACAGAACGGGAAAAAAAATGGAACAAAAACGGCCGGTTACAGATTAATCGGTTTTCAATGCATTGTAGGTCAATGGAGCCTCAACCTACAGACTTTTCGACCTGTAGCCACCATTCCAATAAAGTACGGACTAATTTTGTTAAGTCGAGGGTCCATTGTACTTTTAATTTACATTCATCTGTTTCATTTCTAGGCAGTAGATGGCAGCCTCTTGGGCCGTAACTACACAGTCAGGAAAAAGCAGATGGAATTCAGAGTAAGGACTGTCTGCACATGACTCAGGTCCTACTGTGATTTTAAAATAGCACCAAACCACACTTTAATAAAACTGCAGCAGGGCTTTCATTGCTGGGAGGCTTCCTGGCTACCGTCAGTGCCAGGTCAGGGCAGCAGCTCACTCACTTAACATGTGGTGAAAATGGAGTTGTTGGAGGGAACAAGACCAGCCTCACCAGCCAACCAATGCTGCAAGGCTTCCCAGCTCCCTTGGTGCCGGCTACTGAGTGACATTCTTCTTTCCTGAGGTGGGGCAGCTCCAGTGGCTTCATTTTTGCCACCTGTCCAGTGAAGGAGCTGTTGCCCTGCCCCTGTCTCAGGAATCATATTAAAAGAGGATGTGTTTTATTGCAGGGTTATAGGCAAATGTGCTATTTGTCTATAACCTGCAATAAAAAGCTTACTGCGGGTTACCAGCAGGCTTGTCGTTTTTGTCTTTGTGAGAGTACATGTGGCACTAGCTCTGTCCAGGCATTATTCTGCCTGATATTGTGAATACACTTACAGTACAGAAGAGTGCCAGGCCCCACCACCTCCACCATTCCATTCTTCATTACTATAGCGCCATGTTTGAAAAAGTATAGTTGTGCTCATCTGTAGGCTCTACATGCAACCAAACATTTGTCCTCTCTCATGTTCCCATGTTCAGCGCTCCATTGGAAGCTTTTTCACAGCACTGGTTTAAAAAATGCCAGAATAAGGCTATTCATTCACACTATTCAGTCACTAAGGATGTGTGTGAGGCCCATAAATATTGAGAAAAGTACACTATGGCCCTCTCTGTCATCACATTCAGCATAAAAATTTGACAGTCTGAAGTGGGGAGGTTGCTTTATCTTCTCCACATAAGCAAGATCCCTGATTTGAAGGAGGGGTGATTCATTCATGTGGAGATTCTATTCAGATACAGAAGCCTCCCTCTCTTAAGGGAGTCATGTTCGTTGCTAATGGGGCCAGGGCTAGTGCGTGCCACATGCTTTTCTTTAAGTACTTGAAAATGGCTTGTCACACTTCCAAATGGGTCTACAAACCTAGAACAAGGTCTACTGCCATTTAAATACTGGAAAGAGGAGAAATGGTGTTGCCTTAGTGTTATGGTGATGACGAAGAGGATAGAGGCAGGGTAGGCAAATGGATCTGAATGCAGTAGATCACCCTCTTAAACAAATATTTGTAAACCTGTGGTAAACATTATTTCAAGTAAGGAATTAGATACAGTTTGTTTTTCCAGCTTAGTCTACCTGTTGACCTTAATATTCATGGTGAAAGCCATGGAGGCGAATGTGAGATCTATTTTTTAATGTATTTATGAACATTGTCCCCTAGGAAATAGTCTCCATTAATGCCGGTGATAATGGCTTTTTTATTGGAAAGATTAAATCATACTCAAAAGGTCAAAGGTACTGAAAAATATTTTTTTCTGGTTTACTTTCAATACTAACGTGGTAGGTACTTCATAATTCCTTTTTGGATCCCAACAGGATGTCTTTTTCCTCAGGAAAAACTGAAAAACAAGGGTAAGCTGTGCCTTGTGGGCTTCTTTGGAAGGTCATCACACTTCCTCAGGCATTGATGTACCAAAGGAGTAGAGGTTGCTGAAGTGATTATTTCTGTCTCCTGTTTCTTTGTTTAACTATATTCAGACACAGGACAATCTTTGGAGCCTCACGGAAAGGAACCTTTATTTGTTTTTTGCTCTGAGTGACACATTAGATTAATTTATTAATATTGAGGAGAAGCATGAAATGCAGAAGGAGACACACTGTCCTAATGGATCGCTACCTGGGCAAACATGAGAGAGACATTTACATTGGGTTTAGTTTCTTTGTTTGCTGTTCTGCTTCGCTCTTTTCAATAGAGGGGAACTGGCACCAGAACTAACTTTTGAATGCAACCTCCCTGTGAGTAGAACTGTGAAAGTGGGAATGGCAGCTTAGGCGTGGAGAGGGGTATGTTCACCCTTTTCCCGTGCCGTCCCAACTGCTGCTGAGTATTTATCTGAATTTTAAAGCCTGTGAGGATTCTGGGCTTTATGACTTCTCTACTTCTGTTATGAAATGAAGGAAAGGGGGGAACTGCAGCTTTAGCAATGCAGTTCTCCATGGTTTATCTGAATTATCTCAGTACATCATTGTAATGTAGTTGAGTGTTGTAAGGGGCACATATAAAGGTTGCATGTGACCTACAAGGTGAATTTGGCCTGCTTTACAACCTTCCATTCTCTTACTATTTACCTTAAAATTGTGTGTCTTTTTGTAATCTCGATTTAGCGGGTGCGTAATCTGTTTATATGTACTATTCTTTCCTTTCATGTCTTTCCCTCAGCCTTGTACAGTTTCCCCCAGCCTAGCAACTCATATTGTGTCCATGCTTTATTTTAGAAAAATAATAACAGTAATCTTCATCTTAGAATTGCAGAGCTTGAAAGGGTCCCATGGATCATCAAGTCCAGCCCCTGTCAAGGAGGTAAAGTGGGGAATCAAACTTCCAACATCTGACTAAACCACTGAGCTATCTAGCAGTTTTATTGGATTCAGAACCTGAACATTTCCACTTGACCATAAATCTCTCAGGGAGATTTGGAAGACACTATCTCTTCATTCTAGTAGGGCTGTTGTGCTGTTGAAGTTGGAGGTCTCTATATGTCACTCTATAATTCAAGCCTCTTGAACACAGCTGCCACCTTATCAAGATGATTATTTTGTTTTATCCTTCCTGTTTTGTCGCATGAGACATTGCTGAGGGTTGCAAAAATATGACTGAGTTCTTTCACCTTAAAGACTAACTTCAAGGCAGCCTCAGCTTTAAAAGAAGTCATGCCTAACATTGTGCAATGTGTCCAAGAAAGCCGTGAAGCAACATATAAATAAATGTTAATCAATCTAGAATGACCACTTAATTAATTATCATGTGCCATCATGTTGATTCTGATGAATCTGGATGCTTGTCATGGTTTCCCAGGTAGAAAAGACCCAGAAGTAGTTTATCACTCCCTTCTTCTAGCAGCACCATGGGACTGTGCAGTTTGCTCTAAGCTACAAAGGCTGGTTCCTCTCCTTGGAAGGACAGTGAGGAATCGAACCCCTGACCCCTTGTATTCCAACTAACTGAATTATCCATCCAGCTTAGAGTGGCCACTTTGATACTTCCTACTTTGTGGAAATGAATTATTGAAAAAAAAGACCAAAGAAGACACAGATTTACATATTTTTTACATGCTAATTCATACACATAGTCACAAATTTGGAAATCAAGGTAATTATTATTGTAATTACTATAATTAGAGGTACAGTATCCTACCCCCCACCCATGTGAAAAACTGTCCAGGTTTCCTGTGTGTCCGCTAAAGCTGTTGTGCAGGTGGTGCTAAACGCTGATGGCAACTGCAAGATCCTCATCTTCCTACTTGACAATCATCTTTAAACATGGATCTGGATGCATGGTAACACTATGTATATCATTCTCCAAGGCTAGCTATATATAAATCTATCATTCGGATCCTATAAATGATGTCTTAGGGATTTCTCAGTGGGCTCATGTACTGTGTTTATATAGAGCTGTGCATGCCCCCTGAAGGACATCAGGTAGCTACACAACCTTAAGCTATCTCTGTAATAGTGCCCACCTGGGGAACTTCATGACTGGGCATGGGTTGCTTAGTAATCCCCTGTTGGCACTCAGGTAGCAAGAGAGAGCAAGTAAAATTAGCATTTTAACTGATTTTTTAAAAAAACTGTAATCTTTTTAAAGCAGTGTTTGTTTTTATTTTTGTTTGTGGCATTTTACATATTTTTTTCTCAACTAAGATACTGACTCATGGAGTCATGTGGGCATTTAATTAATTAATTGCTGGGGGGATCTCTCATGTGTTTATTCACGAGGTATTCCCTTTGTATTCAGGGGGCTTTATTTTCAGGTACGTATTCATAGGATTGCAGCCTATCAAACATCCTAGATAATTTCACGGGAGCCTGGGCTCTAACTGTGGAAAACAGTATGCCACAATAGATTTGCCAGTTGTAGTATTCTTCATTGTTTTTCTTGTAAAGCACTTTAGCTTCTGAATTAATGGCTGCACGGGGCTTTTCTTACTCCCTATCCATTGTCACAAAGCAGTCTAGTGGCAGAGAGGCTGTGTAAATTAAATTTACACAGCAGGGTGGTATAAATCAATGATTTTTTAAAAATCAGTTTTAAAATTTGAATCATCAAAAAATCTAATCTTTTAAATTTAAATCATGATTTAAATCAAATCCACCCTGCAGCAGTGTAATGAATAGCAACATAACATGGAGCACACGCCTTTGGAAGGGGAGATGCTTGCTTTTGTTTTGCTTTTAATGTTTGATACTGTGTGCTCTACACGAAACATAGGAGGGCCCCTATAAGGACATAGAAAACCCTTTACTGAGTGTTGTAGAATATACTTATACTTTGAAAAATTGGTTTTAAAAAAGCTACAGCTTCCAACCCTGACTCCAGTACGGCCTGGTGGAATTATGAAAGCTGAAGTACAAAAAGTGACTTTTCCAAATTCTGTTTCCAATTAGAGCACATGGAGGCAACAATTTTGCAGTAATCATCTCCGGAACTAGCCATATGTCACACTGATAGTGGTGGTGGAAGCTTTAGCACCCTTATGTTCTTGCCTCTTACCTGTGAATGAAAGCATTTCAGATCTCTAGAAATCAGCTTGGAGTTTTTTAGATGCTAAAGAAGAAAGCAGAATAAATGGTTCAAGGCTGTATGTATCAGAGTCAAATTTCTTGGCATCCAGAGAGCCACCCATATGAGATTTTTCCAGGACAAATATTTTGTCCACAACTATTGACTTCGTTTATTAGCCAGCCTCTGCCTTTGGCTTTGTGCACTACTACTGATAATCTCTGGTATACCTGGCTTAAAGCAGAGATTTCTTTGTTTTTTACTGGGAGACAGAGAGAGAAAAAAGGGGAGACAGATTGGGAAACGTCACTTGAATCCTATAACAAGTGACAGACTAAGAACAGTACATCCTTCTTACAAAAGGCAGTTGCCTCAGGTGAGTTGGTGACTTGACCTTTGAATTTCTTCCATGATGTATTCCACAGCTTTGGTCAAGAAGGAGGTGTGCACATTCACATCAGCTTGTATTTACATGCCAACAGAGGGAGTGCCTAGTTTATCTAGCATGATGCATGAAGGTAAAGAATTTAATATGAGAGAATGGGAGAGTAAAGGCAGAGTGAGAAAAAAAAAGGAAGGCAAATTGCTTTGAACACTTCAAAGCCGAAAAGCAATGGGAAAACAGCTTATAATATTTTGTTAAGTATAGAGAGTGGGATATAGCAATCAATGATAAACTCAGATGTAATATTAAAGTTAAGAGGGGCAACTGGTAGATATGTGTTTATACACATATGGGGAGCATTTATTGATTCTGTATTAATAAAGGGGAAGGGACAAAGCCTAATACAAAAATCCATACAATGCTGGAAGGGAAACGAGACTCCTCAAGGCTAAATGGTATAATGGGCACTCCCAAATGGTCATGGTAGTGGGAAGCACTGTGTATGTAGATTTGTTTCTATTTTGTTTTGTTTTTTATTAGCTGTTTAAATGTTAGAGCTTGTATTTTCTTTGTATTTGTCTTTTATTAGTTTAATAATAAGAATTTATTAATTTTTTAAAAAATTAAAAAACAAAACAGAAACGCTTTTTAGTTGCAAAGTCTTATAGTGAATGATTCCATCTCCTCCTCTATGCCTTAAAATGCTCCTCATTTCATTTCATTTGGAGCCCAAAGTTGAATGAACGCAGCACTGTTCAGAATTTACCCAACTGATATCCTTTAGTTATCTATATACAAAACATGTATTCCTTCTACTTAAGGGGAAGAAAGCTATCTCCCCAGTGTGTCCAGCACCTGCCAGTCCACATAGAAAGCAAGTTCAGATTTGCTTCCCTATATAATAAGGCCAGCCTTGCTACTTCCTGCCTTCACCATCTCTTTCTTTGTTCTGAGTGGCTTTGTTTATGACTTCCTCTCTTCCCTGCATCATTAAATAACAGATATATTTTACATAAGGCCCAGATGCCTCTGATATCAAGAGCAAAATACAATGTAGATCATATAATACTTGAGGTTTCCTCTACCAATGACATTAGCAAAGTAGTACAAGCAGAGATTTTAAAAATTTTTTTAAAGGCACTGTGTGTTTATATGTGTTTTAATCATCCCCCCTCCCCATTGTAATAGTAATTTATACAATTTAACCAGTGTTGTGTATGGTACTTTCCAGAGTGCAAACAAACCCTTCCATAAAGGAACTTCCAACTGAAATTTTAAAGGGGATAGAGGGAGTGGGGACATAAAGAGGGAAGGCGTTCATTCATGGGTTAAAGGGTGGGGGGAAGAAATGTGATTGTTTCCAGTTATATATACAGTACTTAGATGGGGTTAACAGATTGAACTGATGAACTTTCGTTATGGCAGCTTATGCTAAAATGGCCTCATGACATATTTTGGACATAATGGTAGTATACTTCCCTGAATGCGCGCTGTGATGGTTACTGGGTTCAAGGAATCCCTCTCTAGCCACTAGGTAATGCTACCCCATTTATCCTGGAGTGGGTGAACCCACCAGAGTCAAATGTGTTGATGGCTTTGGAACCTGTTTCGCCCAAGTACCTTCCAAATCTCCAGTCTGCCCAAACTGAGCAGCGCTTCCAGGAAGTACAAAAAGCCACAAGGCCTCATGCATCGTGCTAACTGCACTAAGTACTTCCTCTGTTGGCCATTCAGAATTGCTATGCTCTCCATGCAAGGTAGAACTGCCACCATACCCACAAGAAAACTCCCAGTAGCTGGTCAAGGCAAGAGCTGGTTTTTAATTAATTAATTAATTAATTGAATTTGTACCCCGCCCATTTAGTCAACTGACTGCTCTGGGCGGCTAACAACATAAAATAAACCATTTAAAATAGAGATCAAGCAATACAACAATAGACCAAGACTCAAAATGAGAAAACAAAATAAATCAAGAGGTGGCTGGAGGGAAGGCTTGCCTAAATAGCCAGGTTTTCAGTTGGCCTTTGAAAATAAATGCCCAGCGAAGGGGCCATACGAATCTCAGAAGGGAGGCTATTCCTATTGGTTTTGGTACCACAAACCCACTGAGTCAAAACCCAAGACGGCTGGTTGGATAAATTTTCATGTTTTATTAAAGTTAACGAAAAAGCAAAAAGACAAAAGTTCCAGAAATTTCAAAAAAGTTCCAAAAAGAACTTGGAGCAAAAAAGACAATTTGAGACAAAAGCTGAACCAATTTGAGAGAACGCACTAGAAAGTAGAAATGAATCTAATGCTCACATATTAGCATACAGTCTGCATGGTTCTGAAGCACACACAGAGTGCATCCTTCCAAAAGCCCTCAATGGCTTGGGACCTCGATACCTGGCAGAATGCCTCCTGTCAATGGGATCTCTTCCCATCACCACCACCAAATATGACATTCACAGGCTAGGCAGTTGAGAGTATTGACCCCGAGAGTGATTGAGAAAGAGAGAATCAGAAACTGGGCCTTCTCGGTGGTTGCTCCTCAGCTTTTGAATAACTTCCCACCCAAAATCTGTCTGGCCCCTTCATTGGTAATTTTTAAGCGACCATTAAAAACATGGGGGTTTTTTTTGACAGGCCTTCCTGGACCTTAAAAACCTTAATACATTGATTGGTTCTAACATTTATTTTCAGTCCTGCTGTCCTGCTTTATATTATTTTATATTATTTTAATTACTGTTATTTAAAATGTTGGTTGATTATCCTTATTTTGATTTTTCACCATTATGTTTATTGTTTTTAACTCTGTATGCTTAATATGTAAACCACCAAGAACAACAGCTGAGTGTAGCATCTCCTGAGGGGTGTGTGCATGTGTGCATGTGGGGGTGGGGTGTGTGCGCGCGCATGTGCATGCAGGGGACAGGGGGTGCATGCATGTGTACACATGTATGCAAGTGCATGTTCCTGTTCCTTCGGCCCTCTAAAATCCTGAAAGTATCCTGCGTGACCCTCAGGGTCAAAAGTTTGGAGACCCCTGCTCTTGATTTTTTAAATTTGCCATCTCTGGTTTATAGAGTACAGTTTTTTCCCCCAGCAAGCCCTTCAAGGACTATGGGTGTGGGAATAACAACTGCAACAGCATAACCCACTATATGACTCCTCTGAAGTAAGCCCCTGTTGAGTTCTGTGATACTGATGTGAAGTACTGTAAGTGCATCCAGAACTATAAGCTAATAATCAAATTATAAAATACATACATAGGCTGAAATCTTGCCTAATTAAGAGCACAATACAGTACAAACAACATAATTTTTGGAGCTGAATTGCCTTAATATGAGAAATCAGGATAGACACTAAAAGAAACTATAGAAGCACTACACATGCACACAATATGTGAACTCTCAATTGTAGATTTTGCAACAAAATCAGCCCCAATCAGTTCTATGCTGTTTAATGAGACTTACTCCCTAGTGGTGTAAAGCCCCCGTGGGATGTGGTGGCGCTGTGGGCTAAACCGCAGAGGCCTGTGCTGCAGGGTCAGAAGACCAACCAGTCGTAAGATCGAATCCATGCGATGGAGTGAGCTCCCGTCGCTTGTCCCAGCTCCCGCCAACCTAGCGGTTCGAAAGCATGCAAATGCGAGTAGATAAATAGGTACCACCTCGGTGGGAAGGTAACAGCGTTCCGTGTCTAAGTCGCACTGGCCATGTGACCATGGAAGATTGTCTTTGGACAAATGCTGGCTCTATGGCTTGGAAATGGGGATGAGCACCGCCCCCTAGAGTCGAACACGACTGGACAAAAAATTGTCAAGGGGAACCTTTACCTTTACCTTACTCCCTAGTAAGTGTGTGAAAAAATTGCAGCCCAATATGACTAAATTAAAAGAAATCAAGTCTTTGACTGTTGATATATTAGAAGCATTTTCAAGTTGAGGTATTAACAGTTTGAGAGTTAGAATGCCATCCTAAACATGTCTCTTTCATTGCAACAAAAGTTTCCAGGGTTGCTTAGGCAGGCTCTTCCCTTCTATCATTTTCACTCTTCTAACAGAAATGCCATCCCACACACTTACCCTTTACATTATTTTACAGATGTTATTTTTCTTCGTGGTATTATGCAAACATCTTCCAGGATTTTGACTCACTTCCTCAAGTCTCTTTTAGCTGTTTCAAAAGGACAAGAGGAAATTAGCTTTAATATCCTGAAAGGGACTTTAAAAACAAAGCGACGAAACACATTAATGAAACAAAGTTCATTTACAGCTCATCCATATAACCACCTCTAGTTCTTTTCTCTCTCTTTTCCAGCTAAGAGATAGTTTACAAGTATTTGCTTTCCCAGATTTTTTATTTTTGCTGAACAAGACATTATTCAGAATGCACATCTCCAATTTAGTCTTATAAAGCTGTTCATAATTGACTTCTGGATTAGCCTTGAAGGTACTTATTGTTGAAGATGATAAACCTGGAGGTTCAGTCACGAACAGCTATACAGTATAAACGTTTTAAGTCTGATGGAGTATTGAACAAGACTGCTGAATTACAACCGAACTGTGGACCATTTATATTTCTATTTGCATGCTGTATGTTTGTGTATGTGTGTGTGAGGGGAGGCTCCTAGAGAATAATACTGAATTGTTTTTAAAGCACAGTACTGAGACCATTATCATTAGAAGAAATAAAAAAGATACAATTCTTACCTCCATGCTAAAGAAAAGTGTTGTGGGCTTTGCCAGCAATTCCCAGATATTGTATTGAGATCAAACCATACAATACTAATGTCCATCCCTTTGCTTCCCTCAAGTGACTGGCAATGCCTGCCATTAGAGCCATTCTGGGGATGAACTGCTCAGGATTTCCTGTACAGTGATGCCTCGCATAGCGACGTTAATCTGTGCAGCAAAAATTGCTGCAAAGCGATTTTGTCACTATACGATATTAAAAAGCCCATAGGAATGCATTGAAACCCCTTCAATGCGTTCCTATGGGCTTAAAACTCACCTTTAAGCGAAGATCCTCCATACGGTGGCCATTTTCACTGCCCGGTAAGCGAGGAATCCGTCCCAAAACACAGCGGGCGGCCATTTTTTTACCCGGCAGCCATTTTGGAACTGCCAATCAGCTGTTGGAAAATCATTGCTATGTGATGATCGGTAAGCGAAACAGCGAACCGATCATCGCAAAGCGATTTTTCCCACAGGGAACATCACAATGCGATCGCTTTTGCAATCGCAAATTCTTCATCGCTGTGCGGTTTCCTTGTTAAACGGGGCGCCCGTTAAGTGAGGCACCACTGTACTGTAAATTCCCTTGGTTTCATTCTCCTTGCCTCCTACGGCTCTTGGACATTTACCTCTCAACCTTCATAAGAAGCTGTCTTATACTAAGTGAGACTATCTCCCTGCCAGTAACAGTCTGCACTGACTGTAACTTAGGCCCTTCAAGTCTTCCTGTTAGGCCAAATGAGGTTAAGCAGCGACTGTATTTGGGAAACTGCACTAGCTCTCTGTAGCAGATAATTTAAACTACGAATTGCAGGATTCCATAGGATGGAACAACAATGGTTAAAGCAGTATCAACCTGCTGTAAGTATGTACAGTGGACCCTTGACTTACAGACAGCTCGATTTACAGACTTTTCAAGTTACAGACTTCTCTGGCTGCAAAATTTAAGTTTGGCTTGCAGCTGGAGAATCGACCTATAGACCGGAAAAAAACCAAAATGGAACAAAAACGGCTGGTTACGGATTAATTGGTTTTCTATGCATTTTAGGTCAATGGAGACTTGACCTACAGACTTTTCGACCTACAGCCACTATTCCAATACGGATTAATTCCGTAAGTAGAGGATCCACTGTAGTGGACTAGTTCTCTATGTGAGGATGACCTCTGATGACGTGGAATAATTCTGTTTTAGTTTACTCCCATGATTCTTCTCAACTTCATTTGGGAAGATTATCAGAAGCTAGCAATGTAAGAGGGGACTCCCAGTGTAGTGGATAAAGTAACAGACTAGGACTCTGGAGAGCAGGGGTTGAATCCCTTGCTCAGCCATGGAAACTGAGTGGGAAGGGGGTAGAATTGGTAAAAACACTCCTTAAATATCTCACTTACCTTGAAATATTAGGGTTGCTGTAAGTCAGTGCTGATTTTATTTTATTTATTTATTTAAAATACAGTATTTTACCCCACCTTTCTCCTCAAAAGGACCCAAGGTGACTTGACAGCACAGAACACGCACAGACAACAATGGAAGAAAGGGCAGTTATGTTTAAAATGAGCATGGCATCCTGATTTTAGGCCTAATTAATTTCGAAGAAAAATTCATTGCAATTACTGGGACTGCTGGTCAGTAGGTCAGAATGCAAGTGTAGGGTGTACAAAAGGGCTTCAGAGGCATTTCAAAGCAGGTTATACAGGATGTCTCAAATATTCCTTCCCCCTCCTTTTTCTTTTTCTTTTTTCCAGTTATGCTAAATGTTCATAAATGAGCATGTTGTGCAAAAAGAGAAAGAAAAGAAAAATGTTTAATTTTGTTTTTGTTGGGATACAGGTAGCAGGAGCCATGTAACTCTATGCTTAATTTCATGGTAATTTTACTCCAATTATTTTAGCAACATAAACTGGTGATGAACACAACTGATTATATCCAGTCAAATAACATAATCAGACCCCACCATTTCAGTTCTAAATTTTACTTAATTAGTGCTCGTTACTGCTAAGCATTGCTGGCCAGAGTTCTTTAAAGGGTGGCTGGACAACTATTTTTTTCTGTGTTCTTCTTTTATTTCAGCAGTTGCTAGAAAACTACCTGAAAACTAGAAAACCTCATTAGGCCATCCCTCCAGTTCAGTTTTGAAGAATGGAAGGATGATGAAGAGATACAATAGTATGTTCCTTTGTTTATTTTTTTAAAGGAATTTGTTGGACAGTGACAATTTTCTGTGACGCAAATGGAAGAATTTAGTTCTGAATCATGACAACTCAAAATCTGTTCTTTTTGTCATTAACTTTTCAAGCGGGGTGTTTCTCTTTGGAAGCATGACAGATGAGTTACACTCTTTGGAAGGAGAGATAGCAAAGGTATTCGGAAGTGTGGTGTCTTTTCTTTCCTGTGAGTAGCAGCCTTCTCTTGGCAGCCCTAATACTGCGACTGAAAACGGATGTCCCTCATTCCATCAAGCGAGCTATTCTAAACAGAAGCCTGATGGGCATTCAGAGCTGAAGGAACAAGAGTGTTTTGGCAATACTGTGGCGCCTCGCTAGACAGTTACCCTGCATGACAGTTTTTTCGCTAGACATTGACTTTTTGCGATCGCTATAGTGATTTGCAAAACAGTGATTCCTATGGGGGAATTTCGCTGGACAATGTTTGGTCCCTGCTTCGCAAACCGATTTTCGCTAAACAACGATTTTGACAGCTCCCTCCGCACTCGCAAAATGGATGTTTTTGGGACCTGAGCTTCGCAAGACAGCTATTTAAACAGCTGATTGGCAGTGTGCAAAGCGGCTTTCCTATGGCCAATCTTCGCTAGACAACGACGATTCTTCCCCATTGGAATGCATTAAACAGGTTTCAATGCATTCTAATAGGGAAATGATTTTTGCTAGACAATGATTTCGCTAAACAACTATTTCAGTGGAACGGATTATCATCGTCTAGCGAGGCACCACTGTATCTGAATAGCATTTATGTAGCTCTTGCAAGAAGTGAAAATTCAGATGAAGAAAAGCTGATGGCAAAGAATGATGGGGACTGTGGTTTGGCAGAATCTGAAGAGCCACAGGTTCTCCACCATTGCTCCTGAGGAATTTGTTCAGAAATAAAACTTTTAGAGTTGACATCTCTGGTTTTTGAGTGTGGTAAAATGGTAGTACACTCAGAGGGACAGGTGAAAGTTCATATGAGGTGCTATTAACAAGTCACATTCCTCCACCATATGAACATTTCCTCTGTATAATGCCTTTATATAGACTAATGTCTTAGGGTTTCCTGTTCTTCAGTACTTCCACATATTATAAGGGAAAGGGGGAGGGGAAATGCTACCTTCTTTTTCACTTCACATATCATAAGGGCTCTAGCATTTGTAAATCAGGTGAAGTATTTCTTCAGCCTTCAAGGTTCAGATAGAGCTTGGAAGTGTTATATTTTTGCACTATTGGTTTCTGTGAATATGGTGGCCATGGGATTCTGGAAGACAAAATTAAAAAGAAGAACTTACCCACCCAGCTAATGTATCATTTTGAGGAATCATTTTAGAGTAGATATAAGTTTTATTAATTAAAAAAAAATACAATAATGTTCATGAGCTGTATGTGGATCTCGTGTACCCATCTTGAAAGATGGCAGTCAATGAAGAATTTAACTTTTATTCTAAAATAAAGGATAATTAAATGAGGTAATCATTTTTAAATGGTGATTTAGATTCTATGGATCTCTCATGGCAGTTTTCACTGGCATTTTTTTTCAGGCTACAGGTGGTGTGATGTCATTACCTGTATAGGAGAAGATTTTAGGGGAATATGATTTCCATTTAAAAGGATTGTGATTAACTGAATTGTGTATTTTCTCAGAAATAGTTTGAAAGTGCAAAAATAAGGCATGTTGTTCACATTTGAGATGAAGAATAATGTTCATACAATGGAACTGCTCACACTATTTACCCCGGAAACTAATGAGAGTGTATAATTTTGGTAGATAATCATATAACTATAGATAATCATAGAATTGTAGAGGAACCAGGGCTACAAGGACTATCCATCTGTCCCCCAGTGAAACAAGAAATCCATTTCTAGCACATGACCATCCAACCTTTGTTCAAAAAACAAAAACACTCTAAAGCAAAGCAAAGTGTGTTGCTTATATACCACCCCATAGCACTTCAAGCACTCTCTGGGTAGTTTACAAGCTAATTATGCAGGCTACACATTGCCTCCCCCCAGCAAGCTGGGTACTCATTTTACTGACCTTGGAAGGATAGAAGGCTGAGTCAACCTTGAGCCAGCTCCCTGGGATTGAACCCCGGGTCGTGAGCGCAGTTTTGGCTGCAGTACAACAGTTTAATCACTCTAGTGAAAGAGGAAGCATCACCAGATAATACTGCTGTGTGACACTGCTGAAAGAGGGGTACAGTGGTGCCTTGACTTATGAACTTAATTCGTATTGGAACGGTGGCCGTAAGTCAAAACGTTCATAGGTCAAAGTACCATTTCCCATAGGAACGCATTGAAAACCGAATAATCTGTTCCGGCCGAAGGGAAAAATACCAAAAAATAAAAATAAATTTAAAAAAAAAATACAAGTACAGTATCATACTGGGACTGAAAAAAATATTACCAAAAACAAAACAACACCAACCTTCAATCCCCCCACACCAACAAAACAAAAACAGAAGTATCTACATTGCATGTTGTGAAGTAGGATAGAGAGATTTGGTGGGGCCAAGAGTAACATACTTGTTCTCTTTGAGGACTGCAACAGGAACTAGAAATGGTTTTTTTTTAAAAAAAAAATGGGGGAATGAAACTGTAAGTGAGCAAAGGTCTATGTCCATTTTAATTTTTTTTAACATGGGCAGAATCCTGTTGGGAGTTTATACTTGTGTTACATGTAATTGCAGAAATCATGACAGCAAATGGCAGGTAATTAATAAATTGCCAGTCATGTTCTTCGTTGTATACCAGTTGCACGAGTTGGTGCACAACTACAGTAGGTATGTGAGGGGCAACATGTTAATGGGCAGCAGTTTGTTGCCACAGTTTACGCAATTACACTTAATGCCTGAATAATTTCCTGGTAGGATTTGAAGGATCGCATCACCCCATGTGAGCTTTCACAGCTTTAAATATCTTCTGAGGAGACCCTTCTCTTGGTGGTTGCTCCCATGCTTTGGAATGCACTGCCCTGAGAAGCCAGGTCTCTCCCCCCCTCCCCCCCCCCCGGTTGTCCTTCTGTGTCAGGTAAAAACTTTTCTCTTCAGACAGGCTTTTAAGGAGTAAGTGACTCAGAAATGCTTGTTTATTGACTTTCAGATTTTTATATGTTGCAGAATTGTTTTTAATCTTGGTTCTTAATCTTAATACTGTATATATTTAATTGTTTTTTAATATTATATTTACATAGTATTTTTAAAACTAATTTGTTTTATAATTTTAGTTGTTAGCTGCCTTGGATCCTCTATGGAGAGGAAGGTGGCATATAAATAATATAAGTAAATAAAATAGGATTGTCACCAATGCTTATTTATCAAAAACTACAGGAAAGATACACACAAGGTTAAAAAAAACCCCAAATATTGGCAATAAAAATATTAATAGCTATTGCCATAACTACTGGGAGTTCGATTCCCCACTTGACAGAGGCTGGACTCAGAGATTCATAGGGACCCTCCCAGCTTTGCAGTTTTAAGATAGTGGTGGTGGTGGTGATGATGATAAATCTATTTTTGTTTATTATAAGTGAAGCTAAATGGGGGGAAATAGGGCAGCAGAGCATTGTCACTCCAAATATGCCTAAGTATGAAAAAATCTGCAGTTACATGAACAAAAAGTAATTCCCCAGTGCATCAGAGAACATCTTCCCAGAAACTGGGTTGATCCAGTGAAGGCAGAATTGTTATTAATATTTACCAAAAAAAAAAAAAAAAAAAAAGATCCAGTTTCATCATTTATCTCATGTTTGTGTTCACCCTGCTACTCTCATTTGGCACGTCAATTTCATACTGAGAGCAATTGCTCGCACTTGACCCACTCAGGTCTTCAAGGGAAAAAAAACATTCAAATCCTCCCCCGTTTTGGTAATTTGCATTGTAACTGCTGCTAGTAAAATTATGATTAAATATTTATGCAATAAGGAGCTATTTCAGTGGGCAAAAATATGTAGAAGTAAAAACTGGCCACGGTAATGTTATTCTCTGGCTCATTATCTCACCCTTCCGAAAGTTGACTATGAGAGGACTATTGAGCAAAAGCTAAAAAATCCACAGTACTGTCCACAACTCCTCTAGCATAGTATAGTGTTGATTGCAAACTATTGTATTACCTGGCAGGAATTACATGCCATCAGTGTATTAACTTCAGTGTACAGTGTCTCCACAAAACGGCTATTTGAAAGGGCAATGATTGATTTGATTTACTTTTCCTTAGTCAAAATCCAGTATTAACGAAGTAATCTTATTGATGAAGATTATTTTCCCATACCACTTCTAATCTCTTGCTCTTTCCATATGTGTGTTCTGTTAGCTATTTGAGAACACTTAATTTGGAGCTGGGAGTTTTGATTTTTGATTGTTTGTGAGGTTGAGATTTATGTGGGCCCTGTAGTCTGTCCTGAGAACATCTGTGGACCCTCTTGGGGAGCAAAATAGGCACAGAAATGGGGTTAACTGCTATGAGGTAAAGTGGTAGGGGGTAACAAATGCCCCCATTGCCATATTATGTAGCTCTGGGCAGGTGTGTCAGGGCTGTCCAGCATGATTAACAGCAGTTTGAGATAGTTGTCCTATTGAGGATTCCACAACTGATTTCACACTTCAGGCAGGATGGCATACATTCACGCATTCCACTTTCCAACAAAAGAGGAGCGGAAGAGTGCCACTTACCCCTAAAACTGAGATCTCTGTTCCAGTTTGGGTGCTCTGTGCCAGAAGACAGAAAGGGCAATCTGAGGCTTCTATGAAAAGTACAAACCCGGAAAGTGGATTTTGTGTCCACTCGTCTATCAAAAAGTGCAGTTATTATTGGTGCTGCAAGCAGATAAGTCATCTGTAGAGGCACTCATTGGGATGTTCCAGATTTCCTTTGGCTGGTGCTTAAAAAACAGCCCACAATGTATATATTGTTTGAAGTATTGACTCACAACTTGCAGATGTGTGGTGAGATTGGGCATGAGCCATGAACTGCCTTGTCCGGTTCAGAAAATAATGACTTGTTAGTTTCCCAGACTAAAAGAGTGGAGCCTTTGACTACGTGAGGCAAGCAAAGCCAATGGAGAAACCTCGCACAATGAGACATGCCCAGTGGTTGGCTGAAAGAGAGTCTGAATTTATTACACTTTTATCTGTTGGGGGGGTTCACAGACAAAGGTGGAGTCTGATCATCACTATTCCAATGAAAATTTACTGCAACAGCATTGAAACGGAAATGGTTCCTGTGTATTGTGTTCATAGGATGTAGATTGGCATTAATCCCACAACTTCCTTAGCTCTCTCTCTCTCTCTCTCTCTCTCTCTCTGTGTGTGTGTGTGTGTGTGTGTGTGTGTCTGTGTGTGTGAGAGAGGGGGGGAGGGAGGGAGGGACATGTACAGAGAGGTTATTCCTTTTCCCCAAGTAACATGACGTGAACAATATGGTAAGTATGCTGAACATTTGAGTTTTGAGTTTTATTTTGGCAGACTTGGTCAGGCCATTCTGTCCCTCTTAAACACTGAACATCTTTTACAGTCATTTTAGACATTTAAATTGTTTGCATATTGAAATAAACAAATATGTCATTATTTTGCTCATCCCAAAAGATTATGAGCAGGCTTTCACAGCTTCTGATTAACTAAGTCTGATGCAGCCTCCAGCCAGTGGGGTATTCTGACTTGCCAAAGGTGCTCCCCTTAGGTAGCAAGGGGTAAAGCTTTGTTAGGAGATCCTATTCATTTTGGTTGGCCACAGGTTGACTTGCTTTGCTATAAACATGAAGAGATTGATACATTTATTTTACCACTCTTTCCTGTTTAATTTTCATTATCACTGCTAACATTTCAGACTAAGATTATGATGGTTTCAATCCAGCAGGGCTACTCAGAGACAATGAAAGGTTATGTTTCTGCAATATTTGTAGTGACAGAACCAATCTTATATCATCTATACCTCTGTGATTGGAGAGTAAATAGGGTGAATTGTGCTATTTTTTTTTTGCTTCTGCCCCCACATTACATTTTTTTAAACTTTAAGCTTTTCCATCCTGAATAAGTGATTGATTGATTGACTGATTTGATTGATTGATTGATTTTGTCTTTCCAAACTGATACAAGAATGTCACTCATCTGCTCCACCCAAATGCAGTGGGTGTAGCTGCTTCCAGCACAGAGAGAACCATGCTTGCCATATGTGTTAAAGCTGGAAAGCCTTTCAGAAAAAGAGAGGAAACAAATGAGTACAGCAGGACCTTTTCCAGTTTTTTGTGGCGTTGGTGTTGGTTGAGACCAAAACTATACAGTACTAAGCTTCCTCCATCCCTGAACCAAACTTTACTTTTATTAAAGGGAAATATCCATTTCAGATAACAGAATTGGAGTGCCAATAAAGGGAAGTTAATTTTGTCATTTTTGTTTGTTTGTTTTTGCTTTTTGCTGTCAGGGAGGGGAACCATTTGTCAGATTCTGTGCCTCCAGCGCTAAAACAACATAGCTGGTCTTGGAAAGTAAGCGCTTAGATTTGGTGGTGTAATGTCATTTGATGTTATGTCTCAGCCAACAAAAAGGGTTGAATCAAGCCTGTCAGAGAAAAAACCGTGATGGGTGAACTTCCTTGGTTCAGTTTGCCTTGGTGTTGGGCAAACTGAACTATTCACTGCCCTTCTTCCTGGAGAGGGGGGAAACTCTCCCCCCCCAAAAAAAAGAAATCTGGGCCATTTTCAGGAGACTGTTGGGGCCCTCATTGAGCGCAGTAAGAAACCTATACATGGGATAGGAAGCAACAGTTAGAACTGGATATGGAAACACTGATTGGTTCAAAATTGGGAAAGGAGTACGACAAGGCTGTATCTTGTCCCCCAGCTTATTTTACTTATATGCAGAATACATCATGCGTAAGGCTGGACTGGATGAATCCCAAGCTGGAATCAAGATTGCCGGAAGAAATATCAACAACCTCAGATTTGCAGATGATACCACTCTGATGGCAGAAAGTGAGGAGGAATTAAAGAACCTCTTAATGACGGTGAAAAAGGAGAGTGCAAAAAATGGTCTGATGCTCAACATCCAAAAAACTAAGAGCATGGCCAATGGTCCCATCACATCCTGACAAATAGAAAGGGAAGATACGGAGACAGTGACAGATTTTACCTTCTTGGGCTCCATGATCACTGCAGATGGTGACAGCAGCCAGGAAATTAAAAGATGCCTGTTCTTTGGAGGAAAGCAATTACAAACCTAGATAGCATCTTAAAAAGCAGAGACATCACCTTGCCAACAAAGGTCCATATCGTCAAAGCTATGGTTTTTCCAATAATGATGTATGGAAGTGAGAGCTGGACCATAAAGAAGGCTGACCACCAGAGAATTCATGCTTTTGAACTGTGGTGCTGGAGGAGACTCTTGAAAGTCCCCTGGACTGCGAAGAGAACAAACATATCCATTTTGAAGGAAATCAACCCTGAGTGGACAGATCCTGAAGCTGAGGCTCCAATACTTTGGCCATCTGATAAGAGAAGACTCCCTGGAAAAGACCCTGATGTTGGGAAAGTGTGAAGGCAAGAGCAGGAGGGGATGACAGAAGATGAGATGGCTGGACAGTGTCATTGAATCTACCAACATGAATTCGACCAAACTCAGGAAGGCAGTGGAAGACAGGAGGGTCTGGCGTGCTCTGGTCCATGAGGTCACGAAGAGTCATTTAAGGACTAAACAACAACAACAACAACTAGAAATCCCTGAATTGACTTGATAGCAAACAATTATGATTATTAAATTTTATTGTTAGCTAGAACTAGAGTAGACTCACTGAATCAACTGCTGAGCTGTCAAAGCAATTCCTGTGCAAATCTCACTGATTCAATGGGTTTATTCTGGTTGGGACTGATAACTTGGATTTAACTCAGTATAAACTGGAAATGAAATGTGGGGACATGGTATCTGTTTGAGAATACAGCCTAACATTATAAGCTAGACAAACCTGTATTCCAAAGTGAAGCTGAACATGAGTGGGGTAACTGGAATTACTCTATACTCTGTGAAACCCACCTGAGAACAAACCCCATTGAACTCATTGGAGGTTCAGTCTCAGTAAATATTCCTGGAACTGCTCTGTAATGTGCCTGTCAGGGGCAATTGTCGCTCAGACCACAAACTTCCCAGTCTATGCTACTCTTCCATTTTGCTCAGCCACTTTGGGCTGAAGATCAGCAGGTTCCTGTGCTGTGTAGTCACCTTATATGCCAGAATGGCTGTCCACTTCTCCGCTTCCTACCGCCATGCAGGTGTTAAAGATAGAGGTGCAGCGGTTGTCACCTTTAGTCAAGATATACTATTAGTATTCTTTTGTCCTCAGTTTAGTTGCGTAGATTATTTTAATCTGCGTGTTTTATTCATTGTTGCATTTTTTCTTGAAATGAAATACTGCAAGGGAGCATCAAAAGATAACAAAACAGCAACAGTGGAATAATTATGTGGTTATTGCAATTTTTTCTTCTAAAGGCTTTATCTAGAAGACTATCAGAATATCTTTAATGAAACTTCAATATCTTGATTAAATTGCTGCCAGCCCTTGAAATAATTAGCATTCATATTACCAAGAAGGCTGCACTTCGATTCAAGTCTGTGTTTTCTAAATGGGTGGGGACTCAACCTATAGTATTAAAGTACAACACATTGTGCATTCTAACTTCCTTGCTTGCTTTTCTTACATAAATCGAGAAAACACTGCTTTGTGCTTGGATGCCATAAACTATAAATATTTCAGAGTTGAAGAATAATGTTCCAAAGATGAGTTGGGGTGGGTATGCTAACGTGTTAAACAAAATGTTCACTGGAGGTTTTCCATTAGTGGTTGTTTTCATCCATATTGTTGCTTCCAATTTAAATACTTCATATTATTCTGTATATAATAGTGGAAAATACAGAAACAGTAAAGCCATTTAGGTGATTAGAAGCTTCTTAATCTGGAAGAAAGGCGAGTACATTTTAGAAGGCAACATTAATATTGTAGCTTGAAACTGGTATGTATTCTAACCCAGTAATATTTTGCTGGAACAAAATTCATGAGGTATAATGGTGCAGGAACTCATTACAGTAGTCTTGGTGTATCATTAACTTTAAAAGAATTTAGGAAGTTAGTGCCAAGATTTGGCCACTGAAAAATAAGAGAAAGATTCCTAAATGTTTGAAAAAGCATTGAGTTTGTAAAAGTAAAAAAAAAAAAAGAATCATTTTAAAAAGCAACCCAAAAGAGACAATGTCCTTCCCCAAATCCAAGTGAGGATTGAGCATGCTCAGCAGTCACAAAATAAAAAAAATAAAAAATAAAAGCCAGACTTCAGAGGGAATTGGTGGGAAGTCCTCGTTATAGAGAGGAACGTGGTGGCGCTGCAGGCTAAACCGCAGAAGCCTGTGCTGCAGGGTCAGAAGACCAGCAGTCGTAAGATCGAATCCACGCGACGGAGTGAGCTCTCATTGCTTTGTCCCAGCTCCCGCCAACCTAGCGGTTCGAAAGCATGCAAATGCGAGTAGATAAATAGGGATCACCTCGGTGAGAAGGTAACGGCGTTCCGTGTCTAAGTCGCACTAGCCATGTGACCATGGGAGATTGTCTTTGGACAAACGCTGGCTCTATGGCTTGGAAATGGGGATGAGCACCGCCCCCTAGAGTCGGACACGACTGGACAAAAATTGTCAAGGGGAACCTTTAGTGTCCCAAAAGCTAATTAATCAGCAAAAACTTTGAACATGAGCACTCCTGACGCAAGGATACCTGTTGCAAGTCTAACTTTTAGTAACCAGTTCACTCATATCACATAAGAGCATAAAATGAGACCAGCTGAATCAATCCAAAGTCCTTTTTTCTCCAACATTTTGTTCCTGTGGCAACTATCCAGAAGCTTCTGAGAAACACATGGTAGTGAAAGATACTTGTCCTCTCCTGCAATTAGTAGTGAAAGGCATACTATCATTGATATGTACACCTGATTTGGACAAATCCCAAATCCCAGACACAATCAACCTGATTAAGACTGTCCTGAATTGGCAACCAACTTGGATGGTGATGGGAGGGCACACATCTCTCATATACCACCACCATAGCTAGTGGCCAATGCTAAGTCTGTCTTTCAGATGGGGAGGTATACTTACTCATGAACCTAAGCCAAACACAGAGAACCTTTTGCACTTACCTCTATATTCTCTTATTTGTATCCATCCTACTTATAACATGGATGTCCTCAAAGTGACTTTCAAACAAATCATCATTAAAATACTTTAAAGTTAGACATCATTAAAAACAACAGGATAGGCATTATTAAATTCCTTTTTCAGACCTGATACATAACCTTCCCCTTTCCAGCAGACACTCAGCAGATAAAAACAGCTAAAACTATGTCAGTTTCTCCCATGCTCTTAATATGGTCTCTAAACAAAGTGAGCCGCCACATTTGAGACACACAACATGAAAATGTAATACATGGTCAATAGAAATAGCTGTCCACAATATGCATGTTTACTTTAAAGGGAGTGCAAGAAAAAGTGTCCATTGCCAGCCCCCATAATCTCTTCTTAGTTGGACAGGTAGAAGTTTTAGTGGTTCAATTACAATCATCTGTTATGTCAGGGCTAAGGAAGCTGCGACCCTCCAAATGTGAATGAATGATCTCCTATGACCCATCCACATCAGCCATGGTGGGTGGGATGGGAATTGGAGATCAACAATACCCAGAGAGCCATTCTCCCAATTCTGTATTTACGTCATGGAGTAAAACATGTTGAAACGAAACTTCATATGTCATTTTTGTAGTGACCTGCCATGGCTTGAAGCAGTTCTTTAATTATTTAGTCTTTAAATCAACTTTCATGTGAGGCCTGTGTGTTTTCCAAATATAAAGTACATATAAAGTACATTTGAGAACTTTGTATGCTTTGCGGCTATTTGTGTACCTCTCAATTGTAGAGGTACACAATGATCAACTGCCCTGTACACCACAGACATCTCATGCCATCCCAGCTGCAGTTCACCGGAGTCAGTTCTCTTATATAGTTGCCAGCTGACAGTCTCATGTTCCTCACTCATGCCCACTAATTCTTTTGCCCTTATATAGTTGCCAGCTGACGGTCCCATGTTCTTCACTCATGCCCACTAATTCTTTTGCCCTTTTTGCAGATGTTTCTCTGTCATGTTTTGCCACCTAGCTATCCACCTCTCTGCTCAGCCTCTTCCTGCCTATCTTTCTTTCTCTTCTATCCCTTGGCATTAATGGCCACATGAAATGCTTCTCATGGCTGATCTGAACAACCCTTCTCTCTAAAAGATGTTGTTAACTAAAGATGTCCTCATTTTATATACTTAATTTTTCAACTTGGGTACTCTGTAAATTACCCTCCTTCCCCCCCCTCTGTTTTCAATATGACAGCCTGTTGTTCTTCAGAATTTGAAAGATAAAGGGATTAATGTTAAAAGAGAGAGAGAGAGAGATTATCATTATCACATTAACTCCACAGATGGTGCAAACAACCCATTTGGTAAACAACAGAACTCTTGTTAATCCTGTCTCTCTATCTTCCTCCTACTTAAGAGTTTCCAAAGAAACCACTATTGATCTGTCAATGCTAGGAAGAGTAATTGTGAAGGATAAATGACCTGTTTTTTAAGCCTTGCTAGCCTGTGTGTCAGACTGTGGCAACAGAGTGCTTTGTTCTAAAGGGAAGCCATGCAGGTGTGCAGGACTTTGTAAACAGTGAACAGGTATTGTTGCCTTTGTTGTTGTTGTTTCTTCTCCCTGATACTGAGAATGTGAGAAGGAATATCTGGGGACCTGATCTCTGAAAACCTCTTCTTTGGCTCAAAATGATATACAGCTGATAATCACCTTTCTGATAACATTGTTTTTGGGTAGTCATGTGCAAAATGCAGAGCAGGTGGACTGCTATTGCAAAGCAAACAATGGCAGTGCCAAATTGTTGGGACTGAAAACACAAGGAAAAGATAGATCAGTACAGTTGAACAACACCAGAGGCATGCAATGATCATAGTTAGCACCTTTACCATTCAGTGGTCTCAGCTAAACTCCTATCTTAGGAGTTGATATCACCCATCCGTATAGCCAAGTTGTTGTTAAGCAAAAAATGCAGAGATAAGGGAGACCAAGAAATATATATCATTAGTTACATTTCTGCCCATAAATGCCTCCTGAGATCACAGAAGGATGTGATAAAAACCGCCAACAAACCTCTACTCCAGCCAAGTAATGGATGCCTGATGACAATTACTTTTCTTACACAGTGACATAGCACTTTCTTTGACGTTGGGGTTCCATAAGTGGAAGATTTCTTAATGTACTTTCAGTAGTCATTAAAGCTGCAAAACGTCATGTATTTACAGTATGTGCACTTCAGTTCAGTGGACTTTGGTTTAAATCTCCAAGCAAAATTGCAGCCCCATTATTTCTCTTTATCATTGTTATGTGCTATCATTTTGCTTCCAAGTTATGGCACCTCTAAGAATTAGGGACTTCCAAAAGGTTTTAGTATCAACAGCTCTGTCCAAACTCAAGGCATGGCTGCCTTTATTGAGCCAATGCATCTCCTGTTTGGTTTTCCACTTTACCTGCTGCTTCCCATTTTCCCCAGCATTATCATCGTTTCCAGCAAGCCAAACATTCGGTAGCCTCAGTTTAGTCATTTTTATTTCTGTTTTATTTCCCACTCTATTTGGTCTAGCACCTATTTATTTGTCATGCTGGTAGGCCATAGTTTCCCGAAAGATCTCATCCAACAAAACATTTTGAATGGTCTCTTTCATTACCTTGAACTTCTATTATGCAATTACATTCTTAAAAAATCAAGTAGAGCTATATCAAGGGCAGCTTTGTATTTGATACTGTGAAAGGTGCAGAATATACAAACCAGTCAGTGTTCTTGTCTATATTGTATTTTTCTAGACTTCATAATGGGGCTTGCTTGTTTGTGTCTCTGTTTACTCGCTATTTGTTCTGTTGACATCTTTCTGTGCTGTCCCTGTATCATTGACTGCATTCCCAAGTGTGCCTTTTGAACATATCAAACACCATGCTTATGTTTGAGCTAGCACTGGACTTCTTTGACTTTGTACTTTTGTCCATCCCTGAAACTGGACATGATTCCCATGTATGCCAAAGTGGAGCCAGCTGTTCAGAGGGCTGGGCCATAAATAGTTTATTGGAATATTGCAGAGTGTCTTCTTTTCTTTCTTTAAGATATATATGTAAACCCCAGTGGCTGTGAGGGAGGAAGCTGAGGCAAGTTTCCTTTCCTTTCTCCATCTGCCCCATTAAAATTCAAGCCATGGCAGCCAGAAAAAAAGAATTCTGGCTACTTTCATGCTCCTGAACTCCCAGCATGCCTTTGGCATTTGGTGGAAGTGGGAAAATGTGGCAGCTGCTCTGACCACCAAATCTTTAATTTACAAACGTGAGAGAACAGAAGAGCCTCTACCTTCAGAGGCAGCAGCTTTGACAAGTGGAAGGAAATAAGAAAGGTAGGTTTGGTTCTCTGTTAAACATAAATGCTCCACCAAAATTAGTCGAATGGTTTGTTCCTCTGCCACTTCACAAAATAAATGAAGCATTCCTGTGACTTGAGGCTAGGATCACTTCATTACATTTCTAAATTTTAGCTGATGGTACTATTTCCTAGTCAGGTGTGAAATTCATGAGAGGCCATGGCTCACTGGGAGAAATAATTCACACATATGAAGCCTTAGGTTCTGTCTCTGTCTTCAATGATCTCAGATGGCTAGTCTAGGAAAACCCTCATCTTGAGTCCTTGGCAGGCTGCATCTGTACAGCTTCAAGGGTATACTCACTAAAGGGTCTTTCCCACTCGTGGCTTAACTGCATTTTTTTGCTGTTTTTTGTATGCCTTTATTTGTCAAAGAATCTCCCTTATTCTTGTATTCAGCTCTTCAGGCTCTGCTGTTTGTCAGTCAACTCTTCTCATAATGTCATGTGATCTCTGAGCCATACCTGTTAGCTTTCTTCTTATTTATTTGCATAGACCCATTGCCTTTTCCTTGCCCTCTTTCCTACTGGATTTCTTGCCTAGCCCATTTCCCAGGTTAGCACTTTCATACCTACCTTTCCTGACACACACCTTCATTCCTTTCTGAATTGCAGATTAGATAGGGAGAAGAGGTGGTAATAGGATAAGATGTTGAGCTGCACACTTTGCCACACAACATGGCCAAGCTATCTGAGGAGTAGCCTATCTCGTTATGAGCTTTTAAAGATCTTTAGGAGAAGCTGTCATAAAAATGCCCATGGTTTCAGAGATTCACTTAACAACCACGTAGGCCTTCTCCTGACCCCAGATTACAGAATGCATTCCCTTCTGAGCTGTGATCTGTTTCCCCCTGATTGATTTTAAGTAGAGAATAAAAAGACATCCTTTTAGACTGGCTTATAATGTCTAACCCACCCAAGACATTGTTTTAAACGTATCCTTCGTGTCTTTTAATTGTTACTTAATGTATTTACTTGTTTGAATGGTTTTTCAGTGGGATTGGTTGTGCAGTTTTATGATTTTTAGCTAAATATGGTTGTACCAGTTTTTATAAGAAGTTTGTAAGTCACCTTGAGTGCTGTCTTTTAGTGAAAAGGTGAGGTAGTAATGTAATAAATAAGCAAATTAACATGTCTCCATAACCCCAATTTCTTCCCTTTTCATTTTTTTTTATTTGTATGCGTTAGATGTGGCACAACAGAGAATTACTTTAGATGTGGCACAACAGAGAATTACAGAGAATTTCGCAAAATCCCTGCTATACATGATCAGCCCTTTCTCATCTTGGCAAACAGACTGCCACTCGTTGTATCCAGTTCCCTGATCTCCAGTATACGTACTCCGGAATGTCATCTCTTTTTTAAAAAAATGAAGTCATATTGCTAATTCCCTATTTTCCCATGTTATTCTTGTGCCGTACTAGATTACTTTAGATACATCCTGCGGTACTGCTCCTTTCTTACCTAACACTCTCTCTTCCCTACAGTATCCTCCTTGGATGGAAAAACTAGAAACTTTAGGGGATGTAGAGAGAAACTCTGACACAGTGTTTTCTATTCTGGAGTCAATGTTAGTCTTTTAAGGTCGCAGTTTCTGTATTCACAATGCCAAGAACTACTAAGTGTGAAGATTTATATGCAAGATAACCTACAGAATCAGAAAGTGATAATTCTTGTGCATAATTTAAATATTTACGATGCTCAAATCCTATATGTCTTACTGCATATAGTGGATACTTCTGTTCTCCTCTGACTGTATAGAGAGACTTCATTGTATGGGGATTGTTGCTTGTCTACTTCCGGTTCCCTTTGTTCTAGTTTGGTCACTGCAGATACAAGACTGTTTGCATACAAATAATGCCTGTTTATATTTTGAAGAAAATGATTAGTTCCTCCGTCTCCCCCTTACTTCTCACATTGTGAGGTTTGAGTTGGCATAGGATGTGGTGGTTTGCATATCTATTTCAGTTTATAATGTTCAGTTTCTTACAAAGCATATTCAACCTAATATGGAAGAAGTCCAGCTGCCATGACTCAGCTTCCAGAAAGCATATTCGCAGTTTTGTGAATTGTGTACTAGAGGGTATATTCATTATTTCGCATCACTATTTTTCACTGTATACATTTTTTTGCAGTGAGAACTATATTATGAATGAATTCTTTTATGTTACAAAAGAACTAATATGAGTTTAGATTTTATATAAAATTAGAATTGCATATAGTTGAGTCCCTCCCCCCATTCCATTTTTCCAGAATCAATCCCCAAAGTGGGGGGGAGAGTCCCTTTTCCCCATACAGTTTCAAGGTTTTCAGAACATTCTAGGAAGTTTTCACACAAAAAAATGAAAGAGCAGATTATAAAATAACCAGGCTAAAACAGTAGTCAGGCACTATCACTTTGGCCTGTAACTTCCAGCTGCCCTAGCCAGCTTGATGAAGGACTGATGGGAGTCAATATCAAAAAGCATCTGGGGAGCTGCAGTCTAAAAACAGCTGGAGAGTCACAGTTGCTGTAACCCCGATGCAAAGTATCAATGGAATAACCTGGCATAGTTTAGATCCATTGTGGAATCAAATAATATTTCCCACCTTTCCAGAATTCTGCAGAGAGAGTGGGTTTCTCCTAGGTAGGAGGTGGACATTGATAAGGTAACCGAAAGAGAAGACTTGCTCCATGTAGCCATTGACCTAAACAACTGATTCAGACAGTCCTGACAGCAAGGGCTGCCATCATTTGGGAAGGCTCATATGGGGGCAAATGTTCTTTGAGATATTTGGGGTTCAACCCCTCTTAGGGCTTTCAGGGAAAACAGCACCCAATGATACTCTAGCAAGGCTGGTGCCATTTTCTCACTGCTGCTAACTTGAGGAAAAACCTGGATGTCAACCACACTGGTATGCTTGGAAAAGAATTTTCCACTTTTCATACAGACTGCTAATGCTACGTCAGAGCAATATGTGTTCATCCCTGCACTGAACTGTATGAAGTCTTTTGTCTTTGCTGGAGGGAAGGTGGAGTACCACAGGACAGGAAGGATGCAAACATCGTCACATTGTACAGGAACAAAGGAGACGGGTGACTGCAATAACTATCATGACATCTCTCTTCTTAGCATTGTAGGGAAGCTGTTTGCCTGTGTTGTGCTGAAGAGGCTCCAGGTGCTTGCAGGCAGAGTCTATCCAGAATCACAGTGTGGATTTCGAGCTAATAGATCCACCACTGACTTGGTATTCTCCCTGCAGGAGAAATGCAGGGAACAACAACAGCCACTCTTAGTGGCCTTCATAGACCTTACAAAGGCCTTTGATTTGGTTAGCAGGGATGGCCTTTTTAAGATGGGAAACCCTGACATCTGAGCGTTCAGCCTGTAGGCAGGCATTGCATCACGGCCTCTCCCAATTTGAAGAGGCACTTATTCAGCAGGCTCAGGCAAAGAGGCAGTCCCAGAAGCAGCAAAACCAGGGAGCTGGACAGGGGACAGATTGTATTTGTCTTCAGTGTGGAAGGGATTGCCACTCTCGAATTGGCCTCCACAGCCACACTAGATGCTGTTCCAAGTCCTCCATACAGAGCACGTTACCATAGTATTTCGAGACTGAAGGATGCCTAATGTAATGTAAGGGCCCTCAGCTCCACAATCTTGTCTAGGCTGCTCACTGAGAACTCAGTAATTTTCCTGATTTCCATACTTCCTTAGACAACAAAAAGAATTTACATACATGGCTACGGGCGGTGTTTTGTTAATTTTGGAAGTCTGTTCTTATGAACACATATGTGAATGTGCCTTTCAAATGTGTGTTACATGTTGCATTTACTGAGTGCTATTGCTGGCTTTCCTTTCCCAGAAGGCATAAATGCACGTGTGACTGCTTGCAGGGTGTGGAGCCTAATCTTCTGACTTCATATTCATGGTCATCAGGAGACATTCTTCTATACTGTGTACCTTGTTAGAAGTGCATACACTCTGAAAACGGAACATCAGCCTTTGAATGCATGGCTTATAAATTAGAGGGTAAAATAAAGCGATTCTTCCACATGGATGGCTAAAGCAGGAAATGTAAAGCAGCATAAATCACATATTGTGGTTTTTAAAGATACTTCAATGTGCTGTTAAATGAAATCATGGGGCAAATAAATGCTTTGATCCTAGAAATTAGATATAAACGGTGTTTGTTATGTGCCATTAAGTCACATCCAACGTACAGCAAGCCTAATAGGTTTTTCAAGATATTTGAGATACTGGGGAGTGGTTTGGTCATTTGCGCACACACACAGTCTGTTTCCATGGCCAAGTGGGATTTGAACCCAGGTCTCCCCAGTCCTCATCCACCACTTTGTCCACTACACCACACTTGCTGTTGAATATAAGTAGGCATACAATTCTAGCCGCCTAGAGTGATCTTAATCAACTAGATAGGCGGGATATAAAATGAATGAATGAATGAATGAATGAATGAATGAATGAATGAATGAATGAATGAATGAATGAATGAATGAATGAATGAATGAATGAATGAATGAAACCAGGTCAACCAATACTGGCTCACCGGTTCAAAATGTGTCCATGCAAAATGACTCTGATACTGGAGTTAGGTGAAGAAACACTGTACAGAAAAGGCTCGATGTGTCTCAGAATAGGAAGGAGAAGCTACAAAACCTGGCCTTCCCTGTGGTTTGGCATTATCCAGGTGCTTTCTTTCCCCAAGTAGCTGTGGAGTGGAAGTCACTTCCCTGTGGATTATCTGGTTTCATGATTTTGGTTTAGATAGGATTTAAACTCAAACCACCCCAGTCCTATCAGCATACTATCCAAAGTATCCTGCTCTGTCTTTCTTGATTTGAAAGGCTCTCTTGATTAGGTTGATTAGATTCTCAGGAGAATATAATCTAGCCTCCTTGTTTTATTGTGTTTCACTTTCTTTGTATTTCTCACTAGCTGGAGTGTTTACCTGACATCCTCTTAATCCATTGTACTTTGGAAGATCTGATAAGGTGGCAAGATAAATATGTTTGGGATTTCCTGATAATCTATTCAATCTTCATTTGTAGACTTTGCTTGGTGACATTGTTTTTTAATACCGGGGAAAAATTAACTTCTGAAAAATGAACTGAAGTGTTCTTCCCATCTGCATCAAGCCATCACTTTGTAAGCTGAGTAGGGATATACATACTAGGTTTCTCTGTGTTTGTCAGAGAGGAAATTGATAAAAACAAAGAGAGCACCAAATAACTAGAACGTGATTCATATTACTGAGGCTGTAAATGATAAAGGATTGCCCCTTCACGGATTGCTGCCTTGTCGTGGCGAAGGGGCTTGAGTAATTCAGAGAATCTATGGGCTATGCCATGCACAGACACCCAAGATGGACAGGTCATAGTGGAGAGTTCTGACTAAACCCAATCCACCTGAAGCAGGAACTGGCAAGCCACTCCAGTATCTTTGCCAAGAAAACTCCATTGGCAGAAATAAAAAGCTAAAAGATATGATGCTGGAAAATGAGCCTCTCAGGTTGAAAGTTGTCCAACAAGCTACTGAGGAAGAGCAGAGGACAAGGACAAGTAGCTCCAGAGCTAATGAAGTGGTAGGGCCAAAGCCGAAAGGATGCTCAGCTGTGGATATGCCTGGAAGTGAAAGGAAAGTCTGATGCTGCAAAGAAAAATACTGCACAGGAACCTGGAACGTAAGATCTATGAACCTTGGTAAGCTGGATGTGGTCAAACAGGAGATGGCAAGAATAAACATTGACATCCTGGGCATCAGTGAACTAAAATGGATGGGAATGGGCGATTTCAATTCAGACGATTATCATATCTACTATTATGGGCAAGAATCCCGTAGAAGAAATGGAGTAGCCCTCATACTCAACAAAAGAGTGGGAAAAGTTGTACTGGGATACCATCTCAAAAATGATACAATGATTTCAGTACGACTCCCAAGACAGACCTTTCAACATCACAGTAATCTATGTTTATGCTCCAACCACCGATGCCGAAGAGGCTGAAATTGACCACTTCTATGAAAATTTACAACACCTTCTAGAACTGACACCAAAGAAAGATGTTCTTCTCATGATAGGGGACTGGAATGCTAAAGTAGGGAGTCAAGAGATAAAAGGAACAACAGGTAAGTTTGGCCTTGGAGTTCAAAACGAAGCAGGGCAAAGGCTAATAGAGTTTTGTGAAGAGAACAAGTTGGTCATCGCAAACACTCTTTTGCAACAATACAAGAGGCAACTCTACTCATGGACCTCATCAGATGGGTAATACCGAAATCAGATTGATTATATTCTTTGCAGCCAAAGATGGAGAAGCTCTATACAGTCAGCAAAAACTTGTATTGTGGACAAGAAACTACTGGGACAGAATATGGAGAGACCTGATGGTTTCCTATAGGTAAAAGTGTCAGCTAAGGGTACATTTTATCCTGTTATCTGTTCAGTCTGTATGCAGAACATATCATACAGAAGGCCAGACTAGATTGAGATAGAGGAGTGAAAATTGATGGATGAAACTTCAAAAATTTTATTTATTTATTTATTTATTTATTTATTTGTTTGTTTGTTTGTTTGTTTATTTATTTATTTATTTATTTATTTATTTATTTATTTGTTTGTTTGTTTGTCCCCCCCCCCCCCCCAAAATCTGGTTATGATCACTCTAGGCGGCTGTATATTTAAGATATACAGATGACACCATCTTAATGGGAGAAAGCAGCAGTGACTTGAAATGGGTTTTAGTGAAAGTGAAAGATGAAAGTGCCAAAGCAGGACTGCAGTTGAACATTAAGAATACAAAAATCATGACTACAGAAGAACTACACAAATTTAATGTGGACAATGATGACATTGAAATTGTTACAGATTTTTGTACACCTTGGTTCAATCATTATCTAAATGGAGACTGCAACCAAGAAATCAGAAGATTTGAGACTTGGAAGTGCAGCAACGAAAGAACAAGAAAAGATAATCATGTGTAAGGATGTGTCACCGGAGACCAAAACCAAGATCCTCCACACTCTTGTATTCCAGTCACCATGTGCAGCTGTGAAAGCTGGGCAGTAAAGAAAGCTCACAGGGGGAAATGATTTGTTTGAAATGTGGTGCTAGAGGAGAGCTTTGTGGATGCCCTGGTTTATCAGAAAGTCAAGCAAGTGGGTACTAGAGCAAATCAAGCTTGGATTATCTCTGCAGGCAAAAATGTCGAAACTGAGACTGTCCTTCTTAGGACATATCATTAAAAGACAGGACTCTGCAAAAGACAATGATGCAGGACAAGGTTGGAGGGAGCAAGAAAAGAGCAAGACAAAACATGAAACGGTTTGACTCCCTAAAGGAAGACAGAGGCAATAGCTGAGCAGGGCTATTGGGAACAGGGTATTTTGGCGATCGTTCATTCATAGGATTGTCGCAAGTGGGAGGTGACCTGATGGCATGTAACAACAAAAATCTGCCAACCAGCTCAAGGTACCTGGATTTACAATTTAACAAGTTAGTCAGACCTAATTTAGATTCCACTGAATTCCATGAGGAAAGACAGAAACTTAGTGACAGCCTGTGTGTCGTGTGAGCAAAAGACCGCAGATTCAATTTTCAACATGTCCAGATAGGATTAGAAAAATTTCCTGTTAGAAAAACCTCTTTAGAGAACCATAATCTGTTAGTGTAGATACAGTACTAATCTTACTAGTATAATGATCTGATGGAGAATATGGTATTCTGTTTTCATATTTGCATTTCTTAATAATCAACTCTATTTTTGTTTTCCTCTCCAGTGAAGTACCTCTTTAATCTTTATTCTATCAGCCTATGGGAAACAAATGATTTTTATGTACATCCACATTTCAAAAGTCTTGAAGATCTCCTTCTTAACAGTCCAAAACCTCACATCCATTTAGGGGATTGACGATTTGTAACACCGGAACATCCTCAGTTATTACAAGAGCTGAGCAGGGCTGTTGAGGACAGGACATTTTGGAGGTCATTCATTCATTGGGTCGCTAATGGAGGTGACTTGATGGGCACATAACAATTAACAACAACATTGTCAGCCTCAAAATTATATCAAGCTGTTTGTTACATAGCATTTTCTTCAAATTCATAAAAGTTGCTCTAGCTATCTTAATTCTTCAGTTTATTTGCATACTGTGGTCTCTGTGGTTGTTAATTAAATATCCCACATACACATTGCATTACTAACATTATGGTAAGTCAGTCGCTATTTTAAAGAGAGAAACTTACAAATTAAACTTACATGGCCCACTTACTTCCAGTGAAGGATGATTTTAAAATAATAAATGAAAGGAGATGAACGAAATGCTAATTACTAAATTTTGTTGGTTGTTTTTTTTTAGTAGGTGGTGCAAGACCTTCAATTACTCCAGCAGGATCTTCTTTGGTCGTGAATAGCGGGCAAGAATTAAGGCTGTTCTGCAGTGACAATGGCCCTGTGACTTGGCATTTCCAGAATGCGGACCCTTCGGCAAAGCCAAAGTATTTAAAACAAAATGAGTTTCACATAAGCAGCGCAGAACCTGGAGACACAGGAACGTACACATGCAAAAACAGAGAAAGCTTGAACATCTCCACTTACGTTTTTGTTAAAGGTAAACTACTGCTATCATTTTCTGTCCCTTTCTTACACTGGAGCTGTGGTGCTCCAGATATTGTTATCCTTCACCATTCAGTCTGTGGACTAGAGCAAATAGGAGTTGCAGGCCACCAGCATCTGGAGAGTTACATATTTTAAACAACACAAAATGTGCTGAGAATAGAGTCTTGGTTCATACTCATAAAATATTATATACAGTGGTGCCTCGCATAGCGAACGCTTCGCTATGCGATGAAACCGCACAACGATGGGTCCCGGGCCATCGCTGGAGCGTTCGCTCAGCGATGGCCCCTATGGGCTTTTTTCGCTATGCGATGATCGCGCTGACGCGATCAAAGCATAGCGAACAGCTGATCGGCGGTTCCAAAATGGCCGCCGCTAAAACAAAATGGCGACTGCTGTTTTGCCTCGCTAACGAGGCATCCAAAATGGCCACCGCAATGGAGAAAACTTGCAGAACGGTGAGTTTTAAGTCTATAGGAACATATTAAATCAGTTTTAATACGTTCCTATGGGCTTTTTTGTTTCACTTAACGATGGATTCGCTGAGCGAGGGTTAATCCGGAACAGATTAACCTCGCTAAGCGAGGCATCACTGTATTTATGTTATGTAATGTGATTTTTGCACATCATAAGAAGCCAATGTGTCAGGCCAGAATGCCACTTCAGTTACCACCTACACTCCATGTTGCTTACCATAAAGCAAATGTAGTAGCTATATAAAATGCATAGATACATACATTTTAAATAAAAATATATGTAAAACAGGAGAATAATATATGCTTCCTTGGCTTGAAGCAGTCTCTTTGGACTGTAGAAATCATGAATCGTTTTAGGAATCTCTCCTTGATTAATTAACAAAGGAAATATTCCTTTATTTCCTGATTTTGTACATGCATTTCCTTGTTTATTTATTACATTTCTGTGGTAGCCAGTAGCTGAAGCTTTATGGATGGGTCCCACAATAAAGCTTAAACCATAAAATATAAGAATGCGATAAAACGTTGCCCAAAATTCTATTGGATTTGTACAGCATGAATTCAAAATGATATGACTGGAGTGCATGATCACTCTAGTTGTCTGTTGCATACTCAAACATGAAATAAACACTGAAGAACTAAATTATCTGTCAGCCAAATGTCAGGGAATTTGGGTCCCTGGAAATAATTGTCTTTGACACTAAATGATACTGAGTTTGTACCAAAGAGTTAGCACCATGTTGCCTGATAGCACATGTAAGTAATCAAGCAGGGTCACAGTGATGAAATAATGAAGGAACAAGCATCGAGATTCGTCTGAAAAATGAAGAATCAATAGGCATAATCCAAAGTCTCTGACATCCATATTCGATTTAATCCGAGCCAGAAATCAACCTTGAAACATGTTTTAAATGGTTGGACTGAATGATTGGGCTATGAAGAAATAACAGACAGGTGTAAATCTGAGTAGAATGGATTCCTCTTGCTCGCCCACTAGGTAGCCTCAGCCTTTCACTGTGCATTTGAAACTGGAAGCAGAATTTAGCTTTCAGTCAGACTTGAGCTCTTACAACTCTGGAAATATATGCCGTAGGATTTGTTGGACAATGTGGCTCCCAAAATATCCCTTTGAGGCAAGATTGTTCTTGTTAGAGCTGTTCAGCCTTTGGCTATCTTTCTGAATACGCTGGAAAGATGCCGATGTGAAGTGCAAACCTCTTGAGACTGGAAATAAAGTGAACCGATAGTATGCAGTAAAGGTTTCTAATGAGTCTTCTGATAGCAAAGCCTGTTCTTCTGTGAGCCTTTATAACACTAAAGGGATTTTTGGAATCCGTGCCAAAAGCAAAATGCATGCTTTGCCAGAACATCCAATAATCTATTGCTGGTAACACTTAAGACCTGATTTGCACATATAGTACATATAGATTGTCTATCAATAATTCCTCAATAGATTGTGATTGGCAGTGAGATATGTGAATTGGCTTGTCATATTATAAGAGATAACCTCTGCTGGTTTTAGACCTCTGATGCTTCAGTCACAGATTTAAATTACAGAGTTAGGAAATAGCATATTATGTTAATTTTGGTAGTTTTTTAAAATATGGTTCCTTCCATATTCTGCTTTTAATTTAATTAGGCTCATGCATATTAATATTTGAATATAATGAATAATGATTTTTGATTTGTTGTTTTGTTATGCTCTTCCTCTTATTTCTGATCAATCATCAAAGTTTGGAGATAAGGACCAGTTAAAATCCTAAAAACATTTTGGAATTAAATGAACTCTGGTTGGAAGTCCTAGAAGGTTTTGCATTGAAAAGGAATTCTGCTTTGCAGATAGCTTGGCCTCCCTCCCCCAAGTAACAATTAACACAATTAATGAAAGATCTTTCACTACCAACATAAAAATAATGGGAAAAAATTGGAGCTAACTAACAACAAAACAAATTATTTTAAAGCTAACATTCCAAGCTGTGTTAAATTATCAACTGATGAGCATGAACAAGGTGAGATTGTGGTTTGGCTCTAGGGTTTCTGGGCACTGGACTCTTCTCTACCTCTACCCCTGCCCATAGATGCCTTTATATGATATGGTGGTGCCCCACTTAACGATTACCCCGCTTGATGACAAATCCACTTGACGATGTTTTTGTGATTGCAAAACGATGTTTTAATGGGCAAAATCTGCTTTGCGATGATCGGTTCCCTGCTTGGGGAACCGATTCTTCGCATTACGACAATCAAAACAGCTGATTGTCGGGTTTTCAAAATGGCCGCCGGCTGTTCAAAATGGCTCCCCGCTGTGTTCAGGACGGATTTTTCGCTGCACAGACATTGGAAAATGGCCGCCCTATGGAGGATCTTCGCTGGACGCTGAGGTAGTTCGCCCATTGGAACACATTGAACCGGTTTTCAATGCATTTCAATGGGCTTTTTTATTTCGCTTGACGAGGATTTCGCTCTACAGCAATTTCGCTGGAACGGATTATCCTCGTCAAGCAAGGCACCACTGTACTTGGTGGTGTGCACTTATTTGAACCTTAAGGAGCTAAGCATTTCTTCCTTTGCAATGCTCATATCTATTGCAGATGTGGGGAATATGTGGCTCTTCATATTTAATTAATGGACTGTAACATCTGTAATTCCTTAACCTTGGCTGTAGTGGCAGGGCTGTTGAGAACTGCTGTTCAGGGACACCTAAAACTGCCCATATTTGCCATCCATTATTTATTGACTGATTTCTCTTACTCCATGAAGCCTCCTGTACAAGAAACCTAGCAGCACTCTCCATCTGTCCCTTGGGGTTTCATGCTTTAATGGATTGTTTCATTTGCCGTTTCTGCAGTGGTTTATATTTTTGGAGTGTCTGACTTGGGAAGCCCTACAGGGTGAAGTGGGCTTGTTATTCCATCTGATGAACCTGAGATATATAGATGAGTTGTCTAGAACAGACCCAGTTAAATCAGGCGGACCACTGAGGACTTCTTCATCTGTTCCTACTGCAGGATGGTTTCATATTCCCTAGGATATATCATACAGGACATTCCTGTGAAGATATCTCAAATGATGTTCCGGTCCCATGTGATTCTGTTATCCAGGCTTGATCAGGGCAGTGCACAAACCATCCCTGTGAAAGAAAATGGTAGCCATATTGAATTTGTAGTATATGTTACAACTGGCTTTTCTCAGTCTATTTCACCCCAGGAAGAATATTCTACAGGTATCTCCTGGCCCATGGATTCCTTGGGGTTTGGAGAGGTGCACAAAACACTCTGTATGAGATGATTTCCCAATGTACAGAGAAGACAGTCCAGTGCTTGGAAGTGGATATATTGGAAGGCTTTTGGCAAAGGACTTTTTAAAAAAATACATTAATTCACAGCTGACTGTGGATTTTGTTTGTGGGTGTTCTAAAGATTGCAGAAGATCGTATACAACTTTCCTACAAGTTAAGAATTTCTGTTAAGGCTCTTTTCTGTTAAACAATTCATCTCATAACAGTTTTCAAAGGAATCTCCCTTTGTGAATGAGGTGGAAAAAGCAATTCATGGTAATGAACTAAAGTGTGAATGTTACTGGGCAGGCTATATTTCATGCTAAGATCTGAGCAAACAAAAGGAAATGGAACTATGGTAGGAATTCTGACATTATGTGATATTATTCCTCCCTCCCACACAGTTTGTTAGCAAACAGTAGGATGATCTGGAAAGGGTAAGCAAACTCATTAGTCAATTTCCTTCAATCTGCTACATTCTCCTGGTGACCTAAAAATACCGTACTAGTTACAGGATAGAAAAGATAAGGGTTCTTGGCTTTGGTTACTGTGAATAATAACTACTGTTCTATATCTAACGGAAGACTCCATCTATCATTACGAACATTCAAAAGCCCATATTAAGACTCCTGATTTATCATCCATAGAAACATGATTGTGAGGATTCAGCAACTTCCCCAAAGCAACCAGCGACCACCTCCTAGAGTTCAGAACTCTTTGGGAACATCCAAATAAACACAACCATTTGTATCTAATAGGATTGCACCAGGACTCATTTGTGAGAGTGTCCATGCTGGCTGTGGAATTCTGGAAACTGTAGTTTTTTAAAGGCGTTATTTAAAACGCTGATTGATGGATTTCTTCTATGCCCTTCTCTTCACCAATTGTAAATGGGCAGAGTTCCTCAGTAGCATTTTTTTCTTCCTGAGCTATTAATCCATAAGAAACTATTCTGTTGGTAATAACCATATTTGCCAAATTCCTACTTTAGTAGACAAATAAAAGGCAGAGGTGCTCAATTCCTATTTTAGTTCAGTCTTTTCCCATAAGACAGACTATGAGCTTCCAAACAAATTGGAAGTGCAAGTGGGGGGGGGGGGGGAAGAGACAGGATTGCAGCTGGAGATAGATAAACAAATAGTCAAGGAATACCTTACCACCTTGAACAAGTTCAAATCTCTAGGGCCGGATGAACTGCATCCAGGAGTACTGAAGGAACTGGCTGAAGAACTCTAAGAATTGCTATCCATTATTTTCTTGAAATCATGGGGAACCAGGGAGGTGCCAGAGGATTGGATGACGGCTAATGTTCTCCCTATCTTCAAAAAGGACAAAAAGAGAGAGGAACCTGGGAACTATAGGCCAGTCAGCCTGATATCAATCCCAGGTAAAATTCTGGAACAAATCGTGAAGCGGTCATTGTACAAGCACCTAGAAAACAATGCAGTAATATCTAGAAGCCAACACAGATTTGTCAAGAACAAATCCTGGCAAACTAATGTGATCTCATTTTTTGATCAAGTCACCTCCCTAATAGACAAAGGGTATGCTGTAGACATAGTATATCTTGACTTCAGCAAAGCTTTTGACAAAGTACCCCATGATATCTTGATTAGCAAGCTAACTAGGAATGGGCTGGATAGATCAAGTGTCAGGTAGCTGCAGAATCATACTCAGGGTGATGATTAATTGGTCTTTTTGTAACTGGGAGGAGGTAACAAGTGGGTTACCCCAAGGGTCAGTCCTGGGCCCAGTGCTCTTCAATATTTTTATTAATGACTTCGATGAGGGAGTGAAGGGAATGCTTGTCAGATTTGCAGATGATACAAAATTGGGCAGAATAGTTAATACCCTAGAAGAAAAAAAATTCAAAATGACCCTGATAGGCTGGAGCACTGGGCTGAAAGCAACAGAATGAAATCCAACAGGGATAAGTGCAAAGTACTGCACCTCGGAAAAAGAAACCAATTGCACAGTTACAATATGGGAGATACCTAGCTCAGCAAAACTATGAGCAAGAAGGATCTTGAAATTGTCCTAGATCACAAGCTAAATATGAACTAACAGTGTGATGTGGCTACAAAAAAGGCAAATGCTATTTTAGGCTGCATTAATAGAAGTACTATATAGTTTCCAAATCCTGCAAGGTGCTAGTCCCCCTCTATTCAGCACTGGTTAGGCCTCACCTTGAGTATTGTGTCCAATTCTGGACACCACACTTCAAGAAGGATGCTAGCAAATTGAAACAAGTTCAGAGGAGGGTGACAAGCATGATCAGGGGGCTGAAAACCAAGCCTTATGAGGAAAGGCTGAAAGAACTGGGCATATTTAGCCTTGAGAAAAGAAGACACCGAGGAGGGGCAAGATATGTTCTCAGTCATCCCAGAGTGCAGGATACACAACAATGGGTTCAAGTTAAAGGAAGCCAGATTTCGGCTGAATATCAGGAAAAACATTCTGTTAGAGCAATGTGACAGTGGAACCAATTACTTCAGGAGTTGGTGAATGCTCCAACACTGGAGGCATTCAAGAACAACTTAGATAATCACCTGGCAGATATGCTTTGATTGTATTCCTGCATTGAGCAGGGGGTTGGACTTGATGGCCTTGTAGGCCCCTTCCAACTTCACTTTTCTCTGATTCTATGATTTGTACACTGAAGAGGAGTTTACTGATGTCTTCCTTGGAACTAACTCAATATAGTAGCATTTTCTAGTTAACTGTCATTCAGTGTCAAAAAAGGGTATCAGGAAATTAGAATAAAACCTAGCTGAGAGTGCTGGGGCATCTTTTATAGTTTCTCTGAATTTTCATATGATAGTAAAATGGAATATATACACAATTAAATATGTATTGCTTAATATGTAGGCATGTTGATATTGTAGGGAAGAGTACCGAGCAAGACAAAGATACGTGTTTTATTACATTCTTATCTAAAGAATTGTGATTAAATATATAATCTTTAAGAATTTTCTTTTTCATTCCAGATCCAAAGGTTCTGTTCTTTCATGAGCCAATGATATTTGCAACTGAAGACCACGATGCCCTCATTCAGTGCCCGGTAACAGATCCAGACATTTCAAATTTCACATTGAAAAGATGTAAAAGTTCTAAATCTCTACCTGAGAATATAATGTTAATTCCCAATCCTCAGAAAGGAATTACCATCAAAAATGTGCAGAGATCATTTCTAGGGTGTTACCGGTGTGCAGCACAGCAGAATGGAGTGGAGAAAGAGTCAGAAATTATCAATCTTATTGTGCGGCCAGGTAAAATATACCTTTATCCAGACTGAAACAATTAGTAAACTCATTTTAATCATCTGTTGTATACTAGCTGCTTCCTGGAATTTAGGCAGCCACTAAAGCGGTTTTATATAAGATTGGCAGAAATCCTGTTGGTATAACTATTCCTAGAGAGGCCTAATGATGTGATCAGTGGGGAGTGATTTTTGAGATAAAATGCTTTTGCCCTGCAGTTCCCATGTACTCCTTTTCACTGTGTAGAAGTATGAGAGCAGTGGAGTGGAAGGAGGAAGAGTTTAACAAAAATTATTTATTTTAGGTTTTTATTTAAAACATTTTTACCACCTTTCTCCTTTTAAAAGGACCCAAGTTGCCTTACATCGTTAAAAATCGATATTTACAAAACTAAAAACAGTGAATATACAATACTGAAAGGATCAAACACATATCACTCTGAAAAACAGTAAGCAATAAAGTACAATCGCCCTCTGCTGATGACATAATCAACCTTCCGCAAGCATGGTTAAGCCAACAAGATTGAGCCAATGTGTCTGAACAAGGGTGGTATTAAAGGCAGTCAGGCCCTCAACCTCATTTCAAAAGCCCTGTGCAAATGGTCAGTTCAGGCTTCTGGAAGAGTGTTGTGTCCATTCCTGTATATCTTGCTAGGTACAGAGGAGGAAAAAGGGAGATAAAGCAGTGGCAGGAATAGAGAAGACAAAGAAGTAAACTCAGTTTTGTCTCTGGCTCTGTCCACAGTTACTTTAAGTCCCACTCACTACTAAACTGTCACTATGGACAGTTATCCCCAAGAGGACATGGTCCTTTACAGAGAAAAGGTTGGCTGCCCTTGAATTAGATTATTATTTCATACTATTGATGCATGTGTTTCCATCAGTGGATGCCAGAGGTGTGAGTCACAACCTTATAAAGACTGTTATGGAATTAGTTTCCTGATTGGGCTTCAATTTTTGCAGATTAAATAGTGTGTGTGCTTGTTTGTGCATGTTGGGTAGTACCTGTAGACTTTTTCGTATTTTAACCAGGAGACATACATGGTGATATAGCATTTTAAGATGCCTCCGGAGGTCTGATATTTTATTGGGAGGTTAATAACTTTTGATTTCATTTTCTTCCCACCTATTTCTTGGAGGCTCTGCATAAAATGAAAAGTAACACACAGCTAAATTGTTTTCCAGTTCACAAATCCCTTCCAGACATCACCTTATCCAAAACGGACCAGCTTCTCAAAGAGGGTGAAGAATTTGAAGTTATGTGCACAATCAGGGATGTAGACAGCACTCTACAAGCTAAATGGATTTTTCAGGGCAGTGCGGTAAGTTCATTATACCCCATCAGCTTTAACTAATGTACTTGAAAGAAGAATCTTTTTTAAAAGCCAGAGAATGATATGCTGAATGAAACATAGATATGTCATTAGTTGTGACAAAACACTGTTCCCATGAAGTGTTGCTACCCAGAAGAGTAACCTTGACAAATCTTGAATGAATGTCAAGTCTTTTGGCGAATACATAGCCTTTCTACCATTCACACCTTGACAACAGGGCCAACCCTACTATTAGACAAAGTGAGACAGATGCATCACGTGGTAGATGCTGGGAGGCAGGAGTAGGAATATTTGTGTGCCAGATGGCCTTTAAGCCAGTTTGGGTCCTTCAGATATGGCATAACCCCACTGCCAGTGCTGAAGAAAGATTCAGCTGCTTATATAGTTACAAGTGGAGAGATAATTCTTTTTCTTCATCCCAGGTCACAAAATGTCTTCTGCCAGCCCTGCTTGGCAGCAGCATACATCATTCCCTCTGACTGACAGCAGTTATAGGATTCTTCTCCCCCTTTCCTATCTACTTCCTCTGGTTCATGTTGAGCAGTCTAGAAGTCAACATCCTGGTACAGAGCAATTAATCCACTGGTTCCCAAATTTCAGGGCCCAGATATTCTCTGACTTGAACTCTCAAAAGTGCTAGCTAGCACAACCAGTAGTCAGGGCTTCTGGAAGTTGCAATCAAGAATATTTGAATGTGTGGGAACATTTGAACTAAGCAGATCCTTGTTATCTTGCAGCTTTAGATGCCATGTTTTCCCAGACCTCTCTTTGTTCCTCAATGCTTTGATTCTTTGTTTCATCTAGATGCTTCTAACCATGTTTGTCCTTGTTTATATCCCTGCTGTGCTTCACTCTTTGTTTTGTGTTTTGACAAAGATGCTTTATTTACACAGAAGCCCGTGTCTCTAACTGCATGTGGAATCTTGAATAAGAACTGCTAAAGAACTTTCCAGCCTTATTGTCCCAGACCTGACGTTCTCCAAATGACTTAGACTTCAGCTACCATTATCACTGAATATTTGCCATGCTAGGCTGTTGGGAATTGTAATCTCAAACATCTAGAGTGGGATTGGGTCCCTTTAAAACATACTTTAAGGGCAAAACAGATATGGATGAGGAGGGAGGAGGAGCTGCATAAGCCTTTCATCACCTTGATATCCCTCCCTTTCCTCGGCATTTGTCTCCTGGTATTTGACTACACAAGGCAAAATCCAAACACGGGTTTGGACGGGTCATAATGCACATTGACCTTTAGCAGCAAAAATAACTGGAACAATTCAAAGCAGGACAATGGTGAATAGAGTAGAGATTATGTTCACTCTGCTCCTCTGCATAAAATGTGTCTCCCTAGAAGCTAATTCGTGAGTAATCTCCTACAAGAGGATTTCTTAAATATATCAGCATTTCACATGGAGCCAGCACTGCAGGAGGTACTTGCGCAATGATTGTGGTTTGAGCCAGGGGGACAATAGGGTACTCTTGCACTTCTCTGTAGAGGGTAAGCTCCTCAAAGGCTATGTGGCAAAAGGAATCTAAAGTCATAAGAATCTGAGTCATAGGAGGAGTCACAGTGGATCAAACAAAAGGTCTGTCTAGTCCATCATTCTGTTCCTACAGAGACAAGATGTCCATGGGAAGCCCACAAGCATGTGAAGTTCCCCAACAACTGAGGCATACTGGAGATGATATGTAGCCATCATGATTACTAGTATTTGTTAGCTTCATTTCCAATGAATTTGCTTAACCCCCGTTAAAAGCTATTCAGATTGCTGGATGATACCACTGAATCTTGCTGGAGTGGATTCAACAGTTCTAATGTTGATTGAAGGACAGAATTGTGACATTAGTCATACTACAGTTCTAACATTAATTACAAGGAGAGGGAGGTGGAAAGAATTTGTATTATGAGATAAAGAGAGAAACAAGCTCCAGCCCACTTTCTGCGCACCAGTGTAATTTTATATATATATTCGTTATCATACATACATGTGTACTTCCTATTTTTCACAAGTTTTTGCATGCTAAAGGATTCTGGGAACTTGAGTCCAAAAATCACCTTCTTCAGGCTGTGGGAGAAGAAAAACAAAAGCTCAAAAGGAGGAGGTTTTCTATCTAAACACTTTAGAACTCTAATTAGCTAGTTTTTCCTTACTCAGTAGCCCCAACAACCAAATCTTGATGTCATCCAGGGTTGTCATTCTTTGGCTTTGAAGTACAAATTCCAGGAGTTTTTAGTATGTTCCTTCAACACTGGGAAGAATAAAAAAGTAGAACTAATGAGAAACTGATAGAAGGGGATCAGGCCATGCCATTGCTCTGAATGCAGTTATTAGGAACATGAGATATGTAAAGAAAAAGCTTGCAGATAGGCTCAGAAACCATTGAGCTTTTTAAAAACTACTACCACCCAATTTTTAAGTAAAATGGTTTAATAACCACAGAGCTGGAAGATCCTATGGATCCTCAAGAACAGCCCCTGTCAAGGAGGCACAGTGAGGAATTGAACTCCCAACCTTTAGCTCTACAGACAGATACCTATACCACTGTGCTGTCCAAGCAGCACTGCATTCTAGAGTTCATAATTTTAACAGTCAGCTAGCAACCAGTGAGTCAGTGGGGCTGCAACAGTGCAGAAAGAGTTATCATAGAGACAGTTTCAGAAATGCAACTTCAGAGCCCCATTGGTATGGAAACATAGGAGACTCCAAGGTAGGATTCAGCAGTATGTGGACCGAGAACTCCCAGAAGTACAAGCTGGATTTCGAAGGGGCAGAGGAACTAGGAACCAAATTGCTAATATGCGCTGGATTATGGAGAAAGCCAGAGAGTTCCAGAAGAACATCTACTTCTGCTTCATTGACTATGCAAAAGCCTTTGACTGTTTGGACCACAGCAAATTATGACAAGTCCTTAAAGAAATGGGAGTGCCTGACCACCTTATCTATCTCCTGAGAAATCTATATGTGGGACAGGAAGCAACAGTTAGAACTGGATATGGAGCAACTGATTGTTTCAAAATTGGGAAAAGATTACGACAAGGCTGTATATTGTCCCCCGGCTTATTTAACTTATATGCAGAATGCATCATGTGAAAGGCCGGACTGGAGGAATCTCAAGCCAGAACTAAGATTGAAGAAATATCAACAACCTCAGATATGCAGATGATACCACTCTGATGGCAGAAAGTGAGGAGGAATTAAAGAACCTTGTAATGAGGGTGAAAGGGGAGAGTGCAAAAAATGGTCTGATGCTCAACATTCAAAAAACTAAGATCATGGCCACTGGTCCCATCACCTCCTGGCAAACAGAAGGGGAGGATAGGGAGGCAGTGACTTGGGCTCCATGATCACTGCAGATGGTGACAGCAGCCACGAAATTAAAAGACTCCTGCTTCTTGGGAGGAAAGTAATGACAAACCTAGACAGCATCTTAAAAAGCAGAGACATAACCTTGCCAACAAGAGTCCGCATAGTCAAAGCTATGGTTTTTCCTGTAGTGATGTATGGAAGTGAGAGCTGGAACATAAAGAAAGCTGACTGCCGAAGAATTGATGCTTTGGAATGGTGGTGCTGGAGGATGCTCTTGAGGGTCTCCTGGACTGCAAGGAGAACAAACCTATCCATTCTAAAAGAAATCAAACTTGAGTGCTCACTGGAAGGACAGATCCTGAAGCCGAGGCTCCAATACTTTGGCCTTCTCATGAGAAGAGAAGATTCCCTGGAAAAGACCCTGATGTTGGGAAAGTGTGAAGGCAAGAGGAGAAGGGGACGACAGAAGATGAGATGGTTGGACAGTGTCACCGAAGATACCAACATGAATTTGACCCAACTCTGGGAGGCAGTGGAAGACAGGAGGGCCTGGCGTGCTCTGGTCCATGGGGTCATGAAGAGTCGGACACGACTAAATGACTAAACAGCAACTCAATTTAATAATGTCTCACAGTACAATGCCCAGCATTCACGATCCTCCCAATATTAGCTAAAGAATCCTCCCAGTGTCCAAAACTCTCTTGTATGACCACCATAACTAGCACTATAAACTGGAGCATTTACAGTTGCATCGCCAGGCAGAACAGCAAGAAAACTTAGGTGGAAAGGAGAAGAGAGAAGACAGCAGAGGCCAAGTAGTAGCACTTAGCATATAGTCAAATTAAAGGCTATTGGATATCTGAGAAGACTCAAAAGTCAGATAGAAACAACCATCAGGCAAGTTAGAGAAATCAGCTGGGAGGGAGAGGACAGCTTCCCAGTAGCACAGGTTTCATTTATAAGTTATGAAAATTGTCCAGGAAACAAATTCCTATTTTAATATTGAGCCTAATGGGAAAGTAGGGTTCGACTGACTTTACAAAGGGACTCTTTAGATTGTACGGGGCTGTTGGAATGTTTTAGTTTTAGCTGTTCCACTGGGATGATTGTTGAGCTGACTCTAAATTGCTTATCATTTAAATATTTGCAGATTGCCTGTGGCCTATCACTGTAATTTAAGCATATATGCAAAAACTCCTGAGAAAAGTGCTCCTAACCTTGCTCAGTACAATTATGCTTGGCTGCTAATAGACAATTATTAATGATGGCGATCGGAATATATAATCAGCAGCTCCTGGGCAGATGGCAGAAGGACTTGTGTGGCCAGATTGTGGTGCTAGATAAAATAGCGCACAGCTTTGGGAAAATGAGTCCTGGATAATCTGGCCCTCGGGTCCTTCATGTAGTTTTCCATTAATCCACTGGTGCTGGCAGACCTTTGCTCTCCTAAGTGCTTTATCTGTGGCAAATCGCAACTCACCCACTCCAAGGGTGAAGCAAAGCCTCAGTAGCATGCAGTCAAATACCGGATGAGATCTACAGATGGGACTTTGGGGACGGCTCCAAGATCAGTTAATATTTTTTGTCAAAAACTGGTTTTCACTCATGGGCTTCTTCTGCTCATATTTCTTCCCTTCTTCGTTTCTTTTTGTTTGTGTAGTCTACTTTTCCCCATGAGTATGAATAAAAACCCCACTGAAAAATATTTGGGTGCACAGGGCAATTCCCTTTTTCTTTAGAGCAGTGTTAAGAGGTGGCAATCCAGAACCTCTCTAGCCAGGAGGGTCAGTGGATGGCTGTGCTGCCTGGAGGATTCTGGAGACTGCGATCCCGAAAGGAACTTCTCCAAATTGTAGAACTCAGGATCTAGCCCCAGCGATAGGTGCCCCCTCTCCACAGCCCTGCTTTCCTGGAATAGGAATTCCTCCTTCACTCTACTTGATGTTTTTTAGGAGGCATAATTTAAACAACAGTTAAGGTTAACAAGGGGCCAGTAGATTGAAATATGATGGAGCCGCTCACAATTGTTATGATTGCTATGTGTTTTCTTGATAGGGATTCTTGTGAGCACGAGATTGAAATCCCTTCAATGCTACCTCCTGTTGGCACTTCATACAGTATGTTATCAGTCCAGTTTGTGGGATGAACTGGCAGAACCAAAGTGAACCTAGAAAAATAGGGTTTTCAAACGAACACAAGCCCTTGTGAGAGCAGAGAAGAACAGGCAACTTCACACCCGTATTCTATGTATACTCTATGCCCCTCAACATATATTATGAAATATTTGATGTTAGCTAGCCCAGATGCTCTTCATGTTGCCTATCACAGGATGAAAATAAACTGGTCTATTTGGTTGTTGTGAGTTTTTCAGGCTCTTTGGTCATGTTCTTAAGGTTGTTCTTCCTAACGTTTCGCCAGTCTCTGTGGCCGGCATCTTCAGAGGACAGCACTCTGTGCTCTGGTGTAATATGCTTGGGAGTGGAGTATTTATGGATGTGAGATAGGCTTTTGTCCTTTTCTGGAGATGGGCGATTAGTGTGTCTTGTGGGTGTATTGTTGTGATAAGGAGCAGAGATTATCTGTCACTGTGATTGATGGGTGTCATTAGCTGGTCTTTTGTGTGTAGTGATCCCCGGTCCTTGTGGCTGGGTAGAGTTTGTTGACCTTTTGAGAGCTGGGAGTGCTGTCCTCTGAAGATGCCAGCCACAGAGAGTGGCGAAACGCTAGGAAGAACAACCTTCAGAACACGCCCCAAGAGCCCGAAAAACCCACAACAACCATTAGATCCCGGCCGTGAAAGCCTATATACGAATAAACTGGCATATTTATTAATTGCATGGCAGTGCTTCAGACACGAACAAAGACTATTACTTCAGTGATGGAAGAACTACTGCACTCTCTCTCTCTCGTTCTCTGAGTTTTTATGAGCACGACCAGTAAAACCAGGGTTGGCACTTTCGTTAAGACTGAGGTCACAGTCACCAGCAGCAGATGCTGAGAGAGGGCAGGGGAGAGCAGGAAGGTGTAGGAGGACATAGCTGTGTGTGCAATGCAACCTACCGTACAACCTCCAAGCTGCCCTTAAGTGTGGAAGGAAGAGGGGCCCCATCGGCATCCCTCCAGTATAATCTATGTCTTGCAGTATGCTGAGGGGACAGAGCAAAAGGACAACTACTGTCCATGCTGCAGAGGCAATACTGGAACGAGCAGTGAGGCTGCTCTAAGACTGCACACACCTTAATAAGGACAAATCTCCTATGTAGCTGTTACTAGGAAAGGAGGCAGAATACCAAGAATGTGGGAGTGGGTTGGAAGAAAGGAAGTAAGGGGGAAAGGGGGGGGGGCTGAGTACAGCCTAGGAAGGACATTTTTTTTCTCTTCCAAAGAGACCTTTGAGAATGTCGTTGTTTTGTATGGAGAGGTTCCAGTGACAGGTTTGTCACGATGGCTTATTATTCTGGTTTTAAGTTATGAATATTAATATGCTGGAGTTATAATTACATCTATTTTTAATTTATCTAGGAAAGATGCTGTGTACACTGTATCTTAGATGTTAATTTTTCCCCCTTCTCACCGGCAGAATCTTACACGCAGAAGCAAGAATGTGGGTGATTATGGATATGAACAAAAATTAACGTTGAGCATCCGTTCAGTGGGAGTTAATGATTCTGGAGCTTACACGTGCCAAGGAAGCAACCCTTTTGGAACATCCAATGTCACTATAACCTTGAAAGTACTAGGTAAATAGTAATACTGCAAACATATAAGATTTTTGTGCCATAGGGAGAGCGATTAGTAGATATGTGTGCTTAGTTGTCACATCCCACTCCCCTACCCCACAAGGAGATGCGATGATCACTAGAAATACATACAGCTTATATTTAATGTTATGATTACAAACAAAGCAGTTTTACAACACAGAAACACTGATATGTGAAAACAAGATCCTGCATTGAAGAATTAACCCTTGAGTTGCTAGCTACGTGTTTTCTGTTTGCTTATTTTCATTTGTAAGACACTGATCAAATAAGTTTTTGGACACTGTACAATTACAAATATAGAAGGATAAACAAAAACAAAACACTGCAGTGAAGCCAAGATGATAAAAATCCAGAGCCAACTTAATAAAAAATAAATTGCAAAGCCAACTGGACGGAATATCTCTTTTTTAAAAAAGAACTTTACCAGCCCAAATATCAAGAGCTACAACCACTAACATATAAGAAGGATGTATTATTATTATTATTATTATTGTTGTTGTTGTTGTTGTTGTTGTTTGTGGTGGTGGTAGTTACATAATGCTTCTTCTGAGCATTGCTGTGCATGGAGGATCAAACTTAAAAATTAGGAGTTAAGTCCTAAAAATGTGAAGATGAAGTGATACCATTATCATCATCATTGCTTCTACTGCTACTGGTAACAGAAGTAGTAAAGACATTACTATCAGTGCAAGCGCAGCACAATACTATACTAGTCATGTCCCCATTTTGAGATGCTGTTTATATGCACATGGCTTCCAACAGAATCAAGTCCTGCATGCTGGGCATTCTTGTTCATGGGAAAGCCCCATGCAGTTGGCCCTACCCATTAAGTTGTATGATTCCAGCACAGCCATGTCACCACAGGATCACAGCAAGGACTAAATCAATGGAACCTATTTCTGAGTAGACAAGCATAAGATTGCCCTGTAAGCCTGGAAAGCCATCAAGGATAAGAAAGGAGCCATAGTATACAACCTAAGGAGCTGGGGGACCTCACTGGAAGGGCTTTCCTGGGAATATTGTCTCTGCAACCAGGAAGACCCTTCTCTGTGCTTTAATATGTGTCCACTTTCTGAATAGAAAGCACACGAGATAAAGCCTCATCTGGTAATGGGGAGGGGAGGAACATATGGGAGAACCTACTCCCTAAGGTATGTTGGATTGTGCCCAAAGAGCACATTTTCGGATGAAAGCTTTGATTTCCAGGGCTCACTTAAAAGCTTGATCCATTGTCTCTCTCACACACTCTAGATTAGTTCCATCAAGAGCTATCAGAGGTGCTTACATTGTGCTGTTTATTAACATGCTTTCCTGAAAAGCCACCCCTGAGTGCTGGATTCCTGTGACTCGTAGTCCTTTTTAAATATTAAAATTACCATAAGTGCTAAACTGATTAGGAACATATTCATGTGCTGTAATTAGCGGCAGCATTCTGAACATGTCTTTATCCATAATTGGCAAAAAGGTTTTTCCCACCTCCACCTTCCCCCTTCCCCCAGCTTCCTCTGCTTCTTAGATCGTATAATTTCACAAAGGAAATACACGCATCGTAGCTTTTACACTGCAACATTTCTTCATTATTTGCTTATTCCATAAGTAAATTCATTATCAGCTTTAAAATCTACCAACATAGGCCCAAAAATATAATGCTTGTTCATTACACTGGTGCATAAATGGTTTATTTAGCTGGTTGTTTGGATTTGATTGCCTGAGATCAGGGGTGTGACTGGACAGCCAAATTATCCTGGTCTAGATCAACCTACGCTGTGCTAAACAGGGTCACTTTCGGTTGTGGTGTATCATTTGGGACTCTTCTGACATCCATGTGCAAGGATGGGCTAGTTTTGGGGCAGGAAAATGCACCACACTGCAAGTGATTATATTTGGCTCCTTCTCCCTTTAAAGGCAAAGAAAAAGACAGAAAATAATAACCAAAAATGACCATTATTATTTATTATTATTATTATTATTTATTTGATTATTTGACCATCCTTCTTGTCCCCTCCTGTCTCCTCCTCTGTGGGGGAGCAGGAGGAAGTTTTCAATTTAAACAAAAAATTTAAGTGGCATAACAAGTCAGTGTGGTCTAAAAGGACTTTTAAAACAACGACTTTGCTTCCTCTCTCTCCCCCACCCTATGCTGTAGAGGGAGAAAGCTTCCAATTTCCCAAGATCATGAAGCAGGTTATGCAGAGTGGCAGCTTAAGCCACCCACTTGGGTTTGATGCCAGTGATCACACATGCTAGAGCTGAACCAAAAATAGAGCAGTCCAATTCACACCAAAATAAACCCAGTAGTCCCTGACGGACCCCCAAAAAAGGTACAGGTAGGCATGGATCAGGGATGAGGTGGTTTGTGATGGCCATCGTCATCATGTGACTGCTGGGAAAAGGAACTACCCAGCCCTTCCCCAAATTGGACCAAACTGCAAGACAAATTCTCATCCAGGGGCACCCCAAGATGCTTGAATCAGGATCTTCTGCCATACTAATCCCCTGCTGGATTTAATTTAGTCTCTGGGATTCCTGTACTTGTACTACAGCCTTTGAAGACTAATTTATTTATTTATTTATTTATTTATTGGACTTATATACCGCCCCATAGCGCTACAAGCACTCTCCGGGCGGTTTACAATTTTTAATTATACAGGCTACACATTGCCCCCCCAGCAAGCTGGGTACTCATTTTACCGACCTCGGAAGGATGGAAGGCTGAGTCAACCTTGAGCCGGCTACCTGGGATTTGAACCCCAGGTCGTGAGCACAGTTTTAGCTTGCAGCACAGCGTTTTAACCACTGCGCCACGAGGCTCTAAGCAAGACCTTTTAAATTAGTGGCCTCCATTCTATTTATGGAATAGAATATGGGATACTATCCTTAGGGAGACTGACTAGGCCTGATTGTTTTGCATGTCTATTAAATAGCAGGATCCAACAAAGCTGATAATGGCTCTGCTTATCTTAGTTGAACAAAGTTGAATAAAGGAGTTCCCCGGGCCTCAAGCATGTGCTCTGAGAACATGTGAACAATTAGCTGGGGCAAGTTGCATAAACCTTATGCAAACACCAGTAGGATTCCAGCTGTGGATTTAGGCAATTTCAATGTCAAGAGTTGGGTATGGCTTATTTTACTGCTGGCTTTCTGACATTATTGTAATATGGGTTTTTATTATTAGATAGTTTATTATTTTATGTTGAACTTTGTGGCATTTATATGGCTATTTTATATCCAGCTTCAAAAAAGCTGGATATAAGTCAAATAAAATGAGCATAGAAGCAAATCCGGCCACAGGTCCTGATGATTTCGTGTATGCAGAAATCACTGGCTAGATCTCACCTTGTCCTAGAAATTGCACAAAAAGGCAGGAGCCCTTCATGAAACATAAAGAGTTACTGCTCACCATATTCAGTCAAATGTCATTGGCACTCAGTTGTTCCTGTAGCTGATAAGGCTTACTTGTCTACAGGTTTCAATTTATAACATGCTTTGTCTCTATAGTTTCCTTATTCCATTGACCTTGCATTTAATTGTACTTGCTTTAGGCATCAGAAAGATTTCAGAAAATGCTTCTTTCTTTTTTCTTTTTTGTTCTCTCCGTATTACAACCACCAGGTGAAGGATATGTCAGTTTGTCATCTTCAACTAACACAACTCTGTATGTCAACGATGGAGAAAACCTAGATTTAATAGTAACATATGAAGCATATCCAAAACCAGAAGAAGAAGTATGGATGTATATGAATGAAACCTTACAAAATTCATCTGATCATTACGTGAGAGTCACTAATATAGACAAAAACAGGTAATGCATCACACAGCCCAGCATATTTTTCCGGGGCAACTGGGATGGATGTCTTGTCAAGAGTGGGGGGGAGGGGAAGTACCATGGGATATTTATAACAATTCCCAATAACTTTTAGAGATGATGAATGGAAACTAAGAGCACAGAAGTATGTCCAAAAGAAATTAGGAAAAAATGACTTTTCCAATTCTTTATCAGTTATTTGCCAGACCTAATAACTACAGGTAAGGACATGTTTAGCAGGCATGTGTTTCTCTTCCCTTCTCTTGGCAGAAGCAGGTGAAACAGAAGTGGCTCAGCCAACAAGCACAGCTACTGGCACGGGTGGTGTTCATTTCCCCAACAATGTTCATGGGGCACCAATATAGTATAGCTCCAATGGAATGGAATGCCAGGGTCCCAGAAGCATTCTGAGGGAGTTGAAGTGGTGGCTTCTAGCTGTAGCCATGTACTCGAGCACTGGCGCCTGCTAGTTTTCCTTTGCATAGTGCCGAGATAACTTTTGTATGTAGGTGGTATAGCCCAGTGGTTCTTAACCTTTGTTACTCGGATGTTTTTGAACTGCAACTCCCAGAAACCCCAGCCAGCACAGTTGGTGGTGAAGGCTTCTGGGAGTTGCAGTCCAAAACTCCTGAGTAACCCAAGGTTAAGAACCAGTGGTATAGCCAACCTTTGTGGTCACTGGTCAGCTTCCCAGAGGACTTAGGTCCGAGAGTTCTAGCGTCTGACACTGGGACGGACTAAATTAAGCAGTGATACATCCACCCTTATCTGAAGACAACAAGCCTATACTTTTTTTTCTGGTGGGAATGGAGTACCTAACCTAAGAATACACATTGCAAGGAAAACACCGTCCCATTAGCCATAAAGGCACCACAGGTGAAAAGACGTATTCGAAATTGATGAGTTCTTATAGCCAGGTTAGTGGCTTCAAGCTTACATTTACATCAGGGAAAGCATGCCTTCGTGATGTAACAGCAAACCCAGAGACCTTTTCCAAAATAAATAAGACAATTGGCAAATTAGTCCAGAGTAGCTCTACTTAATGTCCTGGACAACCCAGATGGCCCCCATCACCTCCTGGCAAATAGAAGGGGAAGATATGGAGGTGGTGACAGATTTTACTTTCTTGGGCTCCATGATCACTGCAGATGGTGACAGCAGCCATGAAATCAAAAGACGCCTGCTGCTTGGAAGGAAAGTGATGACAAACCTAGACAGCATCTTAAAAAGCAGAGACATCACCTTGCCGACAAAGGTCCGCATAGTCAAAGCTATGGTTTTTCCAGTAGTGTTGTATGGAAGTGAGAGCAGGACCATAAAGAAGGCTGACCGCCGAAGAATTGATGCTTTTGAATTGTGGTGCTGGAGGAGGCTCTTGAGAGTCCCTGGACTGCAAGGAGAACAAACCTATCCATTCTGAAGGAAATCAATCCTGAATGCTCACTAGAAGGACGGATCCTGAAGTTGACGCTCCAAATACTTTGGCCATCTCATGGGAAGAGAAGAATCCCTGGAAAAGACCCTAAGGTTGGGAAAGTGTGAGGGCAAGAGGAGAAGGGGACAACAGAGGACCAGATGGATGGACAGTGTCATCGAAGCCACCAACATGAATTTGACCAAACTCCAGGAGGCAGTGGAAGACAGGAGGCGTGCTCTGGTCCATGGGGTCACAAAGAGTCAGACAAGAGTTAACAAGTAAACAACAACAACAAGCTCTACTTATGGCAGTTTAGTCCAGTGCAGCTCTACTTAACTTTGCTTAAGTAGCATGTAGGTGTTAAGGCTGATTGAAACAGAGTATTTTTTTTCTCCCCACATAGGGCCAGTTGTAGTGCTCACACTCATTCATAAAACCTCTCCTCTCTTCCCTTCTATTCTCATCTTTTTTCTTCTCTAAGAAATCAGCATCTTTTTCCAGAACAGATAAAAATTAAAGTTATTCTCTATGCTGGACTTTGGTGTTTGTGTGTACATATTTACTAGATTAACCCTTAACACTAAAAGCTTCTGACCTGAATCCTTTTCAGTGTCGTTTTACTCCATTCCTAATCTGCTTTGGAAATCAACTATCTTTCTATAAATTCTTTGGAAGATGTCAAAGAAACCATTTAAAACTGATCCTCTGTGCTGGACTTTGGTTTGGTTTGATTTTTTTAGTCCATTAGCACTAACACTGAAAGCTTCTAATTGGAGCCCTTTTCAACAGAGGTTTACTGCCCATTAGACATGGGCACTTCGTATTCATATTGAAGGGATAGGAATATGAAGTGCAGCACCATAGGTGCCATGGTGGTCTGTTCCCACCCCCCAGAAGCAGCCCGGTCCACTCAGTGGGCTCCTCACAGTGCGCATAGCCATCAGCATGGTCATCACACCAATCATGGAAGTATTCCCTCTGGCACTTTCCCACCTTTTCCCTCAGCTGACTGCTCAGTAGCTGAGCAGTCAGCTGTGGGACTTATCTTCCTGCCTCCTCACTGGAGTGGTCGGCTGTGGGGAGAGGTGGGGAAGCACAGATGGCCGTGCTTGCCATGCGGAGCCTGGTGAGGTGGACCGGGCTGTTTCTGAGGGGTGGGAATGGGCTGCTATGGCATCTGTGGTGCTGCACTTTGCATTCGTATCCTCTGGATAGGAATACAAAGTGCCCCTGTCTACTCCCCATCTAATCTCCTTTAGAAATCAGCTGTTTTTTTTATACTAGCCTGTGGGGAGGGGGAGAATCCCTGAAATTCTTTCTAAAAATGATCTTCTGTGCTGGATTTTTGTGTTTGTATGTGTAAGCTTGTGATCCAAGAAATTCTGGCTGTCTGAACTCTGGGAAACGAAGGGAAATAAACTAACCAGCTAATCTCTGCTATCACCTGGAGGTGATTTAAAAAAAAAATAGAAAGCCAACAGGGGTTTTTTTGGTCACTCTTTCTCATTGTAGCTACCAATTTGAGGCTTTTGTTGTCTAGGTGGTGGGAAAAAAGCAATATCATCACAGAGTCATATAGGGAGACAAACATTCCACCTGGATTAGCCTTCAGTTTGTTTATTTTTCCCCTGAACTCGAAGAGGACTTGCCACACATTCTTAGAAATTTTTACTTAACCCAGTCTTAAATATTTTTATTTAGGAGTAAGTTTCACTGTGTTTGTTGAGATTCTCTTCCCAGTAAGTGGGTTTAGAGTTGTTGCTTTAGCATCATTTAGCCTCCCAGCATACAATATACTTGTGATGGATCAGCTTCCAGAGTATCAACTTGTTGATAGGGACCTGGTGAATTCTACACAGTGTCTGAAGCATCAGTTACTCTTTTGAAGCCGATGATGTCATCAGCCGCAGTGATGTTTCACAAATACGTCATTTCCAATTTCTTCCCTAAAGGCCCTGAGACCCCCCTGTAACCCCTTTCATTGTAGAGAACCCACAGGGGCTGCAGATGGGAGGGGTAACTCTTTAATTTCTGAACGTTGCCACCATTAGGAAAGCTATCCTTGCACCAAATTGTGATTTTCAGGAATTAAAGCAAAGTGTGCTGCTTATACTGTATACTGCTTAAAGCACTCCGGGTGGTTTACAGTTTAATTATACAGACTACACATTGCCCCTCCAGCAAGCTGGATAGTCATTTTAGTGACCATGAAAGAATGGAAGGCTGAGTCAACCTTGAGCCAACCCAAGCCCTTCAGGACTGAGCAGAGTTTTGACTGTTGTGCTGCAATTTAACCACTGCGCCACAAGGCTCCTCTCTAATTAAAAGAGTCCCCCTTCCCATCCTGCAGCCTACATGTGTTCCCTACCATGAAGGGAGTTTCAGGGGAGTCCTGGGACCTTTAGGAGAGAAATTAGAAATGATTTATTTCTCAAAAACGACATAATCAACCAGCATATGGAACAAAATTTCAGCCAGTGACTGCTGTGCTTTGTGGACCTTAAATTTTAAAGTATGAACCTACTTAATGCCCAGTGTTCTTACTGTTGCATTAAATTGCTGAGACTCAGACTCTTGCATTTGTGTTGACTGATGCTAACACTTGCTTGTGCTCTCTGCTGTCACAAAACTGCATCAGTACATAAAAGGAATAGCATGTTGATTCAGGCACTCTTGAACAGCTTTCCATGTAGTGGCTGTAATGTAGCAAAGTTGTTGTTTTTGAAAGAACGATATAGCCCCCAATCGTGGTCTTCAGTGCAACAAAGTATAAGGATCATTGGTTGTTCTGGGTTTTTCGGGCTCTTTGGCCATGTTCTGAAGGTTGTTCTTCCTGACATTTCGCCAGTCTCTGTGGCCGGGCATCTTCAGAGAACAGGAGTTCTGTCCATGCGCGAGCCTGAAAAACCCACAACAACCATTAGATCCTGGCCATGGAAGCCTTCACGAATACATAAGGATCGTTGTCTGAATAATCAATATAATTTCACTAACACCCTGTGATACCAATTGGCCTTTCTGTTGGTACCGTGAAGAGTAACATGAGTAGTAAAATTGCATTTCTTCCTCCTTCTGCAGATATTCTAGTGAGCTTCATCTTACTCGCCTGAAAGGAACAGAAGGAGGCATTTACACATTTTTTGTGTCCAATTCAGATGCCAGCTCCTCTATAGCATTTAATGTCTATGTCAACAGTAAGTAGAAAAGAGCAGCCTACAATATTGTTGTATCACAGATCGTTCCACTTGTCTAAAACAAAATGCACATACCAGATGTTACAGTCCCATGCCTGGAAGATGGTTTGCAAGTTGAGAGCAAGGCCAAAGGTTGTTGTTCAGATATCATCCTTCCAGAGTGCTGCCCATTCTTTTAGAACTTTTTAATCAAGAATCTTCTTCAGAATCCCACAGCCAGCATAGACAATGGCACAAAAATTGATCAGAACATAGGTGAGGCTAGCTAAGTATGTCACAAATAGCCATATATTTTCTTAACCACTATAAAAGAGGATGTCTCCATGTGCCAGAAAAATGGCCAACTGCTGTGAAATTTTTCATCCTTACACAAGAGAGGAAAGACTAGCCCTCTTCCTCATCAGCAACAGCATCAGGGGGGGAGAGTTATATTTTTGCACAGAATGCAAGTTTTCACAAATCTGTGCAGTTTGTGCAAAATATAACTCTTCCCCCCTTCTTACACTGTTGCTGCATTTTGTGCAAAGAAAACTATTTTCACCACAGAAGTTCCAAAATGCATGTTTTTAAAGAGCAAAAATTATTATAATCTTTCTCAGCAGGGAGAAAATCTTTTTAAAAATTCATTTTCATCTCGAAGAATGAGATAAGTGAACATATACTGTATATTCTTCATACTACCAAGTGTGGATATGTTTCCCTCCTGGTGTCTCTCAATGCCTGAGGAGAAGCTGGCTGGATGCACTCCACTGTTTTTAGCTGTCCCCAAAATTAGAAGATGAAGGTGCTAATGGGTATATATTGCTCACTGCTCTAGCTACAACAAATTAATTATTGAACATTTCATTGCGCTGTTTTGCATACCTTCATCTTCTTGTCAATAATCAGCTATTAAATGCTTTAAATCTCTAATTTCATTAGTTTATTAAGTGCTATTGAGCTACTGTCAATATAGATTTCAAGATAGCTTAATGAAGTTACTCTCCTACTGTTGCATCTCAATAGTCATCCCTTCTGCACCATTGAGTTTGTTTACATTGCTTTTATTGCCCATATCTTTTCCCTCCTAATTAGCAGAAGCTAATAGATATGGTGCCGATATGTGTTTTTGCTATAATGTGCTGGGGAAGAATCTGCAGCCCAGGGCCCAGCCTTTTGGATCGCTGTGCCAAAGGTAAAGCACATACGGGCCAAACTGCACATGGAATAAGCACAGGTTGCTGTCCTCTGAAGATGCCGGCCACAGAGACTGGTGAAACATTAGGAAGAAGAACCTTCAGGACACGGCCAAAGAGCCCGAAAAACCCACAACAACCAACAGAGTTTTCCCTTGAGTGCAGGATTTTTGTCTCATACACAACAAGTATAGATCTCTTGATGTGGAGCAGAGCCTTATCAAAGGAAGCATATGGGCTTTAATCCACCCATCCCTGTTCCTACCTTAAACAGATACCCACATTTTCTCTTGACAGGACGAGAAGTAGCTCTCATTAAAGTTGGACCTTTAGTTGGGTCCTGTCTGTACCACCTTTGCCAGCTTCCTTTTGCCTCTATTTGGGATCTTGCATCATATTGTTTCCATTATAAGAGTATCTGGTTGGATAGGAAGTTTTGGCTATGATATTTGGCTAATCATATTGTCACCAAGGGATGTAGAGAGAGAGAGAGAGAGAGAGAGAGAGAGAGAGAGAGAGAGAGTGTTGTTTGTGAGTTTGTTTGCTGTTTTTGTTCTGTTCGTTTGCTTGGCTAGGTTAGTAGTTGGAGCAGATTGTGGTAGGAGCTTTGATGAGCTAATGCAGGCTTGTGCAGAAGTGAAACAGATGCAGACAAGAGGAACCAAGGTGATCAATGGGCTCTGTAGAATCACTGATTGGAAATCTTGACACCCTCACTCTGAGTCATGTACGACACCCTCACATCTGAAAGAAATGGGTTCAGATGTGAAAGAGGCAGGCAGGGAATAGTCTGGCTTGCCCTAACATATAAGGCAAGAATGGGTCCCAAATGGTTGTAAAGCAACACCTACCTCCTTAGAGTCTCATACTTAGTTTGAAGAATGACTGTATATCTCCATAATATTAAGCACAAATAAAGTAATGGTCTCATCTCTTCCTGCTGGGTGCAGGTATGAATCGGTTAAAGAATTTCCAAAATTATGATGGGGTCCAGAAAGGATCAGAAGGGAACCCAAGGAGAAGAAGACATGAGATGAAGCAGGAGATCATAAAGATCACCTCAAAGGGAAACGAGTTCTATGAGCCAAACTGGATCACCACTTCTGAATGGATGATTGTTTGCGAAATGAGTTGAAGGAAAGCAGCAAAAAGTCTTGTAGCACCATGTGGTACAATATTTATTCTGCACAGGTTTTTTATGGACCTAGCCCCGCTTCATCAAATGCCACAAGCTTCTTGGTTGCTTTTCCAGCAACAGACTAACACAGCGATCCCTCTTGAAAACAGATCTTAATGAGACACTTGAAATGTATTCTAAACTTAGGACAACTGAGAAGACATGCCAGTCTGTAATGTTTAAAATCCATCTTTGAAAACCTGCTTCCAAAGCCAAGATGAATAAATAGTTGAATCTGTATCTTGGCAATAAGGTTCAGAGCTCCATTTAAACTGAGCGACAGTTCCACAAGGAGGACTAGCAATAGTTGGCTGAGAAGCATTATGGTTCACCTCAGCAAAATGAATGTTGTTGCTTTTGGGTAGCTTGGTTAACATTGTATGTATTACAGAAAACAGCCGATGCTGGAGTTCTCATTAAGGGATAGCCCATGAATATGTTCTGGGGTGACAGAGGTATGAAAAACAGCTAATCTTAATTGTTAACAAACTGTAACATGCAGCTACCAGCCTGGGATTCAGTCTAGTGGCTGGTTACATTTTATCTTTATGTTTTCAGAAATCTGCAGTCCTCCATGTTGATCCCTACTCATCTGTATGCCACAGTTGCGTAACACAGTTCATAAGGAGAAACATTACACAAATTTCATGCAACTTCAGGTCCCATGGGGAGGCTCTCTCAGCCTATTTAGAGGACCTGCAGTCAAGTGCATAATACAGCAGGAATGCAGATGGATTTGATGGTTGGGGCACACGTTCTCTCCCAAATATCTGGGAGATGGAGGGCTCTGTCCAGCCCACCACCTATCCTAAGTACCAATGAACCCCTTGCAACTTCAGCCTGAAATATACATCAGAGAAATGCCATTTTATGTTTTTTTTTCCTCATCTTGTGGCATTGTTTGAAAAATCCTTCTCACAGTTCACCTCCAGGATGTAAGGAGATTCAGCAAGAATATAATACAAATACAGAACTGTAGGGATTCATACATGTTCAAAACGTTTATGTCAAATCAGCATTCCCAGAATGTGTATGCTGAATAGACTGTCAGGAGGGGCTCATCTCTATAATCTCAGTGTCACTCTGTTCTATTTATTTATTTATTTATTTATTTATTTATTTATTTATTTATTTATTTATTTATTTATTTATATCCCGCCTATCTGGTCGGTTAAGACCACTCTGTTCTACAGATAGCAGTCTGAAGGCATGGACTATTATTTTTTTTTTCTTTGTGTAGTCCTTTCCCTTCTAACCACTCAGGCTCTGTGTTAAAGTTGCCACAAAAATTTTGCAAATGTGAAAAGCACTGTGTGTTCTGGCACAGTTCAGGGCATTATACAGAAAACAAAAGACAGATGTAATACTGAGGTGGGGGGGAGCTAGCTTTTGTGCCTTTTGAGATTTCTTTCTCTGACAACTGAAACTGTGGTCAGCATTCTGTGATCTGCCTGGAATTCCTTGAAGATTTGTGATTGTGTTGGTGTGAGCGGACTACGTTCATTTTACACTGTTATTGTGTCCCCAGTGCTGAAGACTGGCTACATTTAGGTGGCCTGGTCCCTCAAGAGCAGATACACAGTCCACCACCAGGACCATACTTGACATCTTGGTAGAATCAGTCAGAGCAAGTATGCCATGACCACAGCAGTGTAGGACTTTGTGGAGGATTTTTACCTGCGTCTTGATTAAAATTTGGGCCAAGGAAAATTGATTTGCTGACTGGACATTTGTTTTTCATGAAGCAACACTTGTGACTTGCCTAGGATGATTGTGGCACAAAAACGTTTTGACAGAATGGATTTAAATGGCTTCATCTTCTGAACGTACAGAAGTTTCTGAGCTATTGTTAAGGGAAACCAGAACAAACTTTGGCTTGCGATTTTATATTGTGGAGAGAGCAACAAGCTAGCTTCCCACATTTTCATGGGATACTTAGAAATCTAGAGTCCTGGTTTGTTTATTGCTGCCACTGACAGGAGTAACAAAGCCACTTTGGGTCCCTTGTTGGGAGAAATGCGGCATATAAATAAAACTAATAATAATAATAAAGCCAGCATGAATGGGCTTTTTGCACGAGTACACAGTTCATACATAATAGCAGGACCTCTCTGGACTTTTGGTGTAGTGTAATCATATCTTCTCTTAGCTTCTGTTTCTCAGGTAGCAGAGTGACTTGACAGACAAATTATGGCAATAAATGGAGAATACTAGTTAATGACAAGGACTGTTTGCCAGTTAAATAAATAAAACAGCTTTCAACTTGCCTGAAACTATTTTCCCTGACCAGGATGTTACTGGTGATTGCCTCTGGTGCTCACCTGACTCATGAGGCAAATCAGCCCAGGCAATTTTGCAAAATGGTTGGTTGGCTTGATTTTTTTTGACAGAAATATTATATGCAAATAGAGAGATAAGGAAGAGAACATTTTCAGTTCTTGTAGCACCACAGTAGGCAATCCATGAGCCTCCAGATTCCATTGGAATACAGCTCCCACTAGCCGTAGCTGATATAACAAGTGATGAAGAATGGTGGGAGTGGCAGTCCACAACAATATCTGGACAGGCACATCTTCAACATCACTGCTATAGCAGATTTCACATTTGGATGGTGAGGAAATACGAATGCATACAGAATTTAGTGGTCTTCATCCACAGCCTCCAGAGATATAAATGGTCCATGTTCTTACAGTTCTATTCATGTTACAGTCAAATACCTGATTTTTCTCAACATTAAGTTTTTCCACTTACAGTTTTCCCTTTGTAGATGAGGATTTATACTGACAGTGAGTGTCAAGACTTACACATGGATGTTTCCAAGGTATATTTGCCTTGGTTCCTGTTAGAGCTGTCCAATTCCTCCATTAAACAAATCCTTACAGGATGTTAGGGATAAGTCTGTCAAAAGTTTTTCCTTGGTGTACTGGTTCTTCTGAAAAATTTTCAAAGACAGCTAACATAAATGTCTGTAAATCTTATTTATAGCTGCTGTCTCTTCTTGGGCACAGATAATAATCCTTTAAAAACAACAGTTCTGTTATTTCTTAAGTGCAATAAAGTGTATTGCCTTGGGAGCAGCAGCAGCATAACAAGAAATTAATTTTAATTTCATATGTGGCCCTCTAGATGCTGTTCAACCACAACTGCCCATCATTTGTAGCCAGCATATTTAAATGGTGAAGGATGATGGGAATTTTTATCCAGTCACATCAAGAGAATGGTTATCTTCCCTCATCCCACTCAAGAAGTAGAGTTATCATCTATGCTATTGTTCTGTGCTGTCAAGATGGTTCTGATTTATGTTGACTCTAATAGATTTTTGAGGTATATTAGAGGTTCAGGGAGTGATTTACTACTGTCACCCCTTGGTGAGTTTCCATGGCTGCATAGGGATTTGAAATAGTCCAGCACTCTATTGATGATGCCACGTTGGCTCTCATTGATCAACTAGGACATACCCCCAAAATACAAAACTCTTGAACAGGCAATTCGAAATGCTTGGGGAAAGCCCAATCAGTGCATACAGTTATCTTTGCAGGAAATGTTTTCACATTCAGAGAGAGAGAGAGTGAGAGAGAGAGATCATTAGCAAGAGATGTTCAGGTATGATGATTTTAGACATGCGAAGAGCTACAAGATGCCCACCTATTATGACTTAATGGAAAACCACTTTTTAAAAAGAGGGGTTAAACAATTTCTTTGAATTTCCTTTTACATCCTCTTCACTCTACTCAATGCTAAGGGGAGTGTGTGGATGCAGTGGGTGGGAGATGGATTGAATCCCCCTTCTTTTTGCTTGTTTTTGATTCTTGCCAACAACTTTTTGGAGAATAAGAGAGCCATGGATGGATGGATGGATGGATGGATGGATGGATGGATGGATGGATGGATGGATGGATGGATGGATGGATGGATGGATGGATGGATGGATGGATGGCTTGTTGCCTTTTTCCCAGAATAGGAGCACAAGGCAGCTTACAAACTGATGTTCAAACCATAGGAAATTAAAACGCAATTAAAAAAATTCATCATTTTATTAAAATGGTATTAAAATTAAAAGACTTAAAATCACTTGATTAAAGCCACCAATAGTAGTTTACTTTAGGGGGGGGGAAGAAATGAAATGACCGGCACATCGGCTAAGATGTTATGATTCAGGCTTATAATTGCTGAAGGTCTCCATGAACGACAACAGCAGCAACAACAAAAAGCCCCTGCCTGCTGCTAGGACAGGAGGGAGAGGGCAAACTTCACCTCTCTTAGTATGGAGTTCCATTATACAAAGTGACCATAAACGAGGGAAGCCTGACTTTCAAGTGCTGTTATCGGGGTATCCGTGGGTCAAGTGTATAAAATGCTGTGAGCACCAACACCATAAGCATTGTAAAGATGAAAATCAGGGTTTCTGCTCCTGTGTGCAGTGTCGTCCTCATGCCTGTTGTGCAGTGTTTGCACAGATGGAGGTTCCACAGTGCTCAGTAGGCCTTACTTGCAAGCAAGTGGACACAGGATTACACCCTTTGGCTGACACCTTACTTGCAGTGTGCATTCCCCACACATTGAAGTAGAAAGATACCATTAAACACAGATCCACAGAATGTAGCTATCATGCCTATTTATTTTCAGCCAAACCAGAAATCGTCACTTCGGAGAGACTTGGCAATGGCATGCTTCGTTGTGTGGCTGCAGGCTACCCTGCCCCTACAGTGAACTGGTATATTTGCCCAGGACCTGAGCAAAGGTGAGTAGATGAATCATTGTTTCATTTGAGTTTCAAGTTTTGAGTAGACTGAGTACATTTTTATACTAAGTAACATTTCTGTGATGTCTGAGTGTTGATCATAAATACTTGCAGTTCATATAATCAGCACCAGTTATTCAAATCAGAGCTTGGAAAAATAACTTTTTATGGGATGATATAGTCAGGTGAAAAAGAAAGTACGCCCTCTTTGAATTATGTGGTTTTATATATCAGGACATAATAAAGATCATTTGGTCCTTTGCAGGTCTGAAAATTAGGTAAATGCAACCTCCGATGAACAACACCACATGACATACTGTATTACACTGTGTCATGATTTATTTTACAAAAATAAAGCCAAAATGGAGAAATGCTAAGTACATGATTCAGTACCTTGTAAAACCACCTTTAGCAGCAATAATTTGAAGTAATCATTTTCTGTATGACTTTTATCAGTTTCTCACATCATTGTGGAGGAATTTTGGCCCTCTCTTCTTTAGAACATTGCTTCAGTTCATTGAGGTTTGTGGGCATTTGTTTATGTACAGCTGTCTTAAGGTCCTGCCGCAGCATTTCAATCAGGTTGAGGTCTGGACTTTGACTGGGCCATTGCAACACCTTGATTCTTTTCTTTTTCAGCCATTCTGTTGTAGATTTGCTGGTGTGCTTGGGATCATTGTCCTGTTGCTTGACCCAGTTTCAGCCAAGCTGTCAGACAGATGGCCTCACTGTAGAATACTTTAGTATACAGAGGAGTTCATAGCCAGCTCAATGACTGCATGGTCCCCAGGTCCTGTGTCTGCAAAACAAGCCCAAATCATCACCCCTCCACCATTGTGCTTGAAGGCTGGTGTGAGGTATTTGTGCAGATGTGCTGTGTTTGGTTTTCACCAAACCTGGCACTGTGCACTGTGGCCAGACATCTCCACTTTGGTTTTGTCTGTCCAAAGGACATTGTTTCAGAACTCTTGTGGTTTGTCCAGATGCAACCTTGCAAATTGAAGCCATGCTGTCATGTTCTTTGTGGAGAGAAGAGGCTTTTTTTCCTGGCATCTCTTTCAAACAAACCATATTTCTTCTTGTCTTTTTCTAATTGTACTGTCATGACTTTTAACATTTCACATAACTGAGGCCTGTGGTATCTGAGATGTAACTCTTGGGTTTTGCTTTGTTTTGAAGTTGTTGTTTTTTCAATTTCTCTGAGCATTGCACAGTCCGACCTTGGGGTGGATTTAATTTGGACATCCACTCCTGGGAAGATGGGAAGAATGGCAACACTTGTTTTCCACTTGTGAATTATCTTCCTCACTGTAGAATGATTGACTTTACATTGTTTGGAAATGGCCTTCTAACCCTTCCCAGATTAATAGGCAGCAACAATTGCTTTTTTATTATCATTGCTGATGTGTTTCCTCCTTAGCAATCTGTTAACATACACCTGAATGCTCCAGACCAGCAAACTGATAAAACTTTGGCGTTTATAGAGGTGGACACACTTGCTGAAGATCAATTACTTAAGGGCATTTGGTTAGCAGCACCTGACTGGTCCTTAGCCTCTTAATTCCTATGGAAGCAAAAAAAGGGGGGGGGTGTTTATCATTATTTGAACTTATTTTTGTAAAATAAGTCATGACCCGGTGTAAAATGTCATGTGTTGTTGTTCATCTGAGGTTGTATTTGCCTAATTTTCAGACCTGCTAAAGACCAGATGATTTTTATTATGTTCTTATACGTAAAACCACAGAATTCAAAGGGGATGTACTTTTGTTTTCATGTTATTGTAGCTACAGAATTTCTCAGCCAGCATCAGCCTTGCTCATAAGTGAGAGTCACTGGGGGTCTTGCCAGTTGAGGGACTCCAGGTATTCTAAAAGAATGTTTTGGAATGCTATGGTTTAAACATAACATACCCATTGGGCTCTGCAAAATAGATCAAGGAATGTAATTGGTTTCCTCTAATGGTCACTGGAGAGATGAGTAGCACGAAAGATGAGGGGGCATTGCCCTCTTCTCCAATCCCTTCAAGTAGCCTGTTGCCTCGTTCTGTTGTCACAGGAGTTATGTGCCAGCCATGCACAGTTGCAAAGATATGTACAGCTGTGCTTGAATAGTGCATCAAACTAGCTCTGCAAACAGCACCACTGGAAGAGGAAGCCAGAAACAACATCAGGTATGGGGCAGCAGGAATGCTGCCATTCCCACTCATATGGCTAGGAGGGGTTAAATTAAACAACGTTAATTTCCATTTCCCCCTTGGTGGTCAATCCAGGAGGTCTTCCCTTCCTAGCACTCACAACTCACTTTATTTTTTTACAGAACATTCTGTTCTTTGCTTCTTGTACTTGAAGGAGTCACTGTAATTTCTGACTCACATTAAGGGCCAAATCAGTCTTTGGAGGACTTGCACCCACTTACAACTGGGCTATTCTTGGCTCTAATTATTTAACCCTGTAGAATGACAATTACAAAATAGGTTCTGTGTATGGCTACTATCTTTGGGATTTATCATGTAATAACACAATTTTCCAAGACACAGTGTAATTAGATTTCCATTTACACACAGTAGATTATATGGTAAATGTGTCTTGTAAGCTTGGAGCAAAGAAAAGAATTAACTACAAAGGTAATTACCAAGTTTCTAAGAAGATTGTATGTACTTCCAGTGCAGGTAAAGGATTTGCAAACAGGATTATAAAATACTTGCTTATTTTGACAGCGTTCTTAGCATTATTGCTAGCAGATAATACAATTCTTTGTGAATCATTTTTCAATACTTATTTTTCTCTTGGTTTTCTCCTGAAATACACATTTGTCATCAACAATGGCAACATTTCTCAAATCAGTATGTATGCTTCATCCTAAAGGGATTTTAAATTGCAGCATCACAATATATAATGAGAAAGAGAAGAAAGAGCTTTTACCAATGTTTTCTAGGGTGGCCAACATCAGGAACAGCCACCTTTTGGAAATGTTACCTTTTAGACCAATGCTAGCAAGGGAATCACTGGAAGGACAGATCCTGAAGCTGAGGCTCCAATACTCTGGCCATCTCATGAGAAGAGAAGACCCCCTGGAAAAGACCCTGATGTTGGGAAAGTGTGGAGGCAAGAGGAGAAAGGGATGACAGAGGATGAGATGGTTGGACAGTGTCACTGAAGCTACCAACATGAATTTGTCCCAATTCCAGGAGTCAGTGGAAGACAGGAGGGCCTGGCATGCTCTGGTCCATGGGGTCATTAAGAGTCGGACACGACTTAATGACTAAACAACAACAATAGAGGAAAAACCAGGAAAACTAGGACCCAGAGCACCAAAGTGATAAAATACCACACAGCTTACAGACTAAAAGTTGTTCCATGAGGACACATACATTAACAGAAAAACCAAGTAACATTAAAAATCAGAACCAGCTTCTGATTTAATTCAATATCATAGTTGTGCTTTTAGTCAGGAATGAGAGAGTGCAGAGAAAGAAAGCTGTTGCCAGGGGTCTGGATCATCAATGAACTAAATAATACCCCACCACATCCTGATCCCTGTTGGAATGTTGGCAATCTGTGAAGTTTCTCAAGGTTTTTCAAATGTGGTTGTCCCAGGAAAAGAACCTACCTCCCATATGATAAGAATCCATATTGCTGAAACCAGACATTTCTTTGAATCTATAAAAATACTGGACTTAGAAATTGTAGAAAATACCTGAAATCCATGTGATGTAAAGATAAAAATATAAAAAACAAAAACAAAAAAAACAACAAACAAACTAAAATTGGAAAAAAAAATCCTCTGGTCCATGGGGTCACAAAGAGTCGGACACAACTAATGACTAAACAACAACAAAAGCAAGGGGATTGGTGCTGGGATTTATAGTCCAAAAATATTTTGTCCAAGTCTGGGAAATTTCCATTCTGTTCCTAATTATATGAGTTGATTAAGTGTGTTGCTCTTTGTGCAATGGGTAGGCAGGCAGCCAGAGTACACATACTGTTTGTGTGATTTCTGGCTTACACTGTGTATACAAACAGGATCCTGGCCACTGGTTTTCAGACCTCCCTGGTTTATTGTTCCTTACCACATGTGCTGGTATAGGCGGTCTGATCATTGCTATTTCGTTCTTCTGGCCAGCAGGAATGGTTTCAGCAAGTACATCGTCATCAGGATTTCTGGTTTGTTGTTGTTGTTGTTTAGTTGTAAAGTCATGTCCGACTCTTTGTGACCCCATGGACAAGAGCATGCCAGGCCCTACTGTCTTCCACTGCCTCCTGGAGTTGCCATGGTCTTAGTTTTTTATATATATATATTGAGCTTCAGACCATTTTTTGTGCTCTCCTCTTTCACCCTCATTAAGAGGTTCTTTAATTCCTCCTCATTTTCTGCCATCAGAGTGGCATCACCTGCATATCTGAGGTTGTTGATATTTCTTCCGGCAATCTTAATTCCGGTTTGGGATTCATCCAGTCCAGCATGATGTATTTGGCATATAAAATAAGCAGAGAGACAATATACAGCAGGGGTCAGGGAACTTTTTTACCTTTTACCCCCCAAAAAACTTATATAAGCTGACATTACCCCCTTGATTTTTCTCCATATATTTAAACAAGCTTGATGAAGCCACCCTTTTTCCCCACCTTAATTCAGGCCTTGCCTGTTCCTTTTTTCATAGTTTTGAGTCAGTCTCTCTCTCTCACACACACACATACACACATCCACCCACCCTCTCTCTCTCCATCCATACATTTTCTACATACATTTTCTACATACTGTACATTTAAATAAGCTTGATGAAGCCCCCCCCCCCGGTCTCTCACATCTTCCTTCCCTTCCTTCCCTCATTAACTGGATCCTTTCCCTCCTCCTGCTTGCTTGCAGTCATCTCTGGTGGAAGCATTCATTCACAAGCCCCGGATTGGTTGGCTGCCCAGGACTATTCCACAGCTGTAACCAATCAAGCAGGTTTATCTCCGATCTCTGAAAGAATGGATTTACAAGTGCCCTCCTACAACCAAGGAAGTAACAGGGAGAGGTGGCTTACAATTTGAGGTTTGGCTGCAGGGGGTGGGGGTGGGAGGGACGGGGTAGCGCTCTGCTCATTACCCCCAGAATTTTCACTTTTACCCCATTTGGGGTAATTTACCCCTGTTCCCAGACCACTGATATACAGTCTGGTTTGTTACTCCTCTACAATCTGAAGTTTGAAAACAGGATTTGAAACTGGATTATGATTCCTGCCAAAGTTGGGAGTAGGCAGGAGCTAAGTTTATGTGTAACACTGAGCCTTTTTCATGCTGGTAAGGTCCTACTTACTTTAAGCCCTTCTGCTGATGGACAGAGCCAGACAAAAGCTATTGGGCAGTGTGCAGCAGTATGTCTGAATGAATGATAATTGAGGATTCTTCAGAATCCTTGTTCTGTGCAAACACAGCCAATGTGTTGGCACAATATATATATTGTTATAGAAAATGTATACACACTATGCATATAGTCAGTTTCCCAGGTTATTTCATCCAAGTGAATTGTTTCTTCCAGATGTTCAGATTCACAAAACATTTCTCCAGTGGATGTGAGAACCAGCCATAATGGGTCACCCTTTCCTTCCTTTGGAAAGATAGTTGTTGAAAGCACCATTGATGCCAGCATGTTTAAAAACAATGGCACAATCATATGTGAGGCTTCCAATGCCATTGACAAGCGGACAGCTTTTTTCAACATTGAAGTTAAAGGTAACAAACAGAATGTATAATGTATATTCTGCTTATAATACTGTAAACTCTTTGCTGCAATGAATAGCTTTTGCCTTTTACCACAACGCACCATGTCCCATTCTGGGGCTATCAATGAATAAAGAAATTTATTTTTCTTCTTCATAATAACTTTATCTTCTCTATTCCAAAGGTTGGGGTTAACTATTTTGAGATAACAAATTCATTCTTTTTTCTGATTAATGACAGAATATTTGTTGTAGTGTAACAAAAGAAGGGCTAACTTTATTTCACAGTTACAGTGCAACTGTCCCTCTTATGTTACTTTCATCATTATTTTTTTTATCAAGTAGATCCTATTGACTACACAAAGATCTGTTTCCTTCTTGTTAAATTGACAAAAGGATAAAATAATTCATCCACATTCCAAAATTACTTTGCATAGTAAATCCCACTAGAGTAGGCCCATTGAATCAATAGGGATTTGATGAGCAACTTACTATGCTGAGTTAAGTGACAATTGGAGTAGACAGATCTGAATGGCAGAGTAATTAATTGCACTTAGAATTGTCCCGTTTGAATCAGTGGAACTACTGGAAGAATTGACTAACCAAATTCCCACTGATTCAGTCAGCCTAGTCTAGTGTGATTTACTATGCTAAGCAAAAGGGTTTTGGCCATTGTAACACTTTAAAGACTAAGAGTTTTATTTTGGTGTGACCTTATTAATTTTGGTGTGAGCTTATCAAAATTTACTTCTTCGGACACAGAAGTGCAAATACATGTCCAATATTTATATGCATCCCCATGGCTAGGTGAGAATGTTGATAATAGGCAATAGTTTACAATAGTTTAACACAGGATTTTGCACAAATTTTTCACATCTTAACCTGAAAATTGTGTTCCGATATGTCAACAAAAGCACATTAAGATGCATTTTAGAATGATGCGGTCTTTCTACTGCCAGGTATTGGTGAGTACACTCTTGTTAGTCCCCCACACAGTCTGAATCAACTACCGAATGGTAAATCAACACTTGGGTAATCCCTTTGAGTTACTGTGCACTACAGTCCAGCATTGGAAAGAGCCAAGGGTCAGATTCATGTTCCATTTTCTTTGTTCAGATCTTGAGCCAGGTTATATTTTTGTGTCTCTCTTTCTAGAACAAGTCAGTACCCATACCCTTTTCACTCCTTTATTAATTGGCTTTGGAGTCGCAGCAGGATTGATGTGCATTACCGTCATTGTGCTTATGTACAAATATCTCCAGGTAAGGACTGTATATAGCTAGACTGTCCATCAGCTGTTTATGTGCCTAATATTCATAGTCCAAGCTCTTACAATGTTCACAACTATTTTCCAGAAGCCCAAATATGAGGTCCAGTGGAAGGTAGTGGATGAAATAAATGGGAACAACTATGTTTACATAGACCCAACACAGCTTCCTTATGATGACAAATGGGAGTTTCCAAGAAACCAGCTATGTTTTGGTTAGTTTGTACTCATTTGATTTTGCTAGCAATTAAAAGTAAGCAGGTTCCTACAGTGATATGCCATCAGAATTGTTTTGGCCATTGGGTAGAACAGTGTAAGAATGCTAATTTTTGTGCAGGTAGTTTAAGAAACTCATTACCCTTTAAAACAAAGGTCAGCAGAGCAAGCTTAAGCAAGGACGGTAATTGCTGAGTCCAGCATACTGAGTACTGTATGGGCTGGTCCTCCATGTGGTCCATTTCCTGAGCTTTTAAAATTCAGTTCTGCAAGTTGTAGTCGAAAAAAGTCATTTTCCAAGCCTTGCTTGTATCTTTCTGTCTGCCACAGGCAGTAGTTTGGGGACTAAAATAACAGTTCTGGTTGTGCTGGAGATTGTGCTTATCAGAAAGTGGCATAGCTTTTCTGACTCCTTTTCGATTTCATGGGATAATTTAGAGATAATCCCTTAGATTTCCAGGACACTGTTTCTGGATCTTGCCATCACCTTTCCTTGTGTTTAATCCAAGATGTCAAAATAGATAAGATTGTTCTGTATATTATGATTCGTTCTGTGGATTGCTAATGCATTGTGTTGAACTTTTTTTAATGCTCTCTGGAAATCTTGTAGGTAAGACTCTAGGAGCTGGAGCTTTTGGGAAAGTTGTTGAAGCAACTGCCTATGGTCTCTTCAAACCTGATGGGGCAATACGAGTAGCTGTAAAAATGCTCAAACGTAAGTTCCAGTGCTTTCAGTTTATTCCATTTATTTTCTTTACTGTCTGTCCTCTTGCTCAGAGGGCTTCAAACACAACATGTGGACCAAAATAGAAAACCATACAATGAAGCAGCAATAGTTTGCAACTATCTAAAACTCACATAAAAAGGCATCACTCCTCTACATCTTCAACAGCAAATTCTTTCATAACATAACTGGCTTAATGCTGACCAACAGAGAATGAACCTGGAAAGTCTGCTTGGTGAGTTAGTGAAGTCAAGAACAGTCACAAGGCCTATTTTCCCCCTTAGCCATCCACCTCATTTCTGAGGAGGGTTTGAGCAGGTTTGCCATATAAAGTGTTCCAAAGTAAGAAAGTACAGCATGAGACTGTAAGATTTTATTATTTTATCTGGGATTACATTTCATCCTACCCTTTTCACTGAAAAATTGAGTTCAAGTGGTGTAATGGTTATCACTAAATATAATTTAGACCACCAAACTCTTAAAATCATTATAGTATCAAAACAGTTTTAACAAGGTCATAATGAAAGATACGTGTGTACATCTTAAAAGCAATAGAGTGGGAAAAATCACAGGTCTCAATGCATTCTAAAATCAGGGAGCACTGCCAGAGAAATAAATGTATGTGTCAGAACCCTAACAATACTTCATCAGAATATGCCATCCTCCTCATAATGTATCATACTGAAGCTGCACTTTTTGTAACTGCTTTGGAGACTCAATAAATAAATAAGGTTCACAAGTAAGGAACTGTTCTTTGGCATACAGAAGAAACCACAAATATAGCCTGAGCAGGGGCTCCTTGAAGAAAGAACTTTGACAAGGGTAGGTTGGAGGAAGGAATTCCTATGAGAAGTATGCTAGTTTGCCATTTGCTTTCTGCTTGCTGATTTGCTGAAACACACCTTTCTCTCTAGCCAGTGCCCATTTTACTGAAAAGGAAGCCTTGATGTCAGAACTGAAAGTGCTCAGTTACCTTGGCAATCATATCAACATTGTGAACCTGCTTGGAGCCTGTACTGTTGGAGGTATGAAGGGTTTTTTTGTGGTGGTTTTTTTTTTTTTTTTGCAAATTCCTTGGTTTTTTGCCACTTCAAAGAAAAGCTGGTGATTTTTTCCTCACAGAGTGTCTTAGAAAGGAGGCCATGACAACATGTCTGCTTTTAACTATGTAACGGAAAGGCGGGCTCTGTTTCCCATTAGCTGCTTCAACACCAACTCAACACATTGGAAAGATTTGCTGGCCCTGATGCAAATGAGTACCATATTGAACTTGAACAATCCTATGTATTGATAGTTAACTACTGAGCAGTCTGTTGATCCTTCTGTAAGCAAATCAGCACCATCATCCACATACAAGGGGGGGCACTGTATTGTAAGCAGGCTTATGGAAATACCATGCTTTACAGAAGTTTTGTTAAATGAAAAAACTTTAGGAGAAAACCCTTGCTAAGGATAGGGAAACCTGAGGTTGGGAATTTTACCATTTTGGAATAACATCATTTTAACTGGAAGCAAGGTCCAACTTTTGAACAGAAGTGCTGTTGATGTAATTTCACCCTCACGTTTCAAGCCAAAACACTGCTCCTGGAATCCCTCAAGTGGCTGGCCATGCTAGCTGAGAGATTCTGGGCATTGTCAGTTCCCAAAAAAGGTTTCCTGGGGTTTGTGGGGAACCCAAAGAAGACTGGGACTGTTCAGCGGCACAGAAAGTTATTTGAAGTGTTTGTGGTTTTTGTGCTGGGAGAAGATAGGAAACCTGGACTGTGTGCTGGAGCATGAAGAAAGGAACAGTCATCTGGCTGGCCACAATTTCAGCAGGAGGGCTCTGTGCTGCAAAAGTTTTTTTACAGATACCAGTTGTAATTCTGATTGAACAATCCATATCTCTTTGCCTAGTCAGATCATCTGAGCATTTGACAAATATACCTCTCCCCTATCCCTGCACCAATATAAACCAGTGTCTTTTTTTGCTGTCAGAGGAAGTCAAGTAATTAAAGAGTGAGTGCATCTGTGTGTGTTCATAATGGGGAACTAGTCAGATAAGTTAGCAGAGTAGCACTGGCCCCAGATCTTATAACTGAGACCCAAGACAGTACTATTAAATATTCAAATTGCTCACAGGCAGCAGTCATTTAGAAAGCACATTTTTAAATATAAAAACATTATTATCACAGGCAACTTGAGTAGAGATGAGCATTAATTCAGATCATTGGATCATCTGGACTGTTATACCAGCATCACAGGTGCAGCATAGTCCTATCCCACATCCCCCTGGCTGGATTCCCCCACTCACCACCTGATGTGAACTCTGCTTCTCCTCCTCTTCAGTCATTTCACTAGTTGCAGCAGGAGCACAGACTTTCCTTCTCTGCCTCCTCCAGCAGCTGCCCACTCAGACAAGAAGGCAGGGCAGGGATTACTACAGTGCTGCATTTGAGTGGGCTGCTGCTGGAGGAGGCAGAAGAGGGAAGTCTGTGGTCTTGCTGTGACTGGTGAAATGACTGAAGAAGAGGAGGAGTGTAGTGTGTGCCATCGGGTGAGTGGAGGAATCCAGCTCGGTGGGTTGAGGGATGGGACTGTGCAGCACCTGTGGTGCCACTATGACAATCCAGCACAATCCAACAATCCAGATTCATTGTGTTCTCGAAGGCTTTCACGGCTGAGATCTGATGGTTATTGTGGGTTTTTCAGGCTGTTTGGCCATGTTCTGCAGGTTTTTCTTCCTAACATTTCTTCACTCTTTGTGGCCAGCATCTTCAGAGGACACGGCCACAGAACACAGCCAAACAGCCTGAAAAACCTACAACAGCGATCCAGATTCATGCCCATCTCTAAACTTGAGCCTATCTGCCATCTCCCTTTTTGTTTTTTAAAGTCTGGATCATCTAGTTTTCTGTTGGCTGGTTCTGTCTGAATGGTTCTTTTCCTTTCCCATTATGCTGAAAAGCATAATATTTTATATTATTTCCAAAATGTCACTATAAGAACGTGACGTCCTACTGTAAACAGAAGTGAATCAAATGGATTTATGTTAGAAGCTTGTATTTGGAACAGATAACTTCCTTCCGGAAGGCTCCAGAATAAAACAAATGAGTCTGGTTTGCACCATTTTTACAAGACTTGTTTAATTTGTATGGGAGTGTTTAGCACTGCAGTACTATTGACGTGTGGAAGTAATTAATTAGAAATGACATTGTTTTAATTGGAACTAAGGCCCAATATCTGAATAGAGATTTTGCTGACGTAATTTCACCCTCGCTTTTCCAGCTGAAACACTGCTCTGTAGTGTGATTTTAAACCGTCTGCTTTTTGTGCATGTAGCCAGAGAAACATTTTTTAAAAAATGTCTGAGCCAGAATACAAAACATAGTTTTTCAACTTCTTTTACCCCTGCAGGTCCCACTTTGGTCATCACAGAGTACTGCTGCTATGGTGACCTTTTGAATTTTCTGAGAAGAAAACGTGATTCCTTCATTTGCCCAAAGCATGAAGAAACTGCTGTTTACAAGAACCTCCTCCATCAGAAAGAACACATGTAGTAAGGATGCGGTACCAATATTTGCAGTCATGTTCAAAGAATCGCAGTGCATTATTTTTGTGGTGCTCCTTTCAATAGTCCTGTACCGATCCTGTGGGGGCAAAACGTTCATCTTATTTCTATTTCTCTTTTTCCTCTGAGGACTTCAAGGTGGTGCATGGATGGCTGTCCTGTTTCTTCCTTCACCTTATAAAGTAGTTTGGACTGAAGGAAAGGCTCTCCAGCAAGCTTTCATATGAATTCTAGATGCTATATCTCTCACTCTCTTATCTGTCACACCATTCTGGCTTTCTTTTATACAAGAGCTCTAATCATTCCACAAAGGCTTTTGGCTGAGTCTTTAAATCTCCCATTGATTTGATCTTTAAACACTGCTTTATACAAAGCACCAGACAGTGGTCTGTGTATTTGTCAACCCAGACTGTCAGCAGTTGTCCCCTGGGGGGAAAAGATGAAAACATAGATATGGTAATTGCAGTTTTTAAATGATTATAACTTTATTTAGGAATCACACAGCCAAGACATCGTCTTGCAACTTGACACTCCTTCCAGCTTGCCACTTGGCACACTTTGCGATACTCAAAAATTTAGATTAATGAGGTGGAGCTTGCAGACATGTATTTCCCTTTTTGCTAGCTGTTGATGCAGGATACTTTAGGGCATGTGAGGGCCCATCCTATCACTGCTGTTAAGTTGCAGCACAGCCGAAGATATGAACTGAATACTTCCCTCCTACAGAACATATAAAAAGGTAGTGCAGGTCCTTTTACCTACAAGCTAACGACTTCAGCTCCTGCTCCTCATATTCAGCAGGAGTTAAATGCTTGGAGCCAACAACAATGGTTAGAATAGTTATTCTCAGACTTGTGATCTAAATTTTCTTGCCCTAGCCAATTTCTGGGAGATGTAGAGAACAGTTGGGGCCCAAGGGTTAGAACTTCCTAGGTTTACTAGTTTTGTCTTAGAGTGCTACAAAACGAAGTAGAACATTCATTCAAGCCACCAAAAGTAAGGCCTTGTGAAGGTTGGTAAACTCTGTCTACCCTGTAATGTATCAGATTACTGGTGATGGCAGACATGATAGAATATTTCTTCATATACAAAAATTATCTTTATGTATGGAACTCATATGTCATGGAGAAGATTAAGTTGGAACCCTTCTCCTTGACATAATCTCTTCTGTGTCAACATCTAGCTTTGTATACAGAGGACCATGTAGTCATTTGAGAACCCACACTGGGCATTCTGAAGATTGCAGCCCTGACAGACTGGCTTCATTCAAACATGATAAACTGTTATTTACCATGTTAGGAAAACCTAGTCTCCCTAAACATGCTCGAACACTTGCTTACATGAAGGGTTGGGAAATGTTCACTTTGATGTGATTGACCACTGTCATGGAGTTGAAGCAGTATGAGATATGTAGTCAGAGAAATGTAAGATGGAGTCAGACAGGTTCTGTGTGAAGATGATTTGAGAGATATTTGAATGTGTTTTTCTGAAGATCAGTACAGCGTGGTTCAAGATAAAACTGAAGGCCGAACCAAGGAGCCCGTGAAAGACTCAACATTCTGAGCTAATTGGAGAAGAGATAAAACACCTGGATTTTCATGGGAATTGAGGGAGGAGGAAGGTGTTACAGCCCCTTGAGGCTAATTGGTTAACAGCCATGAAGTATCAAAAAGGAGGGAAGAGTTAGAGAATGTAGAAAATGGACAATGGGTTATGTGAAAGGGGTTCAGAAGTTCTATTCCATGATGATGGGAGAGAGAAAGAACTTGATGGTTTGAGCATGTGGCTTGAAGGAGAGAGAATGTAAGTTAAGAGAAAGGAGGAGGTGGGGTTAGCCCACCTTACCCCAGCTTAGTAGTGTTTATTATTTTATTGGGAATTAATTATTTTATTTAAATGTAATGATCTTTGAATATGTTCCTTATGCTAAAGCTTGAGCAATATAAACTGATTCTATGAAACTCTATTTTTCTAATAAAAATTAATTATAAAAATTCTTACAAAAGGACTGGTCTCTTGAACAGCAGGGTCTGGCTAAATCCAGGAGGTGGAGAGGGCCATAAACTAGCTATCTTTAAGAGTCTCACCTAACTGAGCTGTTGTGAGTTCTAAGGAATCACAAAGCCCATGTGTTTGTACTTGCAAAGTACTAAAAGTAAAGTGTTCTTTTAAGGTCAGACTTGTTCAAGGGGCTTACGGTACACACTGCTGAGGTCTTGGAACTTGCCTCAGCACAAAGGTGGTAGGTAAGTGGCCTGTCGAACTCTCTGACCGAGTGCTAATTGCTCCTTAGGGAGAGTTGGGCACTACAGCCTATGGTGTCATCTGAACCTAAGAAATTCAAGCTAATTTTAGCTACAGTTATAATAATGGCTTGTTTCAACAAACCATAGTTAAGTTTAACACTTGGAGATCATGATAGACGGGTTAATCAAAAAGAGAAATGAAACCTTCCAGTTTCCCCTTAGATATGCTGGAGAATGAAGGAGAACAGTATGAGCCCATGAGTAATTCTAGCAGATGCCACCATTACAAATGATAGGATTCAGTCTGAAGGATTCTCAGCCACTGAGTTGTGTGTCCTCCGCTCAGTTCACTAATTAAATTACATCACAATCTGCAGAAATCTTACCCTAAATCCTATGGATCCAATTCATGGCCCCAAATAGAGGAAACCCATTGAATCAGTGGGATCTATGTTAAATGTTGATGTGTTGATTCACAAGTTTGGGAATAGCTGTTCAACTATTAATTAAGTGGGTACTCTGTTTGGGCCTACCAGTAGGATTTAGACACTTGTTGTTTTAACATTACATTATTTAGTATTTGGAGCATTGTATGTTTTCCAAGTGACTTCTTTGTAAAAGTTGGCTTGTTTGGGTTAACAAATGTGTCCTATACAATAAATAACCACATGATTCCTTCTTTTTGCCTGTAGTGATGCCACCAATGAATATATGGACATGAAACCAGGAGTTTCTCAGATTGTCCACACCAAACCTGCCAAAAAAGGTCCAGGAAGGACAGGTAAGCAGGCAGTAAGGAAGGGAGAGAAGCTTTTGTTTTGAAATTGTACACTCCGGTCAAGAGATGGTTAATTAAAAAAACAATTTCAGCTTTAACAGAACTTTAACAATCTACACTGAAGGTGCAAATGATATTACAGTTTTCCATTGAGTGAGTGCATTTAGATAGGAGGTTCACGATTACTTCATGTTTTGATAGCAGATGATATGTTTGAGTAGCATCTCTGTGTTAATTCGGTGTCATGCTCTGTTAATAGAAATTCTGCTGTCTTCCCAAATGGCCATAATTAATCCATGTATGTATTATTCCCACATCGATTGCTTTTAGGATCATTTGCTAATCAGGATGTTACCATTGCCATCTTAGAAGATGATGAACTGGCTCTGGACATTGAAGATCTATTAAGTTTTTCATATCAAGTGGCAAAGGGGATGAACTTCCTTTCCTCTAAAAATGTAAGTTGGGGACTTGGAAGAGAATTATTTTTTTCATCAAAAGCAATGTTTAAATTATTTATATCTTCAGTGCTGAGTGATTGTCTTTATGTGGGTTACATCTTGTCTTCTACCCCTGTGCTCTACAAAGTTGGGAATATATGCACCGATTCTTAAATGGCACCAGTTCTTGCATGGCGGGTGTATCTTCCCAGAGCCATACTTTCCTCATACAAAATGCTAGGTGAGAGGGGATATGATAATGCCATGTCTTAGGATGGTCTAAGGGAAACAGGTCTGACCAAAACTGGGTCATTGGTATTTTGCCGAAGCGTTCAAAATTGAGTTGATGCTTTCAACTCCCATAGATAATGTTTTAAAATCAGTCACTCGCATTGATTTCTGTGGAGCCTTTTTCTAAGGAACGGAAAAGAGAAACAATCTCATACTACTATTTTAGTTGAACTGCATTAGAACTGAAACTCATAAGATAAAACAACCTAAAATCCTCCTGTTTTTAACCTTGAGGGGGTCATGGCACAATCTGGCCTTTCTCCATCCTGTCTCCTGGTTCTCTCATCCTTCAAGTATCATTTTGGTATAAATACTGGTCAAAATATTTAAGACCAAGTTGCCATTCCATGTATTCATGTTAAAAATTATCAATCTGTGGATCAGCACTGCATCAGGATCGCAGCTGCTTCTTATACAAACCATGTAGGTAAGAAATGTTGAGTTGGTTTTTGTAGTTCCCAGCGACCCATGTTCTATTTTCCTTTCAAACTGTTTTTGTTTTGTTTTGAGGGTGGTTTGTTTTGGAGAGGGAATAAAACTTTTGGCAGGCTTTTTACTGAATTGTAAGCTTTTCTGATGAAGAGAAGGATATAAATGCATTAAATAATTTTTAAAAAGACATATGAGAAGATGTAATAGACTATCTGTAATGCCGAATATTGTTTGTGTTTGCTTATGTAACGTGTATGTGTTTGTTGTTGTTGTTGAATACCCATTCAGTGTATTCATAGAGACCTGGCAGCAAGGAACATACTGCTTACTCATGGTCGGATCACAAAAATCTGTGACTTTGGCCTTGCAAGAGACATTAGGAATGACTCCAATTATGTGGTCAAAGGAAATGTAAGTATGTTTAGATAGAACCTATAGCACTGGGATGTGTATTGTAGAACTCCACTCAGTTCTCAATGGCTTGAGGTCATCTCTGTAGCCTTCTGTCAGAATAATTTCTTTCTCAGATGCATAACCGAGAAAGAAGGAGAGGTGGCCATTGGAAGCATGTTGGGTTGGAATTCCAAACAGCAGGTATGAAGGAGTTGCCTTCTGTCATGTCTTACCTCACTGCAAATGGCCTCCCCTCAAATAAACTTCCTCCGAACTAAATCTCTTCATTAAACCTGTAATCTCTTCCTGTATGTTGGGTGTGTGTGTGCAGCTGAAGCAATTTGGTGAGATAATGAGGATCTGGCTCATCTTAGGCTGCATCCTTTTATCTTACTTCTGTTTTTTTTTTTTTACCTCCACTGCTTTCCTGGTGAAAATTTCAGTGTGGATAGAACAGACAGGCAGCTGAGAGAATATAAAGAACAGGAGCAACATGGACAAGCAAATTCTAGATTGAAATCCCTCTTAATAGTGTCTCTGTATACAGAGAAACTAAAGTGAGAAATACCAATTAATTTAAAATCTAATTAACTGTATCTTGGCTTCTTTCTTTAAGTGCAGGACAGCTTGCAGGTGGGCAGTAAGTAATTGCCTTCCATTTGTCTAAATTAAAGGGTTTATGTGTCCTCAGTTACCTGATGTTTCATGGTATGAAAGAGTCGGCAGAGAGCTTCACTGCAGCTGCTAGGAATTGGGAACAGAAGATGTCCAGTAATCGGGTCTGCCATTAGCAGATGCTAAGGGAAGCCTGATCGCGCTGTAAAGTGACAGCAGACAGCACCTCCCTCCTTCTGTAACACAAACATTTTGCTCCTTTCAAGTAGCTATATGCAGCAGAAATACATGTTTTCCTGGATGCAAACAGTATGTCCTTGTTATAATGTCCGGAGCTAACTGTCTAACATTTACAATGGGTCATTTAAAGTGCCATGATTTAAAAGCTAAGCCACCACAAAGTTACAGAAAATGAATTAACTGTACAGTGATGATATGAAAACCAGAGCCGGGAAATGTTGCTTTCTTGGAAAACAAGGGCAACACAGGCTATGTTGGCCAAGATGTTCCAGGAGTTATCCAAATGAGCAATTTTTCCCATTTTTGATGAAAAGCAGAAGTTTCAGCTGGTCATTTAGTAATTGTACAGACCATAATGACATTTGGAACTTGGAAAATAGAATCGGGATCAATGACAGCAACAAAAATTGTGAAAAATGCTCTGGGTTTGGGACAGTCAGATTTGTGTTATTTTCCATTGACTAAACAACATGCAAGTCAATGCAAACCAGCATTTACACATGCATGTATGCATGCATGCACACACACATCAATCTGTACTTTTTTTCCTCTGCTGGGGCTTCCACTTTCTAAATAAAAATGCATTTGCATTTGTTCAAGTGGTTTGATTACTTGAACTGATGCAATGGGCAACTAGAAGCTGGCTCTGTCAGCTGCCTAATTCAAGGAGAGGTAGCAAGGAAGTACAGTCGTGCCCTGCTTGACGATTACCCTGTTTAACAATGAATCAGCTTCACGATAATGTTTTTGTGATCACAAAAGCGATCGCAAAACAATGTTTGAATGGGTTTTTTTCACTTAGCGATGATCAGTTCCCTGCTTCGGAACCAATTTTTCGCGAAACAATGTTTTTTCAACAGCTGATCAGTGGTTTTCAAAATGGCCGCTGGCTCTCAAAATGGCCCCCCGCTGTTTTTAGGAGGCATTTTTTGCAAGACAGGCACCGGAAAGTGGCCACCCTATGGAGGATCTTCGTTTTATGGTGAGGTATTTCACCCATTAGAATGCCTTAGCCGGTTTCTAATGCAGTCTAATGGGCTTTTTAATTTTGCTTGACGAGGATTTTGCTTAATAGCTATTTCAACGGCACGGATTATCCTCGTCAAGCGAGGCACCTCTGTAGAAACTACACTGATGTCCATTCCCCTCAACCAAGTACTCTTGGTTTCCAAACCATTTTTAAAAAGGCTTGTCATCAGCACTACTACAGTAGAGTAGAGTACTTAGGAGGTTAAAAAAAGGGGAGGAGTGGAGGAGGAAATCAGCAGAGTGGAAGAAATTGGCAGCCACTCCTTGTTTGCAGCTTGTTAATATAACTCTACTGTAACTGTGCCTTATGCAAACCTGTACAAGTGCAACAGAACTGCCTTAATAAGGTGCTAACAAGTGTTGATTGGCAAATTCATCCCCTCTCTCTGCTGATTCCTGAGTGGTCAACTGAAGCAGAATAACCAGAGAATCCCAACTTGCCAGGTGTGATTTCACCATGGATCTATTCACACTCTTCTGCTTGTGCAGTCATAGCCTCAGAAGAGTTACGTTAGAAGAGCCTGAACGACATTTAGATTTTTAAATTTATTTTCATTGCATTGGAACTTCTCCATGCTACATTGCAAACTGTTTTAGGAAGACTCTTCAGTTGTTAAAAAAAGAGGTTTGCCATCTGGCACAGGCACCGATGTTCAAGAAACACAAGCCTTAAAACAGCGTTTGAACATGCAAAGTTAGTAAAAACAACAAAAAGTCCTCTCTGGCACTTTAAAATTGACAAGTTTTATTTCTCTTGAGTTTTCATGGACATAGTCCTTTTCTATAGATACATGGAATACAATATTCAGGCCATGGATTTATAGCTACACAGGTTCTGATTATGAGATTGAGACAGAATGAATGAGACACAGCAAATGAGAATTGTATTTTAACACTAGTAGTACTAAGTGTTTGTACTAAAACGAGTAGGCCATGCTTCTTTGGATACTGGTTTAAGATTATTTTGATGTTGCAAGATTTTGCATTGTGTTTGTAAAACAAATAGTTGGGGAGGTACAAATTAGAAGGAATGCTATAAAAACAACATGGGATGATATAAAAAACAAGGGATACTATGAATCAATGTTGAATAAACAGGATCATTGTCATCATCTTATATAACAATGTGGTTTAGCACAGTATGAGCTTCGTGTAGAGACTGCTAAATCCTTTGGGTTGCAAGGATTGCCAGACCTGTGAATGGATTTCAGATGATATGAGGTTAAATGTTAAAAAAAAAGTAACCACAAGTAGTAATTTCAGCATTTTTATAAGATATCAGATGAACTATTTTTGCTAGTACAAGCCAGAAAGGAATTCCATCCCAGTATATTAAATGCGATCTCAAAATTCTGAATGTAAAAGCAGGCCAGTCAATATTACTGGAGATTCTGTGACATCCTTTCCACCTGAAATAGCCAGGTGATGTTCAAAAATGTTCTGAAAGAACACTCCTTTTGTTGCCTTGATGGTATTGTGTGGTACTGATGTGGTCACATCTCTGTAGCTCCTTGCGCTATGATGGAAATCACTTTCTTGTTTGGCTCTGCAAGCTTTAATTGAGTTGATAGATGGATTCATGAGCAAAAGTTATACTTGACAATGACAACCAGATTTGAATGATTGGCCTGTAAGGTCAAGGCAGTTTTGGTACTCGTTCATGCATGTGAACAAGTACCAAAAGACAGTGCTTGCCTTTTGCGTTACAGTCGCTGAGCCAGCGGGTGTTCTTTTTGGCAGAGCAGATGAAGCACAGCTTCTGGCTTCTTCTAAGGATGAAATCAGACTGATTTCACCCTCTCTGTAATGTTCAGCCTGGCAGCCAAGGAGTAGAACTTCCCAATGGCCCCTTGGCCTGTTGGATGCCATTCATTCATTCATTCATTCATTCATTCATTCATTCATTCATTCATTCATTCATTCATTCATTCATTCATTCATTCATTTTTGTATTACTGTAATACAGAATAAACAAGCAAATGCTTGTTACAGCCAATACTTGTAACAATGGGCGGTAGCTTTTCTTTCTTAAATTGTAAACGACTTCTATTTCCCACATTGTGGTAATATACAAATGTAGTCAAATAGTTTTCAAATACTATTTCAAATAGTTTTAAATAGTTGAATTGTTTTGCATGTTTTATATTGTACACATGTTTAAATAGTTTTAAACGCTGTATTAATTTTAAAAACAATAATTTTAAACTCTTCAATTTTTTTGCATTTTTCTTATTTTACGCTGCCCCCAGAGTTCATGCTATAGGGCAGACTATAAATGCTTTAAAATATATAAATAAAATCATAATGATTAGTCTGTCCAGAGGTGAATGGTTTAATTAGCTGAAAAATTTTAAAACCTGTTGACAGCCATACAAATACACAATAGCCTGTTTTATTAAGGGATACATTTTCCTCATCTTTCTTTTGTCTGCAAAGGCACGACTCCCTGTGAAATGGATGGCACCTGAAAGTATTTTTGAATGTGTGTACACATTTGAGAGCGATGTCTGGTCATATGGCATCCTGCTTTGGGAGCTCTTTTCTCTTGGTAAGTCACACTTGAGTATCAAGTCTGTACTTTGTGCAAATCCATACGCCAGTTCCTTGGACAGTTTATTCCTCTCATTTTAAAAACACGATAGGGTATATTAACAGATACGTTCTGTGTTAACAGGAAGCAGTCCTTATCCTGGAATGCCTGTGGATTCCAAGTTCTATAAAAGGATTAAGGAAGGATACAGAATGTTTAGCCCAGAATTTGCACCTGCTGAAATGTGAGTTTTGAAATGGAAAATGACAGCGTCCAGATTTTGATTTAAATAACATTTTTGTCTTTTTGTCAATGGGAGTTTTTTTGGGTTGCCTTTCTAAAGCTGCAATAGTGGAAGAAATCTTAATTGTATACTGAATATTCATAGATTCCACTATCACTTCCTTACAGCTGTTCCTAATTTATTTAGTTGGATGTATGCCCCAGTGAAATCAGTGAGATTGATGTCCCAAGTACATGCATGCAAGGTTGAGGAATTCGTTTTTTAGTTTGCTTAGTCCCCCCACCCCCAATAATGTTTTTCTGTTAAAAGAAAAGAGCACCTGAATAATAACATTGAATAGCAAGGTGGATAATATCCCTTACCAAGAAATTGTGGATGCAGCATCATAGGCAAATTTCGTAAATTAAGCATATTACCTATTCATGTTGTTCCAGTATTGTCTGCTTTGACAGACAACCTTATAAGGTCTTTTTTTTTCACTCCCTGCTGAGCTTCTCTCAGGTATACGCATATCAGACGTTGTACATGCAAAGCAATTGTTTTAGTACTGAGATATGGTCCATTTGAACAATTGTATATGTGTCTTTGTTTTGTTCCATTCTGTTTTGGCTAATATGGGAGAAATGACTTTATGTAGGCTTCACAATTAAGCTTTCAATTCACACCACCTCTAGAAATCTTGTTCATAAACACACCCAAATTTTGGGCTATCATCTGGCATTGCCCACTTGGACCTTGTGTTAGAGTAATCAGCATGTGCAGTGTGATCTTATGGAGTGTGCACAGCTGTTCCATACTGCCTTACACAACTAATGATACCAATTGTTACACAAATAATGATAATGGTCAAAGCCTCTCAAACAAACTAGCTAAATGGAATTTGATGTTCTGGTGTCAGCCTCTTCCAGTTTGAATTTTGTTTGTTATAGCCAAGAGTAGAGAATCATTAGCGTTCCAGACATTTTAGCCTACAACTCCCACCAGCTCCATCCTGTATGGCAGCAGTAAGGATTTTTGGGAACACTAGTCCAAAGTTTCCTGCCACTATTGTATTTAATAAACCCCAACAGTTAGCTGCTCTTGATAATTAGATCTTTACTACCTGATGTTCTCAGACATCATTTTGTTTATTTTTTAAAAGAATTTCCAACAGTATCGTGCTAACACACACTAGGTACAGAACTGCAGCTGAAATGTACATCTCTAAAAGAGTGAAGACAGGAATAAAAATAAGGACCTAAACCTAGGAGCAGACAGGGTGAAAGCAGAAAACCTGAGGTAGAATCAAGTAGTGACATTCAAGTGGTAAGATGGGATTTAAAGAAAGAAACAAATCATTCTATAAATCGAACTTCCATAGATGACCAAGAAAGCCCAGCTCACAGCACCTGTATTATTGACTATGAGAATTTGTTACCAGGGCTTCAACCAAACAGTACTTTGTGTATGCCTTATTAAGAGCTGTAGGCAGGACCAACCTGAGGCATTTTGCTTTGTGAGGCTCCCCTCTTTTCAAAGTTATGGGGCATACCTCAAGGCAGCCAAGTAATTTTTGCTACCTGAGGCAGCTAATTCTAGACAGATTCCATTACACTGGCATTTCACGTATGATAAAAGCACAATAATAATAAATAAAACTAACAATTTCTTGCCTTCTCATGATGCCTCAAATCTGCTGTCCAAGACAGCTGCCACACTCTTATCTTCCAGTACAGCCATTCATGATTAAGGGTGAAAATGAAAGTATCTGATATTTTGTGTAAGTGCTCAAACAACTGAATATAGAAACTTGTTTTTCCACTTTTGAATCACTTGTCAATTCAGACATGCAAGTAACTACAGTGGAAACCTGAAATATACCTCTGACTATATTCACAGCACTTCTTTGTGACTATCGGGGGCTTTATAATAAATACAATCCTGAACACTTTGGGGCTTCAAAACGTAACTTTATAATACATGATCTCAGCAGAGTCAGAATTATTGTGAGGACAGGCTGAGAACCAGCAGTTGCCCAAAGAACATAGTGGTTGAAATCCAGTAGCTGCAACTAGAGTAGGCTCACTGCATCAGTGGGTATTTGGTGACTCAATTCCTCCATAAGTTCCATTGATTCAGTGGGGCTGCTTTAGCAGTGACTTGCTACTGGCTTCAGACATAGTGAGGTCATAGCAAAGGCAAGATTTGAAAGGGAGACTTTAGCCCCTCTTCTGCACTGACTTTGTACAGTTCCACCAAATAGCAATACATTTTGGGTTTTCTATTGTTAACTAGTGGAGATTACAGTTTTTGAAAACAGAATTTTCTAGTGTTTGCGATTCACCATGTAAGTACTGCCTACATCTCAATTGATAAATTCCTTTCATATCTCAAGGTATCAGATAATGAAGAGCTGCTGGGATGCAGATCCTGTAAAGAGGCCAACCTTTAAACAAATTGTGCAACTAATTGAACAACAGATTTCAGATACCACAAACCATGTAAGTTCTGTTAGCAAGAAGTGGCTGGTGTCTTTTCTGAAGTGACTGCGGACTGTAACATACAGCTTTCTTGGCCACCTGAATGTTTTGAATGAGATAAAGTCATCGTTAAAAGCCATACCTGCATATATTCTAACCATTTTTGGTAGATCTAGCTGCTGGGATGGCCGATAATGGGATTGCAAGATGGGAGAAGTTAGATTTATGGACTACAACTCCCAGAAAATCCCAGCCAGAATGGCCACTGGCTGTATTTACTGGGGGATTCTGAAAGTGGTAGCACAAAAAAAGAGGTTTAAATTGAACTACCGGGGCCAACTAGGGTATGCTCATTGAATACCCAAGTGTAGCCCTTGAATCAGTGGGGTGTACATGAGTGGATCAATTCAGCAACTGATCCAATGAGTATACTTGCCATGGAGTTCATAGCTGGACCAAGGCCTGTAAATTTTCCCATCACAGGTAGATTGTGGCTTCCAGGTGGTAGCTTTTCTGAAAACTGAGTGCTCCTCCTGGCTTCTTGCAGATACTAGTGAGCTCTTGCACTCATTCTTTGGCCTTTGTAAAACCAAAGGGTCATCACACTATGCAGTCCAGAGCACCCAGCCCAGCCATTGACAATCCAATTGCCAGCAAGTCAGAGAAGAGAAATGGGATGAGTGACAACAAGAACAACCACCGTGACTTTGTGAAAATTATGGTTTGGGGGTTGGCCACCACAAAGTAACTTTGTCAGACACATATACCTGACTTGTATAAATTTAAAATGGGTGCATCCTTTGTCGATGGTTGTAGAACTGTGGGTTGTTTCATATAGAGTAAGTCTGTCACATGAAGACTGATAACCTCCACTTATGAGTACTACCTTGCAAATGTTGAAATTACCTGTTATGGAGAAATGTCTTCTGTCCTGTGATAGAATCAATCTAATGAAAACCAAAATCCCTCTGGAATGTGAATAAAATTCTTGCAGTTGAAAAAAGGTGTATATCAGGAAGAGCAACCTCACTGGGTTTGTGGGTCAGACCCACAAGTAGTCCCAGCAATGGCTATTTTCTTACATTTACAAAAAATGGAAAAATAAGAGCTTGAATCACATGTCTGATTTCATTTTGGAAGAGTTAGTGGGCCCCGTCTCCATCCCCACTGCAAAAATGGCAACCTTAAAAGCATCCAAAAGCAGAAATAGGGCATTTTGAGTCAAAAATACTATGTATAATTTTAATAGGGAGCTCTTAGGTGGCATTTGAAGCCACAAAAGTGTTCCTGGAGGTGGATGCATGTGGCCTGTTAAGCCAACCTGTGGTATACATAAGAGAAATAAATAACAAAGTGAAGAAAAATAATAACCATAAGAAAAGAATGGCTAAAAGTTTTTTTCATCTAACAACTCAAAGGCTAACAAGTCTATTGCTTCCATGGACAAGAGTCAATTTCTTCAGACATGTGAAACAGTATGCTGGGTTACAAATCTATACACATGGTTGAAAGAAGGGAAATATGAATGAAATGCAGAACTGACCTTGCTGTTTGTAGTTCCTTTCCTCCATTCACCAAATGTGCATATACAGTATACCTATAGTACAGCATAACATTCCATGCAACTGATGAATTGACCTTAATAATAATGATCTGCCACCAAGTTAATTCTTTCCAGGGTTTTCCAGGTAGAGAATGCTCAGAAGTGGTTTACCATTTCCTAGGGGATAGACTGCGCAGCTTACCAAGGTCACAGAGGCTGACTCTCTTTGCAGGAGACTCAGTGGGGAAATGAACTCCCAGCCTCTGGCTCCACAGTAGATACCTAAACCACTGAGGTATGGAGCCAGCTCAATGGACTCTAGCTCAGGGACATGTATGCCATAGTAAATGTGCCCATCTTTTAGATGCCACAGCAAGGTCATATTGCTAATGGAAGGATGATGCTAAGAACTAACAGTTTTCCTGAAAACACATAGTAAGATCATGGCAAAAGCAAAATTCGAAAGGGGGACTTTAGCTTCTCTGCTGCACTGACTTTTTGCAGTTCCATCTTCTATTCATTATGCATTCTGGGTCTTTCTATTGTTAACTGACAGAGAAAAGAAACAGAATTTTCTAGTGTTTGCAATTAACATTATAATGGTTGCCTAAATCTCAATGGATATATTCCATTGTTGTTTTTGTAGTAATAAACTAATAGGGCCACTTCCCTGGAAATTATTAAATTTTTTTTTTTTAATTTATATGCCGCCCACACTACCCAAAGGTCTCTGGGCGGCTTACAGCATTTAAAATACAATAAAGATATGTACAATTAAAATACAATTAAAATATATATAAAATTGCCATCAGACCCACAGTTAATATTATTTCAGTTAAAAGCCTTCTGGAACAGGAAGGTTTTGACCTGGCGCCGAAATGTCATCAGTGTCGGCGCCAGACGAATCTCAGTCGGGAGGGCATTCCATAGTCTGGGGGCAGCTGCCGAGAAGGCCCTTTGTCTACAAGCCATCCCTCTTACCTCCTTGAGGGATGGCTCTTTCAAAAGGGCCCCCTGGCTAGATCTTAACTGCCGGGTAGGCTCATATGGAAGGAGGCGGTCCTTCAGGTATCCAGGTTTGCAGCATGAGCTCTTTTAATCAAAAGCCTGGCTGAACAATTCTGTCAGCCCTTTCTGGAATTACATACAAAGGCATTTGATGTTATGTGCAGTTCCTGAGGATTAACTGTTCTTAATATCTTTTCCAGATTTACTCAAATGTTACAAATGGCATATGCAATCAAGGAAGCGTTACAGATCATTCTGTGAGAATTAACTCTGTGGGCAGCAGTGCTTCATCTACGCAGCCCCTACTCACACATGAAGATGCCTGAGAGGAGACTCAGCCAATCATGTGAAATTTGGGTTTTTTTAAAGGAATGACTTCTGTTTGTTCTCATGTTATTCTCTAGTACACCAAGAATGGTAGGAATACTGCAGTGATTATTCTGCTCTTTTTTTAAAAAAAAATGCATACTGTTAGAAACAAAAGTAGATTGCCCATCACAGTTATAGCATTGTTACACTGTTTGCTAGAATCTGTGTATAGTTGCCATGTTATATGCATTTGTAGTGTAGGAGTGAGAAAGAATCTTAAAATTTGGGTGTGGAAAAAACATTTGAAGGAAATTGCTTATGGGATTCTTTGCAAGTTAAAAATTGTCTGCCATCAAGTTGATTCCAATTAATGACAACCCTCCCAATGTTTGCAAGGCTTAAAGCATTCAGAAGTGGTCTACTAGTCCTTCCTTCCAGTGGTACTCTGGGACAGTGCATTTTGCCCAGGACCATGCAGGTGGCAAAGTCCCTTAGCCATACACACTTCAAGTGATCTTGACTGATATCTCTCTTCTGGAAGATGTAGTAAGGACTGAATGCCCAACCCTAGTCTCTGCAGCCATGTGCTCCAGCCCCCTGAGCTACCCCAGCTCTTTGAAATTCTTCACAGTTGAAACTGAAAAGCCAACAGGTCTTGAGAGCTGAAGATAGGAAGTTGATGCTTGTGTTTGAAAATATAGAAATAGAAAGACTTAAACCAGCTTCCCTGAATTTCGAACCATGTTGGTTAGTTAGACTGGCATGAATGCTATGACTTGGATTGGATTGGCATGAATGCTATGAATTGGAGCAGGATACTGCTGCTAGTAAAAAAAGGTACTGCTTGTACTCCTTCTTGTGCTCCATACATGTGAGCTGGCACATAGTAAAGGATTTGGCCTATGACAGATTGTTCTTTTCTTATTAATCTCTTAGCTCAAATTTCTACATCTTCATTCTAAGCAGATGATACATAAGAGAGCAAGGGAGAGACAGAGGAAGACAGTTTCCATGCTTTGGCTTTTAATGTTCGCATTTATACACACATGCTTACCTTTTCTAATGCAACAGTTGCTGACCAGAGTAGTCTTTTTTTTGTTCCATTATCTACTTTAGAAGGTCAGTCTGTACATACATTTCCTATAATATGGGAGGAAATAATACACTGCTGTATGTCCAAAGCCAAGTTAAGAAAATAGTTGCATCTCCATCAATTATGGTAGATCTTGTTTAAGAAAATGCAACTGAATTATTGGCCAGGTTATGATGAAGGCATATGTCTGTTTGTATTGTAAGAGACACAATTGCGTGTTCTTTATATAGCTCTTGTAGTTTAGTCATAAAAATAGATGTGCCATTAATAATGTGACCTAGGGACCTGCAAAAGCAGAGGTTCATTTTTCACAGTTATTTTGAGGACATAGGTATGTGTACACATATGTGTCTCTGTGTGTATGTTGAACAGTTTCAAATGGCTTTCTTATTCTCCTCAAAAATTATTTTGGGTCCATTGTACATTTGTTACACAGAAGGCCAGTAAGAATTACAGCTACACTGCACAGTTACAGCAATTTGATACTACCTTTAACTCCAGAAGTCTCAGATTTTGTAGTTTGGTGTAATACTAAGAATCCCTTGTTGTAGCTTAGAGGAACGAACTATAACTCTTTCACAAAGGATTCCCGTGCCTTACCAAACTACACATCCAAAGATTCCGTAGGATGGAGTAGTTCAACTGGTATCAAACTAAGTCTCATTGATTGTATGTGTTGTGTGCTCAGCCCGCAACACATACAATATTAACTGTGAGAGCTGGTGACCAATTTAGTGAGATACTAAATATTCCCTGAGGGAGAACTCTGGCAGCCTCCTCAATCTGCAAGTCCCTTGCTGAATTATAAATCCCAGGTACCATAGAATGGGCCCCATGGCAATTCAAGTAGCACCAAATTACTGAAAGTGGATGTATCAAAACACTCATATCCTGGAAAAAGGGCTTATTTTGTTCTGCAACACTGCAATGCAGAATTGGCAGCATTGATAAGAATAATGAGATTAGTCAATGGTCATGTTAGTACTAAATGGAGCATATACTCTAGTAGGCAGGTGGATCTAGCAGTGAGCTCTCTATTTTGCTGTTTGCTTTAAAAACATCTTTACTGGACCAGCTCACAACATTTTACTCATTTTGTTTTTCTGTGAGGTCCTGTTTTAGCAAAGAGCCCAACAGAAAGAATAGCAAACATCTGGTACCATCCCTTTTAGCACCCTGTTATTTACACGGAATGTCACAGCCACTTTTGTTGAGTTTTTGTTTTCTTGGTAGAATTAGCTGTTTGCTTAAATGCAATATTATTGAGTAATTAGTTTCCCAACTGCGAGTTAATTTTAGAAATCACTGCTGGTGTCCTCAAGCTGCACTGAATGCCACTAGGTTTTTGCTAAATATTTGATCTGGAGTTAGGTCCTATACCATGCTGTTTGGGGTTATATTTATAGAAATCTGTTAGGTAGTCCTAAGAAGTTGGCACTTGCACTGGAGTTACATATACTGTTGCACCTTTCAGAAGTCTGCTGAGGTTGGTGAGGAATAGCTTGATCCAAGCTCCACATACATGGGGGCTTCCCATTCTCTTCTGTGAAATAAAAGGTTCCATCTGTGCACCAAGTTTTCCCAATGCCCTTGGAAATGATCTTCGTGTTCTGACAATGAAGTCACCTCGGCATGCCTGGAGTACTATGTGGATCTCAAAACCCTTGCATGTGTACAGGAACCAATGGAGTATGGCCGTTGTGTAGCCCTATTTTCACCTCCAGTCCCTCATATTACAAGCACACACAGCATGAGGGAAGACTGGGCCATCTAGCACTGACCGCATGGAAGAAGCAGAAATTGTGATAGGGTCCCTTTTTCTGTTAAACCCTGTGTATGTACACTGTGTATATGTAGTTGGAAACATTGCATAGTTAAATGTCCTCGTTTCACAGAAGAGCCCACATGAGTTACAGCTGTACAGATATTGAACCACTTCACATTTTCATACATCTACAATAAGGAATCATATATGAAGGGAGGAAATTCTTCCTTCCGAAACAAGGAAATTCTTCCTTCCAATCCTTCAAGCCATTCTTCCTTCCAATATATTCAGTATATGTGTGTACTGAAAGTGAGAAGAGGGTTTCTACCGTGCACTCCTCCCTCCGCCCGCCATCCTACTTCTGAGGCTATGATAATTTAAAAAACAAAACTAGAGATGGGGGTATTCGTATTTGTAGACAAATACAAATATCTCCCTGCAGGTGGAAATGACGAGGGTCCGGCCCCATGAAGCCAGACTGTCCACTCACCATTTGGCAGCTGCCGCGGGCACAGCAGTGTCTTCCTATTGCGCTGTGCTCCGCAGTGGATTAGCCACTCCTGGTTGGAGGCGGGATGACAAGCCTCTCTGCCAGATCGCATAGTGGCTAATCCATTGTGGAGCACAGCGCAATAGGAAGACACTGCTGCGCCCACGGCAGCGGCCGAACAGTGAGTGGACGGTCTGGCTTCATGGGGCCAGACCCTCATTTCCACCTGCTGGGAGATATTTGTATTCGTCTACAAATACGAATACCCCCATCTTTAAACAAAATTTTTTTGGCTTCCATAGCTGTTGTAGAAAAACATATAATAATTGTAGATCCTGCGGTACTTCTTTGGCACTTGGATGAAGATTTTTTTTCTTTAATATTCTCAGAAGTTATATTTTTATAATTTTGTTTTTGTTTAAAGTTTAGTTATGCAACAGCTTCATAGCTTCAGATTTGTTTAATTGTTCTGTTTCATGTAAATGCTGACCTGTAGCAATAATGTCTTCTCAACTCCTTTAGGTTCTTGAGTCGTAAAAAATATTTTTATATAAATATATATATATGCACAGCAATGGTATGTATAAAATCTGTGGATGTTTGAAAGATGTATCGTTGGAGAGTTTGAATAAAAGTGTAAATAATATACATTAATTTACAAGCCTTGATGTAATATACTTTGCTTTCACATACTTGATGAAATTAAAGTCACAAATCATATGTTCCCTGAAGACAACAGTATTCAGATGGTTTGGTTGGAGAACGTTATGCATATTTTTCCTCCATTATTCAGCTAACATCTAGGGGTAAATCTAATTGTTTGTTCCAACTAAAGAAGGCCCCCACTGAACAATTAGGACATATTAAGTGATTGTACTATTTTTAGTACAGCACTTTTTTAGTATTTAGTATTTTAGTACTTTTTTCCTCAGTGTTCCTGTCCTCCTGGAGTATGGACATTATACTGTAGCCTTGGATGTGGCAGTTCTAAACAATGACTGGGCAAAACCCTACTGACTACATTTATAATGGTGGAAGCTGATGACATCATTAACTGGTGCCTGTAAAATTTATACCTACCAAGGCTCCTTAGGGCTTCCTGCTTTGGTTCTGAGGCTCCATGGGGCTCCCAATTACCCAGTGGAAATCTTTGAGAGCCTTGGAATGTGGGGGGAAAGCCTTTAGTTACCAAATACTACCAGCAGATTCCCGCCACCAGAATCAGGACCACCTCCAGAGATCTAGCAGTGATTTGGAGCAATTAAAGTTTCCCCACACATGCACACAGCCCAGGGATCCGAAAGTAATACTTGTCATGAAAGTTGGATATTGTCTAAGAGGCCTTTTGCCCTTGCAATCTTTTCCAAAGGTGTGTAAGGAGTTGCTATCTTTACCCATTGATGTCTCTATCAGATTTCAGTTGTACCTTCTTCCCTTCCTGTCGCAGAAGATGTTTCAAGGTTGACTGTGCCCTAACTCAGCAGAGCCACTCCTGCTCTTTGACTAATGTCAGGTGTCATTTGCTGAAAGTCAAGGGTCTTGTCAGAGGTTTGGAGGTGCATGTTCTCTTTTCTTTGTTGTTCAACAACAGGAGAGCTTATACTCAAAGTTACCACTAACATTAGGGAGAGTGAGGTGCCCCCCTTAGGCAGCTGATTTGGAGTGTCATGAGAAGGCATGTTTAATTTATTATCATTGGGTTTCTGCTGACTAGAGAAAAGAGAAGTACTTTCCAGAGTTTTTGTCAGGCTACGTTGTCTAACTTTGGGCACTAAGGTATCTTGATTTAGTGGGGTGGGGATTTTCTCTTTCACCTCAGATGCTACACTATGTCAGCAATGCCCAGACTAAAAGGTCTGCTTTCTTCCTTTAAGATTGATTGATTTATATATCTTCTCATTTGTGTAAATCCTGTAGTGATTTATACACCACCATGAAACAATAAAACAATGCAACATAGAACCTATTATAGCTTGGAACTGCAAGAAATCCCCCTTTTAAAAATGTTTCATTAAGCCTCTAAAACACATCACTCTTGAAGCCCAACATACTACAGAAGGAAAGTGATCCCACAGGATCAACACCACAACATAGAAACCTTATCTCTATGCTGCTGCCAAACATGAAGTCATCAGATTTAGTCTGGACTAGAGATGGGGATGAATATAGAAATGGATAGTTTTCTTCGACGAAAATAGCTGATTTGTTAAATATTCGTCAATCTGTATTTGTCAAATTTTAAGTCCCAACGAATATGGATCGATGAATATTTTCCCGTTTTTATTCATCCTTTGTAATTAAAAAACAAAAACAAAACCATTCTGCCTACCTGCTGCCGATCAGCTGATCGGCAGGCCAATAGACAGCCACCCACCCCCATAGTCTACCCCACCCCCTTCCTCTCCTTACCTTAGCCCCCACCCCACCCCCACCAATATCCCCTTACTGTAATCGCCGCCGAGATCTCCATCTGGCCGCCATCTTTGCAAAGGGCAGTCAGTTTCCCTTTTTACATGTCGTGGCTGTGGAGGCCAGATGGAGACCTTGGTGGTGGTGATTACGGTAAGGGGGTCTCGACAGGGATGGAGGTGTGGAGAGGCAGCGGTGGCAGCAAGGGGGTGGAGGTGGCAGCAGGGGACATGGGCAGGGGTGGGTTTTTAAAAAATAAACCTCCATGAATAAACAAATAATTTCATTATTTTTCGCTTCATTGGGGCAACTTCATGCTTCATGAGTCGTCAACTTTTGACGACTCACGAAGTGGGATGACTCACCAACATGGTGAGTCATCCCCATCTCTAGTCTGGACAACAGGAGCCCCCTAAAGATCATAATAGCATGGTAGTTTGGTATTCAGGAGACATTCCAGGAAGTATCCTGGTTCTGTTCTGTACAGAACGTCATATAGCAGTATTACAGACATCTAAAACTAGTTCTTAGGCAATGGCATCTAAAAGCGACTCTCGGATTTGAGTAAAAGCAATGCACACTCCATTCTAAGGATGTAGAATTCTTGCTTGTCAAGTGACCAAGTTTTATTCCTTGTCTGAAAAAAAAGTTACCACATTCAGCACAAAATGTGTAGCTTTCTTCCTTTATTCATATCAGAATGTTGCACAATTTAAAATTATGGATATATTTACAAATATAGGTAAAATTAAAAACAAATTAAAATGCTATGATAATCAGACTATTTTTTTACTGGAAGCAGGCTACTTCAATAGTGTTATCTTGGCCACCTGTTAGATGTTCTTTTGTAGGCATGGTAGTGCACAAAGTGCATGCATATAAGTGCTGCACTGATTGAATTTCTCCACAGTCACAGAAAATTTGTCATGTATCCAAATACTTGATTATCCTTTGATCTTCCTACTTCCAGATGGTCCAGCTAGAGTCTTTTCCTGGTGAGAGATACTCTTCAGCATTCATACATTCAACAACATATATACTTCTGGGGGCCAATGAAAGCCAAAGAAATGGACTTTTTCAAAGGGGGGGGGTAGGTTTCAGGCAGCCAGTCACAATCCTGCTTGATTAAGAGTTACCTCCACTTGTTCAGCATGTGTGGATTTATACTATACGGCACTACCATATTCTGCCGTGGAGTAGAACAGGGACAAAGCTGTTGCTCTAATTGTGTGTGTTTGTGCACCTCAGTCTGATCCAGCCAGTTTCATAAGTGTGTAGCTAAAGTAAGATAAATGCTGCCTTGTTGCATGGGCTTTTAAAATGCAAAGCACTGGCTGATCTCTTGGTATATTTCTGATCAGTCAGCCAGTCCTTCTTTGCTTGCTGGGAAGGGAAAAAACACTCCATCTGTGCAAACAAATTGGCAGAAACTGGGAACCCCCCCCCATCCACTTATTGTCTCAAAGCTGGAGGTGAGAGATAAACACGTGGGGGTTAATAAAGTCCTGACAGATTGTTTCAACATAATGAGACAGTTTGCCTCATTGAGAACAAGTGAACAGACAAGCATTTTCACAGCACTACTCTGTTCTTCTCCCACATCTCATCATCCATGGTGACTAAGGCCAATTCCATCCTTTAACTGGACCATAACCAGTCTGGAATATGAGCAACATCCCCCACAAATGACTAAAACTGAATCACTATCATCCTCTTGAGCACCTTACCCTCAATTGTTGAGTCCCTGAAAATCTGAAAAATAGGAGTTGTGTTGTGGGTTGTTGCCCGTTTCCTGGTTGCCATCATATTTGACATTTCAGTTTGCATACTATTCTGTTCCACTTTAGAAGAAAACTAAGTGCAATTCTCATTAAACAACTAAAGCAACTCCCACAGTACTTGTACAGCACTAAAAGGAGAATGATTTCATATCTGCTTTAATGAAACAAAATACTGGATTACAGATTACTAGTGGTTATGATGGGGCTTTACTGGGATCTCACCCTAACTTTTAAAAACTTCTTGCATACAGACATATTGTAAAGCCAGGGACAAAAATCTACAATTCTTCTAATTCAGATGCTGATTATCTTAATGTTATATCTGACTATTAAAGCAATCAATTATTTAGCATTTATTGAACAGTAATCTGCTAGAACTAGGTTAAGCCACTTACAGAATATGTCAGCTATTTGTCATCTTTCGGGCAAAAGGAGGAAACACTAAGACATCCAGGTTTTAAACATACAGTGTTGGTGGAAGAGACAGAAGGCATTAAATCAGAGTATTAGTAGTTAAGGCAAAACAATGAGATGGGGAAGAGAACCATACCATACAATACATGTGATTATTCCCACATCTTAATCACTTTACTTCGATTTCTTCTCATCTCCCCCCTCCCCTATTACTGAACACAGATTTTTTACTTAATCTAAACTTGGGGTATTACAGGATTTAGAGGTCCAGTGAACAAGCAGATGGTCACCTCCAAGTTTAGTTGGCCCCAGTATTCTGTTTATGTTGAAGGCAAATATAGCCAAAATCCTTTTCTCCCTATTCAACTGCAAAAGATTAGTCAGTGTCGTACAAGTGATGGTAGCTGCTTCACTCAGGTGTCTGGTCCATCATGCAATTACCCCAGTTGTGTAAATGGTTGCTGTGGGCAACCCAGGTCATGCAATAAGTGCTTTTGAAAATAGCCCTCTGTGTGCAGAAAATATCAGTAGGATATCTGGCTTATGATTTTGACTTCTTCCAGACCCAGAAGATGTTCCCATTTGATGATAACCGCAGGTAAAGATATTGATCATAATGTCTTCAATTTTCTGTGTGGATTCTACAAAAATGTCAACCATTGCTAAATCAAGAGCATTGCTGTTGTTTTTCCCTTCCAACAAGGGACATCTTCATTAAAACATTCAACTCCAGGAATAAAAAATTCTGTGGTATTATGGAACCTCCCTATGATGATAATGCTTGGCTGTGGGCCTTGCATCCTGATTTGTATACATGAACTGCCTTCAACTTGGATACAAGCAATTGTCATTTCAATCAGGAATGGTCAGACCACTTTGCTCAGAACCTCCCTAGTTCGAGTATTAAAGTCTATGCATCTGTTTGGTATAATGGGAGCATGGTTAGCACGGCAGCAGTTAACGCTGCCTACAACCTGAGAAACAAATCAGCCTCAGCAAAATCCTAGGGTCATATAATCCTAGGTTCAAACTATAAATTGCAGATAGCATCGTGTCAAGTGGAACTCTTTAAGTGATTTCTGCAGATCATCTTACTGAAGAATCATATTTGCAGATGAAGAAGGCACTCAGCTCCTGTACAAACTACGGGAGATGCCTGCTGCAGCAAGCAGAGGCTTTCAGTGTTTGAGGAATTCCCTCTTCTAATGATGCACTGTTTGTAATGTATAGTTGCAATACACGGTTTTGCATTTTATATTGTATAGTTTGACTTCACACACACGAAGAACTCATTGTTAGAGAAATCTGTGCACATAGTATCAGTAGGTCTTCCATGAATAGCTTGGGAAATAGAAATCACTAAATAGGCAGAAATAGGGCCAGGATCTGGTTGGAAATGAACTTTGGGCAACTGGCTCTAGTAGGCTCCTTCCTCCAATGCTGGTACCTGGTGGACTTAGTTAGCAGCAGTAGTAAGCAGCAGCAGCAGGATGTCAATCACCACTGAGTGGGCGTACTGTTGCCAAGTCTCAGGATACAAGCTGAAATCTCAGGGAATTGCTTTAGTTCTCCACATGGGAAGAAATATCTCTGGCAAACAGGACTGGAGGCAAAATTACCTTGAACCTCTTGACTGAGATGGCTTTAAAACTTGGCTACCCATCTCCATCTATTCCTTGTAGATGCCGGGGTTACTGGCTTGGTGCAAAGGTGTTTCTGTATGTGTACTGATCCAAACAGTGTGATGTGTCCTTATGACAAGAACCAGCCAAAGATAGGCAAAAACAAAACAAAACTTAAAAAAATAAAGAAGACGAAAACATTGTGGCACCTTAAAGACTAGCTGCTATATGTTAATGAGAGCTTTCATGGAAGAGTCCACTTCTTCAGACTGGCCATGGAAGTTCACATTAAAATATAGCAGTTTTAGCCTTTAAGGTGGCACAATGTTTTTGTCGTCTTTTATTATTATTATTTGTTGGTTTGTTTTTGCCTGACATGCTAGCACAGACTAACATGGCTACCTCTTCTAAAACATACAAGAAAAGGTAGTGTATGTAACTGGAGAACAGAACTGGGGTGTAATATTTTCCTATAAATCATTTTAATAGCCTGGTTTCCCATTCTACCTCTTCCCATACAATTCTTTCAAGCTGTGCAAACAGTGGCTGCTTTGAGAGTCTTGTCAGAAAGAGGACCAAACCACCCTCATCCAACCAGGTCCTTGCATCTCTTGCTTGGAGGGAAAGTCATTGACGCCAGCAAATGACAGGGAATGTCTTCAGGAGGTACAGCAACTACTGTTTCGGGAGATAAAAGTGCTACAGTTCTTATCGACACACATGACTGTCATATGCGTCCGAAGGCTCTATTCTTGTCGTAGTTGCTCAGAAAGTGATGTAAAAGAAATAATTGTTCCAAATGCAGCTCAGCAAAATGTTATAGAGGTTTTCCTGATAATATCCTGCTCCTTCGATGTGTAATGTATGCGTTCTGACCACAGAATCCTTATCTCTGTGTTTTTCCCCATTTGTCATCTGTAGACCCTCCCTCACTACTTGTTCTTTATTCTGCTCCTTCATTTTGGCTCCAGGATACTAATCCAGTTTATTTTCCTTAATCTCAGAAATCTCTCCATCACCATGAAAAAGACTCCCAATGCAATCTGAAGACACTAAACAATCCAAATAGTACATCCTCAGCAGCAGGAATGCCTTAAGTAGTAAACGGACTCTGACTGTCTTAGCACAGAATTTTTTCTTCTCCCATTTCCGATTTAACAGAACATAATTTTGCTGTCATGGAACCACCATGTTTGTTTTACTGACGGGTTATGAAGGCAGCATTGTAGTGGAACCAGTGCTGGCAGGGTCAAAGCCCGGAGCTCTCTGCATAACAGGGATTATGACACCACCTGCCAAATATCTCAAATTTCTCTGTTATGAGCTTGACCGCAGTCTTCACCGTAGCTGGGAGAGAAATAGATTTTCCCTGGAACAGCATATTATGTTACTATACCTTATCCCCGTTTTAATGCACAGTCTAAGAATGGTTTGGCCTTAATAAGAAAATTAACAGTTGACAGCTTTACCAAAGATCAGTACCTCAGAAAGAGCTTCAGCTGTCTCCATTTTTGTACTCTCCCAGGTGGGGAGTAGGGACGCTGCTTTGAAAACTGTCACAATGAACACCTGTACTGTACCTCCAAATGTACGGTTACACTACTGTATGCAAGGCCGGCACAAGACTTTTTGCTGTCTGAGGCAAAAGACAAGACAGCTTTCCCTCCCTGGTCTTCATAGGGAAGCCGAACAGATTGGCAGCTGAATTTTACTTCATCACTGGTGGTGAGATAACATCTGCTTAGGCAACAGGCTATTTGGGAGAAGTGGCAGGACATGACACAACACATCCCAAAGAGAGGAGTGTGTGTGGCTGTGACACTCCAGGGGAACAGCCAGTGGGCTTTCCTACTCTCTGATATCTGTTGTCTCACTATACCTCATGATAAGGTCACTCCTGAAGACATTCAGCACAACACTACAAAGTGTGGCGGGGGGGGGGCAATTGAGATCTGGAAGGAGGGGGGAAAGGGGACATTGAAAGGAGCAAATCATACAACTGGGATAGTCTTCTGCCACATGTTGTAAAACTATCATGGCAACAAACTGCCCTTTTTCTTGTTGTGCAGTCCACCTGCAGAGCCCTGGGGCATGCCATTCAGATCTCTATGCCAGATACTATAAGAGGGAAAGAGTAATGCTCCAACAAAAATCTTGGCTGGGAGGGCAACCAGAAGGAGAATCAGCAAAATCAGTCTTCTAGAGCAGTGGCCCCCAAGGTGTTCTTGGACTGCAATTCCCCAAAGTCTTCACCACCAGCTGTGCTGACCTAGGTTTCTGGGAGTTGGAGTCCAAGAACACCTGGGATATCCAAGGTTGGGAACCATTTTCTAGAACATGTTCCGAAGTCCTGCCAGAAGCTTGTCTTTCCCATTCTCCTCCTTTTCTTTCTTCTTTTTCTTCAATTAATATATGCCAGTTTAGAGTATGGAGGTGTACACATATGTATTACTGAACCAAAGAGATCAAATCAGGTTAAGTAAGAAACTTCATTTCACAAAACAATTACTGCTGCCTTTATTTTACTCAGGTGTTGTCTTGTCATGAGTAATTTCCTGCCATCTTGTTCAAAACCAATAACTGTGTCTTTATATCAGAAAGGGGGTGATTTTGGTTCCTTAGAGAATTTGGGTCGGCCATTGTTGTTCAGCTCTCCTTCCATCAAGAACATTTCCTGGACAATCTAGTTTTGTTTATCAGCTTAAAACTGAGTCTACCAGCATGTTTATTCATTATTGTTTTCTTACTACGAATAAGGAAGGGCTGTTCAAACCCTAACTTGACCCTGTTCTCTCCAGGTTTCTACAGCCATACCACATGGTCACATATTGCAGATACTCATAGCTCCCTTCCTCCACCTCGTGCTGTTGCATACCAATGAACACTCAGGTCCTAACAGGACTTTTTCCTTGCTTGTCTTCATTGCTACCCCCTTGGGATGGAGTATCGGGAATCACTTTAGCATTACTTTCCATGCTTTGCTTATCATGCCACTAGGTTTCTGACTTCTCATCTTCATGGAACTTTCCCTCAGACTGCATTTCCTGCTGAGCAGACCTAGCCACAGAACACCTGCATCCTACAGAAGTTTCTAAGGGAATGTTCTGTAATAGCTATTCTGTTCCTCTGGGGCACAACAGACTTAGCCAAAGACCTTTCATTGCTGGAGACAATGGACAAAATGGTGCCCTGTGGAAATTGATTTGAGCAATGCCAATGGGAAAAGGTCCTCTGTCACAAAGTCACCAAGGTTGCCCACACCTAATTCAGTGGTTTAGGTATCTGGCTATGGAGTCAGAGGTTGGGAGATCAATTCTGCACTGTGCTTCCTTGATAGAGGTTACACTTGATGATCCATAGGGTCTCTTCCATCTCTGCAGTTCTAAGATCACTATTAAAGTCTGTAAACTTGCATCTCTTTGATATTCTTCAGACTATAATAATGTTGAGAAGCAAAAACCGCCAAACCATCTGCTCTTGTGTCACAATACAAATGCTACTCCCCTACTACAGAAGAGTCTCCAATTAGTAGATCCACCAGCTTCGTGACATGACGTTTCTGAATATTTTTTACCCATAATATGCCCCACATGATTTCCTTAGATGACTAACCACTACCTGGCAGTAACAACAGTGACATTTATCCATAGATAGAGGGTCCTTATCATCCAACAAGTCCAGTTTATGTTAATCATTAATAATTCTTTGGTGACAAATTGTATAAAATCTCCACGAAGTTCACGTTTCATTGGACCCATCACATTTATTTTCTGTCCAACACTTCTCTTCGAGTCAATATTTTGTTCTCCTTTGTGTGCTTATTGATATTTCTTTTTTCTCTTCCTTTAATATTTGTTCTGTGATTTTATTAGGCACTGAAGCCAATTTTAACAGGTGAATGGAAAATAATTATCTGGGTGATTATTTTTTTTGTGTCTCTTCTAAAACTGCCATTCTAATTGCTTTTCTTTGTAATAATGTAGTTCTCGCGCACTGCTCACCATTCTTGTTCAATCAATTAACTCCATTAGCTGGCGGCCCAATTCTATGAGCCATTGCACCAGCAAATAGTTACTTAGAAAAGAATATAAGAAGTGCTGCATCTTGGCAGCTTTGTGGGTTGTGGTGTTGCATTAAAGCCATAAGCCTTGGTGTTTCTAGCCAGTGTTGAAAAGTAAGTACTGGACTAAGAGAGACTTCTGGTGTGATCCAGCTGAACAAATTCTTAAGATCCTATGAAACTGGATCCAAGAGGTCCCATTAGTGAAGCAACCACCATTAGCAGATCCATCATGCATGGCTGCATCAGGGAAAGAATCTGAATTACTCAGTTTGGAGTGAACAGAAAGGAGAGGAATTGGTAGTGAATTGTATAGGAATAGTCATGTAAACCTAATTGTTGTTGTCAGCCTTTACAATGGATTTGGACCTGATGACCTATTCCTGTTGTCAAGTTTGCAATATGTGCTTAAGTGGCCGTGCTTCTGCAGATGTTTCCAGCTCAAACCTCATAATTGATTTGAGTACATTTTTGACAATTTCATAATAACATATTGCTTGTTTACAAACAGCGCACTGTAAAAGCTGTTTTGTTTTAGCAGAAGAAAATCCCTCATACAGTATGTAGCCAGATTTTCATTTCAGCTAGCTCAGACTCAGTATTGTCCATTGCAGCCATTTTCTCAGCTCTGGGGTAGAGGTCCTTCTCAACTCTTTAAGCAGAGATGCTAGGAACTGAGTCTGAGACCTACACCATGCCTTGTGATTAGAGATAGGGACAAAGCACGGCTTTGTCTTGTTTTGTGGGTCCTCAAACTTGACGACCCACTAATCAATTCGTCATTCATCAGGTCATGCTTTTTTTCCCTTCCCCTCCTCTTGCTATGCTTTGCGCAGCACAGCAAGAGGAGGGAAAGCAAGGATCAAAGCAATTGTGCAGCCACGGCTGGTGGATCCCTTTGATCCCTTTTCCCCTCTCGCTAAGCCCTGTGGGGCATAGCAAGATGAGGGAAATCAGGGATCAAAGTGATCCTGCAGCAGCTGGGGGATCCCTCTGATCCCTTCCCTCCTCTTCTTATGCTGTGTGGGCATAGGAAGAGGAGGAAAGGGGAACCAAGCCATCCCCCAGCCCTGGGGAGTGGGATTCCCTTCAGGCAGGTTTTAGCAAGCCACCGAAAAGGAAAACCCCTCTCTGCTTCTGCCCCGAGGAACAGCTGATCCACAGGGGCATAAGCAGATAGGGAATGGAGGGACAAATATAAAAGGGTTATATTCATTGCTTCATATTCGTTGGGGTCTCTAGACCTCAAGAATATGAAGCAATGAATATCTGATGAATCTGGGATATTTAACGAATATTCTGATTCATTTTTATATTCTTCCCCATGTCTTCTTTTGATACATGTTCCCCCACTGAACTAGACTCCTTCTCCCTACACCCTTCATACCTTTTCATGTTACAATGTCCCTGAAGTAATTAGCACTGGGTGATTCATGATTATCTTATTTCCTAGAAACAGATAACTTGGTCTCTGATAGGTAACAAAGATTCAGATTCAGATTACAAATTCTAGGAAGACATGAAAAATAGCCTAGCAAGAATACACAAACTAATTCTCTAATAATGAAAGGATGAAATGTCACATATACTCACATCTAGTAAAAAGCAACAACTACTTTTCGTATGCTTCTGCCACCTAAAACAGAGTTTGATGTATCAGGAAGTTTTGGTGGCTAGATTAACCAAATCCAACATTGCTGCAGAGATGGGCTACATGCAGTACTTGGTGATATTTTATTTGTATCTGTTCTCCTCCAATATGGCATTATGTTGAAAGATATTTGGGAAAGATGCACCTTAGACTACAATTCCCAAAATCCTGCACCATAGGTTCTAGTAGCTGTTGCAGTCCCCCCTCCCATCCCTGAAAAAGCTACATCTCTAAGCTCTGCATGCAGCCCATTGCATGATAATCTTTGCCTACTCACTTTAGGGATGGTGCTCTTTTGTGGGAGTAACCTCATGTATCAAAAAGGTGTATCAAATGATCCATCATTAGATAGAGCAAGAAATAAAATTAAAAAGGCAATGAAATTGGCCTTATACAGACATTATATAGCATGTAACAGTTTTCAAAATCACAAATATTACAAGCTTAGCAGGTTTCACAGCATGCCTATAAGGTGAGTCTTACTACTGTAGGTGAAAAGGACAAGATAGAAAGGTAGTGATGTGTTTAAGCACTGAGAAAGATGCCTGTTTAAAAGAGATTTTCCTCTTGTGTTTTTTGTATTCATCTCTGATGAGAGATTAATGGAAGATCACAGCTGCTATGTGGTTTTAAAATATTCACCTGATTTTGCTGATCACACAAAAGCCTATATGATCTTCTGAGCCTTCATTTCAAAGTTTTCAGTACTTAAACAAATTTTCCATTCATGTGAGCTGTCACTTAAATGGGTCAGCAGAATGACAAAGCGGTGATTAGACTAGCTGTAAAGGACAAACAACAATACACTTCTATTAAGTCCTGCTAGAGTCAATGGGACCTGTTTCTCGGTAAACAGGTGTAGGACTGTGCTGCTAATGATTTATTGGACAATGCAATATTTGTAACAGAAACTCATGCTTTATTGATGACATTACACCAGTTCTTAGGACATGACAAAACAACGATAAAGTTGTGACCACAGAGAAGTCTGTCCCAGGTTGATGCAGATTTCTCTATATCTGGGAATTGAATCTCTGTTCCTGTTCAGAATGAAATGTTTAGTTATGTCCAGAAAAGTGTGTTTCAAGTATACACATATTACTCAGTCCTTCTTCTCCCGCACTCTTCTCTGCCATTATTACCTCCCCCTTACCTCCCCTGTTTGGCCAGCATTCAAATCTTTTCATTTTAAAAAAATGTTTAGCAAGTGAAGCAGCGCTGAACTGACAAGACATGGTAAGCATTTGAACTTGCACTGTATTCATTTAGTGCTAAACTACAAGAATTTTTTTTATAGTTTTCTAATTGCATTGCAGTTGCAGTCTTTATTAGTGCAAGCAGAAATAAGGCAAAAAGAGTGGAATTCACTTCTGCACTAGGAGCTATTCTGTACATCACCAGTGATGTCATCTGGCCATGCCTAACAATGGCCCTAAAAGACTGATTTAAGTAATCACCTAAGCCACAAGTGAAAAAAAAAATAATGCAACTGGAAACACCACAAAAAACACAAGCCCCACCAGCTGAACAAAATATACTGCATGCCCCAAAAGATCAGAACTATTTGAAATTAGTACTAACATCATGCAGTTAACAGGGGTGGGCAATTAATTTCTATAGGGGGGGCACATGAAAAATCTGAACTGTGTTTGGGGTCCAAACCAACTTTACAGTGGTGCCTCGCTTAACGATTACCTCGTTAAATGACAAATCTGCTTGACGATGAGGGTTTTGTGATTGCTTTTGCACTTTGACCAGGTCTGAGTTAACAGAATAAATACCCAGTGAAAAACACAGCACAAACAGTGGGATAAACACCCGCCTAGTTGCTCACTTAGTAGGGAGAAAAGAGAACTTGAAGTCCACTATTACTTTTGTACAGATGGATATTGTTTCTATGAGTTTATATCCCATCTTCTTTTGAAAATTTAAGTAAAAACAAAATTGTAAGAACTGGGCGAGCTCAGAAACACTACAGGCAGCCTCCCTTTTCCACCTGCTTCTTCTAGAAGTGCTTCTTGGTTTCCTTTTGATTCTGAGGCATTTGTTCATTTTCAAGGTTGTTATCTTTAGCCTGCAAGCTCTGACTATAATTTATTGCTTGTTTTTCTACCCACCTTCTCCTTTCCAGTGCAAGTTCATTTTTAGCAACAAACTTGGAACTATCTTTCATGAAACCAAATTAGCCACTTCCTGCATCTTGCATATTTTCCCTTTATACCACAAAAACTCATTTCTGACTTTAATTGCTACAGATCCTTTATGTATTCTTAACTATTCCTCTAATCCTAACCTTTTTAAACCTTCCTCCCCAGCAGCATTTATACACTTGAACAATGAGGGAGGTTTTTGCATGTCACTACCTCTGTGTACAGAAATCAGTATCAACAACACCTTCCTTGTTCTTTTTGACACTGATTGAATTAATTTTGCGTTTATTGAAGGGCAAGAGATTGTTAATTATTTATAGTGTCATCCATGCAGGTCTCTTGAGAACTAAGACACACTTAATTCAATGGGTTGTACTCCAATGTAAATTTGTGCACAGCTACAACCTTTATTTATTATGCTTGTGTACTTATTGCCACAGTGGAGGAAATGTGCTTCCAGATCTTCTGCTTTTGATGCCAGATTGGGTAAAATGTACCTTGACTAGCAGGGATATTTGCTGTTCCTCTCTAGACAACAAAACATCTTGGGTCATGCCTACCACTAAGTGAAACTGCTACACAATACCATCTACCTAAGATGGGGCAGGCAACTGGGGAATCTGTGGGCTGCACCCTCCCCATTTTCCACTCATAAATGGGGCCCCGGTACCCATCCCTTCAGACAAAAATGGAAGTGGTTGCGTGATCATTTGTAGTTTACTTTAAAACACCCTATTTCAGGTGAAACAAGATGAAGAAAAACCCAAAATAGTATTTAACAGAACTGCATTCTTAGAAATTTCAGGAAGTGAATTGTTATTGTTTGCCAGAAATGCTTTTTTTGGGCTTCATGATGAGGGCCTTCTGTGGCTCCACAAAAGGCCTTAGAAGACCGTATACAATCTGCTTATCTTCCATCCCAAAGCTCAGGAGAAACAGATGCTCTGCTGGCACTGAGATGGTGAGGTGTGTGTCAAAATCCAGAAGCTGGAAGGCACAGATGGGGCAGTTGTAGAGACTCTTCTTTTAGAAGACAGCCCTCCATTTTAAAGCTATCCTCCTTTCGAAGGGCTGCCCAGACCAAAATTGATTTAAAAGTAAAAAGGGGAGGGGACCTTTAATCACAGTTAGAACTTGGGCAGCAGATTCAGCAAGGTCACGCACGCACGTGTCACTTATTCACAGTCTTTCCTATTTAGAGGAAATCCTTTGTACTGTAGTCCTGTTTAAATAATAAAATCATCTCTAATTGCACATTTGCAAACAAGTGGCTTCTTTTGTCCGCCTATTTGGGTGATGTAGCCTTCCTTGTCAAAGGCCTGGAAGCGCTTAGGTCATGTGGATGGGATCAGGTATTTCGCCTCTCTTTCATTTATTGACTGCTTCATGAGTACCAGTTCTGAATGCTTAAAAAGCCCAACTATGAAATAACAAGTTTTTCTGATTTTCAACCAGACTGTAAATTATCAGCAAACAAGTGCTTTAAGGTAACTGGCCTACTGATAGAGGCCAGTTACCTTTAAAGGAAAGGATAGAAAGCATAGAAAGAAAAGGTAGAAACCTGTGAAGGTAAAGTAGGCTGTGCTACTGAAAACTTCATGTGAGGATACCACTTTTAAATGTTGCTCCATGACACACCCAGGCACCAACTTTGCCAACAAGGAAATAATGACCATCTAACTCAGAGGTTCTTAACCGTTTTAGTGGTTGGCACCCTATTGAATCTCAAAATACATTCTCACACCCCCTTGAAAATGTGTTCCAATTTATTTTTTTTAGAAAATTACATTAATTGCAAAATAATTTATTTACTGAAAAACAAATACACAAATGTATTGACATAAAATTAAAATAATGTCTCAGTTTTTAGTGGCTAATTTGTTGTCGTTTATTTTGAAAGTGGGGTTTTTGAAAGAACAACACATATGTCATCATTTGCATTTATGTGATTCCTGTTTTTTGTTTTTATATGCAAAAGTGATTAAAATCCCATTTCACACAGATAGGTGATACCAAATGATAGAAGTGTCTGCAATGCTGACTTCAGCACTTATGGGAATGGTTCTAAATGAGCACACCAGAATTGTTCTAAGTCCAATTTTTCAAATTGTCTCATGTTTCAATAAGATAGTCTTTATTAAATTTCTGTCATCTATAAAATTAAGGTCAAAAAGAAATGGATCCAGTACTGTATCTATCTCTGCTCCTTGCCAATATCTTCCATGGAAAAATATCCCTGAAAAGATGCACTCAATTGTTGCAAATGTATTATAAGTTCAGGAAAAATTGTGATTTTCTCATTTTCCAGAACGATTTCATCAAGTAAGGGAAAGTTTGTGAAACTGCAGTTTTCAACTCAACATATTCTTTAGTTTTTCAATAAAAGCAGATAATTTTTCAGTAGCTGTTATTGTGTTCTTACCATATCCTTGCATTGATATATTTAGTTTATTCAGGTGAATGAATATATCTGCTAAGTAAGCCAGTCAAAGTATTGCATCTCTTCTTTCAAAGTCTTTAACTAAATTACAATTTTGATTAGTAAAAAACTTTTTTTCCTCGCACATTTCAATAATAATAAGCACCCATCCTTGGATATAATTTGTACCACATTAACTGCAGTAGCTATGTGTTGTTTTAACTTCTCCGGCAAAGTTTTTGATGCAGGTGCATGGCGGTGCAGCATGCAATGTTTTATTGTAACTTGTGGTACTTGTTTCTTCATATATGCAAAAAATCCAGAGTTTTTGTCTAACATCGCAGGGACACCATCAGTGTAAATTGAGCCTATTACATCTATTGGTGTTTGATGTTTCAAAAAAACACACACAAACCTTTAATGAGATTGAAAACATCACTTCTTTTTGCCATCAACCCCAAATGCTCACAAAATAACAATTCTTCCAAAATCTCCCTTTCCTTTATATATCACACAAATATTAATAGCTGATTGCAATTATCAACATCAGTTGACTTGTCCAATTGAACACTCAACTTTCAGAGGACTGGCTCTTTAATATCTGTACTACTTGCAGTAAAATATACTGACTGATATCTTCAACGAGCGATCAGATCACATAATTTGATCGTGGGATCTGCTGAATTTTCTTATGTGCATCGGAATCTAATACAATTTTCACAATTTCCAATGCATAGGGTTTTACCAATTCCTCAGCTATTGTATGACTTATTTTTCCAAGCACACAAATATGCCAGCTGATAAGAAGCTTCTAATAAAGGCTTCAAAACTGTCACAAAGTCTTTCTTAGACAACAAGATATTAAGTATATATCTTCCAGCTTCACCACCATGCTGATTGTTGAAATGTTCTAACATTGTGGTCGTTGGGTACCTTCTTTTTTTCGTTGTACAATTGAATTCATAAGCAACAAAATCATCTTTCCACTGGTGTCTTTTCAACATGGCAAGGGTTACTACAAATAATGAAGTAACAGTCACACATTATTTTAACTACACATTTAAAGTTAATTATAAAATAACATGAAAACAAAATTTAACTATAATTCTTACTGAAAACCAAGAAAATTAGCATTTGTGCATTGGCCTGCTTCATTAACATCTGTGCACAACGAAGTGCACATTTCAAGCGATTTCTCATAGTAACTGGCAAGTGCATGTGCAGTGACAAAGGTAGAGTGAGTAGTAAAGCATTTGGTCATAGCATTTGTCACAGTACCTATGTACTCACATCTGCTGTGAGCACATAGTACAGTGTAGGGACCATGGCACTACATGAAACATGCAAGAAGAACACACCTCTAATCAGATCACACAGAATACAGTTTGGAAATATAAAACACAGCCAGATGTATACATATATGTACATGTTTTTTGTTCCCTCAAAGAGTTTCTGTAAAAGAATAGGACTGGCCAGGTTTTCCTTGGCCAGGGCAGGTTATCTCACCTTCCAATCTAGATTGGAGGAACAAAACAGACACAGCAGGGGTCATTCCTTCCATCAACAGACACAGCAGGGTTTGTCACTCCTCCCTCAGGCAAATACCAGGATCTCATGTTAATTGAACTCCAGGCACCTGGACAGTTATTGCACCTTTTCCTGTACAAGCATTATTTCCTATCACCTTGGAAGTCTCCAACTTTGTAACCTCTTTGCAAGATAATGAAGTATTTTCCTGTCAATGCAATACAACAATGTAACCATTGTTGTATTGCATTGTATTTCCATAATTGCTGTCTATAGGTTGTTGACCAACCCTATTGTAAAATTCCATCCTTCCTGTGATTCCCGCTCAGATAAAGTTTTGGATTCCTTTGTAACCCCGTACCTTCTGCCAATAGGTCACGAACCACCTATTTCTCTATTTCTCCTCCCACTTCTTTGCACCATGAACCACCCATTCCTCTTCCCATTCCCTTGTGTAACCAATGTTATAAAAGTTCTAGTCTTCCTGTACAACACACGGTTGTTCCTGCCTACACTTGGAGGCATGACTTCAGTCACACTTTTTATCTAGCTAAATTAAAAAAAAAAAACATTTGAACTCTATCTCGAGTCAAGATTTATTGGCAATTAATTTTGACTTGGAAAGTCTAGGGGCTAGCCCGGGCTCAACACAGTCAAGTCAAATTTATGTAGAATCAACTTTAAATTTTATATTATAAATCAAGAAGTTAGAAAAAGCAATTGTTACCACATTAAGAACCGCTAATTAAGAACTGCTAATTTAAGTCAAGAAGAAAGGCTCTAGTTCTGATCTTTGCTAGCTTTCTCTTTGCAGGAAGTTAGAAATAAGTAACCCAAAGAGAATTCAAGAGATAGGGGCATTCAAACCTGGGGGCAGGGGGAGTCCATATTCAAAAGTGAGACTGGTCATCTTGCAACTTGGCCACCTCCATATGATGCAGGTCAAATACAGTATAAAATTTTGAGAAATATTCTTTGTTTATATAAGCCATCTTAATCAGGAAACGAGGGGAGTCTTTTCAATACACCATCAACAACTAGGCCTCCATACTTCATAGCAAATATTAAACATCTAAACAAGAGTGCTCTATGGATAATCACTTGCAAAATCCATAATGGTGAAGAGAGGCAACCAGATGTCTAATCCAGAGAAGAATCTAAAAGATAGTATGAAATTGTGCTTTCCACTTTTGCCATTCTCCCTAGGGAAGGGAGAAAATGGAAAACAAGGTAGAAAGGTATGATTGTCATTCATTCATTTTGTAACTTTTATCCATAACTCCCTCACCAGATAAAAGAATATGACTTCAGGCTTATGCACATTCTTTTCAAGAGTAACTTGCATTGTCCTGACTGTGTCATACTTCAGAATAAACACACAGAAGGTGAAGGTAAAGGTAAAGGTTTCCCTTGACATTTTCAGTCCAGTCGTGTCCGACTCTAGGGGGCGGTGCTCATCCCGTTTTTCAAGCCATAGAGCCATAGAGCCAGCACTTGTCCGAAGACAGTTTCCGTTGCCACGTGGCCAGTGTAACTAGGGAACGCCATTTTACCTTCCCACCTATTTATCTACTCGCATTTGCATGCTTTCAAACTGCTAGGTTGGTGAGAAGCTGGGACAAAGTGACGGGAGCTCACTCTGTCGCGTGGATTCGATTTTACGACTGCTAGTCTTCTGACCCTGCAGCACAGGATTCTGCGGTTTAGCCCACAGTGCCACCATGTCACAGAAGACTGGAATACAAAAACTATTTTTAATAGCTCATTGGTTTAGGTATCTGGCTGCAGAGCCAGAGGTTGGGAGCACAATTCTAAATAATCTAAATGATACATTGGGTCTCTCAGCTCTGCAATTCCACGATGATGAATGAATGTCCAAATTGGCATTTATGCGCTCTCCTCTGTTGAAATCAGTAAGCCTTGCAGCCCAAGCCTTTGCACGTTTGCTCAGGAACAAATTCCAATGAGTTTAATTATGAGGTTTCCTTCTAATTAAATATGCATAGATCTTAAGTACTTTTTGTTGGACCGGAGGGCTGCACCATTGTAATTGCAAACATAAAAATAGTAGCAACATTGAAAGAGGGAAAAATTAGGAAATAAAAGAAATGAGATGCTTCCTCCTTTCCCCCTCCCAGCAAAAGTCCTTGATTATTAAGTAGAGGGAATTGTTCTCTTCATCCATGAATCTTACATAGTTTTTTCACAAAGCAAAGCAAAACCATTTACACTGTGATTATTTTTTAAAGTAAAATAAGGTGCTTGGAAAGGTTTAAAGTAATTCCAGTTCAATTTAGTGTTGCTTTCTGGACCATTACAAATAGATGAGAATCTGCTCCTCTCCTTCCCCTCCCCCACCAGCCCTTCACACACACCAAATTATACAAAATGCAGTCACCGTGTAGAAATCAAATATCTCAGAAAGGATTCTTTTGGCTACATAATCAAGCAAGCAATTATTGCATTATCTTCAAATTATACTTATACATTATTAATATGTATCCTAGGGGGAGGGAGGCATGTTTCTGTAAAAGCATCATTTCTGGCATACATGATACTCTCTTCTTGGATGCTCACCTTAATGTTGTGACAGTGTTCAAGAAACTGAGAGCAATGCTGTCAGGGGGCCAGCTGCAAGCCTGTATTCCTAGCAGGGACACAGTAGAAGAGAAAGTCCAGTGTTGCACAACACATAGAACTGGAACACAGAACATAACAAGTATGAATAAAGATAAATTGGAAATGGTAAAGCGAGAAATGGAACATGCAAATACTTGAATGCTTGATGTCAGTGAACCAAAGTGGACTGGAATGGGACATTTTCAGTTAAACAGCTGTGAAATGATTTTCTTTGGGAACTACAAATTCAGAAGAAATGGAGTGGCTCTAATATTGAGGCAAGATGTAGCACAGGCACACAGGAGCTATAATCCAGGGTCTGGTCAAATAATATCAAACAGGCTCCTGGGAAAACTAATCAACATAACGATCATTCAAGTCTATGCTCCAGCTACAGATACTGAAGATGAATTTGAAAGCCTTTAAGCAAGTATCCAGAAGGAAATAGATCACACTCTAAAACAAGACATGAATGCAAAAGGAGGAAATTAAGCAGAAACAAGTGTCTTTGGAAAACTTGGTCAAGAGTTCAGAAACAAATCAGGAGAATGACTAATAGAATTCTGTGAAGCCAACAATCTATTTATTAGACTTATATGCCTCCCATCTAGACTTGGTCTACTCTGGGCGGCTCACAACAATAAAAGTAAAAACAATTGACATATAAAACAATTTTACCACAATTTACAACAATTAAATCTACTGAAAATATATACTTCAAACAACCAAACAGATAATTATATGTGTGGAGATCACCAGATGACCAATACAGATATCAAATTGACTACATAATTGGAATCAGGAGATGGAGAAGCTGTATTCTCTCTGAAAGAAATGGGTTTGCCTCAGCACTTCATTGTTCTGATGTATAACCTGTATTGTGGACATGAAACTACTGTTAGGACAGAATATGGAGTGACAGAATAGATTCCTATAGGCCCACATGTCAGACAAGGGTGCGTTTTATTCAGTCTATATGCATACAGACAGCCAGACTAGAGTCAGATGAAGAAGTTAAAATTGGTGGAATAAACACCAATAATTTAAGATATGTAGACAACAACACCTTATTGACAGAAAGCAGCAATGACTTGAAATGACTTTTGATGGAAGTGAACGAAGAAAGTGCCAAAGCAGGATTGCAGTAGAACATTAATAAGGCAAACATCATGACTACAGAAGAATGGCACAGCTTTAACAATGACAATGGAGAAATCTTGGTGCAATCATCAATCCAAATGGAGACTGCAGCCAAGAAAACAGAAGAAGACTGAGACTTGGAAGGGCAGCAAGGAAGCAGTTAGAAAATATCAAGTGTAAGGATATGTCATTGGAGAGCAAGGCCAAGTTCATCCACACTTTTGTATTCCCAATCATTATGTATGGATGTGAAAGCTGGTCAGTAAAGCAGAGTGACAGGAAGAAAACTAATTCATTTGAAATGTGGTGCTGGGGGAGAGCTTTGCACACTTCAAAAGAATGAAACAGCTGGAAAAAATATATTTTAGTAAATGTTGTGAAAAAAATCAAAAGAGCAGAAACTTCAGCAAAGTCCCAACAGTTATAGAAAGTCAAAAAATTGTGAAGCAAATACACAAAATCCGAATGGTGAGTCAAGAATAATTTCAGAACAAAACCCACAATAAAATAAAAAAGCTAGTTAACCTCTACGAATACTTACATCGTGGTGTAGTTTCAGTATAGCCTCAGAGTATACACAAAGTGTATAGGTACATTTCAAAGTGCAAGTCTTAGAACAGGCAGCAGATGAGCATTTGTTCTCCTAAGAAATAACTAGGCTAAACTAAGTGACTTTTCTTACCATTTTTATACCCAAAATTCCAGTTTTTCAGATCCTTCCTGGATATTTGCCAATCAGTTATCAAGTTGCCTCGAACCTTCTTCTCCCCTCCCTTTACTCAGTTCAAACCACTCCACCTAATTAACTCTATACCAAGAAGTGAGTCAGTCTGGCCTTGAAGTTTCCTTTCTCACAAAGGTAAGGTGTGAATAGTTAGGTAAAGGTAAAGGTTCTCCATGACATTTAGTCCAGTCGTGTCCAACTCTAGGGCACGGTGCTCATCCCCGTTTCCAAGCATGATATTTTCATATTTTAAGATTAAAATATTGTAACTAAAAATATTGTTATTGTGGTGGAAGAAGTGAAAAATCCCAGTACTTCAATCTGGGGGAAAATACAAGAAATTGTACAAGCTAGACACAAAAAACATTATACTTGTTTTCAAAACCTCATTTTAGTATAGGTTTTAGTGAAACAAAAATATAAAAGAGGTAAAGTAGGTCCTAGTTGGCTGGATAGCTTCGTTTATCCGTAGACAGTTTCCGTGGTCACGTGGCCAGCGTGACTAGACATGGAACGCCGTTACCTTCCCACTGAGGTCGTACCTATTTATCTACTTGCATTTACATGCTTTCAAACTGCTAGGTTGGCAGGAGCTGGGACGAGCGATGGGAGCTCACTCCGTGGCGGGGATTCGATCTTATAACTGCTCGTCTTCTGACCTTGTGGCACAGAGGCTTCTGCAGTTTAACCTGCAGCACGACCATTGTCCCTTCAGCGCCACCACGTCCCTTAGTAACAGTTACTGCCTTCCAATTAACAATGGCCATTTTCTCCTCCTTCTCCCTAGGCATGAACTACAAAACTTGTTTTCCAGAAGAGCAACTGAAACTATGATCTCCCATTTTTCCAGTCTCTTGACAAACTGGTAGTCAGACAAAAGTATGGGATGTCTAATTCTGTGGCACTCTACTGCTCTGTATCCTTTCCCTCAAAGATTTGTATAAGCCCATGATAACAGTGCCTGAAGCATCTTGCATATGAATGCTGTCTTTGATGGAATAGATATTCATAATACATATAGACCAAAAGTCTTCTTAAATTACTTAGATTAAAAGTCTTCTAGATGAAATGTCATGTTGCTTGGTATAAAGGGATCCATTCATTGAATGAAGTGTCTTGACATTTTGTTTCTTAAACTACATACACACTAGGCACTATCATGCTGCATGTCAGTTTGTTTGGAAAAGCATTAAACATATCACATAACATGCTAACAAACATTCACACATTAAGATCTCTTTGAAGAAACAAAAGTAGCTCTCCAGCTTATTATTTCTCTTTGAGTATATCACATCACTCTTGTGTTCCATGCTTATTCCCATATCTATTTCATTTGTGTTTGCAGGTACTTTTGGGTAGAGGTCTGCCAGTTCATTTTGTTTCATTTCATTTCATTCTGCTGTGGTTATTAATCCCTCTCAAAGGCAGAGGACCTCCTTTAATAATAATAATATGCTGTCAAGTCAGTTCTGATTGATGGCAACCATTCCTAGGATGTTCTAGGTAGACAGCACTCAGAAGTGGTTTATCATTCCCTTCTTTTTAGAACATCCTGGCTTTTTTTTTTTTTTTAGGAAGCATGGTGGGGAATCAAACTCTCAGCTTCTGGCTCTGCAGTCACATAGCTAATCCACGCAGCTATCCAGCCAACTAGGACCTACTTTACCTCTCTTAGAATACTACCACAAATATGTGGTTGTGAAACTAAAGAAATTATAAATTTCTCACGACACTGATTGAAGAAATGCTAGAGTGAATATGTAGAGGCATTATCTCAGACAAGACAGAAGCTCACACATTGTTGAGAGGGTAATACAAACTTTTAACATGGCCCCTTATCATACATATGTGTGTGCATCTCTGTCTCCCTCTCTCCCTCTCTCTCTGTGTGTAGACACATACTCAATAAGGATGTAACAGGTACAGTGGTACCTAGCAAAATGATTACCCCTCAGAATGTCGAATCCGCATGACAACAACATTCTGCAACCACCATTTTGCTTCGCAAATCAGTTATACCTATGGGGGAATTTTGCTGGACGGCTATTTGGTCCGTGCTTCGCGGACCTTTTTTTGCAAGATGACAATTTAGAACAGCTGATCGGTGGTTCGCAAAATGGCTTCCCTAGGGGAAATCTTCGCAAAACGGGTGTTTTGAGGCCCGTTTTTTGCAAGACAGCAATTTAGAACAGCTGACTGGCAGTTCGCAAAGCGGCTTCCCTATGGGCAATCTTCGCAGGATGACGAGGTCTTTTCCTCATTGGAACGCATTAAATGGGTTTCAATGCATTCCAATGGGGAACGCTTGACAATGTTTTTGCTAAACAACGATTTCTATGGAACGAATTAACATGGCAGTGGTGCCATGTTAAAAGGGGCACCACTGAATATGCAATTAGGTACATTTCAATCATGCATATTTAGAAGTTATATTTTTGCCAATTTCGCTAACAAGTTGTTCTAAAAAATCTTTGTATGAAGTTCTGTATCTTGGAGAGGACATATGTTCAATTCAGTTCTGTTTGCACAATTAACACTTTTGTACCACATATCATAAAAGGGGTCAGTGTTTAGTTGCCACCACTGTGCCTGTAATGTGGCTTGTTTTTCTCCCATTAAAGTTATTTTCCACAATCTTTCCATCTATGTCTCTGATGAGAGCTCTTCAACTGATTTTCACTTAGTGGCTGGGTCAATGAAAGGTTACTATTTCATCATCATGTTTGTGTTGTTAGAGCCATCATGTGCTGTTAATAATGCAAGCTTTAGCTACATAGAGCCTCGTGGCGCAGTGGTTAAAACGCTGTACTGCAGCTAAAACTGTGCTCACGACCTGGGGTTCAAATCCCAGGTAGCCAGCTCAAGGTTGACTCAGCCTTCCATCCTTCCGAGGTCGGTAAAATGAGTACCCAGCTTGCTGGGGGGGGGGGGGCAATGTGTAGCCTGTATAATTAAAAATTGTAAACCACCCGGAGAGTGCTTGTAGCGCTATGGGGCGGTATATAAGTCCAATAAATAAATAAATAAATACATGGTTATTTGTTGTCCACACCACCCAGTGTGATATAGTGGATAGAGTCACAGACTAGGAGAGGCCTTTATTTCAACCCTGCCACTTTCACAGGTGTATTTGACGAGGACACGAGAGAGGGCCTTCTCTGTTGCTGCTGTTTTCAGACTTTGGAACTTCCTCCCACAGGATAGTAGGCTGGCCCCATTTTGCTGTCCTTCCACAAGCAGGAAAAGACCATCTCTTCAGGCAAGCTTTCCCTGAATGACTGGCTGTCTGAAAGCCTGGTCACACAGCCAAAAAACCTGGGATTTGACCTATCTTAAACGCTGTGCTGAGTTTTATGTTCACATAATGAATTCCAAAGTGCCTATTTATTTGCCTCTGACTTGTTTTTTTTTTCTCCTTAGGAAGGGAATTGAAATAAACGGTCGGGTTTTCAGTGGATTGTTGCACCTTGCTGCTTCAAATGAGCTTTTGGTATTGCTTATGTTTTTAAATGAATTGTTGTAACTTACTGTTTTGAATGTGTTTTGGTGTACTAATATTTTTTCCATACAGTATTTGTTTGTTCCTTTCATATATCTATATTCACCACTGTTAGCGTTAAATACAGTTTTTAATGATGTAAGCCACCCTGGGTTCTTTTTAAGGAGAAAGGTGGAGTATATATATATATATATTTGTCTTCTTTAAATTTCATTTGTATCAAATGGATAAATAAAACTCCAACAGTAATCAGTCTGCCTGAGGGTACAGACAGGCCCTTTGGAGAGGTGAAAGCCACCACAAGTGTGTTGGACCCTTGCCCTTCCTGGCATTATAAAAGAATCCAAAGAGGGACTGGCTGAATGGGTTAAGGGAGTGGTGAATGCCTCCTTGCAGCACGTCAGGGTCCCAGCATGCCTAAAAGGGCAGTTGTAGGACCCGTGTTTAAAAAATTATCCTTGATCCCATGGTATTGGTTAATGATTGGTTAATGATATACACATGATATATATGTGTGTGTGCGATACACACACACACACACACACACACACACACACACACACACACACACACACAGAGAGAGAGAGGATTTATCATATGCATATACCTGTCAACCTTTAGATTAGAGGTGGAGAAACTACGGCCTTTCCAGTATTATCTGATACCAATTCCTATCATCCTTGTCCATGCAGGCTAGGACTGAAGGTAGTCTGAATCCAACAGCATATGGGGCAAATGGCGCAGATGATCCAGATAGGGGCAGCCAAGGTAGAAGTGCCTATTGGTACTAGCTGCTAGCTATGGTCCACCAACGTACGCAGTCAAGCTTCGTTCACCAGCTCCACCTCCATTTTATTTCACCTGTTACTGTCCTTCTTCCGAACATGGGAAGGCTAAGGCTTGTCTCCAGAACACAGGCGCAAAACAATCATCTGCCTGGCTGATCCTGGAGCTAAAAGAAATTGCTTCAACTTACCAGTTTCTCATCTCTGAGAGTGGCTGCTTTGAGCACTTCAAAGACTTCAAAGGCAAAAAGAATTCACCATGAAGTCCCACTAGCGCAACACAAATAGTTTTGCAATAAATTAAGAGCCTTGCTTCTATAAAGACACACATCTCAAATTCCCCTCCTCCCCTCCAGCACTTGTCTATGAATCATGAATGGACATCAGTGAACAAAAAGTGATCTTATATACTAAATTCTTCATGAAGTGAAGAGACACTGACTGCCAAGGGATGCTGAATCATGTGACTCCCATAAGGACATATTTTCTGGTCTAGAGACCCGTGAAGTTTTGCATAAATGTCAAAAATAAAGCAACAGCCAGCAAGTAATCATCATGTGCATATACAACTGGAAAAACAGCAGTCATATATTACAGTACACTCATGCTGACGCCATTAAAATATGTATATTGACACCTGTGAACCATCTCCTCCTACAGACTCAGCACTCTGTCGTCTACATGACAGGAATATGGTGGCAAACCGCAGACTCTGATCAATATCCCTCGTTCATCTGGTGATGGCCCTATCATTAGACAAGATGAGACACCCACCCCAAGACAACAGGTTTGGGGAGATGGCCATATCAATGAAAAATAAACAAACATTAATTGTTAACAAACAAACAAACAAAAACCATGCAAATAAATGAATTTATGTTTACTTTGAAATAGGACTTTTAAATGTTTACATTAATTTTACATTGCCATTTAAATGTATTACTACACTAAAAGCCATATTATTGTACTGTTATTTTACTCTTTCCATCTCTACACACAGAAGACTACCATTTACTGACAAAGCAATGAAAATTCTTGTTTATCTTTTGCCCTCAGTGTTGGCCAGAAGCAGAAACATACAGAAAAGCTGGAGATAAATGGATCAGATCCTGGAACTGAAATGTCTAGCCAGGATGATTTTTAACTAACCACCCAAGCTCTGGAAATCCCAGCCAGAATTTTTTTTCCAAAAAAGAAAAGTTGCATTTAAAATCCTATTTAAGCCTATCTTTCTTTTCTTTTCTTTTCTTGTTTGTTTTCCTGAGAGGAAAGTCAGGCTGAGGAACAGGGTCCATGGTCATGCAGGCAGTTCCGTGAAGAATTGAACCTGGACCTTCCAAGTCTCCGCCACCCTGGCCTAGGAATGCGTACTTTCCATGTTTGCTTTCATAAATCTATCCTGTATTAAACCAAGAATTCAAAATATGCACCTTTGTTACTTAACACGTTTGTTTATTAACGGAAATTTGGCTTTTAAAATGCCTTTTATTTACTAGTATTATGATATTATTTATATTTATATCCAACCTTGCTCCTCTTATCTCAAAGCAGCATATCTGGCAACCTTCCTCTCCCAGGAAATCCCTCACCTCAATAAGTGTGTGTGTGTGTGTGTGTGTGTGTGTGTGTGTGTGTGTGTGTGTGTGTGTGTGTGTGTGTGTGTTCGTGTGTGTGTTTAAATTGGCTAGTAAGGGGCACAAAGGGTGTATGTGTACTTCTTTCTTTAAAACCTTAATTTTTCTAATTAAACCAGTTTTTGATGTAACAAAAACCCATTTTAGCAACCTTTTTCAAAAAATAAAAATAAATAACATAATTTAAAATGTCCAAACCAAACATACCTTTGTATTTTTGTATAAAACACATGTAAATGAATGTTTACTTCTTCTTTGGTAAAACTAAAAACATTCTTATATTTGTAGAATTGAATTTTAGCAGCTTAGGATGTGAGGATGAATTCGTATTTGAGACAAAAAGTGGAGGAGAAATTTGTGTGGAATTTTTTTTCAATTTTAGTTTGCTCTTTATTTTTTGGTTTTTATTTTTATTTTTTATCTTTACATCACATGGATCTCAGGTATTTTCTACAATTTCTAAGTACACTATCTTTATAGCTACAAAGAAATGTCTGGTTTCAGCAATATGGATTCTTATCATATGGGAGGTAGGTTCTTTTCCTGAGACAACCATATTTGAAAAACCTTGAGAAACTTCACAGATTGCCAACATTCCAACAGGGATCAGGATGTGGTGGGGTATTATTTAGTTCATTGATGATCCAGACCCCTGGCAACAGCTTTCTTTCTCTGCACTCTCTCATTCCTGACTAAAAGCACAACTATGATATTGAATTAAATCAGAAGCTGGTTCAGATTTTTAATGTTACTTGGTTTTTGTGTTAATGTATGTGTCCTCGTGGAACAACTTTTAGTCTGTAAGCTGTGTGGTATTTTATCACTTTGGTGCTCTGGGTCCTAGTTTTCCTGGTTTTTCCTCTCTTGTTGTTTAGTCATTAAGTCGTGTCCGGCTCTTCATAACCCCATGGACCAGAGCACGCCAGGCCCTCCTGTCTTCCACTGACTCCTGGAGTTGGGTCAAATTCATGTTGGTTGCTTCAATGACACTGTCCAACCATCTCATCCTCTGTCGTCCCCTTCTCCTCTTGCCTTCATACTTTCCTAACATCAAGGTCTTTTCCAAGGAGTCTTCTCTTCTCATGAGATGGCCAAAGTAGTGAAGCTTCAGGTTCAGGATCTGTCCTTCCAGTGAGCACTCAGGGTTGATTCCTTTAGAATTGATAGGTTTGTTCTCCTTGCAGTCCAGGGGACTCTCAAGAGTCTCCTCCAGCACAACAATTCAAAAGCATCAATTCTTCGGCGGGCAGCCTTCTTTGTGGTCCAGCTCTCACTTCCATACATCACTACAGGAAAAACCATAGCTTTGACTATTCGGACTTTTGTTGGCAAGATGATGTCTCTGCTTTTTAAGATGCTGTCTAGGTTTGTCATCGCTTTCCTCCCCAGAAGCAGGTGTCTTTTAATTTTGTGGCTGCTGTCACCATCTGCACTGATCATGCAGCCCAAGAAAGTCAAATCTGTCACTGCCTCCAAATTAATGATAGACAACCAGTTCTTCCCCTTCTATTTTCCAGGAGGTGATGGGACCAGTGGCCATGATCTTAGTTTTTTTTGATGTTGAGCTTCAGACCATTTTTGGTGCTCTCCTCTTTCACCTTCATTAAGAGGTTTTCACTTTCTGCCATCAGAGTGGTATCATCTGCATATCGGAGGTTGTTGATATTTCTTCCGGCAATCTTAATTTCAGTTTGGGATTCCTCCAGTCCAGCCTTTCGCATGATGTATTCTGCATATAAGTTAAAAAAGCCGGGGGACAATATACAGCCTTGTCGTACTCCTTTCCCAGTTTTGAAGTTGTTCCATATCCAGTTCTAACTGTTGCTTCCTGTCCCATGTACAGATTTCTCAGGAGATAGATAAGGTGGTCAAGCACTCCCATTTCTTTAAGAACTTGCCATAGTTTGCTGTGGTCCACACAGTCAAAGGCCTTTGCATAGTCAATGAAGCAGAAGTACAGGTAGATGTTTTTTCTGGAACTCTCTGTGTTTCTCCATAATCCAGTGCATGTTAGCAGTTTCGTCTCTAGTTCCTCTGCCTCTTCTAAATCCAGCTAGTACTTCTGGGAGTTCTCGGTCCACATACTGCTGAAGCCAGCTTTGTATGATTTTGAGCATAACCTTGCTTGTAGTGTGTGAAATGAGTGCAATTGTACAGTAGTTGGAGCATTCTTTGGCACTGCCCTTCTTTGGGATTGGGATGTAGACTGATCTTTTCCAATTCTCTGGCCACTGTTGAGTTTTCTTAACTTGCTGGCATATTGAGTGTAGTACCTTAACAGCATCATCTTTTAAGATTTTAAATAGTTAACCTGGTATGCCATCACCTTCACTGGCCTTGTTGTTAGCTAAGCATTCTAAGGCCCACTTGACTTCACCCTCCAGACTGTCTGGCTCAAGGTCAGCAACCACACTATCTGGGCTGTACGGGACATCCAGATCTTTTCGGTATAATTCCTCTGCACATTCTTGCCACCTCTCCTTGCTGTCTTCTGCTTCTGTTAGGTCCCTACCATTTTCCCCTCCATACTGGGATCTTAATTCTTCACCTCAGCCATACCTTGTGCCTTTCTTGAGGTGGAGCTTGCCTGCCTTGAGACATATTATGCCAGTCAGCAGGTTTATTCAGCAAAGCTGGCATCAGCAACCTACAACACAGCCCACAACTACTCAAACAGTATTGCCCCCCCCAATCCTTTAAGAATTGTTCTGTCTGGTCTAAATCATGCTTTTTAAAAATTTAATTCTTTAAATGTGTTTGAAGTGACATAGTACTAGATCAATGCAATGCTAATATAGAAACAGTTGGGGAAGGAAAGAGTTCAGACTGTAGGATATCCTGCAGCCCAAACCCCATTGTATTTAGCACCCAAAATTTAATACACCCCACAAACCCCCACAGACAATATTTACTCCAGCACAGATGATCACACATGCCAAAATGGGTTTTCAAAAGCATGGCCAGAATTGATTTAAAATAAACACACACCCCATGTGAAAGTTAAAGAGTACTTTCCAGCTGAAAAATGTGCACTGTACATCATGTAGTCGGAGATTTTTAGTTTACTTTCAAGTGTTTCAAACCCAACAGAAGAATTGTAATGTGTAGTTGAGGCCTGACACTAATATTAACATGTCACTAGGAAAAAAGTTGATACAAAACATGCAAATTAAGTTATGCTTTAATTAAATTGCCCACATCCCGTAGTAGCTAATCACCTTAACAGACAACTGAATTGATTATAATATGTTCACATTAATTGATTATACTAGGTCAGTGCCAATGTTTGATTGTGGAAATCATGAAAAGGCAGCAAATTATTAGTTATTTGTGTTTACTGGAAGGAATCAGGAAAAATATCTGTGATATTTTCTGCTTCAAGTGACAAAATAATCTAGCTGACTTTACAATATTCTATACCTAAATCTAGTAGGATTGTTTACTGATTTTCCTCAGGCAGCAAAATGTCTCGTGCTAGTCCGCTACAGGCCCATTTGCACAGTCTCTACAATCATACAGACCCTGTGTAGGCATAGATTCTGAATGTAGGAAAGAAAACCACAGTTCCCAATGATACATTCACACCTACAATGTGTATATGTGTAATAATCAGATGGATCGTTGATTGAACCCATTTAGGTTGAGGGCTAGGACTCACTGCCACACTCTTCTGCTTTCCCTAAGCTTATCCATTCCTTATCTAATTGGTTATGACAGAATCAATGAAGTGAGCTCCCAAATGAATGCTACAAACTTCTTCATCAAGAACTTCATCCTTTCTTTCAGCAAGATCCGATCCTGTGTGTAAATTACAAGACTGTTTTCCAAGTCAGATGAACTGATACCAGATACTGTATTTTCACACTGTTTGTGGCCAGAGGCCTCTATCTTGTGGTTCAGCATTATTCAGTTTCTAGGGCATTTGAATGTTACATTGTTTACTTCAGAGTGAAATATGGCCCAACTGAAGCTACTGCCCAATTTCACAGTGGGGCCTCTGCAATGTTGCCCAATGTAGGTAGTTTTCTAGGTTTTGACTGTACTGAGAGGAAGCTAGAGGCCTCCTCAAGGAAATCCAGGAGGTCTGGAGGTGTCATGAAACACAGATGCTCAGGAAATGTGGCACTTGTGTGGGTTCCTTATACCGAACTTCTGAACTAATATATTGTCCTCTTAGTAGCAGGGCAAGTTCCCTTCCTGCTGGGTCTCCTAACAACAACAACTGTAACACAGCAAAATTCCAGTTTATCTAAGGCATCGCCTGGTTTCCTTGTACCCTCATGTGACATGTGGCAATTTGACTCTTTGTTGCATAACAAACCACTTACCTCAGAGCATCTTAAGAAAGTATAAAATAATGAACCGTGCATAACTGCCACTCCATGTACAAGACACAGTTAGAGAAGTCTAGGCATTATATACAGTTTTTAAATGAAGAAATCTACAAGGTGGGGATTGTTTCCTTAAATGGTCCATGACTGATTTTTTAAAATTCTATTTAACATACTAAGAGCTAAAAGGAAAAGAACACTAATTATCTGAGACCGCAAATAGTTGAATCCCGGTCAATCATCTATTTTTAGCAGTTCTTTGACTTAATTGGTAATTTTGCACTGTAGAAACATGCACAAGATACTGTCCTTTGGAAATCAATGTTTATGCCACCCGAAAAAATCATGGAATGTTCATATCTCAGGCAACTTGCATATATTTGCTTTCTTACTCTTAAATGCTATCTTTGTACTGTGAACTGTGTGGGTTTTGAAAAAATATAATAATTGCTCAGCAGAAATACAAGGATATTATGCCATTCTTTAATTGTAAAAAGCTGCATTTTGGCCCAGCCTACATCCAGCTGTGAAAAACAGCTTCCATGGGCACTGTGACTATAAATGCTGGTTTCTATTATGATACTTCTCTCTGAGAAAATACAGCCTTTGTGGAACAGTTTCGCCATTTTCAGAACAGACATAAGAGATTGCTTGTTTTAGTAGAATCACCCCTGAAAATAAAAAACTGAATAGCAAAGGAGAGGGATGATTAGAAACCTTTTACTTGATACACCTATCTCCCCGAAACAAGAATACTTCAGAATAGAGGTGTGCAGTTTTGTGTTTTTGGACTAATGTCTGAGTAGATGTGCATTGAGTTCAATTATCAATGAGCCATGTCAAATATCCTACGACATCTGTTCAGAAGTTGTTCAGAAGTCAATACACAGATCGGATGGGGCAGAGGGTATCCCGCGTATGCCCCCACTCAGTCCATGAGCCATGTTAAATTAGGTCTGCTGAATTCAGTGGGACTTGTTCTAAAGAAAGAATGTACAGGACTGCAAACAGGTGCTATAAGTATGAATCTGCTCCAGTGGGGACCAAATTGGGAGCTGTTGAGGTAAGTGCAGGAGTGGGCAACGCATGGCCATCCAGGTGTTGCGCAACTCCATCTCCCTAGCAGAAGAGCCAATGCTGAGGAAAGAAGGGAGTCGAGGTCCCATGGTATCTGGAAGGCTGTGCTTTGGCCACTCCTGGTTGTAGTGTATGGGGGGAGGGGGAGTATGGAGTGGAGCAGAGATGTTTGAACTGGTGAAATATATTAGAATTGTCAGAATATTCCATTGTTTTTTTTATGAGCATTAGCCAAGATGGAGTAGTTTATTAATATAGTGCCACTCTGCCTCATAGCAGCACATTTTTAAAGAACCTAAACAAACAATAAATAAAACAGCAGCATAGCAGAGCAAAACAACAACATGCAAATAGAGTAAACAAAGTCAAAAGGCCAAAATCCTTGCACCCTAACACTGCAGACAACATACCGTGGCCAATGTACAAATAGTGTAAAGTGTGGCTGTGAATTCATGCAAGGTACTAAATCAGTGTAGAGGTTATTTGTTGCATTCTGAGTTGTATGTCAGATAGTGTCTACACTGATTTTATAACCTGCAGCAACAGATGTGCCAAAAGTTATGCCACTGATACTATAACAGCAGTATGATTGTGGCTTTTTAAAAAATACAGTGGTGCCTCGCTTAACGATGTTAATTGGTTCCCAAAAAAACATCGCTATGGGAAAACATCACTAAGCGAAACACCATTTCCCACAGAAATGCATTGAAAACTGGTTAATCCATTTCAATGGGAACGGATTACCATCCTTAAGCGAAAATCACCATATGAAACATCGCTAAGCGAAACAATGTTTCCCCCATTGGAATGCATTGAAGCCTATTCAATGCATTCCAATGGTTTTGCAATGTCCGTTTTCGCTATTTTTAAAGTGTCTTAAAATATTCAAAAACTGTTTTAAATGCTTGGGATCGTTAGTGCACCTTGTAAAACCTTTGCAAACTTAATTTGGCTTTGTTCTGACTCTTTGTTAATTTTTGGTGAATTTCCCCCCCATTGGAATGCATTGAACTGTCGGTTTGACAGCTGCCCCTGCCACACACCCACACCCCAGCAAAGCCCCGCTTTCAGAGGCTTCCCCAGTGCATTTCCACTGCCTGTTTACCTGCTGGGCAAGCCTGGGGAAGGTTCTAAGAGCAGCGCCCATCAGCTGTAAGGCGGGGAGGGGCTGGAGCGGAGAAGATTGCTCCCGGCTCTTTTCTGGGACGATCGTTTCCCCCCCTCATCACAAGCTGTGCAAAAATGGGCCATTTACAATGATGGGGGGGAAGCCATCATCGCAAAGCGATTTTTCCCTATAGAGAACATCGCTATGCGATCGCAAAAGCGATGGGAAAATCTTCATCGCTATGCAGATTCGTCATTAAACGGGGCGCCCGTTAAGCGAGGCACCATTGTATGTTATTCAGCTTCTGCCTGTTGATTCAGTCCACTTCTTAAATAGATCCCATCTTTCTGTTGCCTTTTGCAGGGGTTGATCTTTCATGACTTCTGATAAGATATCCATTTCGGCTATTTCCCGTATCTTTTCAATAAGATCTTCTTGTTTCAGTACCGTTGGGCTTTTCCAATTTCTAGCATATATAATTCTAGCTGCCGTCACAATATATATAACTATATATTTCTTTGACTTATCTATATTACCGGGTATAATACTCAGTAAAAACTATTCTGGGGTTAATGGCACCTTACAGAGCAATATTTGTTGTAACATAGCATGTAGTCTTTTCCAGTATTTTTTCGCTACTCCACATGACCACCACATATGATAATAACTTCCCACTTGTATTTCACATTTCCAACACTTATTTGATACATCTGTATACATCTTTGACAATTTTTCTGGGGTCATGTGCCATCTATAAAACATCTTATATATATTCTCTTTAAAATTAACTGATCTTGTGAGCTTTATGTTATTTTGCCATATTTTCAGCCATTGATCAATATCAATGTTATGCCCTATATTTTGTGCCCACTTAATCATAGATTCTTTAACCGTTTCATCTTGCATTTTAATTTCCAGCATATAATTATACATTTTCTTAACAATTTGTTCTTTTGAACCCAGTAAAAGATATGGTGATGGTGCTATCACACCTGTACCACTACCCTTAAAAATGTGTATACGCCTGCTGTGCAAAAAAAAGAAAGAAAAGAAAAGAAAGAAAGCATACTGCCTTTGGAGAAACTCCTTGGCTTGGGTACCAGATACACATTTAAATCTGTTGCCAGATACACATTTAAATCTGTTACCAGATACACATTTAAATCTGTTAGGGGACACTGTGTTGAGCCTTGCTAAAGGCTCTGGGATTTCACAGAAGTACCATTTATAATACCCATGTGTGCACTTCCAAAACAAAGTATGACTTCAATTCTGTCCAAGAATTCCAGATCCCTTGATGACAGTAAACATTAAACAACAAGAGGCACCCAAGATCAGCACGAAGTCATGCACAACTCCATAAAAGAGCTTGATGACTTTGATTACCACAATATTAGAAAAGCTTTTAAAGCCCTCCAAAGTCAGATGCTCACCAATATTTCATCATTAATCCCTGGGTAATTGGGTCTGGCATTATGTATCAGCTGACGACAATAAACTTTCAAAGCTTGGTGGATGTGTAATACTTCACTTTTTAAAAACAAGTTTTACTCAGTTGAAGTCCACTCTCAAAGTATCCAGTGAATGGTAGTCATGTGAAATCATGGAAATGGATATAATGTTCAGTATCCTATGCTTTAACTGAAGAGCAAGAATGCGATCACTGGAGAGATCCCCCAGCCACCAGAAAATTCCTCAGTCCTTTCTTGCACCAGTTGCTACATCAGTTGTGCAATCAATTGTGTGACAGGAAGCCTCCTGCATGTTGCAGTTACACTATTGTCCTTTAACTCCACTTTTCCCTCTTCAGTAAAATGAGTAACCAATCCAGTGTTTAGGGATCATTGCTACCACTCAGACAGCAGATCTGGAGTGTCAAGAAAGGGTAGGAAATAGTTTCCTTTGCTATCATGCCATTTTTACTGGCAAAGAAAAGAAACGTTGTTTTGTGGGATTATCTGACTCCTATGCCAAATTAATTTGGTTGGCTTTGAGTACCATATATCTTGACTTCAGTAGGTGCAGAGTAACTGCTGCTATCTCACCAGGCAATGCAATGTCCTGGGCCCGATTTGCTCATATTGTTTAGATATTACTAGTAACAAAACAGGAGTACATAAGTGGAGCCATCATTTAGAAGAGCTACTTGCTTGAACTACAGCTCCCACAAATCCCCTAAAATTATGGTCCAAAAATTTAACTTTTCTAAACTCCAAGTCCCTTTCAGAGCTGTAAACCATGCCAAGTCCTGAGAAGAGGCAAGCCTTTGAAGGACAATGCCTAGATAACCCATCCAGGACTAGGTTTCAGACAGATGAGATGCATTTGATCTCTTCAGACCAGTAGACAAGAGAACAGATGAGCAAGTGAGATGAATAAGGCGGGTCAGACAAAGAGGTACCTATCAGGGCAGCTTGGAAAGCCAAAAAAAAAAAAAAAAAAAAAAAAAAAACCTAAACAAATGGAGCCTGTGGCCTAGCAACAGCCACAACCAGAAAGGTTCAAAAACCTGCTCGGGAATCTGAAGTTGCTCTGTAGACCCAGAATCAAACCAGGCCTCATCTGATCACCAGCAACAAATGGAGCTCAAGGTGCTATCAGAAATAGCCAAACTGAGGACTTGTTTCCTAATACAGTACAGTAGTTACATGCCATGAGGCTGAAGGGGGGGGGGGGGAGGCTGCTGCGTCAAGCCACAAGCAGAGAAACAAATGCCTTAATTAATAATCACTAATTGACAAGCGAACCATTTCATGCCTTTTCCTGACACCCAAATCTGGTGCCTTAGGTGGCTCCCCTATTCTGTTCAGTGGTAAGGCTGGCTCTGTGGACCACTCTGATCTAGTCTCCCATATACAGAAGACAAGAGATGGCAGAGTCTTCTATATACAGAGATAGTACAGAGAGAATGGGATATACAGTAGTTGTACCCCGCCCCAAGGTTTACTGCAGCTATGTAGTGGGGAAAAAGAAGAAGGGCAGCCAGACTTTCACACTTCCTCTGCCACTGTGGCTACTTTGTGCAAAATGAGAAGAGATGGCAATGGGATAGCTCTTGGAGGCTCAAAATATCCCAGGCCATTCCCATGATCATGGCTGCAAAAATTTCCTGCAGCTGCAACAATGATGAAAACATAAAGGTTGCGGTTTAGCCACATACCCACATGCATAAGGCCCTTTTAACAGTGTGGACTGGACATCTCTCTTGGAATCATTGTGTTGATTTCTGTACCTTCCATTTAGATGCATACAACTGATTTTTAAAGCATGGGATGCACTCCACCCCCACCCCACCCCTTTTGCTTCTCCGTCCTGCTTTGAAACACTGGGTAGATTTGAATTGGTCTCTGAACAGCTGTATTGTGAAGCTGCGCAACATGGAAAGCAGTGCAGACTCTCCTGGTGGGAAAGTCATAGAGTGACAACGTGGGAATTTATAAGTTACCTTCTGCAGAAATGGATTATAAAGGGTTTGGTTTCATTGGTCTCTTTGGAAAGTGTTCTGTTTTCACTGCTTTTTTCTCTCAGTACAGATTTTAATTCTAATTGCATAGTACGTGGAGTTCTGATCCTTACATTCAGGAAGTTTGTTCAGGCAAATATCCATTTCTTTAAAAAGGAAAGTGGGGGAAAAGGTTTAAAAATCATATCTCATCCAAGTTACTTTGCGGTATAGTAAATGCCACTGGGTACAAATTAAACCTGACTTCTCCCAGAGCTTGGAGAAATTACTTTTTAAATGACAGCTCCCAGAATCCAGCAGCTGCCATAACCAGAGTAGATCTCACAAGCCTAAAATTAATTTATTCCAGCTGTAGACCTCATATAAGTCATTTTTTACCAAAATATCAGAGTGCAGCTAGACAGGAAGGCTGTCCGGGGCTGATTTGGGTCAATATGAAGTATCCTTTGGTAGTTAAATTGCTATTATCCCACACTCTTCTGTTATAACACTGCCCTCTTTCTTGCTTCTTCTTTTTAACTTTCTATTTTTGGGGGGGGGGCAGATATTATAGTACTGAACTAATATAACACTTTGCCAAGGTGCAGTATTTATCTGACTTAGCACTAAATTGACAACCTTCATTAAAACATTGTTTGGAAGAGAGACAAGAGGTCCTTCTTTGAGGGAAATGTTACCACTATACTGGCATACCCATCACTTGCCAATTTTGTTTAAAAAGCTGCCCTACCAGCAGTGTCAGCCTAAGGACACATACGATTAGCAATCATAGCATGCTAGAAACTGGGGAAAAAAATTATGTGAGAGGACTTGCTGCAAAAAGACTCCACCCCCTGCTGGTTGAACAAAAAGCAACGAATACCTGTAGAAAAAGACTGGGTTCACTTGTGATTCACTGTACATCATGTAGCTGATAGGAAATACATTGAATTTAACCATGCCAATTGCACCACAAACCATGTGGTAAATTGTGTGGATCTAGAGGTTGGAAATTTGATTCCTCACTGCTTCTCTGACAGGGGTTGGACTCAGTGATCCATATGGTCCTTTCCAGCTCTGCAATTCTATGATTTACTATTCAAAAACACCAGGCACAGTCAATCAAAATTATAAAACCAATGACTGGTATTATATTATGTAACAGATACAAGTACTGTATAGTACTGTGTGAAATTTCTTGCTATTGTTCCCAAGCACCAATGACTATGGGGACCACTGAAGTGTGTTTCATCCACAAGTGAGATGTTTTGATTTCCAGCTCTCTGTACTTTGTTAGTTTTTGCAATTCTTTATTTTCAACTCTGCATCCAATGGAATTGCAATCTCTACGATCCAGACCTTTTCTTCATTCTATTACTACTACATCTGGTTGTGTTATGTTCAAGGTGTCTGTCAGTTTGGATCCAGAAATCCCACAGTATCTTGACATCATCATTTTCTGACACCTTCTCTACCTGATGTTCCCATGGGTTTTTGAAGGTTGGGAAGTTAAATTTTTAGCATAATGACAACTGCACTAATTTTGCCACTCTATCACGTCTAATTTTGTAATCTCTTTGAGCATTCTTTGAACATTCCCTGATGAGGTATGACAGTTTCATCTTTTTCTTGGCAGAGTCGACATTTACTGTTAGCACTAATTCCTTGGACCTTAACTTTCATCACATTAGTTTGAAGCACTTGTTCTTGTGCAGCAAAAATCAAACCTTCAGTTTCTTTCTCAATAGTCCCCAGTTTTAGCCATGTCCATGTTGAATTATTATTATGTTTTCCATCAATATTTCTCAGGTATTTTCCATGTAGTAGTTTATTTTTCAAGCTGTGTAATTTAATTTCAAATTGTTGTTTCTTAGATTGATCCTTTGTTTCTGTTGTTTTCAAAATAGTCTCCATTTTTACCACCCTAAGTAATTTTTCTCTACTTATACATTTAGGCTTATTTTTTTCCTTCTCTATACTACCTGATGTATTTGCAGTAATCCACAGCCTCCAGTTTTTCATGGTAAATATAACCTGCTCACATCACTTATTGGATGTAGTGCATGATGCATGTTCATTAGTTTCTGTACTTTTCTATCCAATTCTTCTAATTCATTTTAGGTCCAATTTATTATCTAATTACTGGAACTGCCTATGTGTTTATGGCTTTGATTGTATTTCCCCTATTTAATTTTGATTTTAAGATTTCCCACAGTTTTTTGATGTATTCCCTTTCTGTCAGTTCTTTAATTTTTGTGTTCACAATGTTATCTGTTTCTAGTATTCCAAAGTATTTATAATTTTCATCGCTTGATAATAATTTTCTAATAGTGCCATTTTTAACTCTATTCCATCTATCTGGAAGATGAGTCATGGCAATTGGCCTTCTTTCTTATTAGGTTAAATGTTTTGCTACTTATCCAAGTAGCTTCTTTAGTCTGAAGTAGCTACTTGGATGAGTAGTGAAATGTTTCAACTTTATAAGAAAGAAGGCCAGTTGCCATGACTCAACTTCCATATAACCTCATCTGGATGACTGAGAATCTTCACAGATTTATTCCATCTAGTTTTTGGATCTTGCCACAGCATACAGACATAATTGCCCATTTGTCAATTCTAAATATTATTTGAATATCTTCACTAAATATTTGCATTGTTTAGCAGTGATTCTATCTCTGTGAAACTTTTTGCATATAATTTTAGGTCAGCCATGTATAACAGATGATTGATTTTTCCTGCTTGTTGTGAAATGTGGTAGCCCAATCCAGTTTTATTTAAAAATATTGGCATGGGGATTAGTGAGATGTTAAACAGCACTGGTGGCAAAGAATCGCCTTGAAATATTCCTCTTTTGATGCTAACTTCCCCAATTTCTTCTAATTTCTTCACCATAGACCATTAGGAGAGTTTTCCATTTTTTTCCATTTTTTCTTGAGGAACTTCTAACTATTTTTACTAATCCCAAAAAATTTTAGGCAGGTGTTAATCTAGCTGTGAGGCAGTGAGTCAAATTCCTTTTTATAGGCTATCCAGGCAATGTTAATATTCATTTGACATCTTTCTGCATTCTTTAGTATCATTTTATCAATAAGCAGCTGATCTGTCATGCCTCTTGACTTTTTAAAGTTCCCTTTCTGTTCAGTTGGGTATAGAGAGATTTCAATTGAATAATTATATATTGATATTGCAAGTACTCCTGTGGTGAGCTTGAACATTGTTGGAAGGCATGTAATTGGTTGATAATTATTTGGTTCATTGCCCTTTTGATGATCTTTTTAAATCAGGAATGTGCAACCTGTTGTCATCCAATCTTCAGTTGTAAAATTTTGAAGTAAGTGATTAAATTGCACTGCTATATGTTGATGGAGACTTGTTAAATGCTTTAACCAAACTCTGTGCAGCTCATCTGGACCAGGTGCACTCCAATTTTTCGGAGCCTTTACTATCCTCTTAATCATCTCAGTTGTTATTACACTATCATCCATATGTTTTCTTTGAGTTTCTTTATAAAAGTTTTAAATCCATGAGGCATTTTTCGTTATGGCCAGTTGGGCTTTCCCAAATTTCTTTCCAAAATTTTAGAACATCATCTTTACATGGGCCTAATTTCTTTTGCTCTGCATTTTCTCCTAATGGCGTTCAGAATAATAGTTGGTTATTTTGAAATTGTGTGTTTTCTCTCTATTGTTTCAAGCATCCATCGTACCGTTCCATTTCCTTTTCTGTAGCTGTTATCCGCTGTTTTAATTATTTCATAGTTCCAACAATTGTTCTCCTTTCTAGGTCATATATTTTGCATAATCTGGCTTTTACTTTTTCATTTTTAAGTTTAGAATCTTTCAAATGTTTTAAGTTGCTAATGTCTGCATGTAATTTGTTTATTTTTCTTTACAGCCAAATTTACCATTTTGGAGTGTCAAGAGTTTTCTGGTTTTTTGAAATTTGTAACCAAATTCCATGGTTATTATGCTATACATGAGTTGGTTTGTTTCCTTTAGTGCGTTGGTTGGGATTGATCTGATAACTACATTTGCATCATTCAGTAGATCTTTTACTGGTTTACTTTGTAATTGGCACAAAGTGGGGAGCTTTTGTCTTTCTGTGTTTTGGCTAATATGGGTTAGTATTTTTCCCTTCGGTGATGTCTGCATTCTGTCAACTTATAATTTCTGGGTTGTTCAATAAGATGTTCCTCTGTTGATATGTTTTCTTCCACTATTGCATCTACCTCTACCCTACATCTGTCTTCCATAATATGGTCATCGTTCTGTGTAAATTTTTCTTTTGCCATCTTTTCTAGTTCTTGCAATTCCTGTTCTGACAAACCTTCTCTGGTCCATTAATCATCGTTCTGTTATGTCATTGTGTGGGTATTTCTTTTTCCAAAATGCCATTATTCTTTTTTGAAAACCAAGTTGGGTCTTCCATATTTCATAATTTCTCGACTTTTGGAGAAAGTCCAAGTTTGGTCTTTACATTGTGCCAGTAGCTTTGAATCAGCCTGTCCTGGTTCTCAACAGGGTCTTGCTGAGCCCTGTAGCCTATTTGTCACCAGATGCTCAGAAGCTATAACATCTGACACGGTCCTTGTTGACCCTGACAATGACCGATCCAGCATGGATTCTGTTTATTTGTTCTCATCATAATTGATGGTTGGGGGGTCACAGTTGGTTCGACTTCTCAACTGAGACCTGTCAAGTTTGGGAGATAATTCAGCATAGCTCTCAACCTAGCATGCAATCCCCTCAACAAGGTCTGAGCCCATGGAGGGGAGAGGATGATGATGATGATTGCATTGTAAACACACTTTTAATAAACACATGAGTTTCAGCCCCTCATAGAAATTTCTTCTACCAGAAGAAAACTTTTGCTGAGTCCCAAGGGTGTGCATGACATCATCTTCTTCTTCAATTATTGATCAGAGTTTAGAATGAAACTTTATGAGGGAAATTGTTATAGGTAAATATCAGAGGGAGAGAAATTGTTAACCTTTTCTTCTCTCATCTTACCCTTTTAAACCTCCCAGTTTCCAACAAACTTTCCTAGAAGGATGCACACCTCAAACTGACCATGTGTGCTTTTGAACAGAGGAGCTCTTGCTATTTAAAATCCATTGCACAGGCACAAAATGTTTTTCTATTGAATAGATTTTCCCCATATGCAAGGAAAAAACACACAGAAGAAACCACAGGAAAACACAAAAGGGCTGGAAAAGCATCATTGTCTGGATGAGGCAGTGTAATTGCACAATAAAAGTTATCATCTGGAAGCACTCATAGCAGACTTTAAGAAAAGGAGAAAATTCACATGGATCAGGGTTGGGATTTTTTAACTTTTTATCTGATTTCAGTACAATTATGTTTTCACATCTAACCTTGCAAACATGGGGACTAGAAACCTTAAAATGGAGAAGGAAGAGGAGGAAAGGAAATAAAGAGATAATCAGGATTTAAACAAGATCTCAAATCATACTTACATACCTTTGAAGCCACATGCAGCCCTAAAGTTGGTATGATTTGCTATCTAATTTGAAAACCTGACAGAACTTTTGATACAGCATTTGGAAACTGTCTTCAAAAGGTACATTGCTTAGATGCAGTCTTCTTGGTTTTTCTCTCTCTAAAGATATACTGCCCACAGTCACAGCTCCAATATTAATCTCAGTAATGATCCAATAAAAGTAATTGTTCTATGGCAATGGGAAGTGAATTGCTTAGTAGCTAAGCTACCTACTTCAAACCTCAGCTTGCCATTCTTTTTATTTTGTGGCAGCTGTTTCATCCTGATCAGCTCTCCCCAGTTTTCTGTTGATGCTCAAGCACATATCTGATCAAAGTGTCACATTTTCCTACAGTGACAAATGTTGCCATCAGTGAGAAAATTTGTTAAGTGCCAAAACCATGTTTTTCTGAAAATGTACTCTTTGTGCTGAAAGTACCAGGTTTCCGGGCATATGGCAGGGCCTGCCAATTTTGTGGAAGGATGCATCACATGTCAGTTTTCTGTCACATTGCGACACAGCATTCCCTGTCCAAATCCCCCACATGATTTGCTTCACGCAGAAAGGAAGTGCACATCCTAAGCCACAAAATCCTTTCTTGGCTCGAAGCTTGGACAGGCAGCACCCATTGATTTTGTGCTCCCTCAGATGTTTTGCTAGGAAGCCATGGAGACAAAGGAGGCCTCAGTGGATGTTTCATGGGACACATAGCTGCTTCTACCCTGAATCCCTTCCATATGTCTCCCTAGAAATGTCTAGGAAAAAAAATGTGGGACAGGATGATGTCATTGCATTCAGCATTTCCTTGCCCCTCTTTCAGGACCGAGGCTGGAGTCCGCACCTGGCATCCTTGGGCACCTGCCAAGGTCCTAATTAGGATGGCCATTTACACATTGCTAAAATGGAGGGCACTGCATCATGAAAAAGCATGACAAAAGAGGATACTGATTTGCATAAAATTGTATATGCTAATTTATATGTTCAGATGCAAAATTAGAAATCAGTTCTTGAGGGTTTTTCAGGCTCTTTGGACTATGTTCTGAAGGTTGTTCTTCCTGACGTTTCGCCAGTCTCTGTGGCTGGATAGCACTCTGTGCTCTGGTGCAGTTGGCTTGGGAGTAGAGTATTTATGGCTGTGAGATAGGCTTTTGTCTTTTTCTGTAGATGGGTGATTAGTGTGTCTTGTTGTGGGTGTATTGTTGTGATAAGGAGCAGAGATTATCTGTCACTATGATTGATGGGTGTCATTAGCTGGTCTTTTGTGTGTAGTGATCCCTAGTTCTTGTGGCTGGGTAGAGTTTGTGACCTTTTGCACACTGTATTTTTGAGAGCTGGGAGCCAAGTTTTGTTGAGTTTCAAACTTTCCTCTTTTTTGTTGAAGTTCTGCTGGTGCTTGTGGATTTCAATGGCTTCCCTGTGCAGTCTGACATAATGATTGCTGGTGTTGTCCAGTATTTCAGTATTTTGAAATAGAATTTCATGTCCAGTTTGTTTTAGGGCATGTTCAGCTTCTTCAGATTTTTCTGGTTGTTTCAGTCTGCAGTCTCTCTCATGTTCTTTGATTCTGGTGTGGATGCTGCGTTTTCTGGTTCCAATATATACCCGGCCACAACTGCAAGGTATCCAGTATACTCCTGCAGTGGTGAGGGGGTCCCTTCTGTCCTTTGCTGACCATAACATTTGTTGTATTTTCGTGGTGGGCTTGAATACTGTTTGTAGGCTGTGTTTTTTCAAAAGTTTTCCCATGCGGTCCGTGACCCCTTTGATGTACAGTATGGCAGAAATACTTTATTTGTGGGTGACTGCTTTTCTTCTTCAGTTTGGTGTTGTTTTCTTGGTTTGATGGCTCTTGTGATTTCATTTTTGGAGTAGCCATTTGCCTGTAGGAACCGAGATGTACTGCCCAAGCCAACTACACCAGAGCACAGAGTGCTGTCCTCCGAATATGCTGGCCACAGAGACTGGCAAAACGTCAGGAAGAACAACGTTTAGAACTCGGCCAAAGAGCCCGAGAAACCCACAAGAACCATTAGATCCCAGCTGTGAAAGCCTTCGTGAATACAAAATTAGAAATCGTTTTTATAATTGAAACAGAATTAGAATACATTTCATCTGAGTGGAGAAGACAATGACCAGATGACCTGTATGCCAGCAGAGTCTGTGGATGGGGAACCACAAGGGCCTTGGTTCCTTCCTCGTGGTTCTTTAAATCAGACTGGGCCTGAGCAAGCCTTCAAATGGAGGATACCTTCAACAGGAGGAGAGTCCTCTGACAGCACTCCAAATTGAAGGCTTTTTTTTCACTCAAAGAGACAGGTACCCAACCTAATCCTCATGTCTTGGTTTAGCCCACTTCGATCCGGACACGCAGGATGCTCTGAGTAGATGGGTGCAGCTCCTGTTTCTCTTTTCCCCAATGCCCACAATGTAGAGAAGGGAATTTTGATGGATTTTGAAATCCCTGCAAAAGCAATGTTTCTACATCTCAAGAGAATTACAGACAAAAAAACCCCATACATTTCTTGCCTCAATAATGTGCACATTTGTGAAATTTACAGGGTGTTTTCTGAGAATTTGAGTCCACACAAAATAATAGCTGAAATCCAATAGTACGTCACAAGTAGAGTAGGCCCTCTGAATCAATGGAATTTATATAGGAGTTGACTCACCAAATCCCCCCTGATTCATTTGGGCCTGCTCTAGTTGCAATTTATGACTGGATTTCAGCCAGTGTATACTAAAATGTATAGAACCGGGGTGGGGGGGATGCACAACCTCACTTCAGTCTGTGGGAAAAGTTGCATAAGTTTTATAAAATGTGTAGCTAAATTGGCACAATAAAAATAACATTAAAAGGTGCAACAGTTTCAGCGTGCATGAGCCAATGTGGTGTGGTGGATAAACTGACAGACTAGGATCCTAGTGACCTTCGTTCAAAACAAAATTAAAACTCTCCAGTTATAGTCAGAGATGCTGAGTAGGTAATTTTAATATGCCCTCTTAGTATTGGCCAACGCTTGAACAGGGCGCCAAATATATATATATTTGTATTATAGCATGATGTTTTGAGGGCAGGGAGCTTTCTCTGAGAGGCATCATGCTTTCCCCCCTTTTTCCCCTTGTTTCCAGAGTACTTTATTTTAAAACAAAATCATGTTCTGGACTAACTGGAAAAGGCTTTCCTCCATGTGTGGTTGCTAACACACTATCAGAATTAAACAGGATAAGAAGCAATAGCAGAGGTTGCAACTCATAGCATGAACTTGGTTGGCCATAGACCTACTAAGGCTGTCCATCTTGGTCTCCAGTGATTGGTAGTAGCTGTCCAGGGCTTCATACCGAAGTCATCCCCAGCCCTACCTGGAGCTGGAAGTACTGGGGCAAGAATCTGGGTCCTCCTGCTTGCAAATCATGTGTCTGATTTACCGAGCTATGTCACTGTTTTGACATTGTGGTTGGATCTGTGTGGGGGTGGATGCTGGAGCAACAAGCAATGTAGTATCTATTCCTTGAAGCTAAATTCTTTCTCCAAGTTTATGAAATTTCAGAGCATGTTGGATATTTTGTTTAATCTTTAGCAGTTTGTGTGTTTTTTAAAAAAAGATAATAATTAAGAAATCCAGAAATACACACCAGAGTTTCAGCACATTCATGTTTCTACAAGAAAATGACAAAACATTTATATTATATAGTTTACATATATGCATATGCTTCTGTAGCCAGCTTTTCTATGGAAAAGCTGCTTTTAGGAATTTGATTCCCAGAATTCTGCAGGCAGCAAATACTTGCTGAAGGATTTGGAGAACTATGTTCCAGGAAAACATGAATTTGTCCAAGCTTTGCATAGAACCAAAGTCCTTGTCAAGTCAGATCGTTTGCTGTCTCCTCAGATCTTGCCAAAGCCGACGGTTGCCAAACAAGTGAATGCCAAGCTCAGAAGAGGCCTACTGTTCATTCCTTTGCGACCATTTTGAGTTGGCAACATATGGAGAGGTGAGCTAGCCAAACTGAAAACAATTTCACATTCACTGCTTTTCTCACCTGTCCAGCAATACTTGTTCAGGATACGGTGACACCCAGTTCAAAACACAGCATGAGAGTGATGCCATTTTGAGCTGTGGAAGAGAGAAAGGCATCCTCAGAAGCTTTTGAACAAGCTGTCATTCAGTGCCCCTACCCACCCTTTCTCTCAATGGATTTTGCTTCTTTCCACTTTTCTCCTGTATATGCTTGACAAGACTAGATGATGGCAAGGCGGAAGCCTTGCACACTGAAGTAAAGGGTAGTAAGGGGGGGCTTATTTAATGTGGTGAGGGGAGGCATGTCAGGATTTTGAGACTGGTGACTGAGCAAATGGGTCTTTTGCTTTAACCTAACATGGCTGAACAAGCTAATGAGGAAGCTGATGAGGGAGGGGAGTTTAATTATCTACTGTGTTTCTGATTTCTCCAACAGAAAACTTCCAGAAATGCCTGATTTACAAGTAAGCTAAGCAAGTTACTGTCATCACTGTTATTATTATATACCCGCCCCCATACTATTCCTCATGGGGCCTGCCTCTAGGCTTAGCTGATTTTTCCCAGAATAATACATTGTTGTAAAATAGCTCTGTTGTAATGCAGATTATTTTTTCTGTAATTGGTATGGAAAGGGTAATGAATCATAACATCATAGAATCATAGAATAATAGAGCTGGGAGGGACCTATAAGGTCATCAAGTCTTCTTGCTCAATGCAGGAATCCAAATCAAAGCAAATCTGATAGATGGTGTTTCAATTTTCTCTTGAATACCTACAGTGTTGAAGAGCTCACCAACTCCTGAGGTAATTGGTTCCATTGTCATACTGCTCTAACAGTTAAGATGCTTTTCCTGATGTTCAGCCTAAATCTGACTTCCTGCAGCTTGAGCTGATTATTACGTGCCCTGCACTCTAGGATGACTGAGAACAAATCATGTCCCTCCCCTGTATGAATATCTTTCAAGTATTTGAAAAGTGCTATCATATCTCTCCTCAGTTTTTCCCCCCAGGCTAATTATGCCCACTTCTTTCAATCTTTCCTCATAGGGCTTAGTTTCCAGACCCCGATCATTCTTCTTGCCCTACTCTGAACTTACTCCAGTTTGCTGGCAATGTTCTTAAAGTGCAGTGTCCAGAACTGGATACAATACTGTGATGAGGCCTAACTACTGCTCAGTAGATGGGAACTAGTACCTCATTGGATTTGGAGACTATATTTCTATTGTTGTTTAGTCGTTTGTCCAACTCTTTGTGACCCCATGGACCAGAGCATGCCAAGCCATCCTGTCTTCCACTGCCTCCCGGAGTTGGGTCAGATTCATATTGGTAGCTTTGATGATACTGTCCAACCATCTCGTCCTCTCTTGTCCCCTTCTCCTCTTGATGGGACCAGTTTTTTTATATTGATCTTAGGTTTTTTGATATTGAACTTCAGACCATTTTTGGCGCTCTCCTCTTTCACCCTCATTAAGAGGTTATTTAACTCCTCTTCACTTTCTGCCATCAGAGTTGTATCATCTGCATATCTGAGGTTGTTGATATTTCTTCTGGGAATCTTAATTCTGGTTTGGGATTACTCCAGTCCAGCCTTTTGCATGATGTATTCTGCATATAAGTTAAATAAGCAGGGAGACAATATACAATCTTGTATTCTCAAAGGCTTTCATGGCTGGGATCTGATGGTTGTTGTGGGTTTTTCAGGCTCTTTGGCCATGTTCTGAAGGTTGTTCTTCCTGACATTTCGCCAGTCCCTGTGGCCGGCATCTTCAGAGGACTGGAGTAGGAATCTCTCAGTTCCTGCTCATGGAAAGGAGTATGACAGCCTTGTCGTACTCCTTTCCCAATTTTGAACCAATCAGTGTCTCCATATCCAAGTCTAACTGTTGCTTCCTGTCCCACATACATATTTCTCTGGAGGTAGATAAGGTGGTCATGCAGTCCCATTTCTTTAAGAACTTGCCATAGATTGCTCTGGTTCACACAGTCAAAGGCTTTTGCATAGTCAGTCAAGCAGAAGTAGATGTTTTTCTGGAACTCTCTGTCATTCTGTATCCTGATACAAGGTACGTTGTGGCGCTGTGGGTTCAACCGCAGAAGCCTCTGTGCTGCAAGGTCAGAAGACCTGCAGTTGTAAGATTGAATCCATGTGACAGAGTGAGCCCCCGTTGCTTGTCCCAGCTCCCGCCAACCTAGCGGTTCAAAAGCCTGTAAAAATGCAAGTAGATAAATAGGTACCACCTTGGTGGGAAGGTAATGGCATTCTGTGTGTAGTCACGCTGGCCACGTGACCACGGAAGATTGTCTTCGGACAAAGTGCTAGCTCTATGGTTTGGAAACAGAGATGAGCACCGCCCCCTAGAGTCGGACACCACTGGACAAATTGTCAAGGGGAACCTTTACCTTTACCTAGATGTGTTTGGCCTTGTTTTGTTGACCCTTTCATTATGTATGCCTCAGTGATATTTCTAAAAAAAATCCCAAAGCCAAGTTTTATTTCTTCAGTTGCTTTTAGTAGCTTTTCATATTGCAATGCAGCCCATTCTCCTACTCCATAACAGAGGTTGTCTCAAATATTATTAAACTTCTACAATCATGTGAAAACGAAAGTACACCCTCTTTGAATTCTATGGTTTTACATATCAAGACAAAATAAAAAACAATCTGGTCCTTAGCATGTCTGAAGATTAGATAAATACAACCTCAGAGGAACAACAACACATGACATATCACACCCTGCCATGATTTAATTCACAAAAATAAAGCCAAAATGAAGAAGCCTTAAGAGGCTAAGGAGCAACCAGGTGCTGCTAACCAAATGCCCTCAGCAAGTGTGACCACCTCTATAAAAGCTGGTGGAGGGGTGATGATTTGGGCTTGTTTTTCAGCTACAGGACCTGGGCACCTTGCAGTCATCGAGTCATCCTTGAACTCCTCTGTATACCAAAGTATTCTAGAATTGAATGTGAGGCCATCTGTCCAACAGCTAAAGCTTGGCCAAAATTGGGTCATGGAACAGGACAGTGATTCCAAACCCGCCAGCAGAATGGCTGAAAAAGAAAAGAATCAAGGTGTTGCAATGGGCCAGTCAAAGTCCAGACCTCAATCCAATTGAAATGCTGTGGTGGGACCTTAAGAGAGACGTGCATAAACAAATGCCCACAAACCTCAATGAACTGAAGCAACGTTGTAAAGAACCAAAGATCCGTGGGCCAGTATTCTTCCGCAATGATGTAAGAGACTGACAAAGTCATACAGAAAACTTTTGCTTCAAGTTATTGCTGCTAAAGGCGGTTCTATAAGCTATTGAATCATAAGGTGTATTTATTTTTTTCACACATTCCTTCTCCATTTTGCCTTATTTTTGTAAAATAATTGACAATGCAATATGTCATGTGTTGTTATTCATCTGAGGTTGCATTTGCCTACATTTCAGACCTGCTAAGGACAAGATGATTTTTATTATGTCCTGATTATGTAAAATTATAGAATTCAAAGAGGATGTGCTTTCTTTTTCATATGACTGTATATTAGGTTGTTGAGTAATACCTTCTGAAGATAGTACTCATTATTCTATTGCATTTTATTGTGGTTCTTTTCCTTATCATTACATGCTATGTCAATGGTAAGCATCCAAAATTTCTGCAGAGATGCCCCCATTCATAATTCTTTGTGCAGGACATCATGCCACCACCCATCCTTATGATTCAACATTTCTGGGTTATCAAATGATATATCATCCATGATGGGAGTAGGTGACATTTCCCTAAAGATACTGCACCAACACCCTTTTTTTCTCTGCCCCATGGCATGCCTGTTTCCTGTCTGAGATGTAGTAGATGGAGCTGGTGCTGCGACAGTTGTTATGATACATAACACACAAGAGCAATGCAGAACACTTTTTCTTGGTGATCTAATGCCCCACCATGTGCTGGCCCTTATATCTTTGTAATATCTTTGTAACATCAATGTCCCTTTCTCTCACTTGTGCTGTCGTGTCACTGTGCTGGCATGGTGAGATCACAGACCCTACAATTGGGAAGGACCAGTTTACAGTAGTTTGCACTGAGTAATGGGTAGTCTGTGAGTTGCTGTAATGTTCTGCCAATGTAACAGCAGGTCTCTCGGTCACTGTAACCTGCTCATCAGGTGTAGACAAGAGGTCAACGCTTCCTGTGCATGCTTTCCATGCACTTGAGGGCAACCACTAGCACTGTAATTTTTACCACTGTAGACTTGGGAGAGCTTGTGCTCTAAGCAGGAGGTACACTTCTCACCCAAATCAAGGGCCAGCTGTGCTCTAGTCTCTGAAATTCTCAGTCCATTGAACTGAATGGATGCATTTTTATTTATTTGTAATTATTATGCATACTTCTGGCATTGATGTAAAAAAAGTGTTTGTGTGACTTTTCTATGGTATCATCAGTTATTAATTAATTGTCTATTTTTTATGTTTGTATTTAATTTTTATTTCTTATTTCAGTGTAATTTATTTTTAAAAGCCAATTTAAATATGGGAATACAGTATACTGTATTAGCTCTAAGTACTGGCTTCTTCCGCCTTTTGGAAATTAGCAGATTCTATCCAAAAAGATTGAGCAAGGTTGAGACTGCCAAAACGTAGGAGAGAACTTGGGGGTCTATATCCCTATCCTTATTGTGTCATGGGTAGAACTGTTGCTGTTCTGATGTACAGTAGTGCCCCGCTTTACGATTACCTCGTTAGACAACGAAATTGCTTCACGACAATGTTTTTGTGATTGCTATTGCGATCGCAAAACGATGTTTCAAAGGGCAATTTTCGTTTGATGATGATCAGTTCCCTGCTTCGGGAACCGATTCTTCACATTACGACGATCTAAAACCAGCTGATTGTCGGGTTTCAAAATGGCCACCCACTGTGCAAAATGGCTCCCCGTTGTTTTTAGGATGGATTTTTTCGCTTAACAGGGATCAGAAAATGGCTGCCCTATGGAGGATCTTCACTGGACACTGAGGTATTTCATCCATTGGAACACATTGAACCGGTTTTCAATGTGTTTCAATGAGTTTTTTTTCCTTGCTTGACAACGATTTCGCTCTACAGCGATTTTGCTGGAACGGATTATCCTCATCAAGCGAGGCACCACTGTACTTCTGTGCTGCTTTGCAATTAACTTCAACTGAACATCAGGAACATGTTTATGCATTCCACGTCACCTCCAAACACCGGAAATGGTCAAGGACATAGAAAAATATCTGCTTGCCTACAGGACTGTCTCCAAATGGAGGGCTTGTCATGCTAGTGATTTTAAGGCACTATGCAGAAATCCCAACTTTTTCTGCTTAACAAATTTTTTATGGTAAGGAAGGTAAGAAAGAAAAAACAGAAGCTGTGGAAAAGTAAGGAAGAATGACATCATGTGAAACTCCCATAAAATTCAGTGATGAGCAAAGCAATTATGTGATAAAAGCTTCTCCTGAAATTGCTCATTGTGTGCAAACTCTCTTCTAATGACACATTGGTCCAAATCTCATAATGATCTCACCGCTTTCCTGTATGTATGCGTTTGGCTTTTAAAAAAATCAGGTGTCTGGCATGTGTATGTAGTTATCTGTTTATTTAGTTTTTAAAACCAGTTCTTGACAACAAACAAACCTGAAACCTCGGTCCAGTCATGTGGACTCACAAGAACCAGCCAATCAGGATTAGGCATAGCCAGGTAATGAAAGCAGGTGAATCATTTGCTTCTGAATGTGATTCTCTGACCAAATGTATAAATCTGACTAAAAGAAATGAATATTGAACTATAATGGGCTCAACGCTAACTGGAAGGTGTTTCCAGATGGAAGGCTCCCATTGCTACCAATTACGCAGCTGTTCTGGGATGTTCTTTATAAATGATTTTTCAGAAGAAGGTAATGACAAAGATGGAAGAAGGTGTGTTGAGACATGGAAAAAGTACAATTGGAAGCTGCTGTCACCTGGAGCACTTGCAAAACTCCATCAGAGAAGCAGGACTTTTGCAAAAAAACTATTTGCTTGCATGTATTCTACACAGCCATATAATATACTGCTGCTAATTAATAATTGTTGTTTTTGTTGCTATTATTGCTGTTGTTGGTGATGATGATGTAATTATTATCGCAATCGTTGCCAAAAGTAAGGTGAAACAAAAGTTAAGTTTGTTTGTCTGTTTGTTTGTTTGTTTGTTTGTTTAATATACCACCCCATTAATGCGGAAGCCCTATTCCAGGTTGTTTACAGGTAAAGGTAAAGGTAAGTTAAAGGTTCCCCTTGACAATTTTTGTCCAGTCGTGTTCGACTCTAGGGGGTGGTGCTCATCCCCGTTTCCAAGCCATAGAGCCAGCGTTTGTCCGAAGACAATCTTCCGTGGTCACATGGCCAGTGCGACTTAGACACGGGACGATGTTACCTTCCCACCGAGGTGGTCCCTATTTATCTACTTGCATTTGCATGCTTTCGAACCGCTAGATTGGTGGGAGCTGGGACAAGCGACAGGCGCTCACTCCGTCGCGTGGATTTGATCTTACGACTGCTGGTCTTCTGACCCTGCAGCACAGGCTTCTGCGGTTTAGCCTGCAGTGCCACCATGTCCCTTTTGTTACACGTGTTACAAGTGTTAACAAATGGTTTCCCTCATTCTTCTCAGATAAGAGATGTTTCAAATGTGCTGATACAAAGAGCCCAAACATATAGCATTGTTCTTTTTTCTCTTTAAAGCACATAATCCAGTAAGTGTTGGCCCCTGTATTTGGGCCTTTAGTTGGTCCTTGAAAATGAATCTTTTCACTGCTGCATTTCCTCAGCTGGTGAATCCATGTTCTGAAACAATTTGGTCATACATATACTTGTTGTGCTATGCTGGTGTAGCTCAGAGGTCTGGGGCATCACCTGGTTGCAGAGCCAGGGCTGAGTTCCCCACTGGGCCTCCCCAGAGAGAGGGCATCCAAGATTATCTAGAGCATGTGTGACCAGTAGGGTTATGTGCCCTGCATTGTGTGTGGCCTTGGGTATGCTGCATGGTCCCAGACACAACGCAGGGCACATAACCCTATCAGTCACACATGCTTCAGGTCATCTTGGCTGTCCCCTCTGTCTGAATTGTCTGCTGCCACAAATTCTCCATTTCAAAACTGAATTGCATTCTGTTTTGTAGTTGTTCATTCATTAAAAAAAGCCGCTGCCCCAGGTGCACCGTAAGTTGCTTATGTAGACCAACCAGTGGTCGGTAACACAGTAGTGATGCATGGGGCTTTTTCTTCCTTTTTATAATGTCCTTAGAATTATACAAGTGTAGTGCTTCAAGAAAACTAAAAACATGATGGTCCATCTGAAAAAAGAAGTAAGAGGTTTTATGTTTCAAAGGCTCATAATAAGGTCAAATAAAGCTGTGCAGCCAATTCTTGTCTTAGCACTGTACTTATGAGAAATGGGGTTGATGTCGAATAACCCTGACAGGCAGGAGTATGGTTCCTGTATTTGAGTTTCGTTACGCTCCACTCAAACACATTGATGGATTTGCCCACCAGTTGGAAAGAGGTCTAGAAGTCGTTATTAGATCACAGTTGAATAGTAAACTAATTGCATTTTATTTTAATTTTATTGAGTTAACTCCTCTATAGGGATGTGGTGGCGCTGCAGGTTAAACCGCAGAAGCCTCTGTGCTGCAAGGTCGGAAGACCAGTAGTTGTCAGATTGAATCCACGCAACGGAGTGAGCTCCTGTCACTTGTCCCAGCTCCTGCCAACCTAGCAGTTCGAAAGCATGTCAAAATGCAAGTAGATAAATAGGTACCACCTTGGTGGGAAGGTAACAGCATTCCGTTTCTAGTCGTGCTGGCCACATGACCATGGAAATTGTTTAAGGACAAATGCTGGCTCTAGTGGCTTGGGGTTGAGCACCGCACCCTAGAGTCGGACACAACTGGACTAAATGTCAACGGGAACCTTTACCTTTACCTTCTTAACTCCTCTTTTTTTAAAAAAAGTACTCTCAACCCTCTCATTTCTGCTTCAGATAGGAAAAAAATAGTTGAAATTACCTGTCCCTGCCCACAAAACCAACCTAATAGCTTTCCAAGGATTTGTCTCTTAATAAAAAGTTGTCATTGCCACACCCAAGATAACTATCAGATATTCAATAGGAGATGGTAATCAAGGATGCTGTATTTCTATGCCACTTGCTTATGCTACCGAGAGCCACTTTTCCTATCAATATCACTCTGTATTCTGTTGTGACAAATGACATCTGGCAAGATAATCCCTTTTGTTCTACCACTTTAGTCTGTGATGGCTGGCAGTTACAGCCCATTTTCATGTCTGCACATAAATGTAATTTCATGGTCTTAAATGCACTGGCATTCACCACTGTGGAAAGAGGCTATTCCTTGAGGGTTATGCATTACAGGAGAATTGTACTCCAAGACTGGCATCAGGTATCTGTTCCCTAGCTTGTCTCGATTTGGCATACAAAATCCTTTTTGGTGCCCAGTGGTAATCACTCACTTCAGGTCCAATCCAAGTCCTACTGAATGTCTTGGAAAGACTTCCAATTCCTCGAGAGAGTGCTGTGTCAGTTTTTTGTATTGCCAAAAGCTGCTTTTAGGAGGAGGGAAGAGTCTTGTTCGGATTATATCTCTTGAAACATGCTCCATGGAGCATCTACTGAGGCTACCAAAGTGTTGATGATCATTTGGCCGCTGCTCTTAGCTCTGGGATCAAAGTGGGGCAGATGACTGCACTGCACCCCAGAGTATTGTCCTCCCCTCAAGATTTTTTTTAAAAAGTTTCCTGGTTATTTTGTGACATGACAGACAATGATAGCCTTTATTTAAAGAATAGTAGCCTGTTTAAAGAACACGAGAAATATAAGAAAAGGACCACATGAAAAACTCAATGAACAAGACAGGAGGGATGCACAGCAAAAGCATTGTGTGGAAAAGCCCTAGAATTTTGATCACTCAAGACTTTCCCTAACCAAGAGTAGATTTTTTTTTTCTGATCACAGTCACCCTTGTTACTCAAAATGATCCTGAACAAAGGAAGCTGTATAATAACATGGTCTTTGAAGATTTAGAACTCTGTATTATGGGCTAGAATTAGACTGTGCCCCTTGGACTTTCTTTTGCGCTCCTTTTTTCATTCATTTTCCTTTATGTTCTCTGCTCAGACAATAATAAGGAAGCACGTTTGCTTGCCTGCAGTAAGAAGAAAGAATGTGTTTATTTTGCAATTATTAGTAGTACAGCAGAATTGAGAGCTGATTGCTACAAGGTGGATTTAAAATATAAAAGGGATCTGGAAAAAAATCTACCCTAAGTTACCTTTTACTCTTTCAAAACTCTAACTCGACTCACAATCATAGTGACATGTTTTACTTCTTTTTCTTCTATATTAATGGTAAAGGATGAAAACTGCCAAAAGAAACAAAAACACTGTTGTGCACACTGTAGTTAAATGGGGTGGTTGGCTACCCAGGTAGTAACTTAGGAATGGAGCAAAAGCGAGCCTTCCAGCTGTCAAGGCTCCTTCAGGTTGGAATGTCCAATATCTTAAAGTGGCTTAATAAGGAAGCCATTTCAGGATATTGATAAATTGAACACTTCCTCTGCTCCCCAACAGAGGAGCAGGGGAAGTGGTTTTTTAAAAAAGACTGTAGTAGACTAGTGCTGATGCACTGCATCACTTATAAACAATGTTTTTAGAAAATAATTTCTTTGTCTTGTCTGAAGAGCCAGTTGAAAAACTGCCTGCATTTTAAAAAAATATAAGTGATGCAGTTCCTCAGCAACGGTCTACTACAGTCTAAAATGAAAAATCACTTCCTCTGTCCCTCTGCTGAGGAGAAGAAGTGTTCAGTTTTATGATATCCTGAACTTATTAAGCTCCTTCATGATATCAGAAATTCAAACTGGAAGGAGCTGACCCAAACAGGGTCACTTGAGCTCTGATATGCCATTTGGATGTAAGGATCACACCAAATGCCATATCACACATCTAATGGACCCAAGTTAACCTATTTAGCCCACATCAGCCTGCTTCAAAAGAACTCATGTAAACAAGCTTTACACTGTTAAAAATAGTTCCTCTTATGAAGAATTAGAGCACGATGGCAGACTGTGGTGAAGAGGAGACCCTGGTTATATCAAAGTCACTTTGGTGAGCCTGGTATTGTTGGGGATCTCTCAAAACAGGATAAGAAAAGTCAACAAATTAAAATCTATACACACTTGAAGAGTGTCACCGGAGACCAAGGCTATTGTTATCCACACTGTTGAATTCCCGAATACTATGCATGGATGTAAAAACTGGACAGTGAGGAAAGCCAATAGGAAAACGATTGATTTGTTCAGATATAGTGCTGGAGAAGAGCTCTGTGGATATCATAGACCACTAGAAAGACAAACAAGCCCTAGATCAAATTAAGCCTGAAAGCTTTTAGAAGTAAAAAAGAAACAAGAAGCTAAAGCTCTCATACTTTGGGCACATCATAGGAAGATAAGACTCACTGAAAAAGACAGTAATGCTAAGAAAGGTTGAGGGCAGCAGGGAAAGAGGAAGATCAGATATAAGATACGTTGACTCAATAAAGAAAACTATGACCCGGAGTTTACAGTACATGAGCTGATCAGGGCTATTAATGGTAGTAGCCTTTGGAGGTCACTCTTTCATAGGGTTGCCATAAGTCAGAGGCAACTTGATGGCATCCAACAACAAATACATATCTGAAGAAGAGTGAAAGCTATAATTTCTGAATGGTTCCAGAAGGAGGAATTGTTAGATTATTCTTCATCGGGTGAAGCAGGTTTCTATTATGCTTGTCAAAAGTTCCACCCAATATGTCAACATGATTGGAATAAATCTCTTGAAAAATCAACTAGGTTTCATAAACATGGTACCACAATGGAGAAAGTTAGGAAACAGCTTATATGAAATCATTTGTTAATGTTACTCAGTTTTTAATTGTCTATAAGTTAACTGTGTTATGTTGTAGCTCTATTACACTGAAGTGAAAGAAGATCACAGCTTGTTTAGCAACTTATTTTAATATATTCTCAAAAAAGTTGAAATATGGAAAAAATTAGTAAAAACATTCCAGGAAATGCAAATTTTCAGTCTCAAAGAAATGCAGAATGAAATTGTAGACACCATAACACAAGTTGTTCATAAAGTGCACAGTAGTAAACATAAATACTGCAGAGATCTTACGGTATATGCTCCTGCTGCAGTGAAATCTCCACTGGGGGAGAGTATCTGAGAACCTGGTCAGTAGAGGGCAAAAACAATTCTGAAAATGTTGTTTTAGGAATCTGCTATTTCAAAAATGGCAAGGTTTATCCATGTTCACTGTTCCGTATTGCCCACCACCACTTATCATGGTGCATCCTTTACAGGTACCTTCCATTTGTGTTGATGCTTCTGACAAAAAAGAATCTTCTGTGACATATTAAAGAACCTTGGCAAGAAAAACTGAGTGCTTGAAAAAACACTGGGGAGAGTGGGCCAGGCAGAGAGAATGATGAAGAATTACTTCAGTTCTTGACTCATCCAGCCTGTCCATCTCGCCAGTTCAGAGGGTGAAGATGAGAGGTTGGCAAGCAACGGTTTTGAGTCATAGCTCCAAGAGTCTTCTCTGTGAACAGCCCCTCCTTCCTCAAGCCTTTAGTGACTCTTCTTTTGATAGCAACCTGCCGGATAACCTACATTATCTACAAATATTATCATAATTATGATATTATGCTTTTCATAATGGTTTCATAATGATTTTTGGAGGCAGATGAGACATGAGTAAACAATACACTGGATAAAAATAGCAGATAATGGTACTTTTGCATCTGGTGCCTAGTAAGGAGGATAGAATAGGCAAGGCAAATTGTCCCTCTGTTAGTATTCCTATGCACTTTCTTACGAATTTGGTTGCTTTTCAATCTCATCTTTTTTATTTGTTTGTTTCTTTTCCCCTCCTTTGCCTTTCTGTCTTCCATCCTCTTCCCATTTCATTCCGCCAGAGCTCTTACTTGAAAAACAATTTGGGAAGGACAAAACAGAAACATTTATTTGATACATACTGTATGTATCACAAGTTCCCTTCCTGGGTGTAACGTAGAAAGGGAACATCCCACAGCTACTGCTAGTCACACCCTTGTATTGAACCTGTGACCAGCCCTGCCTTTTGACACCAGTGCAGTTGAGATCCCCATGGAGGAAGGCTGTAGGAATCCACAAACGTCCCCCAGATTTTCAGCTTTATTCATCATGTTAGCGTCAGGTCGATAGTTAAAAAGCATGGGAACAAAAACTGACTGCAAAGTTGCAAAGAACAGGAGGACATGATTTTTTTTTCCTTGTAGGGTGCATTTGTTCCAGTTGAACTTAAACAGGAAAACTTTCAAGTGGATTGTGCTGTAAAATAATTTTGAGGTAGCCAGTGAGAACATTGCTTTATATTCATTGCCAGTTAAACATATTGCTTATGGAGAGGGGGTGGGGTGTCATTAAAAAGATGTTTTGAGTCATTCATATTTGTTCTGAACAGACACAGAAAGGATATAGCTAAAATGCTTAGTCAGCTTTTCTGGAATGTTTGATGAGCATGTTCCTTTTTTTAAAAGCTAACCAAATACATGCACAGGAGTACAGAAGCTGAGCTTAGCAAAAGTTCCCAAGAGAATATTGCATTGTGTGCTTTTAGCATACTGAATGTCCTTCATACATCTCAGAAAAGGACTTAGTTGTATCCTTAATCTCATTGAAGTCAGTGCGGTTTGAAGCCCAAATATTAGCAGGTCTGTTTAGGATATACTGGATATACACATACAAGATTGCATTTTTAGCCACAATTAACATTTGGCAAACTATGCATATTAGTTTACCTCTTTGTCTGGATATATATTGCCCATTTGAACCTCTTAGACCAGTCATTCTCAACAGGACCCACATGGCACATTTGAAGGGGGCCACAGACTGGAAGCAATTATTCACACACCAACTTATAAGATTCGTTACGCAACTTATACAATTCTGATTTGGCCTATATTTCTTCATGATGTGTTTATGGCAGGCTGAAAAAAGGTTGAGAATGGCTTAGACAGCCAAGGGTAATAAAACACATGCAAAAGATTCAATATATGACATATCCAGGTACAGTTTAGGAAGACTCCTGTCTGTAACTTCTGGAGAGACTCTACCCAGTAGGGGTAGATGACTTGTAGCACTGCAGATGTTTTTGGGCTCCAACATCTAACATTAGTTGACTATAGGCTGTGGGACTTGGAGCCCAACAACTTTTTGGAGGCCCACAATTACTCCATCCCCAACTTCTTAGGCAACACTGAGTTGGTGAGTATATATGAGAAATTGTGAGTGTGTGGGACGCAGCAAAGATACAGCTAATCTTTAGAAAGAGCCCTCTCAAATCCAAAACTGTTTTGCTTGCCGACAGACTTGCAAAAGCTAAATAAAGTGGCATACCATGGCAGGAGAATTGGCTTTGATATTTATGAGCTGTCAAATTAATTTCTGCAGACCAATAGTGTTTTCCCAACCACTGGTGGCCAGGGGTTAACCCACCGCCTGCTCAAAAATTCATAACTCTAATCCTTTCCCTTCACAGAGAGGAAGCAACTGAGCGGGAGAAGTAACCATTGGGGGGGAAAAAGGACCGTCCGGAACTTTTAAAATAAACTTGTCAGCCCATTCATCGACATCTGTGCCAATAAACACTTTACAATAAACAGCCGTGCTTTCCTTAAGCCTCAGTAACATAATAGCTTTTACAAAAGCTTTCACTCAACGGGTTTATTTATTTATATATTTTAAAACTTGAACTTGGCTTCATTTCCAGGCTTTGTTACGTTATCTTCCGAAAATGAACCAGTCTGTCTTAGGGAAATCAGCTGATTACCCCTTCCGTAAAGAAAACTTTTTGCATACATCTGCCAGAGGGAGAGTAGATTTTGCAAAGCTCTGAAGACATTGTATCTTTGGGATTAAATGCACATACATATCTGTATAACAGGCTGCTTTAACACTATTTTTCTTTCCTCACTCCATAACCTTGTTCACTCCTGTTATTGCAGGGTATACATGGGTATCCTGTAGCCTTTTGGATGTTGTTGAGGTACTAGGATCATCATACACCAGACCGTCCAATCAGGAGTCAGGGCTGAAGGTAGTTGTAATCCCACAACATCAGGTGGGGAGAACACAGACACACACAGCCCTCATTTTTGAACTTCTGCTCCCTCTCTGAGAAAACACCCATGAGCGAAATGGTCATGTACTAACTGTTCTTGTTCATTCTGAAGCAATGAATGAACCCCATTCACACAATTATGTCTATAAACAGGAAGTAACACAAACAGGCAATAACATTTATCTCTGTGTTGTGAAAAGCTTCATCTGGTAAATTTTAGAGATGGAGCTAAAGCCATTGGTTTGGCTGGTGTTTTGTTTTGTCTTCCCTCCTGTTAATTAGCACGCAACCTTATTCTCAGTTCTAACTTCCTCACCCTCACCCTCATCCAAGGAGTTCTAGAATGAGAAACACATCAGCTGAATTCCACAGCGTTTTCTCCCTCCTCCTATTAATAAATTTGTTGATAGGTAGGTGGTCTTTTGGCAGGTTCTAAAGCAAGGACATGAATAAGTGTATGAATGAAACTTTGGGAGGCCAGATGTTGCCAGTATTAAGAAGAGCAGCTCAAATTCACACCATTGTTTTACTTGTCTGTTTTGTTTTCCTACAGAGCCTTTTCCTGTAGAGTGTTGGACAAAGTAGCTCACAGCCACAATCTGGTTACTTAAGAGGCATCAAGTGGACCTGCACAACGAGAGATGGTTAACAGTTTTCCTTTTCCTGTGCAGCTGTTGTTTGCTGAGAGGAATAATTTGTAAGAGGATTTATTTACCTAAGATTATTCTCCCCCTGGCCTTTTTTTTTTTTTTAAATTCAGTGGACATCAGCATGTTCACCATTCCTGATTCATCCTGAAACAATGAATAAACCTAATTGACACAGTTAGGTACGTAGAGGAGGGGGAAAAACATCTTTGATTTGCAGGTGGAAATCAGAGAGAGAGAGAGAGAGAGAGAGAGAGTGCATTTAATGGGAACCACTAACTTCCCATTTAAAAAAATAAAGTATGACTCCAGATGTTTAATCATTAAACATAGAAAACAAAACAGTATTATGTTACTCTTCCTGAAATTAAATTCAAAAAGAAAAGAAAAGAAAGCCCCTGATTCTTAGGGCTGAATCACACCATGAGAAGCATCTGACCATGGAAAGAGCTCAGAAAAGTTACTTTTTTGAACCAGCTATGCTGTCTGAAAGATTCTGGGAGCAGCAGTCCAAAAAAGTAATTTTCCCAAACAGTAATTATAGATAAATGCCAGAGGGAAAGTTTGTCTCTTTACCTAGTCCTTCTGGTGGGTAATCAAGCACTCTAATAAAGTACCTGGGTAGAAAGATAATAATCCAATAAACAAAAGAATGCTAAATATAAATACAAATATAAATGTAAGTATAAATATGAGAACTGCTAGATAGCTCAGTGGTTTAGGTATCTGGCTGCAGAGTCAGAGGCTGGGAGCTTGATTCCACACCGTGCTTCCTTGATAGGGGCTGGACTTGATGATCCACAGGGTCTCTTCCAGCTCTGCAATTCTAAGATATATTATAGGACATGTACGTAGTTCACTGTTAGAGAAGCATCTTGATAATAAAAGGAGTAGAAAAATAGAAGCAACTACAGTGGGGTCTCTACTTAAGAACGTCCCTACTTAAGAACAATCCAACTTAAGAACAGCTCCATTTGCTAAATTTTGCTTCTACTTGAGAACAGAAATCCAAGATAAGAACAGGAAAAAAAACCTTTCCTGCTCTTTTTTTAACCTTAGGTCATCTTAGGTTAAAAAAAATTCTCCCCGTAGTGGTAGAGTACATATTAACCAGCTTTGCATTAGTTCCTATGGGAACTAATGCTTCAATATACGAACACACCTCTACATAACAAAAAAAACAGCCAGAACGGATTAATTGGTTTTCAGTCCATTCCTATGGGAAATTTTGCTTCAACTTAAGAATGTTTCAACTTAAGAACACCATTCCAAAACGGATTAAGTTCTTAAGTAGAGGTTTCACTGTAGTTTCTATGGACGGAAAAGAGCAGATACGGATTAAATGGTTTTCAATGCATTCCTATGGGAAATGCAGATTCAACATAAGAACTTTTCAACTTGAGAACCACCTTCCAGTACGGATTAAGTTCTTAAGCAGAGACCCCACTGTATGTAGAAGGGTGATTGGCTTTCCCATGCTAGAGGTCTTCAGACTTTAAGCACAGACTGAACCGCCATCTTTTGGGAATATTCTGGCTCAGGATTTCCTGGTTTGAGCAGAACCAAGATTGAGGCTGTAGCGTTCCCCTTTATTATGTCATGTTGAGTTATGTTAATTGTTCGTGCATATTCATGTTGCTGAGAGGCGGAGCCAAGAGGGATGTGATAAGAGGCGGAGCCAAGAGGGATGTGGTAAGAGAGACAGAGAGTCAGTCAGAGAGAGTATGAGTAGAGTGGGAGAGTGGAGAAGAGGATAGAGTGTGGAGTGTGGAGAAATCTGAGGAGTGATTAAAAGTAGGAGTGTATTATCAAATAGAAGATTGTTGTTAATAATAAATTTACCTAAAGAAGACATTTATGAATCACTATCAATTTGTAATCAACCAATAAAAATGTTTTATTTAAAAGACTTTGAAGTGTGGACCTGAATCTTCATCTTCCTCAAGTAATGGTGATTTAGTGATCACCTGGTGGCAGCAGTGTAAAACAGGGGACTGTTTGCCTTTGAGTGCTCTGAGTCTTGATGGATCAAGCAAGGGACACGAGGGGCGAACACCACAGAGGCCAATCTCACTGCTTTGGGTGACGGATGCTAGGAGATAGTGGCATGGTGAGAGTGTCCTCAGTAACAGTAGCAGATTGCCACTAACTAAAGTTCCTGCTTTGGTTTCGGACTCATGCATAATGAGACAATGGCCGTAAGCCTCAGCATCATAATCACACTAAAGTAGGCCCTTTGAATCAGTGTGGATTTGGTGAGTCAACTCCTCCTCAAGTTCTATTGCTTCAAGTGGGTCTACTTTAGTTTTAACTGTCAAAGTAACTTACAACTAGTGTATCCCCATCCAAATCAATAGAACTAACAGATGAGTGGATTCACTAAATCCCCACTAGCAATGGGGACGAATATAAAAACGGATCAGTTTTTCTGATGAATATAGCAGATTTGTCATATATTTGTTGATCCATATTTGTAAAATTTTAAATCAGGACGAATATGGCTTGACGAATATTTCCTCGATTTTATTCATCGATCCATTCATATTCGTCTATATTCGTTATCCCTTTTGGGAGCCTCTCTGAGCTTGCTGGCACCAATTCAAAGCTCTGCAGGTTGAAGGGCAAAGCCCAGCAGGTGGCCACTTGTTTCGTCGCTGAGATGATCACCCTGCTTGGACTTCCACTGTCCATCGTGGAATACCAAGCCTTCTGCCAGTTGCTGCATTTTTTGCCCCCTGGCATGACCTCCCCTCATGGAGAACAAGGTGCACTTCACAGTGGACCTGTGGAGTGGAGGTCAGCACGGCTACCTCTCACTCACAACCCACTTGTGGCAGCCAGAAGACTTGAGTAGTGGCAGCTCATCAATGACAGGGCCGCAGGGGGAGGCCCTTGCCCTGCCCCCAGGCTATAGGTCCGTTCTTCTGCAAGCGCGGCACATGGAAGCTCAGGAGATGGGGAGGAACATCGCCGATGAGTTCCTGTCCACGCTGCAGGAGTGGGCACCAGAGGGGGAGTTGACCCATGGCCACATGGTCATAGATGCTGGGCGGAACATGTTGGCAGCATTGAATGCGGTGGGCTTTGAGGACATTGTATGCATGGCACACAAATTACACTTTGTGGTGTGCAATGCCCTAGGCCTGGGCAGCCACGTCAAACCCGAGTGGGATGCAGGCACCCGGAAGACATGGGCACTCCCAAAGCAATGCCACCAACTGGTGGGCCACTTCTCCCGCAGCCTGAAAGCTGCCCACTGGCTGCGTGAGAGGCAGGAGGAGTTGGGTCAGGAGACCCACATTCTCCTGACAGACCTGGTCACCAGGTGGAACTCCACCTACACCATAGAGTCCTGCCTGGTGCAGCAGAAGGCCATTTTGGAGGACATCATGTCCTTTGTGCCCATTCTACCCAGGGGGAGAGAGGTGGGCATCATTGCCATGGATTGGCTGGCCCTCTCCCAGATGGTGGAGGTGCTCAAGCCATTTCTGGAAACCACAGATATCTTGGGTGCTTATACGGCAAGCCTGGGGCAGATCATCCTCCTGATTCATGCCCTTGATCAGTCCCTGGAGACTGCTGTGGCGCCAGGGTCCTCCCTCATTCCATGGACCAAGGCTTTGGTGAAGAGTTTGCAGGCAGGTGTGCAGAAGTGACTCCATCCTGTCTACAGGGACAGAACTTACCACATGGTCTGCCTGTGTGAACCTCGAATCAAGGGGGGTTTGGCAGCATGCACCTCAGACCTCAAGGAGGGGTGAATGGAGCTCTCCACTGAGGTCCGCAGGGTTTTGGGGGCACAATGCTTGTGTGGGGCAATGGGAACGTCAGGCCACGAGGGGCAGGGTGGTTTGCCTGAACCACAGGGAAGAACTTCACCTAGTGAAGGCTCCGTTCACCACCAACATTACTGGAGTTCTGTGGTAACCTTGGCACTTGCCTCAGAGGAAAGACAGCCGGCTAAGGAGGATTCAGCAGAGATAATGGTGCGGGAATATCTGGCTGAGTCCCCTCAGCCCCACCAGTTAGATCCTCTCCATTACTGGGCTAGGAAACTAGTCGGAGTTGTCGTCGTTGTCCAATGTGGCCATGGACCTCCTTTCCATCCCCCCCACCAGTGTCCAGAGCGAGCGCATGTTTTCCCATCTCGGAGACATACTTTGACCACGCTGCTCACATTTGGATCCCGTTACTGTGGAGAGACTGTCGTTCATCTAGGTGAACCTTCCCTTGTTGGGCTTCCCTTCACTGAATCCAAAGAGGTAGGTTTCCAATGACAGTCTCTCCCTTAACACACCACCCGCCTGCCTGTGCCCGCCTGCCTGCCCACTTGCCCACCCTCCAGTCCTCCTGAAAAAAAAAGACCTGCCTACTTGCCTGCCGGCTTGTAAACGTGCCCCTCAGTCAGAACTCCAGCTGCCAATTCCAGTCATACCTGCCTGCTGGATCAAATCAGACCAGCAGGCCGAGAACTGTTGGACTCCTGCCTGCCTGCTGGGTTATGTAGTCCCAGCATGCTAAGTTTGTTCCACCTTCTGCCTCCCTGCCTGCCTGCTGGGTTACGTAGTCCCGGCGGGCTAAGTTTGTTCCACCTTCTGCCTCCCTGACTGAGAGGAGAGAAATCCTGCCTGGCACGTGTTAAACCAGATCAGCTCTGCAGTCAGAAACCAAGCGATATGGTGATAGGGAAACGTGCAGACAGCCTTTGGTTGGGGCAGACCCAGGCCTGCCCTCTTGGCATCAAAGCTTAAACCCTCTCTTGGCACAACCAGAGCCTGTCCCTGCACCCCTGAACATGGCAAGAGGGCCAGACAACCCTCTTGGTGCACCCAGAGCCTGTCCCGGCACCCCAGGACGTGACTAGAATGCCAGCCAAGCCTGTCTTGGCACACACAAAGCCTGTCCCCATGCCCAAATGTGGCAACAGGGCCAGTCAGACCTCTTGGCAGTTGGCGCACCCAAAGCCGGTCCTGGCATCCCGAACATATCAAGAGGGCCAGCAGTCTCAGCCCCCCAAAACCTCCGAGAGCTATCTTTATCATATTCGGGTGGTCTCAGCAGCCAAGTTGCAATCCCCCCGAGCTTTCTAGTTCTAAACAAGCATCTTTATTTGTTTGAAGGTTGTCAGCAAGTCTAGTTAGACGTTGGTGGTGAGTGACAGGTGAGTTTCCTAGGCCTGTCTCAGATCCACCCAAAGCCTGTCCGGGCATTGCCCCATCGTCCCATCGCTCAGCTTCAGATTGCAGAGCATCTGTTTCCAACAGCCCCGCGGCCCCGTGGATTAGCTGCCGTTAATAGCAAAAGGCTTGGACCCTTTTCTTCTGTTGGTGCTACTGATTCCCTGAGACCTGAGTTCTGCCTCCCAAGCCTGTCCTGGTGTCCCCTGTACCGAGATGGACAACAACAGCAACAGCAACAACAACAACAACAACACCTATAACAAGCCCAGTGGATCAGCAGCACTGCGGTTTAACCCGCAGCGCCACTGTCTACCTTGTTGCCAACTTCCTCAGTGCCCGATGGGTCCACTCCAAAAGTCTACGTTGCTGGCGACATGACAACTTTCCGAGTCCTGCAGCTCCTTCCACTTCCAAAAGGCCTGCGTGCTCATTCCAACTACCTTAGGCTTTCTTTTCAAGCCACTGGCAATGGCGCGGCTAATAAATAAATAAATAAATAAATAAATAAATAAATAAATAAATAAATAAATAAATAAATAAATAAATAAATAAATAAATAAATAAATAAATAAATAAATAAATGCTGCTTGCTGACTTCAGCGTCCTACCCTCCCATACCAAGAGGACCAGGTTCAGCCCCACCCAAACCTGACCAATGTGCTCCCTTCTCCTGAGATGTGCTGTGTGTGACATGTCCCTCCTTATCTCCAGGATCAGTATCTGCTGATTCATTTATTCTGAAAAATCTCGGAAATACATATTTATACGTATTTCATGATTCCAGCCTCCTTGGGCTTCATTCCAATTACTATTCACGCCTGTTCATTCCAGCCTCCTAGTCTTCTCTACTGCCCCAGAAGGCTACCAGAAGCTGGGTGAAAAGCAACAGGACATAGCTCGCCCCGTTGCATGAATTCAAACTGCAGTGCTGATCTTCTGATGGACAAGCCCAGTGGCTCAGTGGTTTAACCAGCAGTGCCACAGTCTATGTTGCTGTTATGTGCAACCTGTGTGGGCGTTCCCCCCCCCCACCTCACCAGGCATCTATTCCAGCCTCCTTGGGCCATGTTGGCCCCAAATCCTGCATCCCTCTACAGCTGCCTTGGGCTTGCCTGCTGCTGATTCTGTGCCAAGAATTGGGCCAAGGGCCTTCCAAATCTTGTCTGCTGGGTGAAGATGCCTCATCGGGCCAAGTTCTTGCCTGCCTGCCTGCCTGCTTATTCAAAGGGCTGCATTAGTGCTCCAAAGTCCACTTAGGTTTCATTCCTAATTCCTGGCTGTTCATTCCAGCTTCCTACTGCCTCAGGTGGGCAGAACCTGGAACAAACTATGGGACCTCAGCTCATCCCATTGCATGGATTTGATCTTCCACTCAAGAAGCCCAGCGGCCTTGTGGATTAACCACCGTTACATTAGTAGCACCACCCTATTCATGTGTTGTTGCTGCTGTTGTGCAACCTCAGTTGCCTCCTGGTGGCAAATTTAACTATGCAGGCAAATGTGATGTTCTCAAAGAAGGCAAGAGTCTGCTTTCAAGCTTGTCTGGGCATCCAAGTGCCAACCAGGCCTGTCTCAAGCCCCCACAAGCCTGTCTCGGAGTCCCCTCTGCCAAAGAAGGCCCACCCAAAACTGGCAGACTGTCCATTCCAGCTTCCTAGCTATTCTACAGCCTCAGTAGGTAGGCAGAACTTGGAACAAACTGCATGAGCTTAGTTCACCAGTGGCCCTGTGGATTAACCACTGTTACGTTAGTAGCACCTAAGAAAAATGAATAAATAGTTGCTCTTGTACAACTAAAGTGTATAAGAGCAAAGTGTTGGGTGATGCCCATAATGTGCCAAGACAGAGGGCTGTCTGGCCATGTTGGCACACCCAAAGCCGGGCTCTGCCCCATCCAAGATCCACCCTATCACCCGGCTTCAGACAGCACAGCTTGTCTGGTTTTCAACTTGAGCATCTTTCTTTCTTTGAAGGTTGTTAGCAAGCCTAGTTAGATGTTGGTGGATAGATGAGTCTCCTAGGCCAGGCTGTGACCCACCCAAAGCCTGTCTGTGTCCAGGCATCCCCTGTGCCAAAGAGGGCATGTCTCAGCCCCACCCAAAGCCTGTCTGGGCGTGGCCCCATCGCCCAGCTTCAGACGGCAGAGCTCGTCTAGTTTTCAACCCGTGCCAAGAGGGCTGGCCTATCTAAGCCCCCCCCCCCCAAACCTCCAAGGGCTATCTTTATCATATCCGGGCAGTCTCAGCAGCCAAGTTGCAAGCAATCCCCAGCTTTCCAGTTCGAGCATCTCCCCAGCTTTCCAGTTCGAGCATCTTTGTTGCCCCATCGCCTGGCTTCAAATTGCAGAGCTGATCTGTTTCCGACAGCCCCGTGGATTAACCGTGGTTAGTAGCACCAACCTTGTTCATCTGATGGTGCTGATGGTGCTGTTGGAAGTTGCAAGCAACCCCAGTTGCCTCCTGGGGGCAAAAATCTTTCCTTTGAAGGCAAAGCTGATGTTGCTGAAGAAGACCAGAATCTGCTCTGCTGCCTTTTGCCTCAGTGCCCCGATGGGGCAACACACTCTTCTTTGCTGCTGCCAACTACCATGACCCAATGTTCACCAAACTTGATGTCTCTAGGTCATCGGGGGGGGGGGGCTGTGTTATAGCTGTTTAATGTGCAGATGAATCGACAGATTGAGTCATCAAAGAATATTCGTATTCCTTGATTTGTTGACCTTGACGAATAATGGATCAAAATGAATCACCATTTTTTTTTGTTCATCCCCATCTCTAATCCCCACTCATTCAATGGGCCTACTCTAGCACAGCCTGTGGTGCTAAGCAACAGAATTTCAGCCAATGAATTAATGTGCAGTAAAGGATACAAATGGCAATTCATCAGCTAGCAGAAATTTGCCACTGTAATTTTTTCCATTGTATGTCTGCTGATGTTACTAACCAATCAGATTTTGGTCAGTGGTTATTGTAAAACTAGCATCCTATTTTGTTTCAATACTGCTTCCTAAAGAGATTTCCTGGATGTCCTCCCCAGGAAATAAACTGAATCTACCTCCAAAACAATATGCCTTGGATTTCTTTACAACATCTCTGCATCCTATTATACATTGACATTGTCAACACTGCAGTTGTATACCCGGATCTCCAAGACAGATTAGATACATTTGCTTAAACGAGCCACATGTAGTCTGTTTTACCAACTCCAAGAACTTCCCACAGACATGTTTCTTACTCTCCCTTTGATATTTGTTGCTATTTCTTTCACATTAGTACAGACTGCCTCCTTGTGGTGCAGTCAACATACTCTTACTCTTGTTAAGACCATTTGATTCTTTTAATAGTTACTAGATCGATGCATATAAAATTAGCTGATATTGATCTGATTCATGTTCTTCTTTTTAATAATGACAAACAAAGATCACTTCCCATTAAAATCTATAAGACTAGAAATGCTCTGCCAGTATCCCTCAGATGATTTCCATTGGGGGAAAAAAAGGATCAGCTGTGAATGTTTTAAATCTACTGTGGATCTGCTCTGGACCAATCGCAAACCATGAGTTCATTCAGTTACAAGTAAGAGCCAAAATCCATTTCAGACCTCAGCAAGTCAACAGCATCAATTCAGAAGCGGATTGCGGAAAACGTTACTCTTTAATTCTTGGACTATGGTTCCCAAAATTCTACACCTAGGATGCAATGCTAAAAGCAACATTCTGAAATATTCCCAATTATTCAGTCTGATTAATTAAATTCTAAATTTTACATTAAAGGAAAAGCCTGCAATCTGGAAAAAAAATCAGAGCCGTATTAACCCATAACCAGGCCCCTAGGGTTTCAGGTATTTTGGACCCCCCTCTGGAACTTCAATCTTTCGCCCCACTACAGATGATGGCCTGACCATGGTATGGTAGGTACTAGTCTGCAGTAGCCCTATATCTCCACTTTGAGGATCTCCTGAAGAATTCCGTTCACAATTTTTTATAGAACTCTTCAGGAAAACACTTTTTCCCCATAACAATAAGAATTTCATAGAAATGTACTGAAATAAGTTGAAGAGTATATACGAACTGAAATGAGGCATCTCCTGTCTTCTATTACTCTCACCTGATTATTGGAATACAGATATGGACCAAAAAAAAAACAAAAAAAAACAAGGAACCGGTAATCAATATGGCATTAAGACAGACAGACAGACAGACATAGGATGCTTATGAGAATATATATGGATAAATACATATGTCTACATATTTGTACAGTGCAGAGTGCAAACTGCATTTTCGGGGGGGGGGGGAATGATGGGCCTCCAGTCCCTGCAGGGCCCTTAGGCTTCAGCCTAGTCAGCCTTATGTATAATACAACCTTAAGAAAATTGGTAATCCTTTCCTGAAATTTTCACACATTGTTTTCATACCTTCTTAGCTGGATTGTCTCTTATACACACAGCAATGAACATAAATTGCTCAGGCTTGGCCTTGAAGCACAAAACTTTGTCCAGTTTTGGGTGCAAGTGAAATTGTTGGAGCAGACGCTACACTGCACAAGTTGTCAGGATCCTCTAAAGGGTCATATGTTGAGATCCAGATTTTGGCAATGAAGTCTGATTGCAAAATTCAAGACTAACACCTCAAGATTGAATTTTGCCACTGAAATTAGTCTCATGCTTGGGCAACCAAACGGATGAAGGAAACACAGAATTATATTCAGTTGTGAAGCCAGCTGTCAGATATTATCAGATTCTGGAGAGATTCGATTTAGAGTAACCACACAGAAGAAAGAAAGAAAGAAAGAAAGAAAGAAAGAAAGAAAGAAAGAAAGAAAGAAAGAAAGAAAGAAAGAAAGAAAGAAAGAAAGAAAGAAAGAACGATCCTATGCCTTTCATCATTAAAAAGATGATGTTTCAGAAGCTTTTGAAACATTTCCCCTATGAAATGTTTCTGCTGCCAAAATGCCTTCTTCTACTCATAATTAAAATATTGGAGCCGGAAATAGGAATTGCCTCTTCTAAAGTTATGGGAGACATGAAAGCTTTAGAGTTGTTGTTGTTGTTGTTATTTAAACCTGTCTTCATTTGTGTTTATACTGGCAACAAGATAACTCTTATGGGCCAAGCATGAAACGTTTCCAGTGAATTTACAGAGTATTGATAATAATTCAAGGCAATGCAGATTTAACCAAATCTCCCTATAGTCATTCTGAGGTATATATGCTTAGAATGGCAGCCAGGCAATGCAATCCAGTCTCAAAGAAACATCAGCTCTAGGGTGTGGAATCCACAGAGGCCTCTTGTGCCAGCACAACTGCCCTTGTCTCAGGATATTGACTTTATGACAGCACAACACTTTTGTGTTAGTTGATCACAGATCTGTTGGCACAGCTGGGTCTATCAGAACAACTGCTGTGTAAATTGAGATTAGCCAGCAGAAAAGTCAAAGCAAAGAAACAAAAATGGAAAGGAAGAGGAATGAGAGAGGAGCTGAGTTAGGCCGAATCCAAATGCCACCATCCCAAACCCAAAATTACAGATACTATGCCAGCATAAAATTAGCCAGGGTCAGGGCAGGGCTAAAGAGTTCCCAACTGTCCTAGGCCGGGAAGGCTCTGGATTCAGCACAGCCTCAGTTAGCCTAGTGTCAACTCAGCCATTTTGTCTACCTCGAATTATGCCCTAAAGCGCATTGTAAAGTAGACTGTGGATTTGGGTTTCTGCATGTCTAAATTGAACCCAACATCTAGAAGTCTGGAGACTCAGCCAGGTGAACATAATTATTCTTAGGTATATCAGAGGCGAGGAACCTCTGGTTGTCAATGAATTAGATTTTTCCATTATACCTCATTATTAGCAAGATTGGCTAGGACCAAAGAGAAGTGGCATTTGACAATGTCTGGAGAGCCACAGCTTTCCCACATTTGCTCTATTTACTTTCTTAAGGTCATCTATTCCTTTTATAGCAAACGTCCATAATTCAGTCTTTTGGCCTATGTTACGATGTGATCATGCTTTGGTGTCTTATAGATCAAGGAAGACGGATGTTAGGGTTATAAACTACATGCAAAAAAGAAAGAAACAAGCAAAAAACTGAAGAGAAGATGAGAGGTTTGTCCACCTTTCAATCTGATCACTCAGAAGGGAAGGGGTGGTTTGTGGGTCCAATGGAGGAACCTCTCTACCCCATATTCAGAGGATTCCCAATATACTGGGAACTTGTCAAGGGGAAACTTTACCTTTACTTTTACCTTACTGCTAGGTTAATCTGATGGAATTTTTAACACATTTTTTATTTTTTAAAAAATTAAGATGCTCAGTGTATATACACTCCCTACTACTTTACATGGAAGGTGTTAACATTTGCAATAGTATTGTCCTTGTTTAATTTCTCTAGACCTTTGAAAACTCAATTATAGCGGTGGCAAATGAAGTCTACAGTGTTTATGTATGTTTCCATGCACACATGCAAACATGCATGCAAGTGTGTTTTAGTGGTGGCTTGGTGGCTTACAGAAGTGTAGAAAGAAAAGTCCCTTTGTGTAGAAAGAAAAGGTCAGGATCCAATGGTTGTTGTCGGCTTTTCAGGCTGTTTGGCTGTGTTCTGGAAGTTTTTCTTCCTAATGTTTCACCAGTCTGTGTGGCCAGCATCTTCAGAGGACAGGAGCCAGAACTCTGTCTGTGTTCTGGTGTGGTGTGTGGAATTGTTATTTGTAGCTGTGGGATCAGGTTTTTGTTCTTTTTGGGAGATTGGGTGGTTCCTGTGATCAGGGTGTTTTATGTTATAGGTGCTTTGTTGAGCTAAGGAGGGGAGATGATCTGTCACTGTGATTGATGGGTGTTGTTAACTAGTCTTTTGTGTGCAGTGATCCTGTCCTATGAAGATGCCGGTCACAGAGACTGGCAAAATGTTAGGAAGAAAAACCTCCAGAACACAGTGAAATGGCCCGAAAAACCCACAACAGCCAAAAGTCCCTTTGGTTTATACTTGCTGCATTATGTGTGTTTTCTGGCCAGAGTTCCTGTATCTTGAACAATTGCATGGCAGACAGAAATTCAGGAGGTAAATCTTCTTTGGCCTAGAGATGCATAAGAACATAAAAAGAACCCTGCTGGATCAGGCCAAGGGACCATTTAGTCCACTGGTTCTTAACCTTGGGTTACTCAGGAGTTTTGGACTGCAGCTCCCAGAAGCCTTCACCACCAGCTGTCCTGACTGGGGTTTCTGGGAGTTGCAGTTCAAAAGCATCCGAGTAACAAAGGTTAAGAACCACTGATTTAGTCCACCTTCCTGCATCTCACAGTGGCCCCACCAGATGCTTCTGGGAGCACACAAGACAACTAGGTACCTGTCTCCCAATACTGCTCCCGTGCATCTGGCATTTTGAGGTACCTTCCTTTTAAGCCTGGAAATTGTACATCCTCATAATGGCTTGGAACATGTGATGGACCTTTCCTCCAGGAATCTGTCCAATCCCCTTTTAAAGGCATTTAGACCAGATGCCATCGCCACATCATGTGGCAAGGAGTTCCACAGACCAACAACATGCTGGGTAAAGAAATATTTTCTTTTGTCCTCAATCTCCCCAAACTCAATTTGAGTGGATGTCCCCTGGTTCTCGCATTGCATGAGAGGGAAGAGAGCTTCCCGCTACCCACTTTATCCATCACTTGCATAATTGTATACATGTCAATCATGTTCCCCCCTCAGGCATCTTTTCTCTAGACTAAAGAGCCCCAAATGCTTTAGGCTTTCCTCATAAGGGAAGTGCCCCAGCCCAGTAATCATTTTAGTCGCTCTCTTTTGCACCTTTTCCAGTTACGTAGGTGTAGCAACCAGAACTGTACACAATACTCCAGGTGCAGCCTTGCCAGTGTTTTGTACAATGTCATTATAATGTTGGCTGTTTTATTTTCAATCCCCCTTTTAATGATACCTAGCATGGAATTGGCCATCTTCACTGCCACCACACACTGGGTTGACACTTTCATCAAGCTGTCCACCAGCACACCAAGATCTCTTTCCTGATCCGTCACGGACAGCTCAAAACCCATTAGCTGATAACTAAAGTTTTGATATTTTGCCCCAATGTGCATTACTTTACATTTTCTTATACTGAAGTGCATTTGCCATTTTGCTGCCATTCTCCCAGTTTGGAGAGATCCTTCTGGAGCTCTCCACAATCCCTTCTGGTCTTTGCCACCCGGAAAAGTTTTGTGTCATCTGCAAACTTGGTCACCTCACTGCTTTTCCCTGTCTCCAGGTCGTTTATGAACAGGTTGAAAAGCACTGGTCCCAGGACAGATCTCTGGGGCACACCGCTCTTCATTTCTCTTTATTTTGAAAATTTCCCATTGACACCTACTCTCTGTTTCCTGGTTCTCAACCAATTCTCAATCCATAAGAGGACCTGCCCTCTTATCCCCTGACTGGAGTTTTCTCAGCAGCCTTTGGTGAGGGACCATATCAAATGGCTCCTGAAAATCCAGACAGACAATATCCACTGGTTCGCCCACACTCTCATGCCTGCTGACGTTTTCTAAGAACTCTAAAAGGTTTGTGAGGCAGGACTTATCCCTTACAGAAGCCATGCTGATTTTTCCTCCGCAAGGCTTGTTCTTCTATGCGTTTTAAGATTTTATCTTGGATGAGGCTTTCCACCATCTTCCCTGGAACAGAAATTAGGCTAACCGGCCTGTAATTTCCTCCTCCTTCCCTTTTTAGAAATTGGTGTGACATGTGCTATCCTCCAGTCCTCTGGCACTGTGGCCATTTTAAAGGACAAGTTGTATATTTTAGTTAAAAAATCAGGAACTTCATTCCTCAGTTCCTTAATAACCCTTGGGTGGATGCCATCTGGGCCCAGTGACTTATTGATCTTCAATTTATCAATTAGATCTAAACCATCCTCTTTTTTCATCTGTATCTGATTTAATTCATTAGTCAGGAGGGTCATTTGGGCAGTGGTATCTGCCCAAGGTCTTCTGTCATGAAGGCATTTAATTTCTCTGCAATCTCCAAGTCCTGCTTTCCCTCCCTTTTACCTCCCTCACCATCCAGGGGGCCAGCCGCTTCTCTGGCAGGTTTCCTGCCTCTAACATATTTAAAGAAGCTTTTGTTATTCCCCTTTATATTGCAGTCCATATGTTCCTCAAAGTTTTTCTTTGCCTTCCGTATCATCTTATATTTCTTTTGCCAGAGTTTGTGTTCCTTTTTCATTTTCCTCATTTGGGAAGGATTTCCATTTACGGAAGGACCCCTCCTTGCCCTTCAAAGCCTCTGTAACTCCGCTTGTTAACCATGCCAGCACCCTCTTGAACTCAGCTGAGCCCTTCTTTCTATGCCTTATACACTTTTGCTGGGCCTCTGCTACCGTTGTTTTAAACAGGCTCCATGCACTCTGGGGAGATTGGATCCTTTTTACCTTCCCTTCCATCTTCTTTCTAACTAGTTTCCTCATCTGAAGGAAGTCCGCCCTTCGGAAATCAAGAGGTTTTGTGTCAGATTTGCTTGACACTCTCCCCCCAACATGCCTGGCGAAAGAGATTGCAGCATGGTCACTATTCCCTAGAAGCTCAGTGACATTCATGTCCCTAAGGCAATTACAGAAGTGCTTCTCTTTTTATTGCAGCTTGCTATTCAGCTACTAAAAAGCACAGCACCTCTGCCCATCAAAGTGTAATAGCAACCTAGCAGCAGAATAGCTGGCAACAGAACCTCTAAGCCTCCACTAATATCCCCCTGGGAGCATTAAAAGGAAATAGCTGGAATATAAATAGGCATAATTATATGCATATGCTCTTGAAGCTGAAGCCTTGATAAAACAACAGCAACAACATTCAACTCCACTTTATAATGTCTTCAATTAGCTAATTGGTGATTTAGTCATTGCCAATCCTGCAACTGCCTCTCCTCAGGCTGCTTCTCATGCACTGCTTAATTTCTAAAAGAAAAAAGAAAGAAGCCCCAGCTAAGTTAAAAGACATGCTTAGAACTCCACAGACTGACTTGGAATATCTCTTGTCCCAGAACCACACAGGCTAATTTTGACTTCTTTATTGGTGAAAGAAAGTCACTCGGTTGATGTTGGGGCTCCTTCCACAGAAAGCAGGTTTCCAGCTTCCTCACAGATTCTTACCTGTAAGGTGGCTTGAGGTGGTGTGACAATTATTGTAGTATTACACTCTGTGTGGTTCTCATAAATTCTGAAGCGGAGGCACTTTCCTCAATGATAGTCACTATAGTCCTTTCCCATGGGAGGCTTGAGACCAGAGGAGTAGGCCAGCCCCTCATATACACCAGAGTCTGGGGGCGAGGAGCCTCCACTTCACCAGCTAACCCCAGCCATATCCCTAAGGAAAAGCTAAAAATAAAAGCAAGTATGTTAGTCCATATCAACTATGCAACTTTATCTCAGGAGCAGATTTTTTGTATGACTTACCAGTCTGAACTGCCCATTCAAGTCACACCGAAACACTTTGAATTATAACTGGGATAGTTCCCAGGAATACCGTATATTGTTGATTAAACCTACACACATATACATATTCAGTTACTATTCAGGCTACTGCTAAGGATGAGGGTTCCCCCCCCCCTTTTCAGTTTATTTTAAATCAGAATTTCCAGTAGCTTCATTTTTTGGAAATGAAAGTTTTTTTTAGAGAACTTAAGGGGGGAATTGTATGGGGATAAAATACAACTGATAGTTTTATTTACCCAGAGAGGTTTAAGTGCTTAATTCTTAAAAGTTTGGGTTTGAATCCCTAGGCATTTGGCATAGTTATTTAGCATTTTAAGGCAGAATTAACCACCCATTTCTTTCTGAAAGTCTCCTAATCTTTAACACACATATTGTGTGCTAGGGAGGTACAACATGTTCATGTTCATGATGGGAAGCGTTCCAGTCACCCTACTGAATTTGACCAGGACAGCTGAGTGAAAACGTAATTTCTCTTCTTTTTTGGAACAATTTATAAAAACTTGGTGATCCCATATTCCAAGTGGAAAGACCATGAGGCTTTAAGAAGTCAGAATACACATTTTCATTGGATGAAAAAAAAATGATATCCTCATCCCTACTAAGAAAAAAAATCTGATGCTTTCATCGTCAGATATGTGGTTCCACTGCACTATAATCACATGTCAGTGTTATAGCCATTTGTTTTCTTTATATGGAACCTGAGATAAATATTTTCTTGGAAGTCATCTCTTGGTAGGGCTGCCACTTACCATTTTGCCCCCCCCCAAAAGAAAGAAAACATGGGTTTTCATAATATATACATATGCATATTTACACATTATTAATTTTAATAATGAATAACATACATTTTGGGAAGTGGATGTTACAATTTTTTGAAAAATTACTAGTCTTTCAAATATTATTATGGCTGGAATCATGTTTCATAAACATTTTGGAGTTACTCCATCAGCATAACTTTCATTAGTGAATTGCCATGAGTTAAGAAGCTGACACTGTTTTTTCTGGTGGAGTCCCAGGGCACACAATACTTATGAGACAAAATAAATACAGTGGTGCCTCACTTAACAACGATAATCAGTTCCAGGAAAATCGCCATTAAGTGAAAACATCGTAAAGCGAAATTAAAAACCCCATTGAAACGCATTGAAACCCGTTCAATGCATTCCAATGGGGTAAAAACTCACCATCCAGCGAAGATCCTCCATACAGTGGCTATTTTTGCTGCCTATATAGTGAGGAATCCTCCCTAAGCACAGCAGGGAGCCATTTTAAGCATCCAGTGGCCATTTTGAAGACCCGACAATCAGCTGTTTTTGATTGTCGTAAAGCAAAAATCGGTTCCCAAAGCAGGGAACTGATCGTCGCTAAGCAAAATTCCCCCATTTAGACCATTGTTTTGCGATCGCAATTGCGATTGCAAAAAGATTGTCGTAAAGTGGATTCATCGTAATGCGGGGCTATTGTTAAGCGGGGCACGACTGTAAATAAATAGCACCAGCTTCTTAACTGGCAGCAGTTCACTAAGAGTTATATAGTTGAACCATGGTATCTTTGGGGGATTTCATTTGAATCCCACCCACCTGCCCCCTGGTGAATGCGGAAAACAAAGAAGTAGCCAATACTATACATAGCATGGTATCTGGCTCACTCTAGTGACCAGTTCCAATAAATACGCCCTGGTTTTTAATTTAGCATTTTCAGGCAGTGGATAGTGAATCAGCAGATAGTGATCCCACATATAGGGGGAACCTAATGTACTGTACTGAGAGAGTTAACACCAGTGGGATAACTAAGAGGGTTCTAGCCTATAAGTTTAATTGTCTTTTGGGGTTGCAACTTATTGTGCTTTTAGTACATCTGGACTTTTTAAAACCATTGAGCGAAAAAGTGAGATCCCTTTGCTCTCTTCGTCAGAGAAAGGCAGCATAGAAATGATCTGAATGAATGAATGAATACAGTGCATCCCACCTTAGTGGAGGAGAGTGACCCCATGGCCTGCCGGCCTGCTTATCCTACTATCCATGTACTCTCTCCTGACACCTGAACAAATGGAGAACTTTCCTCTGTAGAGTGGCCACCCTATTCCTAGGTTAGGAGCACATCTGATAAGCTGCTGAGAGAAAACAGGGTATCTATATTTGGATGGTGAAAGTTGTGTATATGTTAACTTTTTTTGTAGTATTGTCCAGTTTTACCTTGGGGAAGAGCACCTCATTTCGTTGCACCCACTTGTGAGCGCAATGACAAATAAATTTCTTATGTCTTATGTCTTATCTTCTTTGATCCAGATATGTGCAAGTTCCTTGTGGTCATTCCATGAGGCAAAGTACTCTGGACATAGTTGAAAACACCTTTGCATCATGATGATGATGATGATGATGATGATGATGATGATGATGATGATGATGATGATGATTACCTGTGCACCCTCCAGGTGGCCTTGCCATCTGAATTCTCTTGCACAATGGCAGGTTCATCTGGGGAAAAAAAGAGAGTAATGGCTATCTGGTAAGATAGTTTAGCAGGTTAAGATCTGTGGAGGAAGCTTCTCTTAAAGGAGCAGGGGGGCCCAATGAAAAGAAATCAGCAAGTCTTTAGCTAGTCTGAGTTTTAGCATTCAAAAGCCATTCTAGATAAGGATGGCTTAAATTAAATTCTCTGAGCATCTCTGTTAAGGAGGCAAAATGCAAAGTATATGAACCATGCAAAATCCAGTTAAGAAGAGATCATGGCATTTTAAAACGGTATAGTTTGGGAACTATTTTCCAAGGGAAAAGCAACACAATATTTCAGAAGAGCAGAAAACTTTGCTAGTGATCACCCCTATTAATTCTATGCGATGCAAAGTTCAACTTCTGATTGCTCTCCCCCCCCCACACACAATTTTTTTAAAACAATCAGAGCATTCCAGTGTAGTGGAATGAAATGAATGAATCTTCTTTGCAGCATGGTTTGGAATTCTTAATCTTGCCTTGGCTCATATGCATCAGCTGTCGCCTTTGTTTGAAAGCCAGAGTTTTGTGTTTCAGACATTGATCTGTTTTTATAATGAACTTTTTAAGCAACATTGTTATAGAATTAGACCCATATTGCTGTGCTGTGACTCCGGACAACCAAGAGAAATCTGTGGAAGATGATAGTCCCTTTGACAAACAATAATTTACGTACCACTATAAGTATTGCAAGTTTAATTGTTATTAGCAAATTCATTTTTTAAAACATATATATGGCCAATGGTAGATTCCCCCCCCCCCAGGGAGTCCGTAACTCTACAGAGGCAGCTGGGCCTCTAGGCGAACACAGGGAAACACCCCCCCCCGCGCCAGAGGCCAGTCCCTAGTGGGCCTAATCTTGCTGCTCTCTTTGACCCACGCTCACCCGCCTAATTTTCTTTCCATTTAGGGATTTTTTAAAGTGTTGCACCACCGTGAAGAGGGGTGAGCACTGAGACCCTTTCCCCAACTCTCAAACCATAGGGTGTGTGTGATGATGCACCCCCCTCCAAAACCCAAAAATGTGAATCAGCTGATGCAACGGATGCAGCTGTCTCGCTCGGTTGCAAGCCTCGAAAGAGAGTGATAGGAGGGAGGAGTGCGCTTAAATAGGGCGCTCGTTCCCCCTCCCCTTCCAGGTTGCGTTAGGGAGATCTGCTAGTCTTGCACAATCCCAGGAGGGAGGGCAAGTAAGCGCCACCTGGCAAAGCCATCTCGCTGGCAGAGCAACCGTTTGACCCACAAGGGGCTAATAAATTGGAGTAAAGGATGATGGCTTTGCTCAGATATTTGTTTGTAAATGATCAAAATTATTCATTAAGAGGAATGTGAGATAGACAATTGTCACTGTGAACCTTTTCCCACCATTCTGGTTTGTTTTCAATTAAGACTAAGTTGGGAGTAAGATGAGAGCAAACACTTTATGTAAGACAAGAGGGAAGTTTCAATGGTGTAGAAAAGCAAGAAAAGCAAGCTGGGAATTAATAGAAGAATCAACAATATAATACAAATAATTAATATAGTGCAATTTGAAGATCAGTTAGGGACGTGGTGGCGTTGCGGGCTAAACCGCAGAAGCCTGTGCTGCAGGGTCAGAAGGCTAGCAGTCATAAGATCGAATCCACGCGACGGAGTGAGCGCCCGTTGCTTGTCCCAGCTCCCGCCAACCTAGCAGTTCGAAAGCATGCAAATGCAAGTAGATAAATAGGGGCCACCTCGGTGGGAAGGTAACAGCATTCTGTGTCTAAGTCGCACTGGCCATGTGACCATGGAAGATTGTCTTCAGACAAAACGCTGGCTCTATGGCTTGGGAACGGGGATGAGCACCACCCCCTAGAGTAGAACACGACTGGACAAAAATTGTCAAGGGGAACCTTTACCTAATTTGAAGATCATTTCTTTATTAAATACATCCAGGGAATATATTGCCAGAATTTTTCCATGCTGAATTGATTTCTTCTAATTGATGGTCTGTGTATGGATTCAGAGCCATCTCCTAGGATATTTGTCCATGTAGGAGAGCCACACGATCGAGCATGGCTTATCTGATTCCTGACTATAGAAAGTTCTTTATTCTTTGAAGATACGAGGATAACTTCTCTGACATACATTGTGAAACAGATATAGCAAGAGCACTTCTGATAAGCTTCGTCAGCTCCAGCAGTAGACTTGACAGATCTGTTCATTTGTTTCTTTTCCACTTAGAAGTTTCACTACATCCTGAAGACCTAGACGTTTACTTTTTCACTTTTGTGCAATATCTAACAACATATGACAAAGAACACACACTCAAGATATGTCCAAGACAATTTTGTAAATGGCTACAAGTGGGTGTGTTGCCATGACCTGGTGTGGCCACCTTTTCAATTGTTTCATGTGCTGGCACACATCAGAGAAGTGATTGGGTAAGGTGCAGCTGATACCACCCATGATCTCAAAAAGATTTTTGTATAGAACTCCTTAAGATATTCAGACTGTTGAGGCTTACCCCTAGTGGTGCTATGCCATGGATGCTTATTGTGCTTTGGAAGAGTAGAAGTCTAAGTCTTTTGCTGTTTTTGAGGATAAATATTCAAAGTTGTTCTGCATTTGCTTTACATTTTTTTAACAGGATCAAGGAAAGATTGTGCTCAATGGAATCATGGTTCTTTCCCCCCACCCCCTTTCTGGCAGAATGTCCAAACGGCCCAACACAAGGAAATAAATCATAGTCCAAAGATACAAAACAAAACCCCAAACCAAGAACATGTGGAACCTCAAAGGCTAATAATTATATTTTAATGTGAGCTTTTCTGGACACAACCACTTTGTCAGACATATTGAAAGAGAATGAATGAAATATCAGTTTCACAAGTAAAACATATTAAATATTCATTGGTTATGGGAGTCTTGGGTGTATGGTGATCTCACATGCAATGACTTATGGCCTATGTTTGGTTTAGGGTAGTGTTGTAAACATTTCTCCAGGAGACAGAAAACAGATACCAGGCCTGAGCAAGGAAAGAGTGAGGAAAGAGAAGAGAGAGAAGGGATGGGATGTGGTTGAAGACTGGGGATTTGGTTAAGAACTAAAGAAGAGGAGGATGAATATATAAAAGTAAATACAAAAGTGAAAGGAGATAGCAGAAAAACCACGTATGTTAATGTAGGGAATAGACATAGGGACAAATAAAAAATGATTCATGATATTCATCAGAAATTGCTGATTTGAAATATTTTTCACTTTGTATTTGTCAATTCCAGAGGCCTTGACAAATATGAAGTGATGAATATTTACCCTTTTTATTCACCCCTTCATTGGGCCTGGGCCCAAAGAGCAAACGAGGCTGTCGGAACAGCTGTTCCAGCAGCCTAGTTTGCTTTATTATTTATTTATTTATTTATTTATTTATTTATTTATTTATTATTTATTTATTTATTTATTTATTTATTTATTTAATCAATCAATCAATCAATCAATCAATCAATCAATCAATTAATTAATATCCCACACTATCTGGCAACCAGGCCACTCTGGGTGGCTAAGAATATCAGCAACAAGATTAAAACACAATAAAAAAAATAAATCAATACATCACCAAATAGGGCAAATGAAAGCAGATGGTAATGAATGTGGTAAAAAGGCGTGATGGAGAGGATGGCAAAAAGGATGGTAAAAGGAAGGCTGAGATCTTAATGCTCCTGGAAAGCCTGGCGGAAGAGCCAGGTCTTCAATGCTCTTTTGAACCCATCCAACGAGGGTGCCTGGCAGATCTCAATAGGCAGGTTGTTCCATAGGCGGGGGGCGACCGCCGAAAAGGCCTGATTTCTTGTTCTTCCCCTCCAGGTCTCCTTCAGGGTCAAGGCCCTCAACCACCCTGCCTGTAAAGAATGGGCATTATTGACAGATCTGGCTGGGAGCAGGCGTTCTGATAGGTACCGAGGTCCTAAATTGTTTAGGGCTTTGAATGTTATCATCATAACCTTGGTTGATGTGGAAATGAACTGGTAGCCAATGAAGGGCAGCCAGAGTGAGGGAGTGGAATTTCTTCATCCCAGTTATTAATCTGGCCACCGAATTCTGGACCAGTTGAAGTCTCTGCATCAGCTTCAAGGGTAGCCCCACATAGAGAGCACTGCAGTAGTCTATTCTTGAGATTACAAGGGCATGAATCAGCGTCATGAGTGCCCCCACATCTAGATAGGGATGTAGCCTGGCAATTCTCCGAAGATGGAAATGGGCTGCCTGGACCACAGAAGCCACCTGGGTTTCCATGGTGAGATACAGGTCCTGGCAGATGCCCAAGCTGCCAACCTCACTCTTTGTGGGAAAAGTCACTCCCCCAAAGTAGAGGGAGTTTCCCAACCCACTGATGCCAGGGCCGCCCATGCACAAGATTTCTTGTCCAGATTCAATCTCAGTCCATTTGCCCTCATCCACTCCAGAACAGTTCCCAAGCAGCGTTCAAGGGTCAGAACAGCATCCACTGCGGTAGGAAAAAAGGAGAGGTAGAGCTGGGTGTCATTAGCGTACTGCCTATGGGCCTACTGAACAGCTGTTTGCTGGGCTCTCTCTGCCCCCACAGCCCACCCACTGCCTCCTTCCCATTGCCCTCTCCCGTCACCTCCCTAACTTGGTCCTGTTGCCATTACCACTAGCGGAAAGGAAACCGCTGTTTCATTGGGCTAGGCTGATCTTTCTGTCTTTGTGGGTACCGATCAGCTGATTGGCACCTGTGGATGCTGAGAGAGCCTATTGGCATGGTTCCTGCTGGCTAACCTCCTCTCTCTGCCTATGGGTCCAGTCCATAGGCAGAGTGTCTTTGAGTAAGTTACCGAGACAGTAAGTGCCAATTGAGGAGAACCAAGTAAATACGAGTGGTCTACTTTGGGGTCTCCAATTTTTTTTCTCTCCGTATAGAGGTTTTTAACCATAAATTATCACATTCTGCCAAGACCTACATTATATAGACTCCGCTCATGCTGTTTCTCTCTCTTTACGGCATTAAACAAGGAATATCCACCCAAAGTCACAATCACTCCACTCAACTAAAGAATGGAGTGATTGTGGACACATGGAGGCTTAGGAAAAATAAAAACTAGTTAGTCTTATAGGTGCTACATGACTATAAAGATTTTTTAACTTCTCAGTTAAAATGTTATGCCTTTTGAGTACCTGCACCTTCTTTTTAATAAGCTGGAAGCAAAGAAAGTTATGATTATAATAGTTTCTCGCCACCTCAAGAGCTAGTACTGTATATATATGTTCTCGTTAGTACCCAAAACTCTTCCCTTCCTTTAATCAGCAACCAAGAAATAAGAATTATTCTGCCAATGTCCCTTAGTTTTTAACTGTCAGCTGGAAAAATACCTTGAAAGCTTTTTTTGTGTGTTTCCTCCCAACTGTGGAGCTGTGCTGTGATATGTAGACAAGCAGGATATGGATGATAGCACAAAGCACAAAGATAGGCACCATAGTGTGTAGCACAGCACAGCCACACAGAACACAATACAAATACTGCACTTTAGAAACAGAAGGCATTTCTGCAATGAAATGGCATAGTTGTGTGGTTAAATACACAGATACAGTAGGCATGAATAAATGCATTTTTTAAAAAAACACTCAAGACCACCCAACTTTGAAAAAGGCAGTTTCTCTTTTCCACAATTCTCTGAGCTATACAAAGATGATGTATGAGTCCTTCCCATGGAAGGGAAGGGTACAGGATTTGGAAGGGTACAGGAAATGAATCCAGCCATATGTCTGACAAGGTGTGTGCCTGCATGTAAAGAAAATGAAAAAGGAGGATGTTGGATGTAGATGGTAGTTAGAAATGTTTTGCAAAAGAATACAATTTAAACAAAATGCTCTGTGTGGTAGGCTACTGAAATGAAGTATCATAATTCAGAACAGACATATGTGGATCATGTTCCTCTTCAGGAGCAGTGTGCCATCTAGTGCGCTTGAAGATGAGGGAATGCACATCTGGGTTTTTATTCATTAGGTGATTTTAGGCCAGTCTCAGTACCTCAGCCTCACCTACCTCATAGAGTAGGTGCCAAGATAAAGCGGGAATAGGCGAACTACACCTGGCTCCTTGAACACATTAGAAGAAAGGCAGGATATAAATGAATTCTGCAGGAAAAAATAGAACATATATGGATATATAAATACAAAAGTTAGAATATGTTAGGAAATTCTTAAAGGATGGGTCATCAAGCTTTGAGGGGACCAACAGGTCTCCAAAGTCTTGAATCAAAGTAGTCAGCTGGAGACCAAGGTCTAAGAGACAGTTCTCATTGAAATACAGTGCATAAGACATTTCTCCACGGTGTCAACCTGAAATGCTGTGTGTCTTGTGGGCCAGCAAGTTTCCCTTCTGTGTGTGGCAAACAGTGTTCTCCACTGGTTCCAGCTGCTTACCACAAACAGCAAAACAACATCGCGAAGGCACATGCTATTTAAATGTGGTAGGGTGTGATCAGCAGGGTATTTGTCCTACTGTTTGGTCCATTGTGGAGAGAGGCTGCTTCACTCTTTTTTCTGGCAATCACCCAACATAATTTTGGGTGTACCCACAGTGTACCTACTCACACCTTTCTGGGTCCCTGCCATGGGTTACTGCTTTTTTTGGTGTGGGTATGTTTGCTTTGTTTTGGTTTGTTTTGAGCATGTGCAATCACTGGAAACAAACCAAAGTGAATTTGCAGTTTTCAGTTTGCCAATATTGTTAAGTGGCTTAAGGAGAGAGTTTAGCCACTTCACAACATTGGGAAATTAAACAGAGATGCGTGTTTGGATTGGGAAGTACTTGCAATTCATTGAAGAATGCCATATTTGGATAGTTTCAAATATATCCAAATCTGAATTTGATAGTTAAGAATATCTGTATTATTAATTCATAATATTCAGAGTCTAATTTATTCCTATAGATTTGGATCTAAAATCTCAGGGGATGAGATCTTGCCAACTTAACAATCTTATAATGGGCCATTTGGACATGCTCAGGAGCATTACCTCATGTGTTCTTGAACTATTATTACTACTGAAACTTATGCATTAGCCTTCAAATTAATCAATGAGTCTCTAGTTTGTCTCATATTTATTTTATTTATTTATTTATTGGACTTATATACCGCCCCATAGCGCTACAAGCACTCTCCGGGCGGTTTACAATTTTTAATTATACAGGCTACACATTGCCCCCCCCCCAGCAAGCTGGGTACTCATTTTACCGACCTCGGAAGGATGGAAGGCTGAGTCAACCTTGAGCCGGCTACCTGGGATTTGAACCCCAGGTCGTGAGCACAGTTTTAGCTGCAGTACAGCATTTTAACCACTGCGCCATGAGGCAATTGTTATAAAAACTTTTGCCCAAGTGACATCAGGCCTGTCCTCAGATTTCAGGCTTTGGCCCTGAAATCATAGGGGTTGGAATGATGCTGACTTGACAGTCCTATGAGTTTGCCATGAAGCCGGTTGCCCAACCCGGGAGAACATTGCAACTTACCTCCCAGGGCTTTCACATGGGCAAAGGCAGTTCTCTGAAGAATTGCTGGGCTTCTTCCCATCTTGAAGAAATTATGGAATAAAAATGCAAATGTAGAAGAGCTGATACCTTTATTTAGACCATGACAGGAGGCTGATTGGAAAATTCCAACCAAAGGGCACCAGGGATGAGGCATTTAAAAACACCCACCCCCCAAACTGATTGAAACCAGCTTTCAGCCTACCTTAAGCAACATGCCTGGCAGATCTCTGCAATGACCATTAGGGAACTTTCATTTATACGTTTTTCTACTCTACGCCTGAGGAAGTGAATTTTATTGACAAAAGCTTGTGTTGAATGTTTGATTTTTAGTGGTCTAAATAAAAGTATTACCTCTTTTGCATGTGGATTATGTAAAAGACCACACGGCTATCTCATACCCATACCAAACATACCCACACCAAAAAACCAGTAACTGTATTAATTTATTTTAAAGAATAATTAGAACTTACGATAATGATACAGTGTTTCTTACTATATAAAATATGACAGCATAAAAAATGTGCATGCTACATGAATAATTCCTATTTCAGGATTCAGTGTTAAAGGTCACATTTCCATAGAGGACGTTTACAAAACTGTTCCTGGGAGAGTAAGATAACTGGTATTGTGGAAGTGAACTAGGTTTTCTTCTCAGACACTAGGTGTCTCCATAACCACAGAGTTAGATTGGCCTCCTGAGACTGTAAACATGCCCTTGTAAGTCCCACTGAACTCAACATACCTCTCAGTGCACAGGATACTAGAGTTATATCCTTAAAGTTCTTTGAAACAACAAAATGAGACAGCGAGTTTGGATGTGAAGGCAATCTGGCTGTGACATCAGTCACCCCATTGGGCACCAGGATAATCCATAACTTCAAACATTCTTTTTAAAAAGAGCTTTCTCTTCCATTTCAACGACTAACAAATTGTATGTTCAATCCTATGTTATACTCTTAACATCACCTACATGCACCAGCTTGCTCCCAGCCTGACTACCCAAAACTGCAGTTTCAAAACAGTGTTTCTCCCATGGCTTCACCTGCACAGTTAACGCTCATTGTTTCCTACCTCCTACTATATTATGTTTTCCACTTTGTATTCTGACATGTAGAGCAATTTTTCCCCATGAGGCAGGACGTGGTGCTCATTTCAAGTGGCAGAATGCAAACGGAGGTGAATCATGCTCCCTCCCTCACTACCAAGATGGTCAAGTCTGAAGAACCTCTCTGACCACTCTCGACTTATGGTAAGTATGGCTGTATCTTAGAAGCTTTTTTCAGAGACGGGCATTGGTGGGCTCTAGAGAGGTGTGCCAGGTGTTTTTCCATGACAGCAATATATCAACAAATAATCAGCTGGCATGCAGCTCTCCAGAGCCTGCCAGGTCTCTAAGGCCCTCCTTGGAGATGACCTCAAACTAAGGCCCTTTGGGAAATTTGGCTTGGAGATTCCTGTGTTGTGGCAGATTCCTCAGAAACATGTGACTGGGGTAGAGCAAGTAGTGTCTGTTTGGGGTGAAGCAAGTGCCTCTGTTGACTTTAATTACAAAGGTAGAAAGTGATGGGTACATTTTGTTTGCTGGCACTTTTAGATGTTTAAATATGATTTGTTTGAAGCTGTGATCGGTGAGATATGTGAGATATAAGGTAAAGGTAAAGGTTCCCCTTGACATTTTAGTCAGTCGTGTTCGACTCTAGGGGGCAGTGCTCATCCCCGTTTCCAAGCCGTAGAGCCAGCATTTGTCCGAAGACAGTTTCCGTTGTCACGTGGCCAGTGCAGCTATACACGGAACGCTGTTTACCTTCCCACCGAGTTGGTCCCTATTTATCTACTCGCATTTACATGCTTTCAAACTGCTAGGTTGGCGAGGAGCTGGGACAAAGCGACGGGAGCTCACTCCGTTACGTGGATTCGATCTTACAACTGCTGGTCTTCTGACCCTGCAGCACACAAAGGCTTTTGCGGTTTAGGTGTGAGATGTAGGACTCTGCAAAAAGAGTGTTATTGATTCCTGTGACATAATCACATCAGTAGAAGTCAATAACACCCATACAGACATACTGTTTCTGTTTAATGTGTAGAAACTGGACAATGAAGTCAAGAGGAGAGACCATGACTATGACATAAAATCAAGGTCCTTCTTTGGTCACTGAAAAAGGCATTCTTAATCCTCATTATGTAGCTCCAACAAGCTAATGAGAAGCATAGAGCTTGGACCACACCAGATATAAACTCAATAGATATTATTTTGAAATAACAAATATAATGTTAAAAAGTCATAAATCTTCATAAAAACAGTGAAAACAAAGAATATTGTGTATTAAAAGTAATAGTAATGTTTAAAGCCTAGCAAATAACGCAGGTATATGTGACTATCATACATGGCAATTACAAATTAATCCTTGAAATGTTAAAGTTATTTGCATTAACTAATCCATGCATAATACATGGCAAATGGATTAACAAAGTTTTAGTATTAAACAGTAAACCTCAGCTTTATCTATCAGCTTCTCTAACCCAGCTAACATAAGCAGTCTAAATTCCCAGATATAAAAGAATTACATATTTACCGTTCAAAAGTCAAAGATTTTGAATGCTTTCAACAAAAGTTCCAAAAAGTATTTTCAAAATATCCTTGAGGAAAATTTGAAAGAAGTGTTCAGAAACCATTCCCAAAGTTCAGCAATCCCCAAAACAACAGAATAAAGGCGTATCAAACATAAAGCAGTAAAATTGATTTTAAATCAACAAACACACATTTTCTTTCTTTAAGAAGCCATATTTAAACCTCAGGAAAGAAAGTTGTATTTGAAATTAAAGAAAATCCAATCAGGACCCCTCTAACTCAGAAAGTGGAACTATCTTTCTCTCTATCTTGCAAGATGGCCACAGCAACCCAGATACAGTGGACCCTTGACTTACAGATGGCTTGACTTACAGACTTTTTGAGTTACAGACTTCTCTGGCCGCAAAATTTAGGTTTGACTTGCAGCCTGAGAATTGACTTACAGACCAGAAAAAAACCAAAATGGAACAAAAACGGCCTGTTACGGGATTAATCGGTTTTCAATGCACTGTAGGTCAATGGAGAGTTGACCTACAGACTTTTTGACTTGAGAACCGCCTTCCAATACGGATTAAGTTCTCAAGTCAAGACCCCACTGTAAAAGCTTCCACACAGAGCAAAAACCAGCATCCAAGAATGCAAACTAAGTGACTTATCCTTTGATTCAAACAAAGACATAGAAACTCCCTTACTTCTCGTAACATCTCAAAATTTTTATGCATCTTGAGGTGTATTGTGTCCCTCCAGTTCAACCCGATTGTACATTGATTAATGATTGGACCAAATGTTTGGACATTTTTCTCCTCTCTGAGTCTTGACTGGGGCCTATATTTTCCATTATCTCAAGGTTCATGCATAGGATCAAATGAAAAAGCAGCTGTACTAGTTCCTATAAATATGTCATCCTAAATTTTAATTAGGGCACTGACAATGAGAATGTTTGGGGCTTCAAAAGAACTATAGCACTTGACAGACCCTCAAAAAGGAAATAAACAAAACAAGTTATTTAAAACTATGTTCATGCCTTGGAAGCGTGCTGCGTTGCACAGATCATTCCACAGAATACCATAAGGATATAATACTGACTGTTGGGAAATGACCGACAACAACAAAAGAGGCAATAAGAGAGAAAAAAATATACAGTAGATAGATGAATAAAAACAGATAGAAAGCACTGTCTATATTCTGTGTTACTTTGTAGCCAAAGCAAGGTAAGTGCGCAACTTGGTATTTTTAACTGGAAGCTTTCCTGTTCTAGCTGATGCAAGCGCTACCCTATCTTCAGAAAGTCCTGATTAGTTCCAACCCAAAGGAGTATCTTATCTGTTGTCACAGTCAAGGACATATCTGTATCTTTTAAAATTATACCCATACAGGTGCCAAAACAAACCCACACACACACCATCCAGTAAGACATCAGTTGCTGTTTGTAAAATACATTTACCAACCCTGCAACATTCATAGAATCTACAATGAGTGCAGCTGCATTGATGGGGGGGGCTCTCCACGGATCAGTCACTGAGTAAACGGAACACTAGACCAGCACTGTTCTCCATAGTTCCATGGAAAAGCCGATAAATCTTTATCATTTCATAGCTGCATGATGTACCATAGGTCCAGCATAGATCCACAACTTTTCATTGTTTCATAAAACCAACATCATTTTACATTTATTATTATTATTATTATTATTATTATTATTATTATTATTATTATTATTATTATTATTATTATTATTATTATTATTATTATTATTATTATTATTATTATTATTATTATTATTATTATTATTATTATTATTAAGGTCCAAAATAGCACCCAAGCAACAATCATCATCCCAGTAGGACTATAGAAATAGTGATTCAACCAAACTATTAGAAATTAACCCAGTAAATTGAGGAGGTTTGTGAAGTCTGAAACCTAAACACACATATACAAACACTGTTTTCCAATCATCAGCATGTTTACTTGTGGGGCAAATATCAGTTAACTAAGGAAGATGTAAGTTAAAGAAAATAAAGTAAAGTAGAAACACACACACCCCAGATCCACTGGGGATTGGTTCCAAGCCCCACCATGAATAATAGCAAACTAGATACAGTGGTACCTCACAAGATGACAAGCCCGCTAAACGACAAATCTGCATAACGATGACTTTTTGCGATCACTATAGTGATTTGCAAAACAGTCATTCCAATGGGGGATTTTCGCTTGACGACGATTTGGTCTGTGCTTCACAAACCATTTGTTCGCAAGACGACGATTTTCATAGCTGATCGTCGCCTTCACAAAATGGCTGCCCTGTGTTTTCCGGAACCATGCTTTGCAGGACAGCCATTTTTACATCTGATCGGCGCTCACAAAATGGCTTCCCTATGGGCAATCTTTGCTGGTTGACGAGTTATTTTCCCCATTGGAAAGCATTAAACGGGTTTCAGTGCATTCCAATGGGGAAATGGATTTCGCATGATGTCGATTTCGCTAAACAGCAATTTCAATGGGACGGATTATCGTCGTCACGCGGGGCACCACGATAGATAGATAGATAGATAGATAGATAGATAGATAGATAGATAGATAGATAGATAGATAGATAGATAGATAGATAGATAGATAGATAGATAGATAGATAGATAGATAGATAGATGGGGAAATCAGAAAAAAATATTTTCACATGCCTTACCAGAATTGGCCAGCAGCACGGTCTCTGGCTCTCCATAGTAGCTGGTTCTGGCAATACATGTGAAAATAGTTTTTTCTTGTGTTTTTTTTTCTTTTTAATATTTTCAGACCGTGGATAAGTGAATCTGTGGGTGCTGATCCTGCAGATATGGGGGTCCTACTGTATCACCCAATGGGTCCATCATCTTTATATTGTCCTGATTCTGTTGTAAATTCTTGTGGCACACCTGTTAATAAAACACCATAATCTGGCTAAATAGTGGTGCTTGTGCAGTGTAAGTGGCTTCCTCTTGCCACAAAGCTTACTGCTGGTGCTTCCCAGAACTTGAACCACCAGCATTACTCAGCCAACATGGCCGTGATGTCTGATGCTTCCAGATGTGACAGTTTGTGCTCTGTTACAAGTATAGGATTTTACTGCTGTTATCTCTTGTTTGTAAGCTGCCCATGTGTTCCCTTTGCTTTTTGTATCTTTCTTATTGAAGAAAAAGGACTAAGGATAAAAAGACAGAGTATATCTTTGTTACTGCATTTGAGTCCTTTGTTCAGAAGCACATGATCTTACATTGAAGGGAGGTTGTGGCAGCAATGGAAGAAATGTGACCAGAATCACTACAGTGAATCTCTGAAACTGGAAAGAAGACAGGGTTCATACTGGAGTTTAAAAAGAGAGAGATGGTCCCACTTAATAGATGGTCAGGGGCCGACCTTTCTTCTAAAAATCTCTTGCTGGAAAGCATGAATGCAAACACTTTCAGCAGAGCTGTGATTAGCTCCACTGAAGAACTCTGCCTTGTTATTGAGGTCTACAAACCCCCTTCCATCAGTCGTGGTTGCTTGCATCCCATATCCAGGAACTTAATGAATAGGAAATATTCCAGTTATGATACATGCAATTAATTACTGTCAAAACTCTACCCAGGCAGAATTACTTTTTGCCATAGTTCAGCTACCTCTTACGGTTAAGTAAGAGAAGTTTAATTAAAAATAGCTTTGATGCCATTCATAGGAGTGAAATGAAGCAGAAGAATGCAATTAAGGCAGGTGCTTATGACAAAGAGAAAGGCATCCAGGATTGTGCATAGTTTATTGTATAAAGGTAGCCAAACTTGAACTTTTTTTTTTAATCCAAGTGCTCAAGAAGAATATATAAGACTATAAGATGTAAAATGTATTTAAAAATAGTGCTCTGACACATTCATGCTCCTTAAAAGCCTTGATGAGATTTGTGTAACACCTTTCTGAGGCTCCCCAAATATTAGTGGGGGAAAGGTCAACTTCCAAGTCTTTCAGAACAGTTCCCCAGTGTGGATATTAAAAAATTCTGGGATGGTGGCACAGGGAGAAATGATAGCTTCAGAAATCATTCTGGTGAAATGCGACAGCTGTAGTTACTGAGTTACTCTAAGCCTGCAGATTCAAAATGGAAGCTGCAGGCTGAGAGAAACTGCTTGAGGTACAGTATTATTAGGTTGCACTTCTAGGAATGTAGAATCATTTTCCTGTCTCTTACCTTTAAAAACAAAAGACTTTCAAAGCACAGTTACAAAATGTCAATTACCTTACAGCAATAGCCTCTTACCTTTGGGTCTCCAGATGTTTTTGGACTAAGCATCACAGAAGACTTCACTACTAGCTGTGCTCGCCAAGATTTCTGGGATTTCTAGTCTAAGAATATCTGGAGACCCAAGGTTGTGAAGCATTACCTTATAGTCAAAGCACATAACTCCTGTGCTGGCTATGGCAGAAGCATCAGGTTACATGACAGTCCTCATATCTTTCAAGGCTGACTACTGCTACAGCAGTGGTCCCCAACCTTTTTAATACTAGGGACCGGTTTTCTTGAAGGCCATTCTTCCAAGGACCGGTAGGGTGGGGGGGCGGTGGGCTGCCGCCACCAGCGTCTGTGAATGGGGGCGTCCGTGCGTGGGGGTACTTGTTATGCAGTACTGTAGTATGTTATGCATTAAGCACCATTTCCCATTGAAATGCATGGGAACAGGATTAATCCGTTCTAGCATTTCAAAAAAAATACACAAAATAAATAAAATAAAAATAAACAGAGCAAGTCCCATGCTGGGACTGAGGAAAAAAAACACCACAAATCCAAAAACAAAACAAAAAAGCACAGAAAAATAACCCCCAGTCCAAACCCCACCCAGAAGAGTTTTTTAAAAGGAAAAAGCAGCATTTTACCAGTCCAAAGCCTCCTCAACCTTGTGGACTTCCATAGCTGCTGCTGGGAGGCCTCCCGCAGGCCTCCCGCACTTCCACCACCGCCTGGAAAGTGAGCAGCGTTGACAGGCCCAGCGGCGGAACGTAAGAGCCCAGGAAATTCAAATGGCCTCCCCACTGGGCTCTGTCTCCAACTGCTGGGTCCGTCTGCGGGGGTGGTGGAAATAGTAGCCTTCCCCTGGTACGACTGCACTGCAAACATGCAGTTCCCAATGGACGCACATTTAGACTGGCTTTTTGGGGGTGTTGGTGGAGGTGGGGGCTGGGGGCAGAGGCTGTAATATCCTTCCTTCCTGCCTCTCCCTGGAGAAAAGGAGCTTTCCGGGAGGGGATGGTGAACAGGAAAAGGGTTCGAGAGGGAAGAGCTCAGCCAGCACCCACCCTATCTGCCTTCCTCGCCTCGAAAATACGCAGCCACCCCCTGAAGGCTTCCTATGTATGCATTTAGGCTTCACCGGCTTTTGCCAATGCCCAAGGAAAGTCCGCACAGCTGTGCCTCCGATCCTGGACAAGGCGCGTTTCCAAGGCAGTAACTTTTGTGAAGACCAAACTACCCCAGCTAGCCAGCCCAATCCTCACACGGCAAGCTTCCCCGTCTGGCGAAAAAATCAGATCTGTTTCCGAGACAGGGGCTGTCCTTCCTTGCCACGAGAAAGGGACCCGGACCCTCTCTTTCCACCGCCCCCCCAACCAGGACTTCGGTTTTGGAAATGTGGAAAGAAAGCCCAGGCATTCCAGGCTTGCGCCCCGCGCAAGTTTGAGGTGCTTTCTCCAAACTCCCACTAATCGTAGGAGAGACCCTTTCCTTCTCTTCCCCCCACCCACAAACATGGCCAAAGAGAGAGAGAGAGATTGAGCCCTGACAGGGCAGACGAGGACAAAGCGGCCGCCCTGAGGGGAAGAGGTGGCGCGAGCTCTCCCTCGGGGTGGCGGTTTTGGCGGGACAATGTGCAGCTGGCAGGGACTGAGGGAACTCAGACCAGGAGACAGGGAGGAGGGCGGGGGTGCACCGGCAAGACGCAGGAAAGGCTGAGAAAGCGGGACAAGGAGGCTGTCCGGGCGGTCCTGCTGCACTGGAAGAAATGGCTTCCCAGCCACCTCCATGCCCTCTCATGCAGCACGATGAGTCCTTGCTGAATGGTGAGTGCAGCCAGGCAGGTGGGCAGCCCTGGGCGAGGATTGACCGCCATCCCCCCATCTCCAGGCAAAGGCAACCCTCAGCTGGGGCCAGCCTTGCCCAGGGCTGCCCACCCTCCCTTGCTCTCTGTCCCTCTTCTTCATTTAGTCGGGAAAGAGAAGAGCAGCAAGGACGACGGCAACAGCAGCCCGCTGTCCTCTCCAGCTGGCTCCTCTGCTCTTTTCTTTCCCGGCTAAGTGAAGAAGAGGGACAGAGAGCAAGGGAGGGTGGGCAGCCGATGGAAGGTGCTCAGCAGGGAGGGAGGGGGGCCTGCCGGCCTTAGCTCCAAGACGCAGCCTGGGCGGCTGCACACCATCCATCGGCGAGGCAAGCGGGGCTCTGGCAGTGGGAGATGCTTCTGCTTCCAGAGAAAGAGGAGGTGACGGCTGCCAGGCAGGGCCGCCATGAATGACGGAGTCAGCGCTGCAAGGGTGGAAATGAGGCCCCACTTCCCTCGCCGACAGACCTGTTCTTTCCAACCAGACCTCGCTCCCGCCCTTGCAGCGCTGGCTCCGTCGCTCATGGCGGCCCTGCCTGGGAGCCCTTGCCTCCTTCTTCTCCGGCAGGGGAAATAACCCCTGCCACGGGAGCCCCACATGCCTCGCCAATTGAAAGTGCTCAGCAGGGAGGGAGGGGGCTGCCCAGGCTGCGTCTTGGAGCTAAGGCCAGCGCGTCCCCCTCCCTCCCTGCTGAGCACTTTCAATCGGCGAGGCAAGCCGGGCTTCGGTGGCAGGGGATGTTTCCCCTGCCGGAGAAGGAGGAGGTGAGGGCTCCCGGGCAGGACAGCCAGGAGCAATGGAGCCGCTGCTGCAAGGGCAGGAGCGAGGCTCCGATGGAGGCTCCAGAAGGCAAGCCCCACTCGGGGGTAGCAGCGGAGGGGAAGCCGCCCTCCTGGATCCTCTTCCACAGAGGAGGAGCAGCGCCCCTTGCAGCCCAGCCCAGCCCACCTTTCCCGCCCGGGAAGAGGCGGCCGCAGCCGGGCAGGAAGCAGCAGGATTGGCTGCTCGCCCTGGGTGGGGTGGCACTGAGCACAGTGACTGGCCGTTGGCGCTTCCTGGGCGGGCTGCCCACAACAGCTTCCCTGCAGTGAAGGAGCGCTGGGGGACCCATTAGGATGGAAACACACCCCTCGGCCAGTTCGACACACCCCGTGGGGGAGGCAGGGGGGCGGAGACTTGTCTCCGCGGCCCAGTTCTGGTAAGCCCAGGGACCGGCACTGGGCCGCGGACCGGGGGTTGATGACCCCTGTGCTACAGTATCCAGTCATAGCAGTTTAATGTTGCTTTAACTGCCATTGATGTATCCTATGGAATCATGTAATCTGCACTTTGGTTAAAAAGTACTGTACATAAAATAATCTGCTGCCATTTTGGGAAGAACACTGGAGCTCTTTAGTAGGGAATTCTAAGTCCTACACCACACTACACATCCCAAGTTCCAGAGGCTAGTGTTTTGGTATTCTAACATTACCAAACACTGCAGTGTAGATTTGCTCTCACTTGTGGTGGTAAAATAGGCAGAAACAGTAAGCTCCATGCCTTCCTGTAGCTGTTAATTCAAGGAGTAGAAGTCTGTCTGAATTCTACTGATCCCTAGTTCACACTATCTATTGTGCATCCATATGCTGTACATGGACACATGTAGCAGGGCAGATTGCTCCATAGTTTAAAGAATATGACAGAACACCATCAGGCTCTTTCACATGTGTAATGCTGTCAAGGCTGGGCCATGAGCAGCAGTCTGCTGCTTGACAGATGTCAGGATTCAAGCCCTGTGGTGCATCACAATTAAAATGTCTATAATTCCATAGGATGCACCCTTGACAGCTACAGTGGGACCAGACCGATATGTGTAGTGTTGATATAGTTCAGAGGCAGGGAAATTGTGGCCTTCCATATGTTTTGGAATATAATTTCCACATCACCTTACCATGATAACATATAAGTTACATACATACATACATACATACATACATACATACATACATACATACATACATACATACATACATACATACATACATACATACATACATACATACATGAATGAATGAATGAATGAATGAATGAATGAATGAATGAATGAATGAATGAATGAATGAATGAATGACCGTGCTGCCTGTAGCTGATGGGAGTTGTTAGCCAAACTCTCTGGAGGCTAAACATCCTATTTAGAAACATCTTCAGGTTTTTGTGAATGGAGTTCAACCTGGTAAAAGTCAATTGCAAGTGAGGCTTGTTGCAAGCAGTGGAACAGGAAGCATCTCTAGCTATCACTGATGGAGTGGGGGTGGGGGTGGGAGGGGCACAAAAGTACATGTGCTTATAGCAGGAGAAGCCAGCTGCATGATCCTGCAACCTCCTTCTATCCATAAAATCTCTTCACATAATTCATGGATAAAAGGTTGTGTTAGAAGTTATAATGCCAAGCTATGATTGCCTTAGAGTTCTAATACACAACAAACTGGCTAGAAAACTAAAGGCAAATATCACTCAGCATGTCTGCCACGTAGCTCTTCTTACTATTCCAGGGTTCTACAGCTGCTTGACATTATCACAACTTCGTCAGTTTATGGAACCACAGGCTGATATCCCATGAAATTCATTGCTGCCCTATGCCTAAACTGTGGTCCTCACACCTGAGGTTGGATAAACACTGTCCAAACTGGGTCATAAGCTAGGCTTGTTTACCTTCCGAAAGATGATCTTTAAAGTAGCTCTTGTCAATAGAATTGCAACTTTAAAGATAAACAGTTGTCTTCCTTTAAAAGAGTCTTTCAACACCCAGAAGTTGGAATAACTGTTCTCAAAAGTTTTCAGCTCAATTCTGTAGAAGAATCATTGGTCTTTTGTCACTAGTTCACCCCTTCTTGAGTCACAGTATTTTCTCAGAAAATATTATTAGTCTCAGAAACAGCTGTCAGAACACAATCTTTTGTTTTCCTTAGAGCTGCACATTAAAAATGACTTCAGCATCCAGGGCATCAAGCCAGCATCCAGTTTGTTTCTGAAATTACTTCTGAAGTGCCCCAAGACAATGTGAAGAAATAGCCCAGTAGAAATCAAATACAGCAGAATCCTTCTGGAAACGATAGAATGACATGTGCACAAAATCCATGTCCTGCTTAATTAAAAATCAATTAATTATCTTTAATTAATTAAAGATAAATTAATTAGAAATCCTCCTTAATTAAAGTTGCAAGTCAATGTAGATGTAATCTGGAAATACATCTCATTGAACTCTGTGGGACTTATTTCTGAACAAATGCACCAGCCATCTTTCAGGGTTGCTTTAGCCATGGATTCCTGCTTCAGCAGGGAGTTGGAGTTGATTTTCTTGTGGGCCTTTCCAACTACAGTTATATGATCCCTTTATTCTAGTCCTTTCCCCCTCAAATGCATGAGCCTATATAAAATTGTGTGAGCAGTGGGTTTTGCTAGGCCAAACCTTTTATTGGACTATGCCCATAATTTGAGGCCTTCATGAAGAAGTAGTCTAAGAAAACATCTTTAAAAATAAATTACTACTCAACAGTCAACACTAGAGATGGGGCATTCGTATTTGTATGTGAATATCCCCCCTGACAGGTGGAAATAGCGAGGGTCTGGCCCCATGGGGCTGGACTCTCCACCCACCATTCTGCCACTGATGTGAGCCTTCCTATCGCGCCGTTGTCAGCAATGAATTAGCCAATCCTGGCAGGAGGTGGGAGGACAAGCCTCTCTGCCAGGTCGCAGAGTGGCTAATCCATTTCCACCTGTGGGGTGGGATATTCATATGCGAATATTCCCATCTCTAGTCAACACTAAATAAAACACTGGCTTTGAATGAAAGAAAACTGAAACAGAATAATACATAAGCATTACACTGTAAACAGAGAATGAGAAGTGGTGGCTTACCTGTATGCTAAAAACGAAACACCGACAACTGGTAAGCTCTCCATTCCTGAAGGGCTGCTCCTCAGGCCAGGCAACACAGAGATGGGGAGGTAGGAGAAACAAAGAAATCCAAAAAATTCATCCTTACTCTGCTTCTCCTTCAATTTCTGTGTGTATACATGGGTGGGTGTCCACAGAGCAAGACAAGGGAGAGTGCATGGGGATTTGTCGCCATCTAGAAACGAAGCCTGGTACCAACTGCTGGTTCTTAATGTCTGCAGCTTCCATCGTGTAGATTTGGCTGAAGATCCAGAGACCTTACCATCCAGCCAGGAAGATTGGTGGGACTGCAGGACTTGTGGGCTTTGATGCTTCTGTAGTCCTACAAGGTGGTTGCTTGCCTTTGTTTTTGGATTTTGTAGAAAGCTCACACACCTCCCTCTCTTTTATTATTTTTCCTATTTTCAAAAGGTTTTGAAAAACACTTTGCTAATATTGGCTAAACTTTCTTAAGAGTTATATTTACCAGCGGACTTTGGCAAAAACAAGCAGACTTCAGATTCATCAGACTTACGAGAACCCTGAAAGCCATCAACTAGAAACTTGGTGAAAAACTGATACCTTTGGACTTCAACTTTCTAAGCCCAGGAATTTAATTTTGAGTAACAGAAGGGAATAAACTTCTTTCCTCTTGCAGAAAAATTCTTTCCTAGCCAAGTTTTTGGGGGAGGGGCAAACACTCCCCTTTTCTTGCCCTGTGGACACCCACCGGTGTATACACGCAGGGACGGAAGGAGAAGCAGAGTGAGCAGTGGGACTGGATTGCATATGAAGTGCAAACAAAATGAGATAACGATGTTAAACCTTAAATGTGTGCAAAATGATTTAAGTGACCATTCCTAAAGCAGTGTTCGGGGGGGGGGGGAACAAACATTATGCCATTGCTAAGCTAATTAGCACTTGGAGGGTAATAAACACACTTTATCTTGATTCAGGCCACATGTGATAAAAGTAAACAACAAAGTACATCACCTACTGATTATGCCCCCTAAAGGAGTAAAATTTAAGAAGGCTGCACAGGATGAGGTAACCAATAGAACTGCCAAATGACCAGAAGAAAGAGTCTTATTAGCAGAATAGCAGGTAAGATAAGAAGATGACATTGTTCGCAGTATGGAAAGAAACATTGTTTTCATTGCTAATTCTTGCATCTTACAATTGTTAAAGGCATGTTATAATGGCAAAGTCGACCTTCTGAGTGTCCCTCCATCTCTCGTACAAGCACCGGTAGTGATAGCAACCAGAAACCAATAAAACGCATTTAAAGTCAACCTCAATTAACACTGGCAGGCACACTCATTTGGGCTGTAATATCAAGTAACTGCATAACATCACGATTAAAATACATTGCTCTGCTATTAGTGGGTTTCACTGACTGTTTTGTTTTCAAAACAAACGAAGAGAGGCCACGAATCAAGCAAACAAGCACTCTCTTGGGGCTTCTGCACGACAAAGGCTGAAGTCCTACAAATAAGCCAAGAATGAATGGAGGGGAATCTTTACAGCTCTTCTTACTTCAGAATATGACAAATGGTATAACCACTGCCACCAGGTTCAGAACACTCTTTCAAGCAGGAGAAACTAGGAGAAACTCTCATCTAGAAGCACATGGTAGATGGTTTCGATGATTATCTTTCCGAAGAATTATTATGTTGCTTGCATGAAAAATACAAGAAACCACGCTACTGAAGAAATTGTGGTAATAACCCAGTCAGGACCAGCGCTACCACAAGGAAAAGCAAGAGGGTCACTTCATGTGGCAGACACTGGGAGAAGAATCAAGGACAGGGCACTGGAGAATTGTGTGTGTTACTCAGCCGATGAGGACTTTCCTGGCTGTGCTTCCTAGAACTATCCTGCTGCTTTCTAGAGGGCAGAAGCACCATCCCTGGCTGCACTTCTTGGGGCACAGTGCTCTATGTGTCACACAGACATCCACTGTCTTGTGGAAGTCTGTGTGACCTCCTTGGGTACAACGGAGGATACTACCCCTGCCCCAGTACTGAAGCAATGTTTCATACATTAGTTTTCTCAGCTAAAATGTGGAATGGGAGTGTGATGTGGGATTTTATGCTTTCTCTCAGGGAGCCAAATGTCTTGGGCTGGCCCTAGTCCAGTTCATGATTTATTGACCTTCTTTCTGAATCCACACAAGGTATAGTTATTAGCAGGCATCCCCCATGGACATAGCAACATCATGTCAACACTGTTCTCCCAAAGAGCTCTGTGGATTTGTGGAATAGCAGAGCCTGGGTTTAAAAAAAAAAAAGAACTTTAATTCCTAGAAACCCTCAGCCAGCCTGGTCACATGATAATTATAACAGCAACTAACTCCTTTTGCAATTTTAGAACTATAATTAAAAAGAAAAAGTAGGACTGTTAGGCCAAAGAGAATTGAGGGAAATAAATCAATACCAGTTGTGGACGATTGTTGTTATCTCAAATGTTAAAGCCTAAATTTTTAGCAAGTCCCAGGCAGAATAGACCCATTGAATTAGCTGCTGAATGGCAAACCAACATTTGTGTAAATTCTAAAGGCTCAAGAGGTCTACTCTACTTGAAGCTACTAATTGAACTGACACTTGTATACTCAGTTGTTACAATGACCATTGTTCATGATAGCACATGCATTCTAGCATGAGTGAATTAATTAACACTTTGTAGCGTCTATCCCTCAGGTAATCAGATGTAGAGATGTGAAAAGGGGCAATGTTTAATCTCTGTAAACGGCACCTGCCTAAATTCTGTTTTCTATACAACTCTTTATCTTCCTTTGCATCACTGTATCACTGTAACAGCAACAGTTTAGTGATCTCATGACTTAGACTTATACCTTAACTAAACTGTTTTTTCTAAATAATTTTTTAAGCGATATTCTCATAGCCCCAGTCATATGGACCACATACACCCATTCAGAAAAAGCACTGACATTTAGAAGCCATCACTGAAATGGCCCTCAATCCCTGGCCACAATGCAGCATTACATGGCACAGGTGGTTTTCAAACTCGGCTGTGTGGCACCACATGCCATTATTGCTACCTACAGTTGCCAGCCAACTGGAAAAAGGCAGCAGAAATCTAGTGCCAGCTCCACAAACAAGTTATAAACATACAATGTATAAACCTAACTGGAGGGAACAAAGCTGGAGATCACAGACTGTCATAACCTACCACAGGGAAGGACAAATGTGGAAGTTTCATCTCCTGTCTGTGGGATACACTACTTTACAACACCTCTTCACTTCAGCAGGTCACATCCAGTATTCAAAATAAAATGCTTTATTTTTAAAAAGCAGTGTTGTACTTTATTGCACACTTTATTTTATTGGACAGTTCTACCCTGGAGACCTCTGGAGATGTGACACTAAATTTTTTGGCAATTTTTAAAATTGTCAAGGAGTGACTAAAGGGCTGCAAAAATGGCCTTCAGGGGCAGCATGAGCCGCACTCTGGATGCACATCTGGAGAGATAAAGACCTTCATGGTGTGATTCATTACCGGGATGATTCAGATAATTCCACATATAGAAGACTGTGCTCAATACTTTCCACTGTATATGTGCAAAATTGTTACTCTGTGATCTATGCAAAACTCACCAATGAATGTAGATAATCTTCAGAAATCTGTTTTTCTCATTTTGCAAGCCAGTACTTTAGGTGGTTATTTGTTTTAAATGAAGAATGAAGGCAAAGCCAAGAGATATTATGAAACTATACCAAAATAAACCAGCTGCGTGAACACCAGCAAGCTGCTTTGTATCCTCAAATAGACCTGGGTGACGTAATTTTATTTCCGTGTGAACCTCAGCTTTTTATAAATGCCAGAAATCTTTTCCTTTGGTTCCTGAATTCACCTTCTTCATTTTGCCTCTTACTTCCTTTCACTAGAGAGGGAAGTGCACTGCTGTTTTATTGCAAGAGAGCCTAGGGCATTGTTTTCCAAACCTCTTTGTTGTCTTTTCCACAGAAGATGCCCTGAGGGATTTGACTGCAAACAAAAAGAAAAAAAGAAAACAACTTTACTGTGTGGACTCAGTGACCTTGAGAAAAATCAAAGCAATGCTTCTTTCTCCAGTGCTGTATACTTTGACCTCTGAATGATAAAAGGGGGCTATCGTAACCTTCCATATGGCTCATTTACACATAGGAAGATACCTTACATGAGGTCAGACTATTTGTCTAGTGGCCAGGCTGCCTATGGGAATCTAGGGACTGTTTAAACTGTGACTTTCTCAAACTGTGGTCCATCTAGCCTAGAACCAACCTTTCTAAACTCTGGACAAATCAGCCCAGATTTGCTCCAAATGACCCAGAGATTTTCCAGAGTCTTTGGCACCACAGGGCCTTCTTTTCCTTCCTCTGCTATGTGACTCTTCAAGTTAGAAGTGGTACCACCATCTGTGACCTTCTGCAAATGAATGCTGTGAAACCAAAGAACATAATGAGTTGCCCATAGATAGGCTGGTGGTCCATCAGACCCAACGCTGTTGACACTGACTGGCAGCAGTCAGTGTTAATAGCAGTGTCTGCAGCATTTCAAGCATAAGGAACATGCTTTAGGATGAAATTCTGTGCAGCAGATCACTATGCCCATGGGAATTCCTGAGGGTCCTGCACGGCTTGATGTTCTTTCAAAGGACTGAAGAATTTAATCTTAGAGTCGGAGTTCTTTAAAGGTCATCTAGCCGATGTTGCAAGATGCAACTAAAACATCCTTCACTGATACTCAACTATGTTTTATTTAAATATTTCTAGTGGAAGGGATGCTTGATCCAAAGTTGAAAGACTCTTTCAGTTAGAACGTTTTTCCTTATTTTCCCACCACCATTAGACAAATACTGAGTAAAAGTGAGCACATGTCTTATCTAGACACAGCTTAAACGAGGAGCAATTGGAAATAACATATGTATTCTCAAAGGCTTTCACGGCCAGGATCTGATGGTTGTTGTGGATTTTTCAGGCTCTTTGGCCATGTTCTGAAGGTTGTTCTTCCTGACGTTTCGCCAGTCTCTGTGGCCAGCATCTTCAAAGGACAGGAGTAGGAACTCTGTCCATGCTCTGTTGCTGTTTGTAGGATAGTTGAGTATTTACAGTTGTGGGAACAGCTTTTGCCCTTTTCAGGAGATTAGGTAATTATGGTGATCAGCGTGTTTTTGTTGTGGATGTATTGTGATAAGGGGGAGAGATTATCTGTCACTGTGTTTGTTGGCTGTCATTAGCTGGTCTTTTGTGTACAATGATCCCTGGTCCTTATGGCTGGGCAGAGTTTGTTGACCTTTTGCAGGCTGTATTTTTCAGGGCTGGGAGCCAGGCCTTGTTGAGTTTTAAATTTTGCTCTTTTTTTCTGTTGAAGCTCTCCTGGTGTTTGTGGATTTCAGTGGCTTCCCTGTGCAGTCTAACATAATGATTGGTGGTGTTGTCCAGTATTTCAGTATTTTGAAACAGAATGTCAAGTCCAGCTTGTTCAGCTACTGCTTTTTTTTCCGGTTGTTTTAGTCTGCAGTGTCTCTCATGTTCTTTGATTCTGGTGTGGATGCTGCGTTTTGTGGTTCCAATATATAGCTGTCCACAACTGCAAGGTATCTGGTATGTCCTTTGCTGACTGTAATATTTTGTTGCATTTTTGTGATGGGATTGAACACTGTTGTAGGCTGGGTTTTTTCAAAAGTTTCCCCATGTGGTCCGTGACCCCTTTGATGTATAGCAGAAATACTTTATTTGTGGGTGGCTGTTTTTCCTCTTCAGTTTGGTCTTGTTTTCTTGGTTTGATGGCTCTTTTGATTATATTCTTGGAATAGTCATTTGCCTGTAGGGCCCAATTCAGATGGTTGAGCTTGGAGCTGAGAAATTGAGCTTCACAGTTCCGATTTGCACAGTCTACCAGTTTTTTGATTATGATTTTTTGTTTTGTTTTGTTGGAAACAACATAGTTTGCAGGACTGGGCCCTGCTACTCCTGGCTGCCTCACCCCTCCCAACATCAGCCACCTGGCTCAAGGGGAGAGAAGGCTTTTAAGCCGGAGCTGCTTCCAGGGCCCTACTGGACCAGCATTCCTGCACTGAGGGGAGCCAAAAACCACCTGCCTTCTATAGGTCACTGTGTGAGAGACAGTGGGACTGTGGTTTGGCTGCTGCTGGCTGCCAACGTTTTTTCTAAGGGAACCTGGCTCAGTCTCCCTCTGCATTGCAGGACTGGGCCCTGCTACTCCTGGCTACTCCACACCCTCCTCAACATCAGTCACATGGCGGGGGGGGGGGGAGAAGGGGATTTAGAAGGGGTTTCTTGTTTGTTTGTTTTTTAAATTGTGATTATTAATTGCATCAATTAAGAAAGACCCACTGTGGGTTTGAGGGAACAGGAAGGGGGAAGGACATTGAAGGGGTCAGCCCTTGAGATGGTGCTGGGTAGGGGAAGGAATGGCGGTGGGGGTAGAACATGCCCACGTAAGAGAAGAGAGGTTAGATATCTTACATCTATCCCCTCTTCTAGTCCTACCCCCAACCAGATGGTATCAGGTGACCATATCAGCAAACCCTTGAGCCACATGGTGCTGTTGATGAATACTAGGTCAATACAAAATAAGACTGCCCTCATCCATGATGTAATTCTGGATCAGGGTGCTGACCTGGCATGCATTACTGAGACCTGGGTGGGAGAGGAGGGTGGTGTTCCCCTCACCCAGCTGTGTCCGCCTGGGTACTTGGTCCAGCACCAATGTCGCTCAGAGGGTTGGGAAGGGGGAGTTGCTATAGTCCATAGGAGTTCTATCTTCTTGACCAGGCTTCCTATCCCTTTGAGAGGAGGTCTTGAGGTCCTCTATTGTGTGTTGGGCTTACGAAACAGATTGGGGATTCTGTTGGTGAACCACCCACCTTGCTGCATACCAACAGATCTCTCTCAACTGAATTGGGATTTGACGTATTCTCGAAGGCCCAATTCACAATGAATTGGGATTCATTGTAAAGCCTTGAACTGACCTCTGAATGAAATCAGGGGATCTGTTCAGAACCCTCATTATTGCACTGTGTAGCTATCTAGCTAGGTCTACTATTTAAATAACTTTGCTCATTTTTTTATTTTAGTTTGGGGAGTTTTATTGTAAGTAGAAATATTCCATATTATCAAACTTAATGAAAAGGGACAAACAAAAGATTGCTCTCCTGCATACCAACAGTCTCCCTGCCTGAGCTGACGGAGACAATCTCAGAGCTGGTGTTGGTGCTGGGGGACCTCAACATTCATGCCGAGGCTGCCTTGACTGGGGTGGCTCAGGACTTCATGGCCGCCATGACAACCATGGGACTGTCTCAATATGTCATCGGCCCAACACATGAGAAGGGCCAAACCTTGGACCTGGATTTCTCAACGGGACTGGAAGATGGTGCTCTGGATGTGGAGGGGCTGGTTGTGACCCCATTGTCATGGTCCGACCACCCTGGTCAAGTTTAGTCTATTAGCTTCTTCTCCCCTCTGCAAGGGTGGGTGATCTAGTAAAATGATCCACCCTTGGAGACTAATGGATCTAGATGGTTTCCTGAATGCTCTGGAGGATTATCCATCTGATATGGTCAGCACTCCTTTCGAAACTCAGGTCACCCTATGGAATAGGGAGATGGCCCGGGCAGTTGACACGATTGCGCATAAGCACCCTCTCCCTGCACGCAGAGCCCAGACAGCTTGTTGGTATACTTCTGAACTGCATGCGATGAAACGAGAGGAGAGATGGCTGCAGCACAGGTGGAGGAAATCCTACTGGGAGTCCAATCGAACACAATTTAGAGCCCATTATCGCTCCTATTTTGTGGTAATATGGCTGGCGAAACAGCAGTATTTCTCCAGCCGTATTGCCTCCTCAGAATGTCATCCAGCAGAGCTGTTTTGGGTGATCTGGGATCTTCTTCAAACAGGAAATCTGGTGGAGGTCCCGGACTGCTTATCAGCTCCCTGTGATGATTTTGCTATTCATTTTGAGGGGGAAATCGCTCAGATTCGCAGTGGGTTGGACTCCACCATTAGTGCAGAATCAGAGGATCTGTCTAGTGTGCCATGCTTAGGTCAAGTATTAATAAATGAGTTTCAACTGTTGAGACCTGAGGATGTGGACAGGGTGCTCGGTTCCGTCCATTCTACCACCACTCCTCTTGACCCTTGCCCATCTTGGCTAATTGGAAGATCTGTCAGGGGGGCTCACACCTGGGTCCAGGAGGCCATGAACACGTCTTTGAGAGAGGGAGTGGTCCCTACCACCTTGAAAGAGGGGGTAATTCATCCATTCCTAAAAAAGCCTAACCTGGACCCAAGACTGGTGGTTAACTACCGACCAGTGGCGAACTTCCCTTATTGTCACGTTCCCAGGGGTTACAACAGCAGAGTCTGATAATCCAGTCCTATGTCAGAAATACAGAGCCAATATCCAGATACCAAAGCCAAAACACACAACATAGTCCAGGGTCAGAATCCAAAGCCAAGGGTCCAGAGAACAAGGTACAAGATAGTCAGGAGCATGGATGCAAGCCAGAGGTTTAACTTGTTGCTTCCACAGACTTTCAGCCGTCTGAGAGCTGTTTATATAGTAAAACAGTCCTTGAACTACTGGAAGCCTTTTCATCCTGTCAGAACTCAGGGCTAGTTGATAGGATGTTTCTGCGGGCAGCCTTCAAGCGATCCTCTGACCTTTGTGTCATAAGTCTTCCCTGAAGCCTGGCCCTCAGTCTATCTACTGGGGGAGGAGAATCTGGAGGCGATTCACCTGTTTGTGTTTCTAATCGCTCAGCATTCTCCTCAGCTACAGTTAACTCCTCAGGTTCTGGATCTTCGGCTGCACTCATGACACTTATTTGGGCAAAGTGTTGCAGTGGGTTGGGGCCAGGCAACTCCAGGCATTACTGGATGAAACTGATTTTCTGTATCCATTTCAATTGAGTTTCAGGCCTGGTTTTGGTACGGTGACTGCCTTGGTCACCCTGTACGATGACCTTTGCCAGGAGAGAGACAGGGGGAGTGTGATCCTGTTGATACTCCTGGACCTCTCAGCGGCTTTCAACACCATCAACCATGGTGTCCTTTTGGATAGGCTGGCTGGGTTGGGAGTTGAGGGCACTGTTTTATGGTAGTTCCACTCCTTCCTTGCTGACCATGTCCAGAGGGTAGTGCTGGGGGACAATTGCTCTGTCCCATGGCGTTTACGTCATGGGGTCCCTCAGGGATCAATACTGTCCCCAATGCTGTTTAACATCTACATGAAACTGCTGGGAGAGATCATCAGGAGGTTTGAGCTGAGGACTCAGCAATACACAGCTCTACCTCTCATTTTCCACCAATCCAGGTGAGGCGGTTTCTATGCTGAACTCGTGTCTGGACCTGATAATGGACTGGATGAGGGTTAATAAATTGAAACTCAATCCAGAAAAGATGGAAGTGCTGTTAGTGGGTGCTTTGCTGGACAGGTTGGAGGGCCATTTCCCTGCCCTGAATGGGGTTGCACTCCCCTAAGGGACAGGGTCCGTAGCTTGGGGGTGCTCCTGGACCCCAGTATAACTCTGGAAGCCCAGGAAATTATACCAGCTACGGCCCTACCTGGATGAGCGGAGCCTCATGACAGTTACAGGCACACAGGTAACATCTCGCATAGATTACTGCAATGTGCTCTACGTGGTCCACCTTTGAAAACAGTCCGGCGACTGCAACTGGTCCAGAATCGAGCTGTGTGGCTGGTGAGTGGTGGCGCCACTAGGGAACACATCAAGCCAATTCTGTTTAAATTACATTGGCTACCAGTTGCTGCCCGAGCCCAATTCCAAGTGCTTGTTTTGACATATAAAGCCCTAAACAGCTTGGGCCCTGGATACTCGAAGGACTGCCTCCTTCCATATGAGCCTACCTGACAGTTAAGATCTAGCCAGGGGGCCCTTTTGAGAGAGCCATCCCTCAAGGAGGTAAGAGGGATGACTTGTAGACAAAGGGACATTTGGCAGCTGCCCCCAGACTATGGAATGCCCTCCTGAGGAAGATTTGTCCGACACTGATGCTGATGACATTTCGGCACCAGGTCAAAACCTTCCTGTTCCAGAAGGCTTTTAATTGAAACAATATCAACTGTGGGTCCTGATGACAATTTTTAGAGTATATATTTTAGGTTATATTTTAATTGTTTTATCTTTTTTATTGTGTTTTAATTGCTGTAAGCCACCTGGAGACCTTTGGGTAGTGTGGGTGGCATGATAGATAGATAGATAGATAGATAGATAGATAGATAGATAGATAGATAGATAGATAGATAGATAGATAGATAGATAGATAGATAGATAGATAGATAGATAGATAGATAGATAGATAGATAGATAGATAGATAGATAGATAGATAGATAGATAGATAGATAGATAGATAGATAGATAGATAGAATAAAGAGCCTAAAGATGATTAAATAAATCAGGGCAGGCAATCTTCAGACATTCAGAGGCCGCCCACATCCATCCCTGAATCTTGGAGTATTACAAATCCTTTCCTAGGACCTGAAGCTCCCAAAGTATTCTTGCAAAAATGGAGAGTTAATAAAAAGAAAAAACAATCCCCTTGTACTGTCTATTAGCCAAAATGTTTGAATTTATTAATAGTTTAAGGCATGGGTGTTAGGGGGGCACTAAACATGGCAAAAAAGCCCCCATGTCTTTCAAGAGGCACATGGAATTTTTTGAGGCCTTCTTCCGATTATTTTCAAATTAGGGCATTCGACTGCTAGGGAGCACAAAGAGTATCGAGGGGGTGACTCTTGCTATGAATAATGATTCAATTTTCTACTCATTCAAAGATCAATTATGCTTAAGCAAAATGTTCAGCAGGATCGTCGCCTAATCTTCCAGCCATGATATGGGAATAATAATACCAATCTGCTTTGTATTTTATTTATTTATTTAAAATATTTTTTTACCCCACCTTTCTCCTTTAAAAATAACCTAAGGTGGCTTACATAATTAAAATACAATGTTTAAAGCTAAAAATAGTAAGCATACAAATAGTAAAAAAGATAAAGCAAATACCACACCAAAAGACAGCAAACAAAAGCAACACCAAAAATGCATTCAAAGCAGTAAGGTAAAACTGTCAATTTAAAAACCCTATTCAGGCAGTGGTCAATTAAGAGAAGGCTTGCCTGAAGAAAAAGGTCTTTGCCTGTTTGTGGCAGGACAGCGAAAATTCCAAAGTCTGGAAGCATAGAAGGTCCTCTTCCGTGTCTCCACCAAACCCATTGGTTCAGTGATAATTACAGCAAATGGAACAATTTGAGCTCCTGGACTAACTATTTAATTAATCCTAATTCTTACATTATTTCTTTTTTTGGCCACAATGAGACTCTTTGAAAGAGACAAGAAGCTGCAAGAATTAGAGAACATTTGTTTCATTTGCCTGGGCGAGACAGATTATTTTGTAGACAGAAATATGCATTTCCTCACAAGAACATACATCCCATGAAAGATGTGGCAGTACGTATACTTCTGACGTTTAAAACTGACAAATGAAACTAACCAATTTGTCTGTAACTTGCTTTTAACAATGTTTTGTCCCCCCTCATCTTTTCTCTTTTAAAAAAATAAAATATGTATCATCACCAAGACAGTGCAAATGCACAGGATATCTATACTTAGAACTGTTGCTTTCTTCCTGACTTGTTTAGATGCCATAAGAAACTTAGGGGTTCCTGAATCTGTAGTGGATTTCCTTTTCCATCAGCTGTGGAAGGTTGCTGATGTCCTGACGTCCTTGCTGAATCTCTGCAATGTAAAGAATGCATTGTTCATTTTCAGCTGAAAAGCAAAAGCCAAATCCTTTTACCAGATGTACTTGGTATACAAAAAAAAATGGCAGGGCAAAAAGATAGTCCCTCATGGAACCTTGTGAAGGTTTTTGATTTCTGATCGCTGGCATGCAATAGATACCTCCAATCTGTGAGGATGGAAGATGCAAGGTAGATAAAAGATATCTAAGAAAAGCTGTAAGATTTAAAATTTTCTTTGGGGAACATTTTTTGACATGGACTCGTTATGCTGAGGACAGGTCTCTGCCATAATACTTTCCCTGAAGGTTTTTTATGCCCCAGGTCACCATGACAGGCCTCTCTGTTCCTTCTGCTGTAAGCTGTGTCTACTTCTTTCATCTGGTGCCTGCACTACAGTAATTTGAAAACCAAAGAAGTTCTGTGGTTAAAGGGGCAATAGCAGAGACAATGCTAGCTGTCTCGAAAAACAGAATTACCATATCGCCAGGAAATTATGAAGCAGCCGAGGTGGGGGGGGGGACAAATGGTTTGCATCGCTGTGGCTCAGTGGTTCCTAAAGAGCTCTTCTGTGGAGTTTAGATCTGTAATGTTTCCTTTTATTTTTTTCACCACTGATAGGACTATTATGCTTCTGTATGTAGAAAGTGAGCTGGGATGGGATTTTGCCAGCAGAGGGGGGATTTGCTGTGTTTCCTTGCTTCCCTTCCCATTTCTCTACCAAGAGAGACAAGCAATGTTTGTTCCTGTGAGAGTGCAGCTATGGCCTCAGTTCCCGGCCTTGATCTCGTGCTTCTTCCCATTCCTTATGCGGCCTTTTCTTCCTCTGAGATGGATATTGCCCCTAGCTAGATTTGAGCCCTTGCCCTAGGGATGTCTTTGTAATGTTTGTGTTCCTCCAGTCCTGGGTAGGTGGGACTTGTTAGCCTGGGAAGGCAGCCCATCTAGGAGAAAGGAAACTCCAATTCCAAACCTCCACTGCCTTGTGGCTCTATCCACTGATGGAAACGGCTTCAGGAGTTAACCTCGAGGCAAAATCCGGAGCCGGAGTCCCAGAGGCAGTTTGTGTCATTCTGCCAACTCCTGCGACATCGCTGGAACCAGTTGTATTGGCTTTTGCCTTTCCAGTGGACTATTTCAGTGATGTGGAGAGGGGCAATTTTCTGCTTGGGTAACAGCCTATCCTCCATATTATTTTACCCAGGCTTCGTGCTCTGGAGAAGACACTCCAGCTTCATATATAGCATCAAAGTCCTCCATACAGAGCACGTTACCATAGTCTCTCGAGACTGAAGGATGCCTATGTTCCTCCAGAGAAAGAAGACTTGTAGGTGAAGCAGAATTCCAAAATCCATGGGAGAGGCAGGCTTTACTCCTCTGATCGTGAATACTCTGTGCCTCCTGCCCACAAGTCTAGGTGTTGTCCTGGATTACCTGGCTGACCTCTCATGAGTGTTGTTGCTGATGTTGTGTTTTCTTCTCAGCTATTCTATTATGAGCGCTCAAAATAAAAAATATGTCACACTAACATTTTGCCAACTAATATTACACAGGTATACGTACATATGGCAAGACTATAAGAATGTGTTCTTCCCAAATGCTCAGATCTGGCAGGATTACATTGTGTCTCTGGTGCTGTGATTAAATTATAACATTTTATATTAACTTAGATTATTTCCAGTGTCCCATGAATAAAGCTTGTTGAAATGCTTAATCAGTTCTAAAGGCCATTTCACACATCACACTGTCTTGTACTCTTGACCTTATTTGGCATAATTGAATTCTAGATGAACAAATGCAATGTGGATTCTGTGCCATCAAGTCAGACCTGATTTATAGCAACTCTAATAGTGACAGAAAGAGAGAAACATATTCTTCATACTGTATTTTTCCGTGTATAAGATGCCCCCTTTTTCTAACCCCAAATTAAGAAATCAATATTTTAAACATAAAACAAAATACATTTTTATTTAGTAATTAGGTAACGTTTACATGCCAGTACTGTCCCTGTTGCATCTGAGCACTGAGCACTGCCTACATGCTCCACCTCCAAATAGGTGTCTTCCAATTGCTTTGTTCAGCATCAGCTGACGTCAGTTACATAAGACTTATGACTGGAGGAAGTGAAGTCTCTTGACTATAGGATGCTAAGCCTCGTGAGTGAAGGAAGCCTGTTTGCAGAGGCTAGATATGGACTGTTTTGTTCTCTCCTCAGACAACCCTCAATTTTTATTCCAAAGATTTTAGACAAAAGTATTGTCTTATACACAGAAAAATAGAGTAATATTCAATTTGGTTTTTTAAAATTACATGGCCTTTCTTTGCATTTTACATTGCCCTCTTTAACAATTTTTATTCTTCTTAATGCTTCTCTTAGTCTAAACTGTTTAATGCACGCTTTGAAAATTGTGAACATATATGTGGCAGACACATTTCTGACCTACCTCTAATGATCCCATACTAAATTTCACTGGTACATTATCAGACTATAATGCAATTTTTTAATATCATGGTTTCTTCACACCCGGACCAGACTGAGGTTAGCTAAAGAAATGCATGGTATTCAAAGGAATGATGTATCTTGGTGTGACCTGAAGAGAAATACAAGGCTGTATTTTTCTTCCTCTTTCATATTATTCAGACTTGATGTCATCTACTAAAACTGAACAAAGATTGATATACGCATGAACTATGGAATTGGTTACCCAGGAAATAGTAGTGAGTGGCTGCTAACAGCTTCAGAAGTGGATCAGACAAATTCATGGAGGTCAGGGCTATTGAGGGCTGCTATATCAGTGGCTAAGGGGTAAGGAGAATGCTGTTGCACTCACATTCTGCTAGTGAGCTTCTCATGGGCCCATCGTGGGGTACTGTTCTTCTTTCTCAGAGCACCAATATTTCTGCATCAGTCTGCACATTCAATACGATGTCTACTAGGTCTATAATTATTGTGGATAATCAGCATTATTATACAGCAGCACTATCTGCAATATCCATAAAATTAATGTGAACTGTGGATTGCTAATAAGACTTAATTATCTTCCTCAAGAAAACAGTAGATTTAACATGAGGATGTAGTTGAAAAGGCCACTGATTTAATAATATGACTGGTCTTTGTGTTGATAATTGCATTTGTCTTATCTGCATATGCCATGCTGGTTTAGTACTTAACCAAGCTGTGACACTAAGCAGCTGCTGGCAGTTTAATAGTTTTATCAGAAAATGTATAGAAGTCTTGGCGACTGTAATTTAAAACTAAATGTTTTAGTATGCCCAAAGAGTTGTTATTGTAAAATTATCTCCTGAAAGCTCCCCAGTAGCCAATGCATTACACTTAATGACATGAGCAAAACCCACTAAGTAATCTTTAGTGCAACCCTATTGATTATACATTTTCCATTCTAACAGTTTCTTTTTTCCCAGTTTGGCATAACAAAAGGTGGTAAGATATTAAACCAAGCAAGCATTCAGGTCAAATCTGAGGTAACCTGTCCATGCTCTGTAGGACAAAGAGACTTAGAATCATGATTTTTGAGGACTACAAGTACAAGAACTAACCTATCAACATTTTTATTCAAAAGAAGCCACATTTCTAAAGTCTGACAACAAATCCCTGGTGACTCAATGGACTTGCGTAAACCAGTAGGGAAGAAATCTGAGTTATCCCATCCAATACAGCTTAGGTAACCTGTGTTAGATCTATTTACCGTGTAGATATCCACATTAAGCATCAATTTACTTGCCCATATCAAACTCATTTGTGCCCTAGGACAGCCATTCAGAACCTCTGCAGTCTCTCTGGAATGAGACTAAAGCAGAAGTAGATTTAGGTGCCACTTGCTAACATGAAGACCCCAAAGGGAGTCCTCAGTTCACCTCTTTGAGCAGGTCCATGTACATATGAAATAAAGTGAGCAACTAGATGGCACACTTTGGGACTACATATGCCCAACAGTCAAACAATCAAGGATAAGTCCCCAACAATCATCTTCAGGAAATATCTCCCCCCAATTCCCTAGCCAAGGAAGGGTCTAATGCTGTGTCACCTGATCTTATCTTGGCAGGCCAGTGCAGTTGGAATACCATGGCTGGAGGTATCACAGGCTATGGAAACTCTAAGAAAGCCAACAGGGACACTCTCCCCCACCCTGTTTCTAGCACATTCACCAAAGCTGTTTCTGTCTTTAAAAACTGACCTAAAGCTGGTCTGAGAGAATTCCAGAACACTACTGATTCTGAGGTGAGGCATAAGATAGAGAGGTCAATATGTGAATATAGTTGTACCTTCTCCTTCCTCCAAGGAGTTTAAGGTGCTGACCCTATTTGAATCTCAAAAGACCCTGGGAGGCAAGATAGGCTGGAACACATTTGGGTACTTTATAGTTCTCCAGATCTGTTTTGTTTCAGCTCTCATTGTTCCCCATATTGTGCTGGCAAAGGCTGATGGAAACTGCAGTCCAGCAACATCTGGATGCCTACAAGTTGTCCACTCCTAGGCTGGTAAATTCCACCTGGCCGACAAACACAGAATGAGCTTCTTGAATGAATTTGAGTTTGAATACAGATTTCTCTCTCATCCATCAACTAATACTATATGGGACAAGTGAGAACACCTATTGTCAGTTTCTCTCTTCTCTTTCTGATGGGTGTAAAAGTCAGATTCTAGCCTGCTGCTTGTTAGAAGAACATCATGAGAGAGGCGGGCAGTTTCTGAGGCACAGAGGTTCCAATCCATGGAATCCTTTCAAGAAAGAAATGGCATTGTTGTTCTAGATCCCTCGGGGCCAGTGTGGAACCTGGTGAGACAGTCAGCTCAGGTGCCAGGAGAGTGGGGTGCACACCCAAGAACAACACCTTGTAGTTTTGAGCTATTAGAGGCCAATAATCAGCAATGGCATGGCAAGCCCTGAAGAACAGGGACTCATCACAGCAAGCCTCATGGCCAGGCCCTAAGGAGGGTCCAGGACTGCAGGAAGCTCTGTCGTTCCTGATTGATAAAGTCATTTTTAGTTCCACCAGGAATAAGTCTCTTGTAAAACTCCTGGATTATAATGCCAGTTCTGGACCAAACTGTCCAATATTGTGCATGATAACAAGAATAACTCAGTGATATATGGTTGGTGGGCAGAAAATCTAGCCATGCAGTTTGCTAATATGAGGACTGCAGATGAAATGGAGATGGTTGAGGAGGGAGGTGGTAGATCTTGTAATTGCGCTGTTCATCAAAAAGTGCCTGAAACTGGATCCTGGCTGTGGTTCAATATTGTCAGTGAGCAGGCTATTTTTATTGTCCACACATTCTAAATCTGCTTCTTTGGAGGGGCCCCTTCTATTGCATGCAATGTAATAGCCCAACTAACCTACTCATTTGTCATTCTTGTAAGAAACTAATATGGGAGCCCAATAGGCTGCAATTTTATAAGTTAGTAGAATGTAACTCACTACTGAATTTGATCTGACTAATGGTGACTTACTTTGGTGTGAGGATTATGCATCACATTGCACAACTTTATAGTAACAAAAGCCAAGTTCCCCCAAATCCCATTAAATAACTTATCTTAGATGCCAAGAAGCTTATCAGCACAGCATGGAGAAAGGCTCCTATTAAATAACCCCATGAAGACATTCTCAGGACTTAGTCAATCTAAAAGGCTGGAGTGAGGGAGCATTTAAAATCACAGTAGCTCCCAAGCCTAATTAGCTCAGCATAATGAAGGGCTGTGAGCACTACCCTCAGTTCTTTTTTTACCAACTAGGCACACAAATCAGAATTCACATAAGCAAAGTTTCTGTTCCTAACTTCCTTTTCATAGTAGGAAAGATGCTTGTGCTATATTATTGTGAGACTTTTCTTGACAACTTCTCCAGTCGAGGGATACAGCTTGCTTAAATGTTTGTTTAAATGGCTTGGGAGCAAGATCCATAATTTTAATTTTTTTTATTTTTGTAAAATCCAAGATGCATTCAAATAGACTTCTTCATTAACAACTTACCAGGCTAGGAAAGTATCTTTGAGTAAAAATTTAGGGTATATGGCTACAAACTCCTATACGTTCGTTTAATGGCACATGTAAATTGCCATCCATATTCTTTCATTTCACACACTGGAGGTGTTGAGGCATAAATTAAATTCTGGATTACATACTGTAGAAGAATTTTGTGTTGTCAAGGTTCTCTTTAATAAGATGACAAAAGATAACCAAGGAAAAGATGATGATGACAAAGACTGTACATGGCTTTTAAGTCAATGGTGTGGGGGGAGTAAAATCTAGAATAAATGATCACATGTTTCTAGTCTGGGGGTTAAGGAACCTTCAGTGATTTTTAACAGTGTACACCAGTGAAATGGATACAGCTGACAAGATGTGACCTGGCAAGATAAGAGAACAGGAGCTTTTGAGAGCATATCCCCATCACACGTGGTGATCAAAAAGTAGTGGAAATTTTGGCAAAACTGTGTGAGAGACTACCACTCCAGCATCCATTTTCAAAGTAGTCATGTCAGTTTGTCTCAGTATGTAGACAAAAGTTAAGGGAAAAGAGAGAAGAAAGAAGGCAAACTAGCGGATTAAAAATTAACAGATTTATTTCCAGTGAGCTTTTGTGGATAAAAATCTGGCTGGGATCTGTTCATTAAGAGCTTGATAAGTCTTATTCCTGTATTAATTAATCATTGTTATGTTATCTACTATCACTTAAACATGGATTTCATGGCTATGGCATAAATATAAGGAACATGTATTTCTGCTACCTGTGTCTGAAGAAGTGGATTTTGATCCATAAAAAGCTCACACAGTCTTTAAAGTGCTACACTATTTCTTCCCCCTCTACTTTTGCCTTCATACAGTAATAACTTAGTGTTCTTTTCTTTCCTTCCTTTCTACTTCTTAAGCTCAGGATGCATACACAGTGAGCTGTAGGGAGTCTTGTCCATTCTGAAACAAACAAACAAACAAAAAACCCTAATACACTTTATTTCCCATAACCTTTTGTGAACTGAAGTCCACATCATCAAATATATGAAGTCATGTAAGCAGACAATATATAAATGTGTAGATATTTATATACAGACACTGGCTGAAATCCTCTTACTCAATTATGCAAATGGTGAAACGATTGGAAGCAAATTAATTTCCATAGCTAATATCTAAGTCATGTGATTCAGTGTGCAACAGGTAAGGTCTATGGAGGTGTAACATCCACCCTCGTGCCCCTTGCTTGACCGTCAAGCCTCAGAGCACACGAAGGCAAACAATCCTCTCTTTCCACTGCTGCCATCAGGTGATTACTAAATCACCATTACCACAGAAAGTTTCAAGTCCACACTTCAAGGTCTTTTAAATAGAACTTTGGTTTATTGATTACAGAGATTGATTCATGAATGTCTTCAGTAGCTAATCACACCTCAGAAGAATTCCCCAAACTCCACACTCTATCTACTTCTCCCTCTTCTCATTGTTCACTCTCTGTTACTCTCACTCTTACTAACTGACTGACTGACTCAGGCTCCGCCTCTTATAGCATCTCTCTCAGTTCTGCCTCTCAGCAACATTAATATGCATGAACCATTACATAATATAACATGAACCATAGACCTAATAAATGGGGAACACTACAGGAGGTTTCTTAACATACTAGCAATTTGCCTTTTAATAATTACACCATTCACGTAACTACACAACAGAATTTCAGTGTGAGTGTGTAATGTAATAAAAATGGAAAAGGCTTAATAGTGAGTGTCAATGGTGGATTCCAAGAGTCTTTCAACAGTCATTGGTGGGTAATATATATAGCCAAACACAGATAGGCAAATTAGCATATGTATGGTGAAGGAAATTCTTTGTCTAAGCCAAGAGAAAAATTTGTATCTATAGATACACACAGTTGGTGAGGAAATGAAATAAAAGGGCCAGAGGGGATAAAGACAGTGAAGTTACTAGCTGAGCAGGAAAAAATTCCAAACATCATATAAAAGGTGGATGGTAACAGACAACAATGCAAAGATGAGCTGATGACCACATGTAGTGAGACAAAAAGTCTTGTAAATTAGGTGCCCCATTGTACCAGCATGTGGCAGACCTTAAATAAGAACCAAAGCTTCAAAACAGTACTTTTGTTCTATGGAATCTCCCAGAGATCTTCTGGCCAAGATGGAGTCCTGGAAACTGTAATCTCTCAAAAGCAATGTTTCCAACTTCTGATAAGAACGTATAGTGTAAGGAGAGTTTTCCTAGATTAGACCAAAATTCTACCCAGTCCCGTAAGTATTCTTTATAACAGAATTCATCCACATACTTTTAGCAGGACACATATAAGTGGATCACATAATGAAATAAATGCTGAGATGGCAAAACTTTCTGATCATGCATAAAACATAAGCCAAGTAGGCAGGGCCACAGACGTTTACCATATATACCAGCTTTATTTTTCATGCATGAATGCAAAGAAAACCTTATCCACAGAGAACATGTAGCACTATCTCATGCATTTAAACCTATCTGTGGCTATAGGTGCTCACACTCACCTCATCAAGGTGTAAGTTGCAAAGCTATGCTTAATTATTGAGAAGTCAGTGGGACCTGCTTCTAAATAAATGTGTGTAAAAATTCTAAATCAACATTATCTTTCCAGAAATGCATTGTACTCTAAAGTAGCTAAGTGCGGCATGGGCTGTATGTGGTGTGTGTGCAACAGAATAAGAGGGATTGGCTTTGTCATGAGTTCACAGTCTTTATATAGGGTTATATTTACCATAACATTCATAATTAAAATATCAGACAATCTGACATCTGTTGGTCTAGCTGTGATCCAGCTGGTGTTTTGCCAAGACTATAGCACTGTGAATACATATTTTGAAAGGCCAGGTGAAAGACCTAAGAAAAGAACTATATTTCAGTGCTAAATAGATTAACAGATTTCTGATTTGTTCTTGAATGGAATATATATAATGAGAAGCAAATCTAAGCCAACTTCCTTTCAAAAACCAGGTGTGAAGTTCTTCCTAGGCTGATCTGTATTTTTATAAAATGTTTTTTTAAGGGAAAAATGAATGGCCCAATAAAATCTGAACATATAAATAATTTGAAATGGCACAAAAAAGATTTATTGGTCCATTGTAGAAGCATATTAGAAATGGGAAACATACAAGCAACATATCTCATATAAAGTAACAGTGATATAGAAAATGAGGAACAGAAATATTTACATGTTGATAAGTTTTCAGTCTGAGGTTTTGGGCTGGAGAACATTCTAATTAAGAGCGCAAGTCTATGCATATTTACTCACAAGTAAATCCCACTGTATATAATATATTTATTTATTTTAATAATATATTACATTTGTTTCTACACAACCAGTCTATAAATACTATAAGATATATTTTTGTTAACTCACAGGTTCCTAATTCTTGAAATACTATACAAAATAGAAAACTAGATACAAAAATTACGAACAGCAGTCAAAATAGATTCACATCTTTTTAAAAAATATCACGTAATATACACCGCATGTTATTAGAAATGTGAGTAACAAAACCATAAAAAATGGTCTAAAAATTTTTATATTGAAGAGTATCAGTCACAAAATCTGAATAGCTTGTTATTTAACATGCCATTAATACCAACAACATTGTGGGCCATAGATGTGGAATGTTCTTCACAGAAGCCTGGTTTATGAAGGCTTATGAACTTCTAAAATAGCTTATTTGACTTCTTTAATTAATTAATTACAGTTCTGAGGCAACCCCTCCCCCTCAGCTAGTTACCATTATAATGGCAATTTGAAAAAAGAAACTCTGTGCTTTCTTGTTATGTAAAAATAAGCAACTTAGTATTAGTTGTGAGGGATTGTTTGAGAGGAAAAGCAAAATGCCACAAGCCACTGGCAAAATGCCACAAGCCACTGGCCTGCAGTATGAAACACTCCAAAGCAATAGCCCACATACCTACATAACTATATAAGTAACAAAAACTTAGGTAAAGGTTCCCCTTGACATTTAGTTCAGTCATGTCCAACTCTAGGGCGCAATGCTTATCCCCGTTTCCAAGCTACAGAGCCAGCATTTGTTGAAAGACAGTTTCTGTGGTCACGTGGCCAGTGCAACTAGACACGGAATGCCGTTACCTTCCCACCAAGGTGGTACATTTATCTACTTGCATTTTTACATGCTTTCGAACTGCTAGGTTGGCAGGAGCTGGGGCAAGTGACGGGAGCTCACTCCGTCGCATGGATTCGATCTTACAACTACTGGTCTTCTGACCTTGCAGCACAGAGGCTTCTGCGGTTTAACTCACAGCGCCACCATGTCCCTTCTTACTTACTGTTAAAACTGCAAAAGCAGTGTTGTTAACTTTATTGTGTTACAATCTTAATGTAACTGAACCATTCCTTAGTTACTGCAAAAATGTTACAAGTGGACAGTGATTTGTGACTAGCTCCAGGCTTTGAGAAGAACATACAGTGTTGGTCAAATAAGGCCAATACTACCAAAATAGGTAAAATTCCTGAACTGTTTAGAGCTGATTCTACTTGTGGGTCAAAAGACATTAAGGGACACATATATTTTCAATTTAGTTAATCTGTTTTCCTTCCTAAAGATGGATTTCTTCAGAGATAACCTGCTTGACAATCACACTTGCAAATTAAGCTTGTGTTTGCCTTCCAATGAACAATCAGAAAATAAAGAATGCTTAATGCCAGATACGTAACTGAGGAAAATCATGTCCTATGAAAAAACAAGTCATCTTATGGAGCACCTCTTATATATTGCTTAGTTTGAATCGGTAGTGACCAAGCCATGAACATACATACTTTATTTCAGTGGGAAACATCCACTGAAAGAAAAGCCTCAGGTGATCTGAGCTGTCACAGACAAAAGAAGGGGTATTTCCTTTACTCCCCAGCAGTATTCATGAATTTTATTTCAGTGGCATTTATCCATTAGTTTCATCTGGCGTATTTAAACTGACAGTCCTCTTGGTGGAAGAGATGTAAGTGAAAGAAAATTCTGCAAGGCCAGCAAATTCTACTGACAGTGTTTTCCTGAAGACAGATGCCCAGGGACAACAAAGGCACGACTGAAACTTGACTGCTGACAAAACTGAAAAATCCAAAGGAGATTTGTTGATCATCTTCATACAATTGCATAGAAATGCGGTGTCAGCATATCATTTCCCATGCTGAGTGTAAATTTCTCTCTCTGAAAATCTGATCATTTTATAGTCACACCAGTAAACCACACCAGGAGGCATCTGGAAGATTTTCAAACTCTCTCAAACCACGCTGTGGAACCCTGTATTCCCACACTGCACCACAGTTCCTTATTATCAGAAGAAGACGTCTGGAAACATGCTTTTTCAGTTCAATGACTGGGCATGTTCTGGATGTCAGGCACAGCTAATTTAAGGGGGAAAAGGCCATGGCTGGTGAAAGTTCCAGTTATGGCTTATTTGGAGGCACTTCTTACACAGGGGGATTGCTAAGAGGTATACCAGAGCCATAGGCCAGCATGTGGCAACTCTGAGGAACATCTTCCCTGAGAGGCAAAAGTTCTGTTTCTTCACCAGAGTAAACAGTGGTATCCATGTCATCTGAGTGATAGCCGGATTGGTAGCCACTTGTTGGATTGGATGCTTCCGACATTACAGACTCCTTACTTTTACTGGAGACCAGCCCACTACAAAATAAAAAAAAACCAAACATTTAAAAACTTCAACCTCTGATTTTGAAAATGTGCTCCTATTTACCCATTCCTTTTTACTGCAAAACCTAAAAACAGCTCCATCACCATTCTGTCAGGGCACAACAATGGAGGAAGATGGAAAAGAGGATCTTCAACCTGGGTTCTGTTGAGTGACAAACACTATCAGGTCTCTCCTCTTTCTCAGCTGTCCACCCTATTGGACTGCAACACAAGAACAAATTGAGAGATAGGGCTTTGTTGTAAGAGCATTTGGCTTCCTCCCTCCATGAACATCTTTTGTTCAAGTCTAGACCACAGAGTACAGGTTTGGGACTAATGATCCCTTTCTTGATCAGTCATTGCCAGCTCAGATCTCATCAGTGTATACATGAAGTAGGACTCTTTGTCCCAGTGTGCATTCCTTTACACTTGTGCTTGTATTGAATCTCATTTGCCATTGTGGAAGCATTTAAGCCATGTCACTGTAGCAACAACCATGGAGCATTATACAGACAGAGAAAAATGGAAGAGAGAAAGAAAGAATTATCAAAGAAGGGGTTGGCAACCACACTCCTTCCGTTCCTGTGGCCAGTTCTAGTCTAAACTATCTTGAATATGAATGTGTATATGACATTTGATTGCTTAGACTTACCTAAAGGGCAACATCAGTTGTTTAGATTTCTCTTCTAGTGTCTTGAGTTCTTCAGATGCAAGAATCATCCCACTGTCTGTCTGATTATCCTAGAAGACCCCAAAGGATATATCACATTTGGAAAAAAGCCACAAAAAGGACAAAATGTATGAAGAATATGAAAGGCAAAATAGACTTACGTCTTGAACCACCTTTATGGTTGGTTCTACAGGCACAGATTCAAAGGTCTTTACGCTCACAGGACGACTTTTTCTTCTGCTTCCTTTGCAATGCTCACTGGGAAAGAAGCAACACTGTCTCTGTCAATGTTCATGCAACTAATAAGAAGGCCAAGGAAAGATGAGAATGAAGCATTTTCTAGCCTAAGCAACATGGGACATAGTAAGACTGTGCTGGAGAACATGTGACCTCCTGGTTGCTGGACTGCAGTCATCATCACCCTCCACCACTGGCTATACTGGCCTGGCCTGATGAAAGCTGATTTTCAACAACATCTAGAACAGGGGTGTCCAACCTTTCACCTTCCCTGGGCCACATCAGAAGATGAAAATTTGGTTTGGGCCGCATGGGGAGGCAGCCCTAGCCGTCCTCCACAGCCCCGCTCCAAGCGCGCTTACCGGCTGCTGCAATCCCAGACAGCAGAGGCTGCCAGATTCGACTCCGATGGCTTTATGGGGCCGGGAGGGGGTCCACCTATTGACGGGGATGGTGCGATGCAGTCACGCAGCCCCCCTGTCCCCTCCCCTCCCACTCCTTCCCTCTCCCCCCCCCCCCGTTGTGACGTGCCCCAGCCACATTCCGGCCGCAAGCACCGGCAGTGTAACTTGAAACTTTGAAATTTCTTTAAAAATAAAAAATTGCACTGGGCCGCATTATGAGCCGACCTGGGCCGCATGCGGCCCTCGGGCCACAGGTTGGACAAGCCTGATCTAGAAGGTTCTCCATCCCTGTGCTGAATGAAAAGCAACCCAGCAGCAGCCAAGTACAGTGGACCCTCGACTTACAGATGGCTCGACTTACAGACTTTTTGAGTTACAGACTTCTCTGGCCGCAAAATTTAGATTCGACTTGCAGCCACAGAATCGACCTACAGACCAGAAAAATCCCAAAATGGAACAAAAATAGAACAAAACAGCCAGTTATGGGATTAATCGGTTTTCAATGCATTGTAGGTCAATGGAGACTTGACCTACAAACTTTTAGACCTGCAGCCACCGTTCCAATACGGATTAATTCCATAAGTAGAGGGTCCACTGTAAAGTGCAATGTTTTGCTACTTACACTGGGCCTCAAATATGAGGGCAGGGGAAACCTCTGGCATATTATAATTCATGGCTTGACTACATCACAAGCTGTGTTGTCTTGAACTTCCAAAATGTGTATGAGTTTCAAGGGGCATGTTTCAGCAAACAAAATATGTTTTAGGATCAGCAAGGCATTTTTATCCACAGATATTAGACTACGCTTTTGGTTCAGGGCAGAAAAACCATTTTTTCTATCTGAAGTAAATTACAGTATGGAGCCCTTCCCTCCTATTCTGGAGTTTGAATCTGACTTCTGCTCTAACAATAGCCATCAGTGACACTTAACTTGAGTGCCACAGGTTATGTGCAGGCTGAGTTACATACATGGCCAGATAGTGCTTTTTCCTAATGTCTTCCTATGGTTATGGATACAGTATGAAAAGAAATTTGCAAGATTCTTGTTTGCAAGCATTCAAGATGACTTATTTGGCACAAGCATGTTGTAATCCAGCAAGAAAAAAGTGATAAAGTATGTTGAAAACAATTTTTCTGAAGTAAACTATGAGAATCTTTTCTTTTAAAAAAATTGAAACGAAATAAAATCTGTTGGTTTTTGAGTTATGCACATTATCACAATGTTAAAATTAATTTTGCAATCTTTTTTTTAAAAAAAAACTGGAAAACCAACAAAGAAGCTTGAGTCGTGAATCTTTTTCTTTGGATTCCACTTCTGAACCTCCTGACTGGATGGGTAGCGGCAGCAGTTGATGCAGCAAACTTCTGTCCAGTTAAAACTGTTGGAATTGGCACAAATCTTATATGCAGCTCCAAAGGCTTTGCTTCAGAGAAAACCAGCTGGGCTGGATGAGTTCCTAACTCCATGACAATCAACACTCAGCATTATTGTTACACAGTGGAAAAGGAGTTACAAATTAGAAATACCCACTGACCAGTAACCTGAAAACAAAGCTTGGAAAAATTATTTTGTGGGGCAATAAGTCCCAGAATGCCCAGACAATGCTGTCACTGGCCATGCAGGCTCAAGCATGCTAAGAACTCTAGGCCAGAAGTAAATTTTCTGCCAAAAACTGATTTTGCCCATGACATCGTGGGCACATTCCATGAATGATCTTTCTCTCGCAGATAAATTGAAGATAACTTCTTGAAAGCAATTTAGAATGCTCAGATAATATTTTGAGTCTGCAGTGAAAAAAAAATCAAAATACCTAAAAGCAAGGAAGTTCCAGATCCTCAATTGAGCATCTCTGAAAGTGATAACTGTACAATGCTCAATCAATTTTAGGTGGTCTAAAAATACAGTACATTAAGACAGCAGTTCCCAAGCATCTCAGCATCATGCTGTACTTTCAATTTTTAAGAAATTCTCAAGCCTCCTCATTTCTCTTTTAACATTATCCAATACACTTTTAACAAAAAAAATCAATTTAAAATTTAAAAACAAAAAAAAATCAATTTAAATGCTTTGGATTTTTAAAAAATACAACTAATTTTTCTAGAGAAAGCCATTAACAAGTCCTGCAGCTGCTTCTTCTCTTGATGTTTTGCATTTTAAAAAAGCTTTTTTTTAATAGCAATCCAAGGTTCCTTTAAATATATAGCAGACTGCATGGCTTTCCTCACCCTCTTTTTCCAGAATTTCAGAGCCAAATGCTTTCAATGTTGTGTTAAGTTTGTTCATGTGGTTATTATTTACAATATATTTATTAACAGATACTTAAGGTGATTGGATCTTATATCTAATATTTTCTTTAACCAACCAAAGAAACCCATTATCTTTCTTTTGCCATGGTTCCTTACAAAGTCTGCCTCTTCTAGTGATAGTAAACCACGGGTTGAGCAAGGTGGAACCTCATCCCCAGCTTTAAGAGTAGGAGCCACACCCTGCTGACTGGACCATGGGCCTCTCTGGCTCCTCGATACCACCAATTGTCAACACCAGTGTTGTCACCAGTCAGAGTGGATGCTGCAGTTGTCTAAACACCTAGGTCATATGGTTTGGCCTTTTCCTCAAAGACTCAAAATATCTCTCCAAGGTCACAGCCACTCGTTTTTCCAGGAGGGGCGAACCTCTTTTTCCCAACCCCTTGCATGATGCAACAAGTGGTAATTTGCCAGGACTCCAAATGTCGATGAAATACTACTTTCTTGGTACATACTTTCATATGTGGTGGGAATGTGAAAAAGTACAAAGATTTTGGAAACAAAATTTTAAAGAATTAAATGATATGTGTAGAAAAGACATAAAATTGAATCCTGAGATTGCTTTATCAATATTTGAGAATGTGGAATATGATAAAATGATTAAAGAATTCATAATTAGTTTATTAACAGCAGCGAGATTAAGAACAGCTAGGCAATGGAAATCAAAATCTGAATTTCAAATGGATGAATGGTATAATGAAATATGGAATATAGGTATAAATGATAAATTAACTTGTAATCTAAAGTTTAAGAAAGGAGAGTTGAAAAAGAATATTTTTAATGAAATATGGGGCAGATTCTTTGAATATGTATTAACAAGAGGAAAGGGGAAAGCTCCAAATCAAGAATCAATGCAGTTCTGGAGAGGAGAACAATAAAAGAAGAGGAAGAATAGAGATGGAGGAAGAAGATTATTGCAAGAGGTCCCATCTACGGTGGAGGGGAACACAGTTATATTGTATTTTGATTTATGTATTTTATGTTTATATTTATGTTTTAGTTAATAAAAAAATAATAATTAAAAAAAGTCAATGAAATACTACTCTCATTGTGTCTCAGCACTGACCAAGTTAATTAGGCCGATGGGAACTAAGGTTTGACAATATACAAATTACCAAAGGGTAATTACTGCAGCCCAGCAAACACGGTTAGATACAAATAATGAACAACATTAACACCTTCCTCATTCTTAGCACTTTTGCTGCAAGTTCAAGTACCAAAAAAATTGGAGGAGGTTGTTTAGACCTCCCATTGTGGTGGAATGCCCATGTCCCACCTGTCCGTCATGTGGAGCTCTACAACTGGAGCCTATGAGAGGACAAGAGGGCGGAGTCAAAGAGACCATTTGAGAGATTTGGAGACTGAGAGAGGAGGAGAAAGGAGGTTTTTGAAGGTTTATGAGAGAGATTGGAAAATTGGTATAGTTAGTTGATGTGTTAAAGAATAGTTAAAGAACAGAAGTATATTAAAATAGATAGACAGTCATCAGATCTTATTCCAGTGATTGATATGAAGTAATACAAATAAAGAAATGTGTTTAATATCCAAGTTTAATGAGTGCAACATAATAAAATATCTATGAACCTACTTGTGTGATTCAACAACCAAATAATAAATAATCAGTTATATTTGAAATGCCTATGCAACATTATTGGTAAGGTGTGGATAAAGATCCACTGGTGGCAGATGTTGAAAGGAGAAATAAGCAAGTCGTGTCCAAAGGTGGACCTGGGTTTGAGGGAAACAAATTAGGGACACTGGGGGTGCGCGACAGTCATTATATTACCTCATTTCCAGTGTGCTGTCATAATGGAATTGAGGATCACACATTTCCTCTTCTTCTATGCAGGAAACAGGTGACGTTGGCAAGGAGAGTCCAGAATCCTCTTCAATGTTTAGGAGTGCAGTTTGTGGAAGGACAATATAGTCTTTACCATCCTGGTGTAAAAGATACCACAAAAATAGATTTACACTTTCAGCTGAGTTGTGCAAATTTGTGTTTTTGGACTACAGCTCCCAGAATTTCCTAGATAGCTGTTGGAATTCTGGGAATTATAGTCCAAAACCACAAAACTGCACAGCTGTAATTTCCAATATTTCAGTTAGAAAACATAGTCAGTTTTTAGAGAGATGTCTGTAGATTGAGGAGCATGGCTGTACCTGGCAAACATTTGCTTGCAACAAATTTCCAAGATGCTCCACCAAATCTGAAAATGTGGGTCTTTGTTTGGGTTCACCATGCCAGCAATCCAGCATTGTCTGATACCTGGAAATGAAATAAACAGGTATTGTTATTGTTGTTTGTGACACCAAGTCATTTCTGACTTATGGCAACCGTAACAGGGTTTCTGAGGTATGTGGGATGTTTCAGGAGTGGTTTATGATTGTCACCCCCAAGTGAGTTTCCATGACCAAGTGGAGATCTGAATCCACATCTCCTTGGTTCAAGTCCAATACTTTATCCACTGCATTACGGAGTTATTTACATGTCATAATTAGTAAACCAACATGCCATTCATTAACAGATTCTGCAAGAACAGGAGTGATGGTAATCAATTTTCAGCAGATCTAAGGTGCAAAGTTTGATCTCTTGGAACCTCTGGGAAATGCACCACAGCCAGAAATGTGTTTTTACCTATCCTCTCAGAAATTACTGGAAGTTTTGCTTGCAGAGGAGGGGCATGGGAAAAGCACATATCACACCAAAGCTAAACCCTATAATTTGCTGTAGAGGGATAAAATGAATTGCATAGGAGAGAGAGCTTGAGGGGAGTTGGGAGTTAAAAAAGCTGGCACAAGCCACATTGTGGGCCATTGGTTTCCCCTTGAAGGAGTGAACAATACTCAAAATTCTACTACAGGAAGGCAGGTAGGCAGACAAGATATTCTTAGTCCGAATGTCTCCCAACCACCAGTGGCAGGATTAGACTGACATTTTTCCATGCCTCACCCCTTGTTTGTTTTCAATACTTGCACGAAGGCATATTTGCACCAGTGAGATTTCTTACATTTCAGGGGTTGTGTAGTCTGGGGGCCTCATTCTTGTTCCCTCTTTCAGTCTTCTGCAGAATTCCTCATCAATTTTTACACCAGGATATGGTGAGGCACCTAAAAATACAAGTTAATATTTTTGTAAAGAGGTCAGAATGTTGGCATGATTGTTCAACTTTTATCACAGTTTACTGTATGAGAGCTAATTAAAATTGTAGAGGATCACTTAGATTGTATCCACAGAGTACTAATTAGACAAAATTTGCAGGAAGTATGAGTCTGTTTCCATGACCATTTATTCACAGAATGATACTAAAATGTCTGGATATTTTTTTGAGTTCTGATTTGTCAGATCAGATACACCCATGTTCAATAAATGCACTAGTCTGAAAAGACTCCCTTGTTGAAACTACTTAAATCTCTGCCTGAAAAGGAAAGCCTTTCCCTGCTGATGAAAGAGGGGGCCAACTTGGCTTCTTGGGAAACCACTTTCCACACCCAGGGAGCAGCCACTGAAAAGGCCCCTCTCATGTCCTCACCAAATGAGCCTGTGAGGGTGGTGGAACCACAAGAAGGTCCTCCTTGAAAACTGACTTTTCAACTGCATCTTCATGTGAAACCCTCCAGGAAAAAAAAAGACTGTCAAGGGCCCCTGCTGAAAGAGGTGGGCTGTGGTGTGCAGAGCTGAGGAAGAGAAGACACCCCAAAAAGTGTGGCTACTTCTGAACCTATAAAAATCAATAGGAATTATTTCACCATTTTAAATGGAGGTAAAACTGATGCCATAAACCAGCCCACCTTGTATATTACTGAAAATAAGAGAACTTAAAAACTCTACATTTTTATTTAAGTATTTGGTAAACATTCTGAAACTTGTCCTGAATTTTTGGAGTTCCTGTATAACCTAATTCTGAAAACAGGGCAAAAATTTGTATTTTATGACTCATTTCTTAACATTTGAGAAGGTTTGGCCCTATCTATATTTGCCCTGGAGTCAGTTTCACTGCACTCAATGGCACTTCTTAGCAGATAAGCATAGAACAGTGATCTTGGTCACAAAGAAACGTGACTTACCTAATGAAAATATCTCCCACAGCAACACTCCAAATGACCACACGTCACTCTGGATCGTATATACTCTATCAAAAATAGTTTCTGGGGCCATCCATTTCAATGGTAGCCTAGCCTAAATGTGTTTAAGAAACAAGAATTTATTATTTTTATGTATTGCATACCAAACTATAACAAAGTTATTAAATAGTTTACACTAAAAGTAAAAACTAAGAATGAGAAACTGTCTGGGTTGCTCAGTGCTTTAGGTATCTGGAGGTGGAGCCATAGGTTGGGAGTCCAATTCCTCACTGTGCCTCCTGTGAGTACAGCCACTAGAGCCAACCTGTGTAGCCTTGGGCAAGCTGCACAGGCCCAGGGCACCCCCAGAAGAAGGGAATGGTAAATCACTTTTGACTATTTTCTACCTTGAAAACCTCTGGAAAAGGTCACTATAAGTCAGAATTGACTTGACTGCACATGGCTATTATTATATGAATAAAGAAATTACAAAATGTTAACAAAACAAGGAAGAAAACAAAGTATCAAACATATTTAAACATATGTTAATATTTTCAATTAAAGGTTGCCTGATGTCAGATACAGATACTTACATCTCCTTTCCTAACGTAATCTGGATCTTTGTAGATATCCCGGGCCAATCCAAAATCGCATATTTTGACCACATTATTCTCTGCTAAGAGGATATTGCGAGCTGCCAGATCTCGATGGATACACTGCCAGGAGGGGGGGGAAAAGCAGCAGGTCAGTTATTTGAATTCTTCCAGAGAATTATTATTTTCACAACCCCTCCAACCATGCTTCAAATTAGTATACTCTTTGCAAGGTCCAGTTCTTTGTAGCTATCGTGATTGTTGTTGTTGTTTAGTCGTTAAGTGGTGTCCGACTCTTCATGACTCTTCATGGATCAGAGCATGCCAGGCCCTCCTGTCTTCCACTGCCTCCCGGAGTTTGGTCAAATTCATGTTGGTAGCTTCGGTGACACTGTCCAACCATCTCGTCCTCTGTCATCCCCATCTCCTCTTGCCTTCACACTTTCCCAACATCAGGGTCTTTTCTAGTGAGCAATCACGGTTGATTTCCTTCAGAATGGATACGTTTCATCTCCTTGCAGTCCAGGGGACTCTCAAGAGTCTCTTCCAGCACCACAGTTCAAAAGCATCAATTCTTCGGTGGTCAGCCTTTGTTATGACCCAGCTCTCACTTTCATACAATACTACTAGATAAACCACAGCTTTGACTATGCTGACCTTTGTCGGCAAGGTGAGGTCTCTGCTTTTTAAGATGTTGTCTAAGTTTGTCATCACTTTCCTCCCAAGAAGCAGGCGTCTTTTAATTCATGCTCTCATGATAGGGCTGTTGAAATAATGTTCCACTGCAACTCAAGTTACACTCAGTTTAAAGATGTTGTTTCTGTTGAGCTACACTCACGTCAAAATACTCCACCACTTCATAAAATAAATCAAAGTCTTGTTTGTTTGAAAAGGAACCTCTTGCCTCTGGAAAGATTATATGCCCAAGAGAAGACTCGGCTATAAACATACCATGTGTTGAAAGATTTTGATTTAGAAGAGGTTTCAAACAAGCAATTCTTCACAAGCATTCCAAGGAAGCAGAGGCTTAAAAGAGAATCATGTGGGAAATTGTTCTCAAAAGATTGGTGGATCTACGCTTTAATATATTGAACTATATGATTAGCCGATTGTGTTAAGCCACTTCCCATAAATTTGCTTTCTCTATTTAGCAGGTTAAAAAAAATTAACAGTAGTGGGGGGGGGGGGATCAGACAAAAGACACCTCATAGCCTGCTCCAGCTGACATATCTCCATCTTCTGCTAGATGCCTCCTATTCAGTTGTGTCATGTTTAAGTTTTTGACATTCAGGCACTCATCACTGCAGCCACCATAACTGCACATCCCCAAGAACAATGCAAAAATGCAGGCACATGTGTACAGTATGTGCATAATACACAGCACAGAGTTTGGAAAAAAAATACTTTTTGGACTCCAACTTCCAGCATCCTCCAAGCAGCATGGCTCAGAGTTGCCCTATTCCCCAGGCCCCTACCAAATGAACAGCAGGCATAGATATCATCTCCTGTTCTGGCAAGGCTAGTTGCTTCATTCTTGGTGTATTCAATAGTATTTCATAAATTGTTACTCAATACATGGGATAGCAATCTACAAACACATCATGATCTTATATCATAGACTTCAACAGGGCTGATACTCAGGTAGGCATGCACAAGATTGCAAGTGAAGTTCCCTAAGGAAATGGCATAGGCATGCTTCATCCATCGAGCCATACAAAATGGGCAGCTAGCTCCCTATGTGGTGCTGTTGCATTTTTGCCAAAGTATGTGGTAATATTGATCACTTAGACTTAGAATGTTCAGACATGCTGAGTGAGCTCCGGATATTAGCACAACCGTTTCCTCTGACTGAGTGCTATCTTTCTATAATTTCCTGAAGCATGGAGTTTGCTGAGAAATGTCATTTCCTTACGGACAGAAATTCCTTACTTTCCGTGAGGCCAGAAATTCCATTCCCCGGGCCACCTGGAAGCTGTAGCAGATGAGGTCCTCCAGGCTCAGAGCATTTTTGTAAGGATCTTCTGGTGTCCCTGCAGTGGGAAAATATTAATTTATATGCAATGTCCATTACAGAACCTGGAAATGTTACTTTAGAAATTCAACTTCCAGAACTGCTCCATGTCCAGTTAGTACAGTCAGCTGACAGGCTGGCTTGGGGATTCTTGAGAATTCTAATCTGAAAAAAGTAACACTATCAATTTTTGAATTAATATTGCTGCACATCATAATTAACACTGTCCAGTAACAGAAGATGCCATCCTTCCTTCTTTGAGAAGACTAGATTTTATAGATTCCTTTTTTTTCACTCAATAATCTAGTTATGCAACAGAAATTAACCTCAGTGATTTAGACTGCCATCTTAGACTTTCCTACTTGAAAGTAATCCCCATTGTATGCAATGAGTCTTCCTTCTAGATCTCCAAACAATGGCCTGCAGGCCACATCTGGCCTGCCTTGCCTTTTTATCCAGCCCAGGCATAGGAAGAAGAAGAAAAGGGGACCCAAGCAATTCCCCACCCCCTTCCCTCCTTCGGCCCTTGAAAATGTGTAAAATATAGGATGTGGCCCTCACACCAAAAAGTCTGGAGACCCCTGTTCTAGGTATATGAAACTGCATTATTGAAGGAAACAATATCAGAATAATGAACTTTTAACATAGTTTTAACTTTGAATGATCATAGGAACAATATTGCCTGGAAAATTGCATAATGAAGGCATAGTTCTCTTTAAAAGAAAGGTTCACTTCAACTTCCATTGACAGATATATCTTTGGAACTAGAGGTGAGCAAATACCATCTGATTCAGTCCTGTCTCAATTACCTGTCTCACTGATGACAACCAATTTACTTCAAGCCAACTGGTAGCCTGCCTGCTTCAGTTCATATTAGAATATTTTGAAGTATTTGTACATATCCAAATAGCAAGGTAGAAATGAAAATGAGGAAAATAAAGGCCTATGACCCAGAATGAAGAGGGTGAAACTGAGCATCACCAACTACTGCTAGACTTACAGTATGCTGGCAAAGCTCCCACTGATATCCTTCCACCCTCACCCCATTCTAGAAGCAATTCAGATAGCTTAGGCCCCAATCCTAATGCCATTGAGATGTATGTCACTCAGAAAGGCATGAATTCACATACAAACACACACAGGCATTTAATCCATTGCTTTAAATCTGCCATTGTCCTTCCCTAGAAGAAGATTTGGCCTTCTATCAGATATTTACTCACACTATGTGGAATTTAAGAAAATATGGATTTATCTCAGTGAATGCTGAAAAGCCAGGGCAGTCCTAAACATGAACATGTGTCCTCCTCAGTGTCTATTGTTGTGAAGATAAAAAGGGGTGGTTGAAAGCTATGTACACACTTTGGGCTCGACAAAGGAAAGGTGGAATATATGTGCAACTTAGAAACAAATAAGGTGAACCTTACCTTCTTCCTCTACATCGCTAAGAGATCTCTCTTCTCCAAATCCTGAACTTGCTGAACTTTGGCTACTTGCAATACTGTCCAAGCGTTTCTTCAGGTCTTCGCCATGCCCTTGTCGACGCCTGGCATTATTACTCTGTGGAGTTTGAAAAGGGAAAAGAATGTTCATTGGCAGAAAGTACAGCAGTGAAAATCAGAGTTTGCTAAAAGAACGTAAGTATCTGTGCTGAAACTATCCATGCAGCTAGACACATGGGATTAAAGAGAAAGAGTCAGTTTTTATATGACAGGAACAGGGTTTCCATCTTTAATCTCTGTCCGCAGAAAATCACTAATGTCAGACCGATGGTTTCTTTACTCCCACTAGCCACACTACTATCAGGTAGCATTTGTGTTGAGAATATCTATACCAACAAGCTATGCACATTATTTCCAATCCAGGTAAAATAAGTAGTTGTTAAATCCTAGTGAAACGATAATCTGATGATTTTCTTCTTAGTTCTACTAAATTCATGACCAAAGCAACCATCCATAGGTTTGGCACTTCAGCTGTGACCAACATGGCTGAATTTGAGCTGAAGAATTAAGACTGGCTGAAGCCAAACCTATAAACAGTTGCAGAGGATAAGATTGCAGCACTCCTCGTTCTATACAGAGAAGCTGGCTGGATTAACAATTGAATTTTCCTTTAACAATGGTAAAAGGATACTGTCCAGAATGCAGCAGACTAATGCAGGTTTTGAGGCTTATACACCTCTGCCCTACAACAGACACAAAAAATACAGAATCCAGAGGAAGTAGCCATCACCTCAACCTCCCCAGCTGACTGGATAGCTGTGGGAGCTGACTGCAGACAGGAATACAAATAGAAAACAGGTTTGATCATTAGAATGATCATCTATGGCAGTGGTCCCCAACCTTGGGCCTCCAGATGTTCTTGGACTACAACTCTCAGAAACCTTCACCACCACCTCTGCTGGCCAGGATTTCTGGGAGTTTAAGTCCAAGAACATCTGGAGGCCCAAGGTTGGGGACCACTGATCTATGGGAACTGTGAAAATCTTAACTGTGTGTACACCAAATAATACAACAGTAAATAGTAAGAGTGAATACAAGCCAACGTTGACCTACAAATGACACCTAAAGTTTAGGTTTCGTGGAGAAATAGTAAGAATTAATTTCAGTACAATTGGCGGCAACAGACACAGCAAATCTCACAGCGGAGACATTAGAAGGCTTTGAACAAGCGATAAAACAAAAGCATTCATTCCCCTGTATTTTATGCACACCTCACCTTGTACGGAATGAAATCACTCCTCTTGGATCTTAAATATACTGACAGATTTCCAAACTTGCAGTACTCTACAATCACCATGAGTGGGCCTGCAAAAATAAAAAGCAGACATGTTTTTAAAAAACTGTTCTTGCTTTTTTTTGTAACAGCTGTCTCTACCAAGCCTGCTATACTTGTGGTCTGAGAAGCTAAAATGTCCAACTTGCCAGTCATGAAAGACTTAAGAAGCCTCCTGCTTAGCTTCGTGGGTCAAATGTTACATAATCTGCTATGTATAACACTTGTCACAACAGAAAAAAGTTTTCAGAAGTTCTCTCTCTACACAGTATTTTGTGAAGATTCAGAAAATATACACAAAATATTGATACTTTGTTTTCATTAAGTTTTCACCGATCATGTTCAGAGACCCGCTTTGGGCTCACACCTAAATGGAATATCTGGTGATATCCTGGGTCTGTTTTACCACAAAAAATGGCTTCACACAGCACCACATATCACATCTGCACCACACATTATAACGTCTGTTATTTGTTCTCGAGGTGGTGGTTGTGTGGGGGTTTTTTGGACTACAGCTCCCAGAATCCCCAAACCAAAATGTTGGCTGAGAAATTTTAGAAGTTATTGTCACAAAATCTCCGCTCTGTTGTGCTGTACAATGCTGTTTTGTAGTTGCAGTTTCTTCATTGCTGATCTCAAAGATGCAGACAGATATAACCAACACTGATTGATCTCATCTTATTTAGTAACTTACACAGAAGCAAGCTTGGATGTAGTACTTGGATGGGAGACCACAAAGGCGTCTCCAGGAATCTCCACTGATCTCTAGGAAATGATCTTGCTTGACCCACCTGACTCAATATAGTGCAACTTCTTTTGTTAGCAAGCTCAGCAGCTTCAAATCCATTAATGGCTAATTCTTTCGACCAATTTGCAATACTTGTGCTCTGCTGGTTAGCTGTGTCATCCACAAATCAACAAATGTCTTCCAATGCTTACCTCCCGGCTTTGTACAAGCTCCCAGTAAGTTAACCACATTGAGATGATGGCCAATATGAATTAGGATTTTGAGCTCAGACATCAGTGCCCTGTGCTCACTGTGTGTTGCACCATCTGCCAAAGAAAAAGAACATATACACTGTTGTTACATATGTTAAAGTATCCATGCAGGCTCATTTTCCATCTTCATTTAAATGAAATGAAAGACACAATCCTAATGTGTGCCTTTTGTGATGCAGTGCCATATTGGTACAAAAACCTTGTGTGACTGCACTTAGAGACTTAGAGACTGTGTCTGTGCTTATTCGTGCATTTTCCTGAACTATCCTGCTGCAACTGTTCTATCAAGAAGTTCTTATGAGCTTGACATGAAGCAAATACCCTACACCTTGCAAGTTCTTTACTTTCCCCTCAGAAGCTGTAGTTTCAATGACAGCATCTGAAGGTCAGGTTTCTTGTTTGAAGCAAGGCACAAGGGAGAAGCGTTTCTTCCTGACACAGCTAATATAACATGTTTCTGCAGTTAATTTAGTTTCATAAATGTGCATAAAAACGAACAACTGTGAATACTCACATGAAGGCAACATGGAGAATGTATACAAGCCAACAGTATGCATACAGGATTTATTGCGTTTCAAAGGCAATATGCCTTAAGTGATTACTGTGCCTATGAAGCTGATGATAGTCAAGTAACACATATATTGATCAGCCAATCTTTCCCATTCAGAAAAAAATATGCATTTAGCTCCGGCCACAAAACAAAATGTATACAGAAGCCACAATAATTTAACTGCACAACACAGAAAAGATTCATGACTGTGCACATTGCCTAATCTCAGCTGATTATTAGCCATATTTGTTTGGAAATGTTCTGTTGATGCAAATGGCTTACATATGCATTATTCCATGCAAATATGCAAACTTTTCAATAAATGTATACATTCAACAATCAACTTATATTAACCTAAGCGTACATATTTTCAGTTCCAAACAACAGGATCCAGGAGTGTCTATAACCCCCAAAGCCACAGAACAATAGTATACAGTATGGTTTCCCTTATCCAATAGCAGTGCTCAATTCAATACTAAAAATTAATGCTTGCTGACTTCCCAGCATTTTCTTCAGAGGTGTTTTTGATTCTCACCTTTAAGCATTTTGACAGCAACAGTTTGGCAGGTAGAAGCTTTGTCAATTCCAAAGGCATCTGCTTCTATGACTTGCCCAAAGGCTCCTCGACCAAGTGGCTTCCCTGGATACAAAGCAAAACAGGGCAACATTTAACCAGAGATTGCACTTGGCGGTTGCAACAAAAGTAGCTTTGTTGCACCGCTTGAGAACTGCAACGTGAAAAAGCACAACATGCCTTGAAAATGCAAACTTCTGTAGGTCTTACAGGTGTTCTGAAGGAATAAAGTTCACATAAAATAATGTGCACTTCTGATAATGTGAATTGCAACAAATACATGCAATTTTAACACACTTCAGACAACACAGACAGTTTGTATAACAGGTTAAATGAGCAAATAAATGTAGATTGCATTCCAATAATAAGTGCACATGGATGTGCATGGTGGAAAATGTGAAGCTTTGTAACTCAATATAAAACAACAATGGGTGGTCCCAGTGCTGGGTCACTAGTTTTTTTGTCTTTTTTTTTCCTATATTAACTTTGCTTGAGTCGTAAATTTTCTGTTTTTGTCCTTTTGTGTTGTACTTTCTTTTTAATGTAATTTCTTTTCTTTTTATGTGACAGGTTTTGTTGTATATAAAATAAAAAAAATAAAAAATAAAGCAAAACTAAGAACAAAATACAGGCAAGATTAAGAGAAACACACACGGACACACATACAGAAAACCCTGAGAGATTTTCACATCCTTAATTTTAAATTTCTATTAACTGAATTAATGGGAAAGAAAGCCATCTAATTCATTTGACAGGATATGTGGGGACAGCTGGCTTGAACAAAGACTCTGAGGACACCACACCTTCCAAGAGAACAGCCAGACAAATGCAGACTCCTACCACCTTATGTGGTGGGTGGCAACTCTTGTATGTATCTGACCAACATTTTTGGAAATTGTGGACAGGATCCAGAGGGGTACCTCCATTGATGGAACTGTTTCCATTAGTGGTATCAAGAGCAGGTGACACTGCAGCTCCACTGCAGCCCTCCATACATCCTCCAAACTTGCTCCAGAGAAGTTGAAAATTCTTGGAGCCATTTTTAGGTGGTTGTAGGTGAGATTAAAAGTTCAGGGAGCTTGGGTGCAAGGCTGTGTCACAAATCAATACAGATAGTGCTAGTCTAAGGTGCAGTACCACACATACTTTGCCCTAGAGCAGTGGTCCCCAACCTTGGGCCTCCAGATGTTCTTAGACTACAACTCCCAGAAGCCTTCACCACCACCTCTGCTGGCCAGGATTTCTGGGAGTTGAAGTCCAATAACATCTGGAGGCCCAAGGTTGGGGACCACTGCCCTAGAGTGTGGAAATGTAATTAGCAAGGAGGTCAATATAAACTGTATTCTATTTTGTTGGAGAACACTGTGCATGAATTAGCCTTCCTAAGTCTGCAACAAATTCCAAGACTGGCGTTAATTATGTCGATGGAATCGATTGGATTAGCTGTGATTAGCCATTTCTCAAGTTTGCATCTCAAGGTACAGTGTTTGAAAAAAATACCTTTTCAGTCAAGACTTCCCAGAATCTCCCAGTCAGGATAACCTTGTACCAATTGGAGCAGTAGTTCTTAACCTTTGTTACTCAGGTGTTTTGAACTGCAACTCCCAGAAACCCCAGCCAGCACAGCTGATGGTGAAGGCTTCTGGGAGTTGTAGTCCAAAAACACCTGAGTAGCAAAGGTTAAGAACCAGTGAATTGGAGGATTCTGAGAGTCATCATCCAGAAAAGTAACTTTTCCAAGCTCTAGCATTCCCTAAACCATTGCCTAATGAAAGCAATCTTCAAGGCTATGGGGCCTTCAGTTCCTGATAGGAAAACCCACCCAGCTTGAGCCTGTCTCTGGGGAATTCCCACTTGTTGGCATCATAAGGAAGACGTTCACACTGCTCATCCATAGGGACTTCATCTGGATCCATGATAATAGACAGGTAACCAGTCTTCAATTCTCCTCCATTGGCCTGGAAAAAAGCAGTAGCAGAGCTAATTAAATAAAATTATCCTTACTGCTTGGACAATGTGCATCTGGTCACTTTTACTGGCTTTGTAGAGGTCTGGAACATTTTTTTAGCTCAAAGGAATGCAAGTATGCTGCCCCACCTCCCTGCCACGTTGCAGGCCATGTGCCCACAAATCATCGTTAATGACTTGCTTTATTAATATCTGAAAAAAAGACTCTTTTCTCTCCCCACCAAATGCCTAGTCAATTAAAAAGTAAAACTTTATATGCCCTCAGTTCCCAGCAAGAATGTGATGGTACCAAGAGGGAAAAATGTGGCTGTTGATTTAAAGACAATGCATAAAAACAACACAAAAGAGGGTCTGCCACTTTTCATTTGTAATGCAAGACTGAGGCTGACTGGGACATTGGGAGAACTGGTTTCATTACCCGCTTAACGGTCCGAAGAATGATGACTAGGAGCAACCAGAAGAACATGGCAATTACTGCTGTTCCAACAAGAATAATGAGCTCGAGGTTCGTTTTCTCATCAGTGCCTGGGAAGGAACAATTGATAGGAGCTTTATCAATAGGTTTATTGATAGGAGCTGAGACCTTATTGTGGTCGGTCATCAGTTGAGGTTTTGAAAGGGGTTCCTTGTTCAGGAAAGAATATTTGAGAAGCCCACCATGTAGGAAATCAACTAAGACAAACACGTGTCGGGGGGAAAATGTCTAGGGGAATAAACTCAAATCATTTATCATCGTCATGTTTCAATCTCCTTAAAACAGAAACAAAAACATGTTAGGATATATACTGTAGCAAGTCGCATTTCACAAATGATTCGTCACACACATTTGCATGGAGGAAAATTTACAAGTACTTTCCATCCAACAAAAATATGTTATATGGCATATCACTTCAATATCCTGCTGAGGATTATGAAAACAGGATATATCTTGGGCTTGGTTAATAATTACCATAAAAACCCAAGTAGCTAATAATACAAATGCAACATTTTCCATTTTCTGAGAAGAATTCTTTTACATTGTATGCACACTAATATTTAAAATTCCCCTTTGACTGGCCAATTTCCCGGCTGTACAGAGCAACAATGTATGCATGTGCTGCTATGCTGCTCTCTGATTCCAATCCTATGTTTACACATAGTATTGCAAAATTCTTTACTGCTACTATAAGCATTAGAAAAAGGATCCTAAAAGTGGATGGGCCTCCGTAGTCAGAACATGGTTTGCTAGACATTTTGAAATTGCTTCAGGAGAGATGTTTTGACAATGTTGTTGTTTACCTCAGAACCGGCTATTGCTTTGCATTCGATCCCAATATTTTGAATATTTCTGTATATTTATATATTTTGGATATTTTATTTGTGGCTGGTCTTTTGACAGTAATAAAGTTTTATTTATTTATTTATTTATTTATTTATTTATTTATTTATTTATTTATTAGTAGACATGGTCTAGAGGGGCGGGGTAAAAATCAAATAAATAAATAAATAAATAAATAAAATAATATTTAAAATAAGAAATCTGATTATAGTTTTCAACAGGAGAGTGTGATTTTTTTCTTTCTTTTAGAGGATTGTACTTGAGCAAATAACTGTCTGGGAAGAGCTCTATTAACTTGAAATCAGGACACAGGAGCAGGGCTGACCCTCCATTAGAGTGAGGCAATTTCCTTTGGTAGTATATAGTGATGAAAAGCCAACAAACCATCTATCATTATTTTATTCTCACTGAATAGTGTGTCTTTGATATTCTGACTCATGCTCAATAATATAATCAGCCTGGGGACAACTGAATTGTGTAGATGGCTATCATTTGTTGATTTGTCTTGGGTAGCAAAATGTCTTGGAACAGACTTACAAAGAAGTTACCCACAGGTTGTGTAACATAATCCTATCATTTCTCTTTCCATTTTCTTTTTGGTGTTGGAGGATCAAGGACTTTCTGGGCTACCCTCACAGCTCCTAGCTGCCTTGCTCAGCCCTGTCAATTCTCTTTGCTCAGCCTTGATTCCTTTCCTGAATCACCCATCACCCAGCAAACTCAATGTTTTCAATGCGTGTTCAGCTCATGACACATGTAGATGGAAACATACATCAAATAAAAAAAAATAACTGAAGAAAAAAAGACAACATTTGGGGAAATCAGCCCTGAACTGCATGATACTGACCTTCCACTTCAAAATATGTTGCTGCTTTTGCACAGCCCAGGATATTGCAAGCATGACAAGCGTACAGCCCTTCATCTTCCTTTCTCACTCTTCGTATGGTGAGAGTTCTGTTGCCATCTTTCAGAACAATACCTTGGTAAAGGACACAGGGACACTGGAATTACTCTTTTATCCTTATTATTTGAGCTTATAGTCTACATTATCACAACAAAGATGCTGGCATGCATATATTTTGGCTTGAATCTTCTGATCTCCTATAGCAAATGCACTCCAAACCCCACATATGCATCTTCTGCTTAAATAATTAAGCTGGGGAGCTAGATGAAGCACATGGGCTCAGCCCCAGGATCTCTGTTGAATGCTGATATCCATCCTGCAACTTGCATTATGGTGATGAAGACCTAAGACTTAAGAACATAAGCAGAACCATGCTGAATTGGACCAAAGATTTATCTAACCCCAAGTTTTGTTCACAACATGGCCAATCCATTACCAGTGGGAAGCCAATCTAGAAAGGCATGTGTCCAATGACATCCTCTCAGGATGTGAGTGAGGCCAGCCCACCCATGCAGAAGGCCCTTAAAATCACTTCTCGATCAAAGAATGTGGTTTCAGCAGAGTTTGGAATGTGAAGTTTGAAAATTAGTTCCAGTTAGTTGTCAGAAACTGAGACATTAACTGATTATTAACATTTTATATCAAATGCTTTTAACTTCTGAAATTAATGTTATTAATACTGAAAAATGTTAATCTTGTGTTGTCTTTACAGAAGGCACATGTCCCTCCACATCCCCTCTGTCTCAGGGGAAAAAACACCTGCATTTCCCTTTCAAAACTAAATTCATACTTGGTAACCCAGTCTTAGGCCTACAGATGTATTTCGACTCTAACATTCAGTGGACTCTGTTAAAACAGCCAAGAGTTTGTGACGTATCTCAAGGCTTCTGGCAATTGCAGTCCAAGACTACCAGGAGCTTCAAGGCTAGGAACCACTGCTCCATGAAGAGCCAACTGACCACATCTGTTCCTTTAGCGCAACATTATAAGAGCCATGGACTGAAAGTCCTGCCTTGCTGAAAACCAGCTCAGAGCCTTATGATACCATCCCAAGCAGCTGAGATCATAGCAACCAGTTCTTACTGGAGCCAAATTAGTTCAATGTAACTGTCCAACAATTAGGGAAAAAATACTGTTTTTAGTCTCCCACAGATAATGTTTTTTTAAAAAGCATGTGAAATGCCTTGAGAAATACCATAGACATTTTGCAGCTTTAGCTAACGCTTCTGAGTGTTATCGTCTAAATGTATTTTTAAAGCCAAAATGCAGCTGTACACATTAGAGGCTCTGTCAACCATTTTAGAAACCCTGCCCCTTTTGGAGTCCAATTAAATGGACACAAGCCTCTGCACATAAAGCTGGCTCTCTTCAGATGGAACAGGGTGGCTACAGTTCCAGTGTCACCTAAATGCCCACACTCATCTACTGAACATGAAAAGGAGGCAGAGCTAATGTGAAATAATGGCTGGCACAAATTATAACATGCCACAGCAAAGCAAAGTTCAGGAATCCACAGTGGAAACAATATAAATTATGCTTCTTGAACAAGGAGTATACCAATCAGAACAAAATCAATGGAGAATTTTACAAAATGAATTCTTCAAGGGGAAATCACAAAATCAAAACATTCAGTCTCACCTGAATCTTCAACCAGAGATTCGTTATTTTTAAACCACATGATGAGTGGAGAGGGAATTCCATTTGCTATGCAAGAGACTTCAATGGTTTCACCAATAATTGTGGTTTGATTCTCAAGGTTCCCTGTGATAATGGGCGCCACTGGTTCTATTTGAAACAGAGAGACATTAAAATTTAAATGCAGGATTTGAAAAATGCAATTTGGGAATTATGGAACTGAAATAAGTCTTAATTCATTACGAGTTGCATCTCAATGGTTAACTGCCTGAACAATAGGACAAATGTCCTTTATGCAGCTCCTTCCTAAACACAATAGCTGAAATCCTGTTATTTAGCCCTACTGAATCAGTACAGATTTAGTGACTAAACTCCTCCATAAGTTCTACTGTTTCAATGGGCCTACTCTACTTATGATTTAATATGCTAAGCCACAGGACTTCAGCCACTTTACAGGTGCCTAAAAACCCCAGAATAACTGATCAAATTGTTGGCAATCAGATGTAACGAGTTAAAATAACAGTTACCTTTAATTAGTTACTTCTCTCCCACCCCCATCCCCTTAACATTGTAATATTACTTTTTCTTATTTTCTTTCTTAATATAAAGCATAATGCACTGCAACTACCTTTAAAATTGTTTTTAGGTTAGGCATTTTTAAAAGGCTTTTTGGAAGGAATGTCTCCCTTACACAATCCGAAGTGTTTGAATGGTGAGTGAACAGAATTCATGTTGCCAGAAGTGGCTGGAGGTTAAAAGAAAGGAAGAGATTCACGGATGAATGGCAAAACCTAATTAGATGGGTTGTCAGGTGCCGTGTTTTAGGACAGCCCACTCCAGTGTATCAATCAGAAAATACGTTGGACAGCAAATCCCAGCATATCCAATCAGCAATTGGATTTTGAGGTGTGTACACATCTCGAAAGTGTCAGGGTAGAGAAGGCAACGTACACTCCCAGAAGAATATTTTGAAAGAGACGGCAACAAAATGTTCCTCTTGCAGACAGTGGTGACAACCAAAGTATTATATGCCATTTTCTTTGCATTCCTGATTTCTGATGTCAAAATTAGTGTAACAATGTAACATGCTAAAAATTAATCATTAAGCTAAAATGGACTAAGTCTCAATCCAACTCAGTGTTTCTGTAGGCATTCATTAGACTTCTGATTTGAATTCATCTCAGTACCATTTTGCTCTTTTTTTCCTCCTGACACAAATATTTATGTTTACCATAGTACCTGAAAACTGCATGCATTTCTCACTACATTTACATGTATAAATATATATTGGCTGTTGAATGCATTCATTTGTGCCAGGAAAAACACTTTCACCACACTTTGAGAACTAGAATAAATAAATCTTATGGCATGTACAAGGCACCATGCACTGTGTTTTTATATTAATACTGTCTAACTGCTAAATTGCCATTTGAAGACACTTCAAGCGTGTGTGCATCTAGACAGTGTCTTGGAATGCACAGAAATAATTGTGTACCAGGAGTATTTTAACCCTAGTCCTTTCTCCTTCATTTGGACAAGAACAGTTTATATTATTAATGTTTACCATTAGTGTTATGTAAGAATTACATGCATCTCTCCATCTCTAATTATAGCATGAGATAGTTTCTTTTCTCATCAAACAGCATGAGATTACCTTGAATTGCCAGGTGTTTGACAAGGCAGTGTCGTGTTTTGGTCTTTTTGTCCTGAGCTATGCACACATAATCCCCACTGTCTTGGAGGGAAATGTTATGGAGAAGGAGTTCTATGGTGATGTTTTCTCCATTGGCACTTGCAGTTGAGGCGTTCAGTTTTTTAAGAGCTTCCAGGTTCTTACAAACGGGCATGGGCAGCCTGCCAAGGCGCGTCATGGAGGTACGAGGACTAAGCTTAAACCAGGTCAGGTTTTCAAAAGTGAGTCTGTCTGCTGTGCACTGCAAGGAGACATTGTGCTTCACAGTTGGCTGAGTTGGAGGCTGAAGATTAATCTCAAGACCTCCTGTTGTTGGAAAAGAGAGAGAATCATAATTTGTCATCCTAGGAAACTTCCATCATTCTTAGTGGGTTTCCTACAGAAATGCAGGGGGTAGGGCAGGGTAATGTTATCATTTTGAAAATGGCTTGACTTCAGCTTACATATACCCTAGTTTCTGGACTATAAAATGCAACTCATCAAGGCTATGCTGGTTGGGGGATTCTAGAAACTGCTGTTTGAAAAAACTAGCAATTTCAAGTTCAGATACAAACTGACACAAAGGACCAAAGAATCAAAAAAGTCAAACTGAGTGTGTACACCCACCCACAAACTATGAAAAGATTCTGAGAATTATTCAGAAAATGATTCTTTAATATAACCAACTTCTCTAGAAATCTAGCTGCCTTCTAAATATTTTTTTATATTACAGTACCCCATGTATTCACAACTGATTTGGCCCTCTATCTCTTTGTGCTGGTGATTCTATGTAGAAACAACACATTGTTCTACCAAAAACTAAAGAATTGATCCTACATCATCAGATCTCCCCATCTTCACTCAAGGACCTGGTTCAGATAAATTAAGAAACCATCATTTATCATTATATCTTGCTCTACTCCACCACAGCCATGAGGAGACTGAAAGCTTTTGGCACAGTTTTAACCACAGTTTAATAGTGTGTCCAAACCCAGAAGTGTAGTTAATCTTAACTATGGATACCTGAAACAAACCAAGTTTCTAAACAACAAGTTCAAGTTGGCTTGTTTCAGCTTGGCATAAATAAGACTAGACACAGTTGTCACGACTGCTCAATTTCACTCAGTGTGAACGTGATTAGTATTGTCATACTTGATATTGTTCACAGAATCACTAGCTTACACACAACCACCTTATTACTCTGAACAAGATCTTTTCCCCAATTCAAATCTCTCGCTGTCTCCACAATCACTTACAGCAGACCAAGCAGCAGAAATCTTTAACCCATCTTTAATTTGAATTTTAAAGCAAGCATATAAAAGACACTCTGAATAACATAGTGCACTCTGGCAGTCTTACATACATTCAGGAAGTGCTTTACCAGAGTAACAGTGAAGCAGGATCAGGTCTCTGGTATGCTTCATAAACTAGTTAGACACATTAACTGCAAAACTCATGCAAACAGTGAGCAATACTTACTAGTGACATGAAAAGAAATGACCCTCTCGCCCTCTCCAGCTTTGTTACTAGCCACACATCTGTACAGAACAGATACATTTGCTGCTTGAATGACAAGGGTGCTTACAGTCTACAAGAAAACAAATAAAACAACATCACGCCACATTGCCATGCTCAAAGGGCTTCACTAAATCACACACAACAGGTCAGCAGAACATGTAGCTATCTGGGCTATCATAAATTCCAGGACAACACAACACAACACACCATTGTTTGAGGCACCCTGTCAGCACTTGAAACTTACATGACCTGCCGGTTACCCACTCTGGCAAACAAAAGTGAAATTGTTTACCCTTTCCAAACCATCTTGTTACAATGGTCAAAAGAATCTCGTTGTTGTCCAACGTAAATCTTAACATTAAATTAAACTGGAAAAAGCATACTTACCCTTCTACATAAGATTATAGAACACATTTATATAAAAATTAGTTCTACTGAGTTAAAGAAGATCTATATTCTAAAATTTGGTTAAGATTTCAGCCTTAAACTGCAAAGTAAAATTCCTTTAGCTGCAAGGAAATCCTATTGGACACAGTGAAATAACCTCTGAGTAAACAGAATACCTAAATATCATTCACCATTATGGCAATAGCAAAATTACTGGTTCCAGATTCAGTCACATGAAATTGGGATGGTGGAAGCAGATTTCCTTATTATCTTGGCTTCGTGGCAGCCCCTCCAGTCCCCACACACCATGAGGGAAGCTGCTGAATGTGGTGAGCTATGTGGAGAGGCAGATTCTTCCAAATTAGGCAGGGGCATTTTCTGAATCACAGAAAGAATATCTCACATCCAACCTAAGGACATGTAAAATCATTAACACCTCACCCACTTTTGTGAGTGATCCTCCTTTGTTCAGATCAGAGCTTAGCCTTGCTAAAAATCCAAAGAATATTTGCAAAATCTTTACTGTTTATTATACATGAACCCTCTATGACATATATAGTAAAGCATCCATTCCATTTTACAGATGAACTGTTCAGGCTAAGAAAGAGTATCTGAAGCCACTTTGAAATATCCATAACAAAGGATTTAAGTATTTTAACTAGATTTCTAGGTTCATTGCTTTCCATCACTGGACCACATGGTTCTAAATTTCATGGCCATAATCCCACATATCTAAGAATACCAGTGATTTACTGAGGTTCTGTCTCAATCTGTCTACAGTAATCTGTAAGTATGTTTAGGACAAACAGGTCCATGATTATAATGTTCACAAACACTCTTACTAAGGTAGATTCTAGTTCAGTATTTTCAAACAGTACTTCAAATGGAAAAAAAGATGACTGACTCACTTTCATTTTTCCAGCAATCACAACAGACTGATGTTTTACTATTTCAATCTGATTTCCACCTCTTCTATCAGTTATGTCCTTCCATTTCTTACAGGCGTATGGATTATTTCCTAGTCCAGCTTGGCTGCAAGAGAAAAAGAACAGAAAAAAACCCATCAGGTGTTTCTTGAATTAGTAAATGTTCAAGATATGGGCCCATAATACAGACAAGCACACAAATCAAAAGTATGTCTGACAACCTTCATAGAACTAATTAATGGAACACCGGATGTTGCACAATTCCTGAAGCTAAACCTGTGCCTAGATTAAATGCCACTGGAATCTCTACTGTAAAGGAAAAAGAGCCGTGACTATCATTTCCTCAAATCAGAAACCCTAGTAGTCCAGTGCCATCAGTCCAGACCTATTAAGAATGTGTCATTGTACAGTTGTAGCAGTTTGATGCTGGCCAGTTAGCACAGTGAGCTAGGGAGTTGGCAGTAGACCCAGAGGATAGGAGTTTGACTTGCCAGCGTGCTCCCAGCACAAGGGACTGGTAAACCACTTCTGAGAAGGGTCATTAAAAATCAGAATTGACTTGAAGTAATATAATTTTTATTTTAGCTAGACTGATGCCACTTTAACTGCTATGGCTTACTGTGAGACATTTTAAAGTTTTTTTTTTAAAGCAAACAATCCTTTATGTAACAAACTAGGCTGCTCATGTCTGTAAGTTTTTTAACAACAACAACAACAACAAAAATAACAATAATAATGGCATATGTCAAAACGTGTTTCTTGATGTTTGTCTTAATGCCATTTTTTTTTATTTTTCATTTTTGGCTAAAATCCTGCAGGGATGTTAGTAGGAAAAAGAGAAAACTGGATGCAAGGGTGAGAAGCATGAACTGAGCAGCTTGAGTCCCTTAGAGCTCTCTCTCTCTCTCTCTCTCTCTCTCTCTCTTTTGGATTAGGCTTCCTTCAGTCACGAGAGACTATGGTAACGTGCTCTGTACGGAGGACTTGGAACAGCGTCTAGTGTGGCTGAGAAGGCCAATTCGAGAGTGACAATCCCTTCCACACTGAAGACAAATACAATCTGTCACCTGTCCAGCTCCCTGATTTTGCTGCTGTTGGGACTGCCTCTTTGCCTCGGCCTGCTGGACAAGTGTCTGTTGAGGTCCATTCCTAAGGCCTTCAGATCCTGCTTGCAGATATCCTTGTATCGCAGCTGTGGTCTCCCTCTGGGGCGATTTCCCTGCACTAATTTTCCATTCAGGAGATGAGATCTTTTGGAATCTAACCATCAGCCATTCTCACGGCATACCCAAGCCAACGTAGACATCACTGTTTCAGAAATGTATACATGCTAAAAATTCCAGCTCGATCTAGGACTACACTATTTGGAACTTTGTCCTGTCAGGTGATACCAAAAATGCATCAGAGGCAACACATATGGAACGTGTTCAGTTTCCTCTCCTGCCGTGCACAAAGTGTCCAGGATTCACTGCAGTACAGGTGTGTGCTCAGGACACAGGCTCTATAGACCTGGATCTTGGTATGTGTCGTCAGCTTCTCATTGAGCCATACTCTCTTTGTGAGTCTGGAGAACATGGTAGCTGCTTTGCCAATGCGTTTATCCAGCTCGATATCTAGGGAGAGAGTGTCAGAAATCGTTGAGCCAAGGTACACAAAGTCATGAACAACCTCCAATTCTTGCGTGGAGATGGTAATAGTGGGAGGTGAGTCCACACCCTGGCCCATGATTGTGTTTTCTTCAGGCTGATTGTTAGTTCAAAGTCTTGGCAGGCCTTGCTTAAACAATTCATGAGTTGTTGGAGGTCTTCAGCAGACAGATTAAAGAGCTTTCCATCAGATCTAGTCCAGAGATAGACACCTTCTGATGCAGTTCCGAAGGCATGCTTCAGCATGACAGCAAAAAAGATTCCAAGAAGGGTTGGCACAAGGACACAGCCCTGTGTCCGCTTCGGATGTCAAAGGGATCTGATGTTGAGCCATCAAAAACTATAGTGCCCTTCATTTCCTCATGAAAGGACCTGATGATGTTAAAGAGTCGAGGTGAACATCCAATATTGGAATGTATTTTAAAAGGCCATCCATGCTAACCAAATCAAAGGCCTTTGTGAGATCTATGAAGGTGACAAAGAGTGGCTGTTGTTGTTCCCTGCACTTCTCCTGAAACTGTCTGAGGGAGAATATCATGTCAGTGGTGGATCTATTAGCTCAAAATCCACACTGTGATTCTGGATAGACTCTGTCTGCAAGCACCTGGAGTCCCTTCAGTATAACACAGGCAAGCAGCTTCCCTACAACACTGAGAAGAGAGATGCCATAGTAGTTATTGCAGTTGCCCCTGTCTCCTTTGTTCTTTTACAATGTGACTATGTTTGCATCCTTCATGTTCTGTGGTACTCCACTTTTGCTCCAGCAAAGATGAAAGACTTCATACAGTTTGATGGTGATGGTCTCTTTACAGCACTTCAGCACTTCAACAGGGATGTTATCCTTTCCAGATGCCTTGCCGGAGGCGAGGGAATCCAAGGCCACTTTTATTTCTGCTAAAGTTGGTTCACTGTCCAACTCTTCCAAGACAAGCAGGCACTCAATGTTATTTAATGCTTCTTCTGTTACTACGTTCTCTCTGGAATGTAGCTCAGAGTAGTGCTGCACCCAGCGTTCCATCTGCTCTGCTCGGTCCTGGATGATCACGCCTGTAGCATGGTCTAACGTGGTGGGCACAGTCTCTAGAGCACATTAGCATCCTTCCAACAGGGCATGACTGGCTAGAATCATCGATAAGGATATTTCATGTTCTATGGAAGAGAATATGCTGCAACATTTTGTTACAGGATTCATTGCAATATAATAAATAAACAATACCCCACATTCCAAGACTTTGCTGCTACATAAAAATAGAAATCCCCATGACCTAGAGGTACATTCTTTCATTATTCTGCCTAGGTCAGCCCACAGCCAGGCCACTGATGGGAGCAAAACAGCTATTTTGGGAACAAACCTCCATTCATAAAATAGACAATTTGAGCTAATTTGGTTCAAGAGGAAGAAAGAAGACAGAGGGGGACATAGAAATCAATAGACTCCCTCAAGTATTTCTCTAGGATACTAGGCTTTGCGTAGGAAATGACCAGGCACCAAAGGAAGGAGATAGTGGAAGTGATTTTAAAAACAACAACAGGAAAGCTGGCTCCTTCTCTGCTACTTTTTTTTAAAATTCCTAAAAGGAAGTCTGGCCTTGTGCAAATCTAAGATAAGGGAAGTGAAGAGGGTCCTGGTCAGAAGTGCACTCTATCATTCCCTAACATCAATCAAGGCACTTCCTCCAAGATACGCTTTCACATAGATAAGAGACTGTGTCAAATTCAGCAGTAGGGTTGACGTAAGCAAGAAAAGCAGAACAACAAACACCAGATCTGTCAGAAGTACGAACAACAACAACAATCACAACTGAGAACTAGGAAGTGCCCAGAGCTAAAACCTTATGCCCAGATAGATTGTTTCAGTCTCATTGAGCTGTATTGATCAAATTTGGATCCACCTCAATGATCTGAATAGGAACAACTGGACAAAAAATTGTAAATTGCTTATTTATTTGGAAATTTCATATCCCTGCCGGTGGAAGAATTCTAAAAGCTGCTTGCAATAATGTAATCACACCCACCCCAAACCCACACCATCCAGCAGTTCTTTTCCTGGCCCATGGATGCAGCAAGAGTATATTTCTCCTTAGCTCTGCACTCGTGGCATAATGTATTTATTACTTAAAGGAGTGGATTTTATATTGGCAGACACCTTGCACACCTCAAGCTCATATTAATCAGCCCAACACTGTGCTAATAGGAAAAACAATACTTCTCAGATGTGACAATCAAAGACACTTATAGGCAGGAAGGAGGAAAGTCATCTGCCTTTTTTGTGCTGTGGCAACATGTGTTGCTGGAGCCAATTCCCAAGTGCATTCACACTTACAAATTTTTAGAGGAATCAGAGGAAGTTTTGTCTACTGTCAGGGAGAGGTGGAAATGAATATTTTTTTATACAGGCTTGATTCTTCCTGTAGTCCAAAGTTGGGTTTATTATTCAGCTTCATTGCTCCAAAGGGCTACTTTAGTAAACAAGTTACACCAAAATACAATCTAAAACAGTTATTGGTCAAACAGTCATATCATAGGAATGAAAAGGGAGTTAAACAGATGGGGTGTCTTCCATCTAAACATCACACCAAGTGTCACACAGCAGTCTCATTTGGGGATAAGAAGCAAATGAGTAATAGATGTTTCTGATCCATTCTGGTGTGAATAAGAGGAGAAAGGAATGTGCCAGTCTGAAGTGTGCTACGGTTTAATTATGTAGTTGCTCTCAAGTCCGAAATGAGTGTGTGTGTGCATGTGAAAAATGCCAAGTGAAATCTGCAAAGCAAGAGAAGGGGTTGAAGGAACATTGCCATGATCCTAAATAATGTTCAGGGCTAAACTCAGATCGATATCTAAGGGAAGAGAGAACCATGGTGTAAGTCAGCCACTAAAATATATTCATGCCTCTGGAAATGTGCAGTGTTTTACAAAAAGACCATTACAATGGAAAACCAACTCATCTTAGGTTGTGAGATGTAGGGTAGGACAAGTCAGATAAAGATGAATATTAAAGCAACTGAATTGAAAGGAGAGAGTCGGCAACACAAGGCCCTAGTGCCAGCAAATCATGATGAACTTACTGTGGGTTGAAAGTACATTCTTCTTCAAACTGCCAGTACCAATGAATCCTGGTTACTGCTGGGACTGCATACACGGTACATGTTAAGATTTGAGTAGAGCCATACTTGTAAGAATCCACAGGAGCCAGAAGAGCATTCTCCCCAATATGAGGTGGAACTGCAGAGGAAAAGATAGGTTAAGGAATTACATTCATGGACTCCTATAATTAAACTAGTTTTAGCAAGCACAGGGTGGATAGGGGGCTGTAACAAAATGTTGTAGCATGGAGTACTGGTTTGTTTGTTTGTTTTTTTAGTTCTAGACAGCCATGCTCTCCTCCACGATTCTTCACTCCATTCTGCATGCCATCTGGTCTTCTCCTCTTGCTGCAACATTCATTTAGTATTCTGTGGATACTAAGCCAGCTCAGTCTTCATTACATTATTTGGGGAGGTTTACCCCCTTAAAGTTTTGCCCAAAGATGTTTTGCGCTGAAATTCCCCATGTTTATGGTTATGACTTAAAAATCAACACATTTATTTCACTATGAGCTTTCAAGGATTATACTACTCCCTAAGATCTATGGAGTACAATATTTAGGTCACAGGTATACATAGGTGTGGGGATCAAGCATAATGGGATGCAAAAAAAGGTAAAAAAAATTTAAAGTTGTAGTAGCATTAATAACACAAGCAAGTAACTTCCAAACTATTTACAATGGGAACATAAACATCCTGGCAATAAGTAGAATAACTGGCTGATGTATATATATTTTTTGTCTGATACAAAATGCTTAGGATGTTGTCTGTTTCATGTTGGAGTAATTACTTTTGAAGACAGCTTATTGTTCAGAAGCCAGAGTTTTGCTAAAGAGAATGAATTTTTTGTTATGTACAAAGATGACAAGAAAATCAACTTATAAATTTACATAGTATTTTAACGTTTAGATGTATACTGGATAAAATCCACTTCATCAGTCTCCCTCTCAAATCTCCCTTCAAAACTTTTTTTTTGGTACAAACCACTGCAACATCAAAGAACAAAATGACATGACTGATATCACACAAGATTTCCAGAGGAGGTAACTCATCTCCAGTCTGTGACTGGAGATAAGCACAACAGATGAGAGAGAAGGGAGGAGGTGCCAAAGACTTGAACACTAAAATGGAACACCCATAGGTTACATCCTCTCATAGCTGAAAGTTCCCTATCCCTGCTTTATATGGACATTGGTCTAGGCAACATCTTCAATTTCCATAAAGTTGTTGGTCGACCACCATGTCAAAAAGACGTTTTCACCTCTTTGCTGTGATTGACCACAGTATCAAAGAAACAATGTTGCCTGGCAACTGGCTGCTTCGGAAACAACACAATGCTGTTTCCCAAACAGCTACGGGCAAAAGGAATTTGAGGGGTGAAGCTAGAAAGGACAATGAATGAAGAACAGGAAGGATGGGTGAGGCACACGTGAACAACAAGGGGAGGGTTTGTGTGTAAAGGAGTATAACAGAGCACCCAAGTCAGGAAAAAAACAGAATACAAAGACAAAAAAAAATTATACAGCAAATTGAAAATAGCATTCTTTTTGTGCAACATCTGGATAACCAAAAGTTTATATTAAAAAATAAGCTAAAATGAAGGATAGAGTCAAGGCAATGAAGTGGAATGGATGTTAACCCACCTGGGCCTTGATAAACCTACTGCTTTTGCTGTCTGCATTAGATCATAAAATCACGAGATTCAGTGAAATACAGAACCCTCATTGGCCATTCTACACATCTGGAGTGCTATGTTTAACCTGACAGGTCATAAATGAAGCAGGCCTGTTGTAGATGTTGGAAATCTTTGCATAGATGGCTTTATAACAGACTTTGCCACTCATCACCCTAAAAAAAATAAAAGCTGGTCTAACTGGTCAGAGAGAGAGAATGTTATCACTACTGCTGCAAATCAAGCCATGTATTTAAAAAAAAGCTCGGGAGAATTTAGAGAGATGTTTTCACCTTAAGAGTTAGCAATGTTGGTCCACCTAAATCAATAGTCTACATTGACTAGATGATACTCAGTGGGGCAGTTTCACAAGGTCTTGGAGATCATCCCTGACTTACCTGGAGAAAGGCTCCATCTGCATTCAAATCATGAACTCTGTCCAAAGTGTGAATGTAAGAAACTGTAAACAATTAGTTACTTGTAATCAGTTTCCTCCACCATGGAAAAGGTAAGACTAAATTGCATCTGAAGAAGGGATACCTTCATCCTGTTTGTAGCATATCTGTAACATTTTAGTTACTTTTGCTTCTACAGAGTATGGCCTCACTAAACAGTAGAGAAGAAATATCACATGAACCAGGTGGTGGCTTGTGCTGTGCTTCAAGCCACTACCTCATACAATTTTGTGTGGTTGTGATGAGGAGACAGATGGCAGGAAACTAAGTTTTGTACTGCATATCATAGACCTGTAGCATTCATATTTTTAAGAAAGTAAGAACTAATTATTTTAGTTAGATTTGAAAAACATAAAAAGCAGAAAGTTATTTTTAATAAATTTTACCAATAAAAGCAATTTACTCCTTTCAGGACCTTGGACCATAATGGCAATAAATTACTTGTAAAAGTAAATTGCCATGGTTTAGTTTATCACTGAACTACATTCTCAGTCCACAACATCCTTAGTAATGGGCTAAGGATGATGGGAGGCCCATTAGTGAGGCCCATTTCATATTTTGGACAGCTATATTCCTACAATAGTTTGTGATTTGAAGATTATAATTTGGATAGATCTCCAGCTTGCTACCTGGTCAGTATAAATTGGGAATGAGTTTTCCATTGTAAATAGGGGGAAGAAATATCACCACCCCTACACAGTTTATCATTGATGGCAATGGAAGAAAAAAAGAATTTAAGACAATGAATTTTACCATTCACAACCAGATGAAATGTGTGCTTCTCTTGCTCCTTATTAATGGGATTGGTCAGCACAATGGTATAATTCCCAGCATCTCTTTCACTTATTTCAGTAATTGTCAAGGAGTAACCAAGTTTAACTGTACGATTTGCAGCTATAGGATTTCCATTTTTATACCTGCCCAAAAAAAAAAAAAAAAAAAACAGCTGACTTAGTAAGTTTGAAAAATACAATTGTTATACAGGGGAAATATAGAACCACATATGTATCTAACCTTCTTTTGAGGACCTCATGGCAAAGTATGTGGGATTTACATATTTCTGCACAAAATTTCTGTCAGGTAGATACACTGAGGGGGGAAAGACTGACACCCATAGCCACCCAGTGACTATCAAAGGGTGAAACAAAGATCTTCTCCTGGCTGGGGGGGGGGAGGGGAGAGAGATTTTTAAAACATCGAACAGCACTTCAGATAAATGTGTCCAAGAGGATGTACTTAATCAGTAAAAACATGTAATTATTATCATGACCAAAGTAACAGAAATATTAAAATCTTAAAGGAAAATGCTTTAACTTTTGACTTCATCAAAGCAACTAAAAACAAAAGGCAAGTATTTATGTTACATTGTCACTGAAATTTATAGATTATTGTATTTATTCATTCATTTAGAACATTTTACTCTACTTGTCTCCTAAAAAAGGAACCAAAAAGGATTATGCAACTAAAAACACAATATTAAATGCTAAGAATAGTAAATTATTTAAATATTACAAAAGAATTAATAACATTATATTAAAAATGTTAGGAAAAAGCATTACAAAAACATATTTAGAACCAACAGAATAGGAACTGTCCTGTTTATTGTGTCCTAGACAATGAGTCTCTAGCACTTCAGCAGTGCTGTTGCTTTTTAATGACCCCAGTCTAATTGCCATTTCTGCAATACAGTAAACTCACTGAATCAACAAGATTTGTATAAGTGTACAATAATTATACGCAAACAAAATTGAAATAAAGTGCTCCCACCACCACCAATGGAGAACTATACATTTTCCTTTATTTCAAGGATTCTCCTTCCCCGAGTTGTTCTATTCTTACCATTTGGCATCTGGAGGAGGATAGCCTCTAAACATTACAGGAATTTTAGTTGATTCACTCAGTTTTGTCTCCACGAAAGAAGGCATTCTGCCCAAAATGATAAAGGGTTTTTCTGTCAAGATTTAAAAATACAACAATAATGTGAGACAATTCAAGTTCTTTCATCCTTCTCCAGAGAGGTATGTTTTCCTATTGCTCATTTATTTTTAAATAAAGGCAAAAGTCCTTTAGTAACAAGGGAAACTTACTGCACTGTTGTAGCTGAAAACAACAGTGTGATGTCTGGTTACCTATTTCTTCTGCTGTACACAGTACAAAAAAAATGAGGTGATATCATCAAGCCAAACCTGTCTATGTATCCACTCTGCATCAATACGAGCTGAAATTTCAGTAGCTGAAATCCAGCAGTGAGTTGCAACTAGAGTAGATCCACTGTATCAGTGGGAATTTGGTGAATCAACTCTTCCATAAATTTAACTGATTCAATGGGCCTACTCTGGTTGCAACTTACTATTGGACTTCATTCACTCTCTGTCATGAAATATATCACAATACAGTGGTGCCTCGACTTACGAACGTCCCGACTTACGAACATTTCAACTTACGAACAGCTCCGGTCGCAACATTTTGCTTCAACTTGCGAACTGAGCTTTCACTTACGAACAGAAACAGGCAGGGGAAAAGGCAGGCAATTCAGATTTCTAACTGTAAGTGGCAATGAGGCTGCTTTGTACTGTAGCTCTTTCACTTTCGGCAGTATCATCATCATTGGAGGCTTGGGACAGCCTCCTTCTGCTTCGGAGTGAGTGAGTGAGTGTGTGTATGTGTGTGTGTGTGTTTGTCTGCAGGGAGGTAAGCTGCTGTTTTCTCCTTTTAAAAAACTGATCTGGGTGGGTTTTGTCTGGGGCGGGTATGTTTCTGTGCTGTGTTGTTGGTGGCTTTGCTGTTCATTTTTTGTTTTTGTTTTTCTTCTTCTTAAACCTGAGCAATGGAGGTGGCTTTAGTGTTTGTTTTTGGAGTTTTTTTCTTCTTCTTAAACCTGAGCAATGGAAGTGGCTTTAGTGTTTGTTTTTGGAGTTTTTTTTTTCTTCTTCTTAAACCTCAGCGCCTTCTGACCAGGCTTGCTATGTTCTTTTTATTTTTTTGGTGATTTTTTCCCCCTTTGACTGGAATAGATTCATCTATTTTCAATCCATTCCTATGGGAAATGGTGCTTCAACTTATGAACATTTCAGCTTACAAACACCATTCCAATACGGATTAAGTTTCTAAGTCGAGGCACCACTGTATATTAAAGCAAAAACATGAGAGAAACAAACAGTATTGTAGGATGTTTGAAACTAACAAATTTATTTCTGTGTGGGTTTTCATAGATTGCAATCCACTCCTTAAAATAACACCACTGCCTCTCTGAAAATTATAATATATTAACATCAATTCCTTATTATACAATTAGGTTAAGTTTAAGGTTCCCCTTGACATTTAGTCCAGTCGTGTCCGACTCTAGGGCGCGGTGCTCATCCCCATTACCAAGCCATAGAGCCAACGTTTGTCCGTAGACAGTTTCCGTTGTCACATGGCCAGCGTGACTAGACACAGAACACCCTTACCTTCCCACCACGGTGGTACCTATTTATCTACTCGCATTTACATGCTTCCAAACTGCTAGGTTGGCAGGAGCTGGGACAAGCGATGGGAGCTCACTCCGTCATGTGGATTCAATCTTATAACTGCTGGCCTTCTGACCTTGCAATACAGAGGCTTCTGCAGTTTAACCCACAGCGCCACCACGTCCCTTCTTTATTATACAATACAGGCAAGTAAATCCACAGATATATGGCTTACCATGTACGATGACGTAAACACTGTTTTTCTTAGTCACTCGGCTGCTGGAGGCTGTGCAGCTGTATTGACCTCCGTCATATAGAGTCACATGCTCTATGATAAGAGTGCTTACAAACTTCTTCACTTCATTACGTGATGATGTCACCACATCCCTAACTGTAACATGCTTTTTCTGTAACAGAATTGAAAGGAATTCATTCCAAAATCACCCTTCAGCTTCTTTCAATAACATGTGAAATCAGGTGGACACTTTATCAGGCTGAGCAGAGTGAGCTGAGAATGGAGCACCTGTATGTCTAAATACAGCTCTCTTCACCTACCAAGAAGGACAAGCAGATGAGAAAGCTTTGGTAACCTGGTTAGGAATGGGCTTGCAGTTAAAATGTAAGTTACCTATGCAGAAATGCATGACTAACTGGGCTAGTAATTACATTTTTGTGCCAGTAAAATTTTGGAGACTTTGATGCCAGTCTGCAGCATAGGTAAAAGGGAATTCAGCAATGCTGCAGGGCTTTGAAATACTGCACCTATGAAGTAATTTCCTTATCCATATCACTCTTAAAAGATGCAAGAGCCTTGCCCCTTTTTAATATCTGCTTCTCTTCATTCTTAATGCTTTGTGCTTTCTATGTACATAATTTCCAACTGAACAAAATGGAGTTCATTCCCAGAAGCTGCTCACCGCCACTAGAAAGAGCAGAATTGCCAATTTTACCAATACCATTCCAGAGGCAGAAGTGGAGTGTGTGTGCATGTGTGAACAAAGTGTAAGCAGAACTCTGAAATGTTACTTTTCTCACTTCAGCGCCCAGGACCTCTTTTGGTCCTCAGTTTCCACATTCTGGGAGTTGTGGTCCAAAAAATTTAATTTTTCCAAGCTGCATGCGTAAATTTCTGGTTCCTACTTTCTAATTTACCCTGACATAGGCACAAGCAGATAAACACAACACATTAATAACTCTAAATTACTGGTGCGTTTCTGGATGCTAAAAATGAAATGACTTATACAAGGGCCTCTTTAGGCCTCAATCCAACATATTATTCTTTAATGCAAAAGCTACCTTGCTTGCTGTTGCCTTCTTTGATGGATAGTCCCACTCAAACATAATAGCCACATTCAGTTCAGTCCTTGCGGTACAGTTCAAAGCTAACTTCTCTCCTGCTGCCAGTTCTACTTGATGATGAGGAGCCATGGTAAGGTCATGGATTTTATACCCTATGGAGAGAAGCAGAAGAGGGAACACCACTTTGAAGGAAACCCACATTGAATAAAACAGAGTTTACCAATCCAGGGACCACTGAATGGTTGAACTCCCACCATCCCTGGGCACACAAGTGCTGGTCTATTGGGAAATGATGGGGATTGTAATCAAAACACATTTGGAGGGTACCAGGGCTGGAGAAGGCTGAAATAGATCAATACACATTTCCATGTTCACTGGCAATCACAACAGTACCATTTAAAACAAATGTTTTTAATATACCAAACAAAACCTCAATAATAAAGATGTCAATAGATTGCAATCCACTCCTGTCATGATTCCACATGGCCCCTGATTGTATCACCAAACAAAAGAGCTGACTCTACTTGCCCTTCAGCTGCCACCAGTTGATTTTATGAACAATATCTATTATTAATAATCAAGGTCCATGCCATATGTTGACAGAACAAGCAATGTTGTTAAATCTTAAATAAACATTCTCCTTTATCCCTCTCAACCAACACTTTCCCACCCAAAATCCCCAAAGTCTCTCTCTCTATGTCCCAAAACCCATTTATGTCTATCTCCACTCCTCCTCCTCCTGATTCTACCTCGTGACTCCGTTCCTCCAGCACTCTGATTGATCTATGCAAATAACATATGAATATTCATGACCTGCACGAATGCCACATTCCTCTCCCCTTAATAAGTTTGTTTTAGGAGGGGTAACTTAACAGTTTGCCATCATAAACAAACAAAGGTTTATAAAGAATACAAATATCAACCTCTTGCATTATTTACATCACTGAGGATATATCACATTACTCTTACATCAACAAAGACATATTAACCTTTTGCATTACATTAATATAAATTACATTACATTTGCATTAATAAAGACATATTAACCTCTTGAATTACTCACATCAATGCAAATTACATTGCACTACCTCTACATCAATAAGGATACTCACTACTATTTTTACCACCACTATACACCTCTCAGTTCATCAACATCCAAGCAAACTCTGCACTTTAATCATAGTCCATAACTATTGCACAAACAGCACATTTAATACAATATTGCAAACTTTTATCCACCTGTTAGTCATTTGGCCTTTGAGACAAGGTGTCAGCAACCACATTCTGAGTGGTTATGCTGAGGATCTCAAAGTCAAAGTCAAAGTCTTTCAGGATCAGCGTCCACCGGTCGAAGTCTGGTGCAACAAGGACAGGTTCTGAAGTCCGTGCTCTCTTCGGATGACCAAAAGCTACCTGGCACTTTGACATCCACTGGATGTCCTCGGCTCACCTCTTTTGGGTGAAGCCTGTTTTCTTTTCGATTAGTGCCTTCACTTTCTCAACTTTAGGAAAGTTAGGCAGTTTCTTAAATTCCTCCAGAACAGCTATGGCTGTGTTCTTCTTTGAAAACTTTTTGCTCTTGTCTTCACCCTCACCAATAAACTCACTCACAGGTACTTTTGTCACAAAGCTCTCCATATGTGGGGGACCACTATCACAGGTCACCTCAAGATTCACAGGCAAATTTCTTTTAAGTGCAATCTCAAACACTTGACTTATTTCAGATGTATTGAGATTTTCATCATCTGGTTCTATCCCTTTAAGCTCTGGTTTCTCAGATAGGGGTCTGCCTTTTAGGATTTTCACTGCTTTTGCAGCTGCATGTGCAGCCTTCCCAATACTTCCCAATATTAGTCCCTTCAGCTTTCCAGTGCTGTGATGACATATCTACAGGTCCTGACCATGCTTATTGCAATTCACTCCCCTCTATGGGTCTCAGCATCACCACTTCATCCTCAGGACAGAATGCTTTTTTCCGGCCCTTTTCACCACACCACCCTTTATTCTTTTCTTGAGCGGCCCCCCAAGCTTTACTCTGCTATTCCTAAGGACTTTTGCAGACCCATGTGTTGGCAAAGGGTCGAGATCACTGGTAATGAGCATAGCTTAGCCTTTGTGTGGTCTAGCCGCCTAGAGTGGTCTTAATTGACTAGATAGGCGGGATATAAATAAAATAAATAAATAAAATAAATTTGTCTTGTCATTTCCAGTATGTCATTTTTGCCAAGTATTACACCTTTGACAAGATTGTTTCCCTTGCTTTCCCATTCCAGGCCAATAAAAGTTCTGTGCCACTCTTCGCTTGGTGCAAGAGATGCCCATGTGTGACCCACATACATCTCTCTGTGCCTTTTCTATAATCTTTTCTCTGTACTTAACAGGGACAATTAGCTGTTTGTGGGGTCCTCCCCCCCATGAGGTCCCATTAAAACTTATCTATATAATAAATCTTTTTCCACACAATATCTCTCTAGGTGTTCAGGAGTCAGTGGAATAGGATTCTCATTAACTTTTTCAAAGCAATAAATTAAAGTAATAGCTTCTTTCTGCTCACTAATAAAGGAGGAATTATTAGGATTTCTCATTAGCACTAATGTCTCCCTCATTTCAGTATGTTCCTCTAAAATGGGTCTTTCATCGCTAGTTTCAGTGTTCCTCAATGGCTTCAATCTGCCTCCCCTGAGAGCAGGTTACTGTTAAAACATTCTGCACATGGTTGGCTAGATCTAAACCAATCAGACAAGGAGCAGGGATTTGGTCTGACACTGCTACTTTCCATATACCAGACCACCCATGGTATTTCACTGCTACTCTGGCCATTAGCAGAACCACCGTGTCTGAGCTAATGCCTTTGAGGATGATGTTCTGTTCCAACATATTACCTTTAGGAACGATGTCTGAGTGACAAATAATAATCTGGGAACATGTATCTTTTATAACCAGATGCTTTACGATGTCAATAAAAATAGGCTCTCACGAGTTATTCAATAAATCCTGATTGCACTTGAGTGTACCACTCTTATTTCAGGAATTTTTGGGCCCTCTGCCAATTCTGTTTCCTTAGCAACAGTGCTGTGGTGGGTAGAGGCCTCAACTTCAACTGCCGATTGCTGCACCCTATTATGCTGCACACAAAATACCTTTTAAGGCTGAATATAATTTCCACCTTTAGGCTGACTAAAATCCCTATTTTTTTGAGTTTCACAATGAGCCCAAAAATGACCTTTCTCACCACATACATTGTTTACTAGCCTTAGGTTCAAAATAAAGGGTTTTATTAACTTTTCCCTCAGAACTATTAGATTTCAGGGGACTATGCTCTAATGGCTCTAATGGCTTCCTTTAGCTTGCTCCTGACTGAGGTAACATCTGCTGGAATGGGATGTTCTCCTACTGTTGTCCCATCCTTTTCTGTCGATTTTTACCTCAGAGAATCAAGGATTTGTGATCTCATTAACAGAACCAGCATATTCAGACGCTTGTAGCATATTTTTAGGGTCCTTGTCCTTGACCAGTTAATGCAATTCCCTTGGCAAATTTGAATAAAATTGTTCTAATCCAATCATATTTTTCATTGCTAAGGTAGAAACATGTTGCTGTTCCAGCCTTTTATTGAGATACTGTGTCAAACATGCCTCACGTTGAGTAAAAGACTCCTCAGGTTTCTTTTAAATTGATCTAAATTTCCTTCTAGGTGCTCTGAATTAATCCCAAATCTGGAATACACCATCTTTCTATAAGTCTCAAAATCTCTAGCTTGCTCCAGAGGCATCTGAAAATAAAACTCATCTAAAATTCCACTTATTTGTGATCTTAAAATTATCATCCTCTCATGATTTCTAACCTCAAAGTCCCAACAAGCTCTCACTCTCTCAAATGAAATCAGGAAAGATTCAGGACAATCCCCCTTCCTATATTGGGGAAATTTCTTTAGGTCGATTTTTGAGATATTTCCCACGCTGGAATTATGATGATGATGAGATGATGATGATTTTGAGCAGCTAATTCCAATTTCTTCATCTCAATAATGGAATCGCATTTCTTTCTCTTTCTTTAAATTCTAGTTTCCTTTCTCTTTCTCTTTCTTTAATTTCTAGTTCTCTGTGCTCAAATTCCATTTGCCTTTCAAGTTCTCTTTCCTTAATGTCTGCCTTCAAGAATACATTCTCTTTCTTTAACTTCTAGTTCTAATTGGTTTTTCATAGCTAACTCTTTCTGTTTAAATTCTTGTTCTAGCTTCCATTTTTCAAAATCTTGGGAGCTTTGAATATTTTCTCCCTCTGAGGCAATCAATACAGTTCCCCCAGTTTCTTCCTCTCTCTGTATTTGAGGGTTTCCATTTCCCTCAGTACAATGGAGCTCTGCCTGTGCCTCCATAACTGATTTTTTACTTCTTTTGGGTGGCATAAAGTTAAACAATACAATTTCTTATTAACCTGGACTAGTTCTTTTCCCTCACAAAAGCCAAAAGTATAAGGCTGTTTCCTCTCTTTCAGTGGCTTTCCTTGTAACTAGGTTGTGCTTTTCAAGCAGCTTGCCTCAACTACTCCCAAGCTCACAACCCTTGTCACAATAATTCTCTGTCTGGACTATTCTTGTCTCCAAACACAAGAACAACTTTCTGCTTAGCTTTTATTATCACCCTAGATTTATTCTGACATAGGCTTCTACTCCATCCACTGTTCTTTTCCCTCAGAGCTCTGAATTTTGGAGCTAGCCACTACGTCTTGTAAATCCTGAGGTTACAAATGTTTTTTCTTGAGTAGGTATTTTCCTTCTCTTAGGATTCCCCAGATCTGGGTTCAGAAGCCCCAAAACTAAGTCTCCAAACTCCAAAACTCTATCTCCCAGAACCCTATCTATGTCTATCTCCACTCCTCCTGCTGCTGAGTCTCTTATACCTTGTGACTCCACCCCTCCAGCACTCCCATTGGTCTATGCAAATAATAACAAAGATGTCCACGGAAAATAGTACATGACTTACCAACAACTGCCACAATGTACATCCCAGACTGATAGCTTTCACCATCTATCTTAGCTTTGCAGAAGACCATCCCTACATCGCTGATCAAACTGGAGGGAATAATGAAACCCTTCTGGCTCTCCCATGTTATCATTTTACCATCAGGAACAAAGATCTTGTCTGGATACTTCTGCATGAACATCAGAATAACAATCAGTTAAATTCGTAATATTTTCTTAAAAGGTTCTAGAAAATTAAGCCACAACCACACTCTTCTTTTCCTTCCTGCACACACTCTTCCACACAAGACTTATCCTTCCCATTCTGAAGTAAAATAATAAACCAACAAATGAAACAGTTTGGAAGACATGCTATTTGGACCATGGAATCCTCTATTTGGACCATGAAATCCTCTATCTGGCAAGGGAAGTTACAATTTATTTTAAAAAGTAACATGTCTATGTTTAAAAAATAAGTGATGTTAACTTGACAAATGAGAACAGTTATCATGCTTCTTTGTCTTACCGCATGAAGTGAAACATTTAAGTCTGATGTGGACCCAAGGCATGGTATCACCACCGTTTTGTTGCCAGTTATGTATATAGCACCAGGTTGATCGCTAACTGATGTCACAAATGGAGATCTGTAATCTGGAAGATCCATAAAATCTAGAAGAGAAAATTAAATAGAAATAGTTTGTAAGAACCTATTTTGGAATCTAAAAGATATACAGGAATGAAAACAAGTAACTACACAGTGGAAGACTGAAATACATCTATGGAATATGAGGTAAGTTTGGTTCCACTGGCACCTGATGAAATCAGCCAACAAGCTGGAGTGCTGAAATAATGTGCCACTGAGTAAAAGAGAAAGAGACTTCTTAAAAGAGTATGATACTGATCAGCGGCTCATTAATAAGAGGAGGATTTCTATGACACGTCACTTTTTCCCTTGCAACCTATGTTTGAGTTAATGGGTGGGTTTGAACATGTTTATGAGTAATCTGGTGAGAAAGGCCAGATTACTCATAAACTTGTTTGAACTTGCGTATGGGTTCAAATGTAGACTGCAGAGAAAATGTGACATGTCACAGAAATCCTCCCTGTACTTCATGAAGGTAAAAACAAAGTGCTGTTAGAAAGCTATATTGTGAAACATGGTTTTAAAATTAAGATGCAGAACCTGTGGCCTTTCAAATTTCATTGGATGCCAACTATCATGAGCCCAAACAAAAATGGCTAATGGGGGGCGGAGTTATGGGAATTGTAGTCAACATGCAGGATACCCCTGGTTTCTCATCCTTTGTTTAAACCATGCCATCTTTTTCTCATCTTAATTTCAATCTATACATATAACAACATGGCTTCTTTTATTACAATGTAGTCCTTCCTAATAAACAAAATACTTATCCTGACATGAGCACATGTCAGGATAAGTAATTTTTTTAATTTCATCTGATGTTACACAGAATCAAATTTCATGCAATATTTACTAAGAATAGCTTTACAGAAGCTGTTTTCTATATGGATATGGCATTTGCATAACAAAACAACCTACACAGGCATGCATAATGTACTTCACCTTGTGGATGCAGTCTAGGAATCTGCAGCTGATGGTTGGTTGTGACACATTGTGGTATAAACACTTTTTTAAAAAATGCCATAACAAACATTGTGTGAACTGACCCTTGGGTCTATTTGCAACAAGAATAGAGTTTGCTTCGGCCAACAGATTAAACTGAAATCTGATTCTGAATGTATCTAGCCTTTTACCACCACATTTCTTCTAGCATATTTTATTGACCAACGGCGCAAAGTACCGCAGAGACAACATATTATTTTGACAAGTGAAGTTCCAAGTTCAGCCATCAGATCCCGGCCGTGAAAGCTTTCGAGAACACAAGTTTCTTTTTCTCTCAAAAGATAATGAGTCCATGGGGCCTTTAAAACAGCCATTCTCAACAGGGGCCAAATGCCACCTGGGGCCCCCTGAAACATTTGAAGAGGGCCACAGACTGGAAACAATTCTTCACACACCACCTTATAAGGTTCATTATGCAACATATACAACCCTGATTTGGCCTATATTTCTTTCATACTGGGTTTATGGCCATGGCCAAAAAAAGACTGAGAATGTCTGTTTTAAAGCACAGTTATGAAGACTGAAAATAAGCAGCTCTATTTATACTTAAGTCTCATTTTTGCAAACAGAAGAAGAAGATGAACACAGGACTTAGGCTTTAATCTTTGATTTCTAATATGTTAGACAGGAAAAGAACATTAGACCAGGAAACACCTACCTTGTACGTAAACATAAATGCTTGATGTTGCATGGCTTTCTTGGTAAAAGCACTTGTAGGTCCCAGTGTCATTGTCCTTTGCTTGTGTGAGCGTGAGCATCTTACAATAGACATTGTCTGTGCAATCAGTGACTGCTACACGGTTTTCAGAACTTGTCTCATTGTTGGGCCAAAGCCATTCCAAAGCCCTTTCACCGCTAAAGGTAAAATGAAGAGGTGTAAAAATACAAGGTGAATACTGCTATGCTAGTACCATGTAGCTAACAGAGGGTGCACACAGCTGTTTGTATCAGCTAATAAACGATCCCTCTGATTACGACTGTAACACCATGACCCACTGAAAACCACCTATCACTTAAATCAGTGATTATCGAACTTGGGTCCCCAGATGTAATTGGGTATTAACTCCTAGATGCTCCTGACAGCAGGCCCAGTGGTCAAGGATTCTGGAAACTCTTCTCCAACAAAATCTGGGGGACCAAATCTGGGAACCAATAATCTGATGTCACCTCAACTACCATGGCATTTTGTATGTGTGTTTTTGACAAATTAAGCAGCTGTTCATCTAGACCATAGTGGTCTATATGGGCCCCCAGGGGTCAATTTCGACTTGCAGAGGGTCCACGTCAAAGAGAAAAAAATTGGGGGTGCACGAGATGTAAATGGGGGTCTATGTGAGCAGATCCAATTAGACAGATCATAATAAATATTTAGGAGATCTGTAATTACACCAAACACAGATTCTGTGTACATAATATTTCATAATATTATTTAATTAGGTACTATGTACCATCTGTATTGTGGTGTGCTACATTCATGTGTAAGTTCGTAAAATTATTGGTAAAATTTTATGGTAAATGTCAGTGTGTTGTAAATGGGTTGGACGACATTTTGTCATTTCTCACTAATGAGCTATACGGGCACACACATTGCGCACGTACATACTTGTTTAGACTTTGCACAGACTTGTTTGGTTCATAATTGATAAATAGAAGTGTTAGAGACCTTCAGTTGCTTTCTGAATTTTGAGAAGAAAAGTGGCTTAAAAATAAATACCTTCAAAAATACAGATAGAAAATAGGTAAAAGTCAAGTGAATCAAAATCATCTTCTTTAGGAACGCCTAACAACAGTAACTACAAATGTTTATACATATTTTGTAGTGGTTACAATTGCATAGGGGGTCTACGGAAAACAAATAAGTTGGCAAGTGGTCTACGGGGCAAAAAAGTATGGGAACTTATGAGACAGAGACAAGCACATAGAAACCATCCACTTCCTGTGATGTGATCTTGTTTTCATTGCTATGTTGGCATGAATTAAGGGCGGAAAGCAGAGAAGGTAAACTATAATAGCAACTTAAAGACTATCAGATTTTTTTCAGTGTGTGCTTTCCTGGATCAAAATGAGTGAATTTTGACATAGCAAAGCTCACACTAAAACAGATCTGTTAGTCTTTAAACTGCCAAAATATTTTACTTCCACCTGCTTTCCCCTTTAGTTTTGCCAACATGCTGAGACAGACAAGCATGGCTAATTCTTTGGAAACTGTTTTCATCAGTACTTAAGTTTAATTAATTAGTGGTTATGCTTAATTAGGCTATCACAAGAAGCCATGCATGCTAATAACTCAAGATGGTATAGGAAATTTTAAACAGGTATTTTAAACTCAAGAGCTGGCTAGATAGCTCAGTGAGTTGCAGCACCTGGCAGCAGAACCAGGGACTAGTTTAATTTCTCACTGTGCTTTCAAGAAGAGCCAGCCTGTGTAACCTTGAGCAAGCTACACAGCCCAGAGCATCCCCAGAAGGAAACAGTAAATCATTCACGAGTAAGTACTCTACAGATCGAAAACCCTGGAAAGGCTGATCATAATCCACTTGACAGCAAGTAACAATTACTATTGTTATTATCACTATTGGGATAAACTCAAGGAAGCACAATGACTGGCACTCTGGTTGACTAGACAAGTAACTGGTCAACTATATTCCTTACCAATTCAAAATATGGATTATCAGTCTGTTCTCAGAGGTTCACCAGCACAGCCGATACATGGCAATATTTTAAGTGAAGATTATTAAGATAGTTGTTGTGGGTTTTTCAGGTCGTTTTCCCCTTTTTTACACTGATACATTTTAACGTATAATCAAGTGGTATATATGGTACCCCTTGCTTTAGAGGTGAATCAAGCCCCCATGGAGGTTTCCGGAGGTATAATTCTTTCATTTACTTGCTTGCTTGCTTGCTTGCTTACTTACAAGCATACTGTATGTGCACAGAGAAATGGAGCAGGCAAATGGGGGCTTCAGGGGCTGTAAGAATTGACTCAGGCCATATTTGACCCATAAGTTGACTCATGAATTCCATTCCCCTTTGAATGTTCAACCTCTCTTTGATAGCAAATATGTGCTGCAATCTGTGTTCTATTCATTCGTTGGTTGTTTTTATATTTTTGCGTAAACCCAGCAATGGCATGCCGAACATATAACCACTGTGGTTTAGAGCCATATGTCTGTTTTCATTTGCTACCTGTCCACCTCTCCTGCTATAAGTGTAATAGTTTCAGGAGAAGGAGCAACAGAATGGCTTTTAACTATGTCTTGTCCATTCAAGCATGACATCACCCATAATTAGCACAGATCATGGTATGCAATCCCACTTTACACCATGGCTTCTAAATCCTGTTTGATAGCTGGTTACAAATACTAACATTGCATGAAATCACAATTACATTTACCTAAGCACAGTTTGTGTGATGTCTGAATTGAGACTTAAAATTCCTCACGTGAAAGAAGGCACTGGGCTGGATTCAGCCACTGAAATCATGGGATGTGCATTAGTTGGGAGTAATTAAGTCTCACTTGTTTCCATGTGTGTAATCTGGTTTCAGCCCACAGTCAGGAAAACTCTGGACACTGTATTAGTTTCTAAGAACACGGGAAAAGCACGACTGGGATCCTTGAACAATGCTGCATATGTTTAGCACCCCCTCCCCCACCATGTATACAGGAAATCCATACAGCTTTAAGTGATGGTGACTTTGATTAAGTGATGTTCTAAAAATAAAACATAAGTGAATCTGCCATCTTATGGATACAGGGAAACAGACTGGTATAAAAATAAAAAGAGAAGAAAAATGAATGGGGACATTCAAACGTTATGGAGGATGAGCCTAGAAATTATAAACATAATCTACATTAACAATCCCTCTCCTAAATCCATAACTTCCTTGCCAGAAATTGGTTTTATGGGAGGGCTACTCTGAAGGAAGGAATGGAGGTTGGTGCACAGGACCATCTGCATGAGTCTTGAAAGCTGTCCTCTACAGAGTTTGGCAAGGTTACCTTTTTGGAGTATAACAGCCATTGTCCACCAAATAGGAGAGCCCGAGACCATGCTAAGTGGGAGACTGTGAGAATGGTAACCCAAAATGTTGCCATGTTCTGATTTTCCAATGGCAACCAAATATTGCATCCCAGGTGTGCCTTCACTCTCAGTGACTGCCACTTTGGGGAATCTGGGAAACACCTTCTGCCAGGCTAAATCTGCCATGATAAGTAGGGCTGAGCACACTCCAGCCATCAGCCTAATCTTAGGCAGCCTTTGGCATAATTTTAAAGTCCTATGCAAGCAATTAGTTCAGACCTCTGGCTAGAGCAATTTGTTCCTTCTCTGGAAGCTCCCTAGGTAGAGAAAAAGAAGAGGGGGGAGTATTTACAAAGAGAGAAAGGGTAGAATAGTAGAAAGGGTGGGGGGAGAGGAAGAGGAAGGACAGGTGCTCTTGTCTAGTTTTCAGTCTGAATGCACCTGCTAATGGCTTTGGCCATGCTCACTTCTGGCACTTGTCTCCTAGCATGCTCCTCTAGGAACAGGTAGGGTTTTGCCTTCCCGTGAAATACATGGGCCAATGTCCAGTTGCCTGAACACAAATAGAAGGAAAATCAAAAGTGTAGCCATTTCTGCCAGGCTCCCTGTTACATGCCCATTCTCACATATGATTCGGCATACAATGGGTAATGTGTTATAGCAGGGGAAAAACAGCGCTATTTCCCTCTCACTCCACATTCTGGCAACAGGATATTAGCCATGACCTCTTTCTGTCACATTGCAATCTGAATTACAAAGATCGAGCTATGGATAGATCAGTCAATTTATGGGCCGATCAGTGATCTTAGGCATAGGGGTGGAACAGCTGGCTTGTGATCTCTTCAGACTATCCAGTTTTGGAAGTATGCAAAGGACAGAGGTCAAGTCACAAGTGTTTATTCCAATTCTCATATACAACCCCTGATACACATATCTGAATAAGAGCTAGTACAGAAATATCCTGAATGTATGCACATACAGAGAGATGCATACAATAAAATCTTTAATTCTTATAGTCTATGCAACACTTAGAGATCTTTACTCTTCTTTCCAGATCTTTAAACTGCAAACATTTGAACCAGGCAACATTTAGATTGGTTTGACATTCCTGCATTTCCTGAAAGATCTTAACTTATTTTTTATGCTACATAACTGTCTCTTACACTGCATAACCATGTTAACCAAAGAAGACACACTATTAAAGTAAGGAAGTAATGGAGGGTGGTTCTATATACAAAATATCTCCATCTTGGTGTTTGAGCCTTACCTGCAAGTAATCTGTAGTGTATCATTTGCAGTTACAGTGATAACAGATTTTTGGATGCTAAGTGATGGTGGGTCCAGTGAAACATGTGAGCCTGAAAAATATAAAAGGTCAGTAAGTGAATATGATTAAACCAAGTGCACACACAACTCGCTAATCTGTTCAAGAAAACACACACTTAGGATGAATGTCTGATTAAAACTCATAGGAAGGGGAATTCTGCCACTAAATATCATAGATTTTGCATTTTATGGGTTAAGTGATGAAGGATAAAATATGTCCCTCCACTTATCATCCTGAAATTCATGAGCTCTGTCATAACAGGAAGAATGGGCAGATGGTCAGAAACTAGCAACTCAGCTCTGCAATTCATAAAGCTAGGGTGGAGTTCCTGTTTTGTTGCATTGCTAACTTCAAGGTCTAGCTAAAGGATATGGGCTGGGCAATGAAATGAAGTGAACTTGCGTTCACATTATGATCTCATTTGCACAAGAACTATGCGTAGATCTCTTTTCATTTTCATTTTAAAATACAAACATAACCATCATTTGTCTGTTAAAAATTAAATTAACTTTAAGTTTAAGATAAAAATTGTAAGTAAAAAAGCTTTAATTTAAAAATTCATTAACTTTCCTCATAATTAGCTATCTGAATTGTTTACCTATTTTAAATAGTTCTAGATTTCCTTTCTAGAACATCAACTGAAGAGGTATGCAAAAGAATATCTTGAAAAACTGACACCAACCAAAGTCAGTAGATCATTAAAACAAATTAAAATAGAACAGCTTAATCCTCATGCATCAGGATAACAAAACTTGCACTGAGTGAGTTGTAGCGGACTTTCTGACTCCAGTGTATGGACAGTTAGCAGTAGAGTCAGCCATGGGGTTGGGGTCAGGGTTAGGATTAGCGTATAGATTTCATGCACACTTCTTGTACCTTTTGAACCCAATGATTACTCCAGTGTCCCTCTAAGCCATAGTTCATGAAAATATAGCATGCAAAATATAGCAATCTTATTCTGGTTTTGGTGAAGGCTGGTGGTGGATTGTATTAATATGTTACATTGGCTGGGATGATAAAGCATCCAAATGGGGGAAAGCAACAGATTTCTTGAGATATACTTTGTCACAGGTTAGTTTTAGTTTGTTTAGGAAAAAAACAAAAAACTCTGTACATGGCAAATGGCTGATACCATCTTGTTATCAACTGTTTGGGGCAATGTATTCAACTGCTAGCCTGATTTTATGAATACTGTGCATGAAAATGTGACTCTGAGAGACCTAATTGTGCTGTTCCGGCACATGAATATTAACTAGATTGAAAGGCCATATTAAAAATATAGATATTTAACATGTTTTCTGTTTGTCTACAAGAGACGTGGGCATGTTCCTGGTGTCCAGGGCTGTACTGGACTTTCCAGAAACCATCAGGGACTTCACTAGAGCTACCACTGTATGTACCACTGAAATGTGGCAGTAACTGTGAGAACTTTCTTATAGTGATGGCTCTGTATAGCAGATGACAGGAAAGAAGAAGGGAAGGAAGCAAAAGGAGGGAGGACAGGAAGGAGGAAGCAAGGGAAAACAGCAGACAGGTTTCCTGTGGGAGTGTGGGTTCAGCGACAGCAGCCAACATAATGTGCGAAGGGGCAAGGTGGCCTTGAGAGATTCAAAAAGATCATATGTTGACCACTCCAACTTAAACATTGTTCTTTCAGTCTAACAAAGACTGATCCACGATGAGATAAGCCTCTGCTCCTTCTCAAACCATAGGCTACAGATGAATTTTGTATAAATTGTACATTCAAGCATAATACAAGGAAGACTCCAGTATAAAATAGCTATATTAGAAGAATTTAAGAAGTTTATTTATATTTGTCTGTATGTGAATAGAGACAGAGGCTTCCAATGCCACTACACACGGTAAATAAATTAGCAATGCTATCATAATTGATTTATCAAAAAAATTACTGATATAGCGAATGGATACTATGCTATAAAATTCATTCCATAACACCCGCAACAAGGGTGTTATATGAGGAAACTTTCACCAGAAATAAGCGCTGAAAGAATTCCTCCATCCATAGTTCTATCCACAACCTAACAGCAGCTAAATGTCAGTCCACCTGTGCTGATAAGGTCAGAAAATGAAAACCCACTCGATTTAAAATCTTCATACATTTTATTAATTAAAATAGATAATGTATTTTTAACAATATATCATAGAAACCATGAACAATTTGAGCTAGTTCCTAATGCTAGGGTCTACTTCTAGAATAATAACATTGTCAATCCTGTGCAAATTGCATTTGTATTGCAGCTAAATAATTACAGCCAGTCACAGCCTACACATCTAAAAGTCAAGGACAAGATTTCCAAAATGGAAGCCCTGGCTTCACGTCCAAAGGAGACCAAAATCCTGTGATTTTGGAAATTAATCCTGCATACTTCATTTAAAGCAGGGACTCTGTTCCATGAACAGTATCAAAGAATGCACCAAACATAGATTTGACCACATATAAGGAAATAACAAAGCAATTAAATTTAAATATATAACAATGAAAGATAAATCAAAGGTACTGTGGAATTATAAAGAGTCTATTAGCAATTATTGTGTAATACTAAGCAGTGTATGGCATTATCATATTACTGGGGAAATTATGGTTCTTTTTTTGTTGCTTCATGTGAAAAATAGAGTTTTTACCTTAGAAACATCTGTTTGTTCATTACACTGATGTCACATTTCTCCTCTAACATATATGGCTCTTCCCCTCAATTTTACTCTCACAATCACTTTGGGAGTTAATCCAGGCTGAGAAAGAGACTAGTCCAGGGCCACCTAGTGAGTTTCATGGTTGAGTGTCCTGATGAACCCATGAACAAACCAAATGACCACATAGGTCTTAAGTCTGCTCATCCATTTTCTAAATTCCACATTGGAAACTTTGGAATGATACCAAAAAGACTTCTGGCAAAAAGAAAAAAGTGGAAGCCAATATCCTAATTAACTTTATTTGGCACATATATTTATGAACTGGATATTCATAGATTCTTGTTCCTCCTTTCACCAAGATGAGAAATTATGCCTTTCATATTCAGTGCTCACTCCACTTTATTGCTGATTCTACGATACTTTGAACAACGTTAATTTATCCATTTTTAATTAGAATGAAGCACAAACAAACTGAAATAATGTTTTCAGTTTAAAAGCCACTGGCAGCATGAGCAACCTGTTATTTCTGCACAATGTCTATCATCTATTTAGCACAAATAATATTAAGCTGGGCATCATACTCCACATTGTCAAACTACCTATAGTTAGTTACAGAAGGTACACCAAGGAATCGCCTTCAACCATAAACACGCGACTTGTATTTTGCTGGTTATTCTTTTGGCACTGTATAAAATGTCATTGTGATCCTAATGACTATTACTCAAGAACTTCCTTCCCACAAGCAATCTGCAAATTTGCCTGGACTGGCACTTGATCAGTAATGTCTGACTTGATCGTTTGTTCGGGATTAAAAAGAAAGTTGCACTTGGTTTTTGATTCTGCCACTCATACCATCCTGTTAACACATGCATATATGAACTGGAGTTCTCCAAGATAGCATGATGCAGATGTGTAGGACTACAACTCCCATAGTCTCCAGATAACTTGAGATAAAGGAAAATGTAGTCCAACACCTGAAACACTGCCTGGTTAGAGAGAGTTATGTTAAAGAAAACTGATGTGAGTGAAGACTGGAGGCTGTCACCACATAAATAAATAAATAAATAAATAAATAAATAAATAAATAAATAAATAAATAAATAAATAAACAAACAAACAAACAAACAAACAAACAAACAAACATTTATTTATTTATTTATTTATTTATTTATTTATTTATTTATTAGATTTTTTCCCGCCCCTCTAGACAATGTCTACTGCATATGCAAGACACACAGTCACTGATTTATCTAGCTAGCTAGATAAGTCAAGAACCAGAAGATAACGAGGACGATGCTGATATGAAGAACGTATTTATGGCTATACCGTCTTCCCCACGTAATTGGCAGTAGCTTCCTGCGGTGCTGTGAGCATGCATATAGCATATCTCAACATACAGGCATACTTTTACAAAAGGAGTTGTTGTTAACCCTATAATCACTCCCTTTTTACAGACGGGGACAGAAGAACTCTGTCGGGAGCATTTATATGCTAAAGCTCGTGCAAGTTGTTCGCCCTTAAACAGAAGTAATGCACACACACACACACACGCACACATTCTTCCCTCCCTACTGTCCCCTATTCCAAGCAAAGCTCCCCTCAGAAAGTTCGTCACTGTCGGCAGCACCTGACCCCGTCTTTCAGGGCGGGCCTCTTAAAACATCGCAGCGGCCGTCAGGCAGGGAAGGAGGCGGGCGCCCCCCCGCCGCCGCCGCTTTCGCCGTCACTCCCCGCCACTAGGCGTTAGGCGCCCTCCCCACGGGGGGGGGAAGACATCAACCGCCTCCCCCCCAATGGCCATCTTAGTCCGGGGTGAGTCCCCTCAGCTCTTTTGAGGTCGTTCGTTATCCCCCTCCCCAGCCTCAGAGGTAAGGGGAGTCTCGCTACAACCCTGTGGTCGTGCGTACGCGGTCCCCCGCCTCTTCGGGTCTCTGTTATTCGCGAGAAGCTAGGGCCCCGGCTTCAATGAGCCCCCAGGGCTGGCGGCCGGAGCGGGAAGAGGGGGCGCCCCATCTTGAATGCTGGGGCTCAGCCCACAGATTTCCGCCCCGGCGCTCCAGCCTCAAGATAGAACGACGCCAGCGGGTGCCAAGGAGCCCTGGCTTTGCCGCGCCGGCCGTGTGTGCCAGGCGCTGGACAGACCCGACCCTGCAGTCCCGTCTTATTAATTTCGTTTCGAAGGAGATGGTCCCTTCCGCGTCTGTCGGGGGTGGGTGGGCAGGGGATTTGGGCGGAATCTGTTCCAACCTAAAGGATCGCGGCGAGGAACTGAGAGTGAAGAAACCAAAGAGATCTCTGCCCTTCTCGCCAGCGCCACGAGGGCGCGCCCCACAGAGAGACCCCTCCAAACCCCACCTAGTCAGGAGCCACTTACCTGAATCAACCAGCCAGGGTTCCGCCGCAAACCGCAGCGAGAGGAGCAGCCCCAGGACCCCTGCAAACCCCATTTCGCAGCAGCAGCAGCAGCCGCCACGATCTCAACAGCAGCCTCCAGTCCAGAGGAACCAGCCCAGCGGAGAGGAAATCCGTCGATTTCAGTGCCTTGACATCCGCTGACATGCAGACACCTCCGTTGCTGCGCGCGCCTTAGATCCAACTGCGCCTAATAGCCCGAAGGATCGGCGCAAGAAGCATAGAGAGCGCCACTGCAGGAATCTCGCCGCGCTTTTCTTACAAGCGACTCCAAAACTAGGCAAGGGACTTGCCCGTCAGACGGACTTTTGCCAATCTGTGCCGGCCAATCCCGAGCCGCAGCGCTACTTCTGTGCGGTGGAGGCGGAGCTTGACTGGCCAGCCTTGACTCTAAGCCCCCCCCCCCGTGATGTCTCATCGCTCCTCATCCTTAACCAGGACAGGCTGTAACTACATGATCGAATACTGCAGGGTTTGTTCTGCGTGTCATAAAAACAAGCCAATTCGAAATGTTGTTTTTACTGACCACATAACACAAAGGCTGATTCGAATCAGTCCCAAAATGGCTTTTTTTCGTCTGCCGGTGGGGTGGGGTGGGGGAGCTTCTACTTTTTCAAGCTGGAACTACAGTAGTGTATTCGAATGGGCTTTTCCTGTGTGGTTGGTTATTGCACATTCTTGTAAGAACGGGGCTGGGAGGGTGTGTCTGCAGATGGTGTTTCAGGCAGTTGGGTTATGATATTCAGACCCTGAGGGACATGCAAAAGCAAAGCACCATGATTTTAACCATTATCGCTCAAACTCAGCTCTCAGTTGTAGTCACAGGATGGAAAAGCAAAAGGACTGGTGATAGGGATCAACAAGGGGTTTGCGTTAGATTCACAGGGATGTTTAAAAAGATCTTGTTTTTAAACAGTAAGAATCTTCAGGTTAGCCCAAGATATGTTGCTACCTGAGGCAAAGGCCGGGGCTGTTCCAAAGAGACTGCCTGGTGGCAGTAGATTTCCTTGCACTTTGGGGATGGCATGGTGCTCATGAGCAGCCGAGTCGACAATAAAAAGTAACTCCCCATCACACTCCCTGAACACAAGAACAGTAGAAATCTTTTGTGAAGGTTTGGGCCCCCTCCAAAAAAAGAGAAGATTCAGATGGAATAAAAGATTGGAAAAAGATTTTTTTAACAACTCCCCAATTTTGCAGCAAACACAGCCAATTAATGGATTCTGAGAGTTGTAGTCCAAATCTTTCCCCATTTTGTAGATCTGACAATGACCTAAATCTAACATATAAATGGTTCACCATTTTCCCATCGATTCAGTGGGTCTGTTCAACTTGAGACTAATCACTGGATTTGGCCCAAAGTGCTCAGAGGTGATTCAGGCCCTAATTTGAGTGTCTGTCTGCCCTGCCAAGCCACTCCTCACATGACTTATTCTGAACAAAAAACAGACCTATTAAACCGAGAGTCTGCCAGCTTTCAAAACCATGACATCTTTCCCCCTGTTTTGTTCTCCCCATATTACCTGCCATTACAATATTACATATCCCTAGGAGTGGGTGCAAATGATGGGGGCAGCCACCTTGTAGCTTTCTTTCTCCTTGGTGGTGAATAGAATGTTTTGTCAGAAACCTCATTATGTATTTCTTTCCATAATCACTTGTCCCCTGTTTCTCTTTGTACAAAATAAATATGAAATGGCTTCCATCATTTAAAACATAAGAATATATCTAATACAAAAGAAGAAAAAGTCAAAACTGCCAGTAACATAACAAAAGTCAGTCGCAAAGAGGATAGCCACAATGACACAATTTAAGATAGAAAATAATCCAGTGGGGAGCTTTTTGAAATGGGCGTGTTTTGGCCAGACTCCTGAAGAAGTAAAAGTGTCAGGTGCTAGAACATGATAAACTTCCCATAGTGTCTGAACAAAGTCGTCCTGCAATGTTCAATGGTAATTTATGCAACACTGGAAATCTGAGATTTAAAACAAGCCTGACCTCACTGGCCACAGGGCACAGAACTTGGAAAATTTGCTTCTCAGAATCCTCTAGACACCTTGGCCAGGAATGCTGATAGTGGGAGCCAAAAAAAGGTAAGATTTCTAAACTCTGCTTCTGTACTTCCCTGGCTGAAAGATATAACTGCATTCAACCTGGCATTAACTTTCATAGGAACTTTCAATGAATTGTGCCAAATTGTAAACACAAATTTTGCTGCCCTTTCATGATACCAAGATGCAGTCTGAGTAAGTCACCTCCCTCTGCCTAACAGGAGGGTCTGTCCTGTATCAGTGGAACAAGCATAAAGCTTTACTTAGAAGTGTGCCATGGTGAATGGTTATGTTCTGCACTTCTGCAAAATGTAGGTTAAAAAACCCGTATTGGTTTCAAGAGACAAGTCAGGCAATATTGCCATGTTCTACTCTTGTTCAACTCTTTTCTTAACACATTGTGATGCCGAAAGCCTTTTTAAAGTGGGAGTGGGAGAACATTATGACAGCTGTCTAGATGGGAGCTGTCATTCCCAAGCTCTAGCCCACCCTCCCATTCCATGTACAGTCTGACAATTCAGTATTTAATAGTAGAAAAGTAAGTGATGGAATTAAAATAATAGTTTAAAAAAACCACTGCACCCAAAGACAGCACATTAGGCTGGGGAGAAAGGGCAGGACATACAACGCACAAAGCTTTATATTCCAGTCTCATGCCATTACTTCGCACAGAATCTGCTATCTGAAACAGCCACCTCACTCTGGTGTCCCTGCTTTTGTACTCACTTCCTGTGTTTTCCAAGTGTTGCATAAAATTCATCTCAAAGTGAGTTCAATTGGCTTCAAAAATGAGACATAAAAAGAGCTTGAGCACCTCCCATGAGCTATGCTGAAAGCTCCTTGCTTTTTCTTTCTGTATCTGCTCCTTCCTTGGGATACACACAGAGGGCCACCAGAAGCTCATGGGAACTGCTCCAGAGGCTGAAAGAAAGAGGCTGATATCTCCCAGTCATTTCCTGATGCACTTCTCCCCCACTCCTGCTGCTCCAAAGTCAGTCACGACTTCTCTCCTCGACCTGCCATGGGCACTTCAATGACAGACGAGAGTCTGGCTGAAGGAGTCTGGGCAGGGCACAGATCAAAACAACAGCAGGAGCAGACGTAGCCACAAGCTGTCTTTTGTTTTCTTGGGGTTAAAAATAACAACAACCTGGGAAGAGGTACAACCATGACACAGAATTTCTTGTCTTACCATTAACATTACAATTTTGCAATTGGTGAGCAGTATAAATATTTTATCATTGATAGCTGATGAGCCAGCGGAATTAAAAGGAGGAGGAGGTGGTGGTACATTTGTTGCTGTTTTTGTTGTTTAGTCCTTAAGTCGTGTCCGACTCTTCATGACCCCATGGACCAGAGCACACCAAGCCCTCCTGTCTTCCACTGCCTCCCAGAGTTGGGCCAAATTCATGTTGGTCGCTTCGGTGACACTGTCCAACCATCTCGTCCTCTGTTGTCCTCTTCTCCTCTTGCCTTCACACTTTCCTAACATCAGGGTCTTTTCCAGGGAGTCTTCTCTTCTCATGAGATGGCTAAAGTACTGGAGCCTCAGCTTCAGGATCTGTCCTTCCAGTGAGCATTCAGGGTTGATACCTTTAAAAAAATTATTCTTATATGCCTAGTACTTAATGAAATCACCAAATGGCAATGCTGAAAAAAATGGAAAGTGTCTAAATCCTGCTTCCTATTCCTAAAGCAGGATTGATAACAATATTAATAATATTCCCATACTCCTGCTAATCATAATGATAGTCATATAACTTTGCACACACTTTTGGACAGCCCGATTGCTTTGCGTGCATTAATTTAGGTACAATTTTTACAACAATCCCGTGAAGTAAGTCTTTTATCCTCCATATTCAGGATGGAAGGGCTAGAGCTGGAAAAAAGAAGGTCGCTAGCAAAGCTTGGATAAGTTAATTTTCTGACCTACAGCTCTCAGGATCCTTCAGCTAGCATGGCATAAAGCTTCAGTCACCAAAGTTACCAGCTGGTCTGTGTACAGTACTGCTGAAATGCCTGGTCTGCTGTTACTGTTCTTAGCCACCACACCACATTGTACTCTGTGACTGCAACAACGAGGGAACTCTTTGATAAAAAGATTGGGGGGTGGGGGTGGGAGATCCAGGTTCTAATCTGCACTGAGCAAAGAAATTGGGTGGCCTTTGAACAGTCACTCTCAAACCTATCTGACAGGGCTATTATACAGATAAGCTGGAGAGAAAGTGAGCCCTGTGTCTTGGCTTTAGCTGAGGATACATATCACTAAAATGAAATGAAAGAGGGTTTTCTTTTCTTTTCTTTTTTAAAGCAGAAAGCTGGAAGGTCCACATCAAAAGTGTCAATAAAGGAATGAAAAAGAGTTAAATCTCTTTAAAATGTTTCATATTCAAGGGGGAAGACCAATCTATCACACTTACTTGTTCTCATTTCCTTTTCAAAAAAAGAAATACGTATATCATTTTTATTATGCAATAAATGTAGGCATGATAAAGATCAAGAGATTTCCTTTTTTTTTTTGAAAAAGCAAAACTTTTTATTACATAACTCTCTTAATCACTCTAGAACATTCAAGATCTGTCGGTGTCTATAGGAAGTGAGAGGGTGCTTGCCCCTCCCCCAGAATCCTAAATTTCTTTCTTAATCTGTTGTACACAGATATGTACAACACGGGATATATACTATGTGTGCAAATTAGGGATGCACACCAATGGGCATTTAGCCCACTTTTTGGTCCATTGTGGAGACAGGTTGGTTCACTTATTTTTCTAGTAAAGACAATATTCCCTAGTTATTCCTCTATTCGATCATTGCATACATTTCTGATCACACAGTGCACAGCTATCACCAAATCATTTTCCCAGCCAGGAGGAATTTTTTTAATTTGTACTGATAACCTATCAAAACAAGCCTGTTTTGTGAATCTCCTGCTTGTGTGAATCTCCTGTGAGGGAGTCAGGGAGCCCTAGTGGTCCACTGGTGGAGGTTTCCATCCACCCTCCTGTACAGTGCCTATGCAATGGCCCTCAAGCCCATCAAGGCCAGCCTATGTGGAGCAGCCATCCAAGTGGCCAGGGCAGCGGTGGAGGTCGAAGGCATCCTTCAGAGCAGGAAGTAGCCGGTCCACCACACACCCCTCTGTCCCTTCCCCAATATCATCCATGGCCACATCCGTGGGTGCATGGAGAGAGGGAGTGGGGAAACAGAGTGCAAGAAAAGCTAATTCTGTATCATATTGTAATCAGTCATAATGATTCAAATTGGAGAAAACTTTTGTTGTACCAAATTGTAGTCATGCGGTATATCAAGGGAACAATTGCCTGGTGTGATGACGGCCTCTGCTAGTGTAGAGAAGCTCTAGGACAATTTATGATTGCGGAGATTCACTGTCCTCTGAAATATTCCTACAGACACCCTTGATAAGATATATACATTAACTATGTTGTTTACTTCACACAGGAATGTCTATCCTGAGCTACTTTTGATAGCTTGAGAAGGCAACATTTTTATTGACAGTTAAGGCATATCAATACAGAAGGTTCATCCACAATGAGATACCAGTGCTGGAAACATCTGTTTTTAAAGTGTGTGGCATGTACAATTTGAGAAAGCATTGCTGTATGGCCTAGGGCTGCCAAGTATCAGAGAGCTAGCTAGCTAGTTTCATGGGATATTTATGGTCCTCTAGGCAAGGAGACAAATCCTGGAGAAAGTAGTTCAGGACAAGAAGTAAGTTAGGTTTTTATATGGGAGGTGGTTTTGAAGCTTGAGCACCCATCTCCACCATTTCCCAGCTGATGCCACACTGTATTTTGCTGCCTGTGATACCGCTAAATAAAATGAGCTTTTTTTCTCCTGATTTGGGGTTGTCATTTGGTTGGCTGAGTTTCATCCAAATTCTGAGCCCATTTATGTGGTTTCCCAATGTATCATTTTCCTAGTCAGCTGGTGTAGAACAAGCTTCTGGTCTTCTTCCCAAACTTTGCCTGCCCCACTTCTGTGACACCACAAGTCTCTGGTTTTGTCCCCGAGAACTCAAGGAATGAAATACTGCCAATGTAGCAAACCTACATTTGCCCTATATCATAGTTTTCTCCCTCCCTTCCTCCCCTCCTCAAACACCAACAAGCTGAATTAGGAATAGCAAGAAACAGTGCTTCCTTGGCATACTTCCAGAAGTAGAAAAAACTTTAGGGGGGGGGACTCTGAGAAAACAATCCTTAGAAAACTGCCCAGTTAGGACTGGCCATGCTGAGTCACCAGAGAATGCCGAGTTCCTCTTGGGGTGACCATGGAATAGACAACAGAGTATCCTGAGGGAAAACATGACTGGCTGGCCAGAAGACTCCACAGGAAAAATATTCCATCCCACAACTCTTTGTTTCAGATCCCAAATATGTATTTCTAAATCAAAGCATCCTCAAGCTCCTGCTGAACTCTGTTAGGGGCTCTCTAATGCTACATTGGAGAACTCCTGAACATCATCATCACCAAAGAGACACTTACTGGAAGCTGAAGTAGACTTCCCTTTCCTGTGGAGATACCGCTATGCTTTAAGTCACATTATTTCCTCTCCACTTTGATGGAGCGGAGAGGAAAAATGTGGCTTATAAAAAATAAGGCTTACAAAAGAAGAGGAAAGGAGAGTATGTGATCTACATTGATGCACAGTCTACCTGGAAAATGAACAGGAAAATAAAAACAGACATGGTTGTTGAATGGCCAAGAACGTATGGAAAATGACAGAGCACATGCTTTCATGCTGTATGCCAAGAAATTTAACAATAACAACAAAAGTCTGGAGGCCCATACATATTTTGTAGTCCATGTACTTAAAAAACAGAATATTTGGTGTGCTCCTTTCTGCATTGATCTCTAAACTAACAGGCACAAATGCCTTGAGTGTGTTCTCTAAGGAAAACTACAACTGCCATTTCTACAAGAAGGAACCTTTCTCCTTGGGCCAGCTCACTAAAAGGTTGCCATAGCATAACTCCTCATTTGCTGACATCTGTTGATCCCCTAGGTGCCAAAAGAGACCTCCTGGATAGTTCAAGGATGGAAGATGAAGAGGTCAAGGTCGTGAGCACCTGCCAAGGAACCATATTGTGCAAAAGCAGAGGTGGAAACATTCTTGTCTTGCTGCTGTTTTGTTGTTGTCATTTTGCTCAGGTCCCTGCACAAGATTGCATATCTCCTTGGCTGAAAGAACTGGAACAGTGGTTGGATCACTGTCTGTTAGGAATGTTTAGCCATGAATTTTCTACATCGGTAGGAGCTAGATGAACCTGCTGCGTAGTTCTGTGAAGCGATGTCTTCCTGTCTATGAAAGCTGTGCCTTCATCAGGAGCACTGCTGAGTCCACCATAGATTTGTGGGTGGTTCGGGCTGCGGTCCTCTCAAAGATCAACTGTGGCAGAAAGAATTTGAGTTAACTAACTAACAAGTTGTTTTGGTAATAGGAGTGCAGTTCAACTTAACTTTTATTTAAACCTAAACAATGCACTAACTGTTAGAAATGTGTTGGAACATAAATTCATCCCCTCCTTTCTTTACTTTATCTTTACACAGAAGAAAGACCCGAGAGACAGCGTTGACAGCTGCAGAGTTCCTCCTGGCACTGCTGTCTCCACTGACTGTCCACCCCATCCCTCCTCATATCTCCGCTGAAGGTAGCAGCATGTGAGAAACAAATATTGTAGGGAACCTCTTCCCCCCACTCTCTCTTCTCAATGGTTTACTTCCCCAAGGAGGAGGAGGAAGGGGGAGAGGAGTTACATGCAGCCAAACTTTGGCACATATAAGAAATCTTCCTGAAGGTGAAACAAGTATTAAGTGGATGAGAGCTGGGTAAGCTGAAGGATTTGTTCCTAGGTGCAGCTCATGTGTGCCTGCCTTCAGATCCTCCATGGGGAGGAGGGCATCAAAGGATCCCACAGATGTGGACATAACGGTATGAATCAAAGCTTTTTACCACAATCTTTATTAACTTTAAGCCAACTGCATAAGCACAAGCTATTCTACTTACTCGTCCTTTATCCCATCCAATTCAGCCCAGTTCTAGGCAGCCTTAATGTTCAAAGATGAGATGTTACTTCACTCTTCCTTTCAAGTCTCTTAGTGCTCAGAACTGTCCTCACTGCTGCTCTCTTCTTCAGGAGGAAGGGGTCATTTGCTGGCTCACACCTCAGTTTCAAGTTGATCGAGCCAATAGAACTGTCTCCGAATCCTCCACCATTGCAGCTGTGTCAGAGTGGGGGAATTTGGCTCAAAGTCACCAGAAGATAGATTACACCACAATTGTGCTATGGTGTCCTTCCATTCCTCAGCCAGCTGAGGCATGAAAGACTTCTTTAGGTGGCTTCTGTTGGGACCATTCTGGAGTCTCCACCCATGTTTTCCTCTGCCTCATCTGTTTCTACTGTCTTCTGCCACCAGGTGTCTCCCATTTTTGTAGTGTCCTCTTATTTCCATGGGTGATTTGGAAGGTTTGTTGGTTTCACTGTCTGAGGCTTTGACCTTCCAGGGCTAAGGTGGCCCTGAAGACATCCCCCTAGGGTTGATTGTTGTGAAAGATATGGGGGCCAGTCTCACACTGAGCCCTTCCAGGATCCCTTCACACCATGCTAGAGAGATGATATCCCCAAGTGATGTATCTACTCTCCCTTTGGATTCACATCAGGCATCAGCTATACTTCTTCATACAAAAGAGTCTGCTGACTCCCAATGCAGCAAATATTTCTTTATCATCAGTCCTCCTGATCTTGCAGGCTTGATCCCATTATCTGTGGGAGTGGGAGATTTTGAGTCCACTCCCCCCCACTAGAAATGTTGCCTTTCTTCTGTTTGGGGACACTTGCTGTGACCATTGCTGGGATCCACTTGGGCAGCTAAAAACCATTAGTAAGTACGGTAAGTCATAACTAGAACAGTCAATGGAATTTATGGAGGAACTGGCTCACCCAATCCTCACTGATTCAATAGGCCTACTCTAGTGGCAATTTATTACTGGTAAGTTATTAAGTGGACATGTAAAGAGATGACATTGTCAGAGAAGACAAAAGAGGAAGCAAAAGAAGGGTTTGGGTAAAATGGGTGGAAAATGGACTTTTCAGATATTCCTGTAGCTACTTGCTTGCTCCAAAGCTCAAAACAGCAGTGGGGTAAGTAAGATAATGGATGTGATTTTTCTACTTTCCCTCCTGCCCCACAACATTTTACTGAAGTCATCTAACTTAAATTTAAATGGTAATTTAGCATCACCTTAACTGTTAAAAATTTGCTCCTATTTGATTTTTTGTAGGAATTAACCACATTGTTTTACAGTATTTCACACCATAAAAATGCCAAACTTTCAAGATGTTCTGGGTGCTTCTGCTCTCATTGTTTGTATTTTCCACAGTTTTGGTCCTTGTGGCCCCTGGTGGATCCTTGGGGCAAATAACAGGCCTGCCAAATTTGCCAATCACAGCCTGAACATATCTTCCATCCAGATGTATACTTGTGCTACGTTTGATTAGAGAGAGACCACATATGCTGTTTTGTTCTCTACTGTCATAATATTCAAATGAGATAATGAGTTTATTTTCCTTAAAAAAGCCAGCAATATATTTTGACTTGGATTAAGTGAGGGAAGGAGTAAATATTTCCACACAACTGAAGGAATGGACATTATACAGTAAGCTGGTAATCTAATTTCTCTATGGCTAATATTTAAAAAGTTTCAAAAACATGGTGAAATTAATGTGACAGGGAGCAAATCACAAATGTAAAAGTACAGTAGTTTCTTAATGAAGGTCAGGTGGGGTTGTGTTTTGATGAATGCCAGTGAAAACAGTCAGAATTACTTCTGAGTCAGCATGTATAGTATTGTGTTAATGTTAGATATTTCCCCAAAAATCTCTTTGTAAGTCTCATATGACTCAGGAGGGAACAGGCATAAAGAAAGCCAGGGTCCAGTCAAGATCAACACTGTCCTGTCTCTGGTCAGCACCTCCCTGTTGTTCTGATTCATGCTTGTCTCTTCCCCCTGATGGGGCAATTTTGTGTCTCTGTGGATGTTGTTGGACCCACAATTCCATCAGCCTTCAACACTGACTATGTGAATCAAGGCAGCTGGGAGCTGCCGTACAACAACTTCTGGAGGGTCACAAGTTGGCTAGTCCTGTCTTCTGCATTTCTTGTGACAACAAGCAAAAGAGCAAGAGGATACACTCTTGCTTTAAAGATGTGAACACCATGGGTGGTGGATCAGGGGGCATTTCTGAGTTGTGGGGAGAAAATAAATAAAGGCAAGGCTTCAAAAACTGAAGTCAGCTTTGTGCTGCTCTGTCTTACGCCATCGAGTCAAACATTTTCTCTAGATATGTTGGAAGTGAATGGCAGAAACTTTCTTTGTGACTGCACCATGTCCAGAATCAGCGAAAGTCTTGCCTTCTTTTTGAGCGGACTAGGCGTGTGATCCGGAAGATGAGTTGGGAAGCACTGCCTTCATTTCCTCCCCATTAGGTCCACATGTTTCTTGACCTGTTGGCTTTTTCAGCAGGGAGGGATGCCACCTGTGCCTCTGATCTGTCAGCACCATGACATCCTGTACCTGTCACATGTCCAGAAATTGTTATTTGATCTAAAGGAACTATATGTACCACTCTGTTATTCAGCGGATAGATATTTGCTGGGTTTCTGGTGACTTCCTCCAGGCTGGAGACTCATAAAACCTCTCCAGCACAGGTTGACAAATAAACCGGAGCCAAAGAAAATCTCCAAATTGTCTTCTCATTTTGCCAATCTAAAGGGCAGCTGCAGAAATTTCAGATTGGGCTTCAGCCAAAGAAGATGTTGTTGTTGCTGCTGCTGTTGTCTTGTCCCAGCTGAATGTGAATATAGTAAAACCAGACATGGAAACTGCTCTCACAAAGACAAAGGTCTAGTGTTATGTTAGGTGCTTATAAACTATCTGAGTGATGTCAGAGTAGAGTTTACAGTATATTGCCTGGTGCCCCTACTGAAAGGACAGAGTCACCATGTAGACATTATTGTACCAGTCCGACCAGTTAAAAACAATTCTAATACTAGTGTAATAAGTCTGACCAGTAATAAAATGTTGCAGTGTGGAATAATATACTTCAGTGTTCCTGTCTGCCGGTCATTCATGCCCTCATCCAAGATATTCCACCCTGTTCCTCACATCACCCTGTTCTTCCAGCTTGCTTTCAACACTCAGCCACTACTCCATCCCTCTGGAATATTACTCCTCATTAGGCTGCCCAGGATCCACCTCGCCTTGAATGTTAAAAGTTTTACTGCATATCTGAAAAGACTGACATTTTCTCCAGCTCGGTTCATGTGGGGAGGCATGTTCTTTGCCTCCAGGGTATCCACAGGAATTTTTCAGGGGTGGTGGTGGAAGCTGCCTAGTTATACATTGGCATAATTCACATGCATAGTATGTGCCACAAAACACAGCATATCTGTTTGGATAAAGTAATAAATTAAGGTTTTAGGAGAGCAAGCATCTTCCCTTGCCCCTCCTGCTAATGCCCAGTTGTTTGGCTTCTTGAGACAGTGACAGAATGAGATCACAATCACTTTATTTATTTATTTTATTTATTTTATTTATATCCTGCCTATCTAGTCAATTAAGACCACTCTAGGTGGTTGTTCCTCTCCTACTGGAGTATAGATGTTGTCAACGCATACTAATGGTCAATGTGGCAACTCTGAATCTTGATGTTGTGTTGCATCTGAACTAGCCACCCAGATTCTTCAGCCAATAACACCATCTTCTTCCTGCACTTCTTTTCCCTTTTATTTTTGTCTAGAATGATCAGCTGTAACCATCTGTGCTTTTCATTTTTCATTATATAGCCAAAGAATTCACGTTGTGCATTTTATATGTTTTATAATGTCTTGTTCTTCATTAGAGTACACTTTTCATTACATATACTTTGCACTTCTTCATTTTAGAGGAGTTTTAGCCTCCTCATTTTAGCCTCCTCAGTCTAAAAACTTATATTTGTCAAGAGTTATTACTACCATTTCACTGTTCATTGCATCCCCCATCGTTGCCCAAGAGGATGAAGATAATCAGCACCAAAATGGAAAGCTAGTCTCCCGACAAAAAGTTGAGAAAATCATTATTCTTTAACTTGGGGATGGGGGGGAGGGAGAAGATAGTGCTCTTCAATACCTGAAAGACCATCTCATAGAAAAGGGCAGAATTGTTCTCTGCTGCCCAAAAAGGCAGGAGCACATCTAACAGCCTTCAGTTATAGCTTGAATGGCAAAATCAATTTGATAGTTTTACTTAAAGGGCTACTGGCTCCTCCATCATCAGATATCTTCTTTATGGGAAGTAGCATCTTGCATGGTTCAGGCAATTGTCACTGTTCTGAAAGACAATGGTGACAATGCCAGCCCTACCAGTAGACAACAGTGACAAAGACCCTCGGGCAGCAGATCTGAGGTGTCATGAAAAAATTGGGATATAATGTAAATTATTATACTTTTTATTAGCAGGGAGTGGGAGAGACACTTGTGGGATTTTTTGGTTCATAACCTAAATCAATTGATGGGCTTTAAATACAATATACCTTGACTTGGTCTGGCCCTGGGGACCAATGCATGAGAATATTGTACTATTGGTATAACAAAAGCAACCTGAACTGTTATACAAATGAGGCTAAACTCTCCATCCATTGTCTTGGAATTTGGTTGTGTGTGTGTGTGTTCCTTCCAGTACAGTTATCATCTCAAAACCTGAATGTGAGAACTGGATCCCAGACAAGGTGCCTATAGTCTAGTAGCAATGGATTGAATGAATATCTGGTGGGAAGTCTGTCTTCTGCCTCCCACTCAACTCCTAAGCTGGCAACAGATAAATCCTCTAAAATCGTAATAAAACCTTCTGTTTGAAGACTGACACTGATGTATTGCTTTCAAAGTACAATGTGCACATTTTGATAGGTGGAAGCCCATTACGATTAGGCTGGCCAGACATCCTGAATTTCAAGGGATGCCCTGTGCTACAAGAACACTCCAATTCCACAGGGCACCTCCATTTTTTTTAAAAACAATAATCTGGAAAACCCTAATTGTGTTTACAAAGAGAGAGAGAGTTCTAGCAGAAAGCTGAGGTTCAAGATAAGTGGGCCAGATAGTGGATTAGCTCTAACCTGCAGGCCTAGAAGCTGCAGAGGGAATGGACACATTGAAAAAGTTTTACAGCATAACATCTGGTGATATTTTCAGCATCTTGTATATTAAGGTGCTTTTTCCTTGGCCTTCTGGACTGAAGTAAAAATCATGAAAATCAGTATATAACTACAATCAGTTTAAAAGGTCCATAAACTGAAGTTATTTGAATTAGGGTTTCAGGGGCCTGGAAACACAGCAGTCTTTTCCAGAGCTTGCAATTTTATTTTATTTTATTTATTTTTGAACTATAACTCCCAGAGTTCATTGGCCAGCATAGCCATGCTCAGGGGTTACCCTGGCTTTTAAAAATTAATTTGCCAGTCTATTCCCCAAAAGACTGCTTTGTTCACATTTGCAACATGGCCGAAGGAGCCCTAAATGCATTTCCCAGTACAGTCGCACAAAAGAGAAGATAACAAACACAGAATTTTTAAAGAATTGCTCCAACGGATGAACATCTGAAGTGGTGGTAATTCTGAGCCATAAAAAGGACAGCATTTAAGGACTGATTGTGGTCTTTAATACCGAGGTGGTGTAGATACGATGACCATAATCTGATTGTACTTACTGCTACAGTAAGGTTTGTGTGAGATGCCATAGCTAAATGCAACTAATCTACAAGGTGCTGGATATATTTTGGTGGCATGCCTGACTGTGCAATTGAAATACATCCTGTCTCCTTGTCAGTTAGCTATAATTAACCATAGCAGCAGATACAAACTATATATTAACAGCAGTCAGATTCTAGCCAAAATCGTTGCCTAGCCATTTAGAAACTGGAGCACTGTGAAGAGTCTAGCTTAGTGGTTCTCAGATTTTGATCTCAGATGTTCTTGGGCTATACCTTCCAGATCATCTGGGCATTGCAGTCCAAGAACATTTGGGGCCTATGTAAATATGGATATCTCTAACAAAGAATGATCAACCTTGAGTGAACTGCCTCCACATTAAGATCTCAGTTCTGCAAACATTTCACTGGTGTGTTTTCCTGAATGCCAAAGGAAAACATGCAGAACCATGCAGTCAGATGAGGACCTGTGTCACCCAACCTCCTGCCCTATTTGACACATGTTTGATGAATAGAGTCCCCAAGATATACATTCACAAAAGTATATTGAGGGCTGGCTTACACTTTATAATTCCAACTTTTACATCTGATAAAGTAAAGGCCAACTAAAAGTAGTAAGTAGGAAAAATCTGAATTAAAAAAAATGATTCGGGGAGAGAGAGAGAGGAATGAAAAACAACTGAGTGAGCTTTAACACTACTTCTGTCACTGGAGATGCTAACCAACTTTGATTCAGAATGTGTGTGTATGTGTTGAAGTAACAGCTTTACATTTGTTTTACACCGCATTCCAGTTGTTTACTTTTTTGTGATACCATAAGTTATCTGTCTCTTGCATAGTCTTTTTCTATCATTCCCTTGAGATTAACCACTGTTTTCACTGTAAACATTTCTTCTTTTCCCTTTCTGATTTCCCTGTGGGCACAACAGATCAGATGTTCTTTCACGTGATGAGCAAGCAAGGCCCAATAAATACATCACATACATAAAAGGGGATCTGTGACAAAGGGATTGTACACCCTTCTGTTTATCTGAAGACATTTTTTGCTTTACTTTGTTTTTTGATTGCCTCTTTCTCTGCTTGTGTCTTTAATGAGAAGCCATTTGAATACAAATAAACATGAAAATAAACAGAGTTCCTGTGAATCTGTAATTTGTCAGGGCACAAAACTATTACTTTATTTAAAAAATCACACTGTGATCTACACAGGCTCCAGAACACTGTCATGCACTGACCAAGACGTTCACGGAAGAACTGTTACAAATGTTCCTGGTGTCACTTGAAGTTCATTCTGATTTATATAAGGGTGTGTGAATACTGTAAAATCCAATTTGCATCCAAATCTTTGCCATACAAATGAGAGCCTACCTGCCCCACAGTAATTTGAAGATGGCCTGAACCAATATGTCCTTGGATTTCTGAGGGGGGTGGGTTACATGTAATTCCATAATTTGGGAGGGGGGGAAGCAGCACCGCTTGGACCATGTGTCACTTGAAGAAAAGAATAATCAAAGAACTATTTGCATTTAAATTGCAGTCTTTGAAAAACAATGACCAGAATCCTGTTGGTAGAATGCACTGCACAACTTAGATGACATCATCAGGTGCTTTCAATTCCCCTGAAATGGCAATGGTATGGTTGTAGCTGATAATATTATCCAAGGTGCACAGCATAACTTGTACTACGGGAATTCTGGCCAATATGGTTTATATTAGCATGGCTGTGAAATAATCTCTTTTTTTAAAAAGCCAGTATCTAGACATGAGCAAACGATAGCATCAAAAACCTGTTCCACGTCATGGAGACTGTTGTCATTAGAGATGGACATAAACTGTGGTTGGTTTGGTGCCACACCCACACAGATGTTTGCAAGCAGCTACACTCCCCTCTCCCACCTCCTCTACACATTCACCCATTCCCCGGGCAAAGTACACTTCCCTCCTCACTTCCTCAGTGTGATTGCCCACTCACCAATCGCAACAAGCACTCCCTCCTCCACTGGACACCCACTCAGTCGAGGAGGCAGGGCAGGGAAACCTGCAGCACTGTCTTTGAGTGGGCGGCTGCCGGAGGAGGAAGAGGAAGGAAGAGTGCACTGTGATTGGTGAGTGGGCAGTTGCACAGAAGAGGCAGGAGAGGAGAGTGTGTGGTGCTCACAGGAGACTTCTGCAGGTGTAGTGCAAAACTAGGCTGAACTGCCGAACTGCAGTTCATGTTCATCTCTTATTAGAGCCTCGTGGTGCAGTGGTTAAACCGCTGTACTGCAGCCAAAACTGTGCTCATGACCTGGGGTTCAATCCCAGGTAGCCGGCTCAAGGTTGACTCAGCCTTCTATCCTTCCAAGGTCAGTAAAATGAGTACCCAGCTCGCTGGGAGGGGGGGCAATGTGTAGCCTGCATAATTTAACTTGTAAACCGCCCAGAGAGTGCTTGAAGCACTATGGGGCGCTATATAAGCAGCACGCTTTGCTTTTTTGCTTTTATTATAGCCTGTCAATTCAATAGCAACAACCAGCGTAACAGAAAACACAGTAAAACCTTCAGCTAAATTTTCTTTAACAAAGAAGAGGGTAGGGTGCAGAGGTTTCCTGTCCTATTACATGAAAATTAGATGACCTTAGAAAGTTAGTCAGAGCTGATGGATGCCAGTTTCCAGGAATGCAACAGCTGTGGGACTGCCTCCTTCATACTGAGCTGTGTAGTGCTCTTTGTTCACAATCATGTTGAACTCAGCTATTCCAAATACATCTCTGACAGTTAGCACTGGTAAAAACAATGGGTAGAACACTGAATGGGAATTTCTAAAGAACCTCAGCAGATAGAACAATATCTGCAACTTTTCTTGCTGCAAGAATGTCTTTTACAAGTACAGACACGGACATTGCTTTGGTGGGTTCTTTCTCAGTTCTTGAAGTCAGTGAATCTGGTATCTGTTACGAATCTACTGCTGGATTTCAAACTGGAGGAAAGGCAGAGACTGGGGAAAGTATGCGTAGGGACTACAACTCCCAGAATATGCCAGCTAACACGGCCACTGGCAAAGGAATTTTGGGAGTTGCATTCTTTAAAAAGTACTGGGCAGAAAGGGAAGCTGAGTGAGTGGGGCACATTGTCGGTGTATGTCAAAAGTGTGTCAGGAGGAAGGAAATTCTGCTTTCCCAAAAACTTGTAAAGATTTCCTTTAAGTAACGGGCTTTATAGAATTCTCTCAGGTGCTGGTCCTTCACTCCTTAGAATAGGGGCAAAGGGTATTGTTCTTAACTATTTCCTGGATCTTCATTGCTAGAGCTTGGAGTTGGAACAGTTACTTCCTGTGTGAGAACTCCCAGAATCCTTGAGTCACCATGGCAAGCTCTCCTCCTAGCTGTTTAGAGTGCATCCTGTGGCTCTTTTGTATTGGCACACAATGTGTTTTCCACCACAACTAAGAGTTTTTCTATCCACTTTTAGTTTGTCACTCTGATTGTTTCGATACTTCTGTTTTCTGATAGCTGATCTCTATATGCTCATTTCTCTTCTGATTCATTTCCTTTCCTTCCTAAGGTTTCCTTTCAGATTCATCCTTATCATTAGATCACTGCTTCATATTCCTTTTATTAACATACAGTGGCACTGAGTTTATGCTCTTCATTTCAGATGTCCTGCAATCCATCATGCCACAGCAGAAGGCATTGCATGGCCAATGCACTTGGAAACACAACTTCTTGATCCCACTCCCACATCTTCCATGCATTCAGTATTGGCTGTTTGGTGCTATGAGCACCGCACATGAATTAGACAGCTGTTCCAGATAGATCTGTACACCCTGTTATTGCAGCTGTAATTCTCCATATGCTTTGCTCCTGATGGCTCTTCCAGAGAGGCATTTATTCACTTGAAGTTTCTCATTAAACACTTGTTGGGATTATTTCCAAGGCCCAGATGTTTTTATCTGAATCCAGATGTTCTTTTGCAACCTATAGTGTATTGTACTGTCTTTCCCCATCATTATCCAGACTTTTCTAAACCACCAAAATCTCCCAATGTATGCTTCTTCCTCCTTTCTTCTGCTTTGCATTGGCAAAATATATGTCATTCTTTCGGTGTGGGTATTTATACTGTGTTGATCCATGCTGCTTGTGCTAGACTTGCGGGACTCTCTCCCAGTGTGATGATTCTGGAGGATTACCATTCTGTACCTCACTACTGTCCAGGATTAAGGCACCATTTCTCTCCTGCAGACTAGTGCTGCTGCACAGAAACTGGCCACTTTAATCGTTACTGATGGACACTGGTCTGCCAGCAGATAACATGTACAGTATAGTACTCATCATCTCTTCCAGTGATGCTTTGCAAAATTGGATGAATAAAAGAGTCATGGAAATCAGTGTAGAAGGAGCAATACAACAGAACAGAGGCAGTGGAAGACAGGAGGGCCTGGCGTGCTCTGGTCCATGGGGCCACAAAAAGTCGAACACGACTTAACGACTAAACAACAACAACAACATGTGACAGGATGGTAGGAGACCACTGAAATAGTTGTAGAAAAATAGAGATGAGTTTTTTGGGGGGGGGGCAGAAAGAAGAGGATACAATGTTGAGGTAAGATATCAGGAATAAATGAAGATGTATATAAACTGGAGGTGCATCATGGTATGTCCAGAAATAGAAATGAGTGTGAACTGCCAGTTCAGCAATTTGTGCTAGTTTAGACGATGGCCAGTTTTTCATGGCTTGACACCCCACCCCCTCCTGCAGATGCCCAATCGGAAGCAGCATCCCAACTTCCCTGCCCCGCCTCATCTGGCTGCTGCCTCTCAGTTGGCACCCGCCAGATGGGGCAAGGTGTCAAACTGTGGAACACCAGTTCAGCTGTCATCCAAACCAGTACAAACTGCTGAATCAGCTGTTTATGCCCATATCTATCCAGGAACAACGATACTACTGCATTTCAATACAAAGAATGGGAAGATATGCTAACAAGCATTAAAATCGGGTGAAATCCATTTTGAAAATTCCCCCCTGCCCCCAAAAAATGCTTTCATACTGCTATCTAGGGAGTTGTGAGTAACTGAAGGCCAGCTGCTCTCCCAAGTTTTGAGCAGAAGCTTTCCCTTCTTTTCTCAACCCTACATGAAAGATATGACAGCCAGAGATGTAAATGATTGAACTTGGGACTTTGTACATCTGAACCCATATGCACTATCATTGAAATAGAACCATTCCAGCAACAGTGGAAAGGAAACCTGGCATTTCTGATGCCTCTGAGTCTAGGTGCCATTGCTATATCTTGTGGCAGTGAATTCTGTAATTTCGCTGTGTCCTGTGAGAAGAGGTACTGCCTTTTGTATTCGCAAAGGCTTTCATGGCCAGGATCTAATGGTTGTTGTGGGTTTTTCGGGCACTTCAGAGTGCTGTCCCCTGAAGATGGCAGCCACAGAGACTGGCAAAACATCAGGAAGAACAACCTTCAGAACACGGCCAAAGAGCCCGAAAAACCCGCAACAACCGTACTGCCTTTTGTTTGGCCTGTATTCCCCACCATGTAGCTTCAAATGATGACACCACTGGGTTGAATAGCTGAGGATGGAAGTCTCCTTAATTACTATCTCCACACAACACATAATTTTGTACACCTCCATCAGATGTTCCCTCTTTATTGACTCTGTTAAAAATCGCAGAACATTGCAGCCTTTCTTCCAACTTGTTGGTCATCTAAACCAGTGGTTCTTAACCTTGGGTTACTCAGGTGTTTTTGGACTACAACTCCCAGAAGCCTTCACCACCAGCTGTGCTGGCTGGAGTTTCTGGGAGGTGCAGTTCAAAAACACCCGAGTAACAAAGGTTAAGAACCACTGATCTAAACCAGTGATTCTCAACTTTTTTTTAGCCACAGTCATAAACACAATATGAAAGAAATATAGGGCAAATCAGGATTGTATAAAGCGCATAATGAACCTTATAAGGTGGTGTGTGACAAACTGTTTCCAATCTGTGGCCCCCTTCAAATATGCCAGGGGACCCCAGGGTGGCAAACGGCCCCTGTTGAGAGTAGCTGATCTAAATAAACGAACTATCCAGCAGTTCTGAGTTGTCCTTTTCCAGTCCTGCAATATGAGATGTGGCAACCAGAACTGTACACGATATTCCAAGTGCGGCCATAAAATTAATTTTAATTACAGTGATCCAATATTTCTTCTCTCAAGCATGAATATTTGTTTAGACACATTGCTTCTGTCAAACCTGCGGGATTGTGATTATTTCCACTTAGTACTGGCTTCTGGTTTCAAAATGCTAGTTTCCATAATTAGAAAGAGCGTTTATGTCCTTGAGGATTTTCTTGTATTAGCAGTACTTCCTCCATCCGAAAGGCGACTGTCCCTGTCTGTTCTCATGCTAACAGAGGAAGCATTAAAGATTTAGCACAGCTCTTATGAGGCACTTAATGAGTTGATGTTCTCCAGGTACTCCTCATTGTACCCTTTCGCATCCCTGCCAGCATCTAGTAAGTATCACTCTGTGTTGGCAGCAGCCATTCTTAACTACAAAGCAGACAAGGAAGAAAGAGGCAGTTTGTGCCAGGGCTAGGCTAAGGTTTATTTGTTTAATGCTTTTTAAATGTTGTGACAATTTATTATTTGGCTTTTAACTTTGTTTCTTTTCATTGAAAGCGGCCTTGGATCCTTCAGGAGAAAAGTAGCATATAAATATTTAAAATAAATAAATAAGATGCTTTGCTGTCTGATTCATAGGACAAGATGCCATTCCATTACACTTCCAGGATATTTCTTCACTCTTGGTTACAGGACAATCTCCTCTTTTGCACTTGTGCAGGGCTTCTGTGCATGCACCCAGCATCTCCTGCCGGAGGCATTTCCCTCTTTCTGCTTTAGGGTAGGCTCAAATCTGATTGGAATTATGGTCCTATATTACCTGAGTACAGGATTTCCTTTGTTTCTCCTCCCACTATGAAAATACGTTATAGTGGCTTCCATTTTAGACCAAGAAGCTGCCCAAGTCCTCTTACTGCATCAAAACAAGAAACAGACAGCATAATTGTTTTTGTTCCCCATGCCAGCTGAAGGGCCTTAACATGCCAGTGAAGATGTCAGTTAAACACCTTGTGCCAGTCTTGATGCACTGACACTCCATTCTTCTGGCATGGCACCAGGGCTCTGCTGATATGCTATTAGGCTGATGATGCCACAACACAACTGATTAACAATACCAGTGCAAAGTCTTGAAAATAGGAACGAGGAGGGTGGACTGTTAAGGGAGGAGTGGAGCATAATCAAATTATTCTTTCCATTTTTATAACTGTTGTAAAAACTCTTATCATCTGCATCTCACCAGTGGTATATGTGCCTCAAGATGAGAACCATTGTGTTTGGAGACATGGCATCCCTTAGGCAAGTCTATGCCCTCCATTGCATGGGCCCATTTATGGTGTTGATGTAAAATTTAACTGGCAGTGTGGTTGGATTCTGCATGTAGAATGAAGGCAAGGATTCCCTGTTATCCTTTCTCTGGGGCAACGACATGTCATGGGCTGGCCCTGCTGAGGAGACAGTATTAGAAAGGAAGCAGAATTTGTTATCAATAGAAAACATAATTATTCTCTGGGCAGTTTTTGTGAGTCTAATCCCAACTTCATGACCAAGTGAGGCTGACATGCTCTCCTGATTGATGTTGTAAATTAAAACTGACTATATAATAAAGACATCTCCTCCTCCTCTCATTGAGATTCACAGAGAGAAACTTTCTAATTAAAGGACAGCCCTCACTGTTTCCCCTTCTGTCAGAACAACCTCTTCACCATTTATGTAACTTTAGCAGCAAGAAAGGGGGGGGGGAGAGAAACAGAAACAGTTGAATAATGAGGAAGAAAATGCATCCCTTTTTTAATCTTTCCTGTTGAGTGAGGCTCAGAACTTTATCTACTCCAGTCTGCGGCTGGAATCACCGGCTCCTTCTGGCTGGCTTTACAGTCTGATTAGGCTATAACTTCCTGCAGTAAACCGCCATCAAGAGTCAGTACATTATAGAGGGAAAATACAGTCAAGGACAGGTTTTAAACTCCCACCACCACAAAGAAGAAAAATCTACTGATGTGTGGCAAAATATCCACAGATGGTCTTCGGTAAACCCTTGTCACCCTCCTATGTTTCCAAAATCACTGTTCTCCATTCCTTATATGAACATATCATCATACTAACCTAAATTTTTCTAATTTTTCCTGAATTTTATGCAAAATTTTGCCAAGAATACACATTAATCACTGGCAAAATATGCAAACATACATGCAAATATAGTTTAGCTTAGTTACAAAATTCCCTCACCAGCTTTCACAATCACTACCAACTTTTGCTATCCAAATTACTGTACTCTTCATTCACATGTTCATTTTAATCTAATATTTTGAAACCTGTAAGTATAAAAATGGAAAATAAAAGTGAATGCATAAATAAATCGATGGGCATCAGATATCTTGCACTGTCTGTCTTGGTTATATCTACGCACCTTAAAATACAAACGAAGGAGCAAACTGTGGATAGGAATTCTTGTTTGTCTTGTTCTTTTTCTCCTCACTTGCAAGAGGGTAATGCATTTTGCCCACATTTTTATAACAATTTCCATGTCCACAAGAAGAGGTTTTGTGTAAATTTCAAAAGCGCAAAATTGCTACAAACAGTGGAAATATGGGTTTTGCCTGGCATGCCAAAATATCGAATGTCAATCCCACTGACAGAAGAAGGGATGTTCTTCCCCTATAATGGCTCAGTTCAGATTATTTGTAGTTCCCATGCAATTTTTGGAGGGAATACACAGCCTTCCAGCAAGCTCGTAAATAAAAAGAATCCTATGGAGGAGCTGATGCCATAAAGTGGTGCTGTTCCTTTATTTCAAAAGTTGTTCAGGCCAAGTCAGATTTAAAGAGTAAGAACCACAAAGAGAGAGTTTGGGGATGTTGAAATTAACATCCACAGTTACCAGTTCCTGGGCAATAAACTGGTCAAAGTCTTCCCCATTTAGATGAGAAGTGTGCTGATTCCATTTAAATTATACATGTGTGTATATGTAAAATCTACTTTTCTATCCATGCATACAGTTTAGCCTGTGAAGCATTATGCACATTGAGTCCTCTTTTTTGGTGATGTACACATGGCCACTCTACAATGAGAATCTGGTTGAAGATCAACACATTTAAACTAAAACACAGCAGTACTGAGAACTGTTAGGTATCGGAGCCAAGCTTTTATTATCGCTATAAACAAACAAAAGTTGTCTCATTTTTATTTAAATCCTCGCAACAATCTTGTGGTCAAAGATCACACAATGAGTTTCATAACTGAGCAGGCTTTGGTATCCAGGCTTTCCTGGTACAAGCCATCAGCGTAAAATAGGAAGCCTCCTTTTACCAGCACTTTCCCCAGAAGATGGACAGACAAGCTGCCCCATGATGACACCTGTACAGAAACTCAGGAAGGACCCGCCAAACATCTGTTCAAGTGAAGTGACTTTGCCCTAAATTTGGGATATACTGCGCTATGCGCCAGAAACATAGCGGGATGCTAGCTGCACCAATTGTTAAGAATGTGACTTCCGTCATGGCTTCCTGCTTATGACAAAGCTTCCTCTAATTTCCCAAAATGGATCAAAACATTTTTATTGCATATCTACACTATTTAGATATTTTCTGTGCTAATGTTGGGGGTGGGGGGAGGGAGATGCAAGATATTTCTCACAGGAACTCAGTACCCAAGACACTTGGCAGTAAATTCTGACAGAGTGAATGCTGTGACAATCACTTATATGGAAATACTGCTCTTGGAAAAAAATGTTCTCATTGAAATGTTCTTCCCAAACAAGCTGAGTTTGTATCCTATTGTATTCTGTGATCACGGTCACATTTGGAAAACTTCCTCTTCCTAGCTTCTAGATGGCAGCACTTTAAGAGGCTCCAACTAGAACATTATATAACAACATGGAACCCCATCCAGCTGTATTAATGTAGGAGCCCATGGGCAGAAACAGGTTAGAGCTGAAAGCAAAAGGAAGAGCTGATTGAGCCAGTCTTTTCATCTTAGTGAAATCAGACTTCAGAAGAATATTGTGCTTAAGTCCTGAAGATTAATCAATAAACAAAGTGAATATGAATAATCCCAAAATTTAGCAACATTTAGAGGGCATCAAGCCCAGGAAGTAATTATGAAGAACAGTGTCTGTAAAAGGTTTCTGGATACCCAGACTGAATGTTCCCTAGTAGACCCCAGTTATGGGAACCAGTGAGCTGAAATGTGGGGAGTGATGATACAGAAAGAGGAACTGCCTTTGCCTCCTTCATGTATATGTCTAGATCCCACCAATGCACCTCAAAATGAACCTTAGGTGCTTCTTTATTATTTATCTGATGTCCTCCAGTTGCTTAACCAAAAGGAAGCATAACCCTTTAAAGCTGTGCTTGTCTCAAGAATTTTTCCAGAAGGAATGGAACACATAACAATATTTGCTTAGCAACTATAGGTAGCTGTCAATGCACACTGACTTGAAAGGATATCTTAACGACGTCACCCATCTTCTTCCCACTACCAACTGCCAACTGATGCCAGGGCTCACTGGCTCAGTGTGAAGTTGTCTGATATACTCTATGCATAATATTTGTCTAGGAGGTAGTGCAGGGGATTATCTCACTCTCTCAAGCAGACATATATGTACACATATTATTCCTGATTTTAACAAGCACCTACCCATGGCATCACAAGGTCACCTCTATAACATCACAATGCCTACTTCAGGTCTCAGGTTTTGGCTCTGCGCTCTTGGGGGATGGGATGCTGTTGACATGGCAACCCCACTTCCTCAACTGAGCCATGTTAGCCCACCATGGTTCATTCTCTTCTCAGCCCATTTCCTTTCCAAAGCCATCCTACTTTCCTGTTTTATATCCATCTCACTTTCTCCTTGGCACATTTTCCCTTCAATTCCATATAGTGACGAACTGCTAGGAATCTCTGAAATTTTGCTTTTAGGCTTGTTCTAATATGAAAATAAGCATTCTTCCAGCCCCTCTGGAGTTTGCACAAATAGCTCAAGCCTAGACATCCCTTTTGGGACTGGCTGGCCTGCTGCTACTATGGAATCACATTGGCTGCTGTGGAAAGTGTACCAGAAAGCACATCTATAACATTCTGGATCTATGTCCTCAACACCCAATCTGTGTATATGGTTCCAGACTCAGCAAGAAAATCCACATGTAGAGGTTCACTGGCTTGCCCAGTGTTGCTATACATTAGTTTCAACTTGACAGCACAAAACACAAGCAATAAAAGATGTTTGGTGGTGGGAGGAGATAAGATGCACAAGTGGGTCCGATGGCAATTTTTATATATATTTTAATCGTTCTGTATTTTTATTGTATTTTAAATGTTGTAAGCTGCCCAGAGACCTTTGGGTAATGTGGGCGGCATATAAATTAAATTTAGATAGATAGATAGATAGATAGATAGATAGATAGATAGATAGATAGATAGATAGATAGATAGATAGATAGATAGATAGATAGATAGATAGATAGATAGATAGATAGATAGATAGATAGATAGATAGATAGATAGATAGACAGACAGACAGACAGACAGACAGACAGACAATACAAAATCTTGCTTGCTTGCTTGCTTCTCTAGAATGGATATGGCTAAAGAAAGCTCTGTGCAAGCAACCACTGTAGAGAAAACAGAGTCTCTGCAGCTACTTGGGGAAAGAAGCAAGCACACCATAGCCATTCACCCAGAACCCTCTGACCATGTTGTGGGTGCAACATGACTCATCATGTATCATGAACTCCTTTACTACTCTCCCATTAGAGAGCCAGGTACCTGCCTCAGGTCAAATACCACCAGCCTAGTCTCAGAAGAATACCCCCCATCACTCCTGACAGTCTCACTGGCTGTTATCCAGCTGCAGTAAATGCTGCAGCTCACGAAACAGGCTGACTTTTCAGAATGGAGCAATACTGCAATGGAGAAATGGCTAGCATATTGCTGTGCAGAGTCTGCCAGGCCCCAAAAGCCTTGCTTGGAAGGGTCCTCACAGCAAATCATTCTGCTACAACATAATTGATTTCTATGACATTTCACATTTTCTTTGTAACCTACATTTGAACCCATAAGCAAGTTCAAACATGTTTATGGGTAATCTGGCCTGTGGGGCTAAAGGAGAAGGGAGGAGGGCTGGAGCAGCAAAGGGTAGCACAGTGACAGGGTAGCAGCATACATCCTCCTGCCTCAGGTGTACAACAAATATTCTCTCTCACTAGAGGACAGTGCTCCATTGCTGGTGTTAACTTTATTTTAAGTGGCTGTTTCTCACTTCTGTTAAGTGGGTTGGAAGGGGAATGGATATGTTTGCCTTTTGCTTCAGGCAACAAAATATCTTGAGCTGGCTCTAGCAAAAGACTAAGGTGGAACCAATTAGTGTTAGACCTGTGGATGTCCACAGCAAATGTTAATGAGGGACACTCTAAAAGGAAAGTATCACTCGGGATGTTTGCTCATATGGAAATAGTTAGTTACACAAACAGTAGGCAGAAGATAGTGTTACAAGTGAAGTCTTTCAGACTCTCCAGTGAAAATGTCTTTATTTCTCTTTCCTGTTATTGTTGTTTTTTTATTTTCACACTTAACTATTTTACCACAGTAAGGTTTGTCCATGAGTCGAGGATGGGTTGTGGTTTTCTTCCCTATCAGTCAGTCTTGTGCAGTTCTGCTTTCAAAAAACAATTTGTGTGGTTGACCTTTCTTAATGTGATTGCCATCTCCCAGTGAGACTCTCTTTGACCCCAAAACTAAACCCACTTCAGAGGCCAATGATGAGTGGAATCAATGAGTGAAGATCAAGTAAAAACTCCACTTTTGTAAAGAAAACATGCTTTTAAAAAGTTGTGGCTTACAACTGACCCTTGGCCTCTTTTTTTCCATTTAGAATCAACAACAAAAACCGTTCATCACTGATGGTCTAATAATATATTGGTATTTGTTTCCATTTGGGGGGAAAAGAGAGGGGGGATCTTTTCAGGCCTGGGATTAGAAAAGGGAAGTGTAATTTATACAAAAAGGGCAATGCCGCGATTTAAGGAGACCCAAGGGGGGGTTGCTCTTTACATCGTCAATAAAATCAAGATTTCAGTTTCAATTCTGGAGACATCAGAGGTGGATTCAAATGACTACACATGCCGTCCAAACTTGCCTCACATTGACAGATCCTTCTTTGATGTGATGGGGAAGCTAGATCTATAGTAAAAGTTCAAAATGAGCAGACTGGCATGAGATGGTCTGTGTTTTAAGCACATTTAAACCAGCGCAGGGGATAAAACATGGATAAAATAAGAAACATCCAGATTTGTTATTTATTTGATGTGTTTATTTCTCCAGGCAGACAACTTTGAGTGCTTAAATCTGGGGATCTTTCCATATTCAGCCATCTTTGTTGTGCTAAGACTGCAACTAAATTGTCAAGTACCATTTGCTCTTCTTATAAAAATTGGAGTATTTTTCCTGACCACATGACACAAAGGCTGATTTGAATTGGCCCAGCCTTTTTTGTTCCCAAAGCAGCTTTTTATTTTTCTTTTGTACTTGGGAGGCTTCTATTTTTTTCAAGCTGGAACCATCCAAATAAGTTTTTTCCATATGATTAGTTGTGCTATATTCACAACTGTAAAGATGGAGTGTGTGTTTGCAGATGTATTTCAGTGACAGTTGTGGTATGATATTTAGGACCAGGACAACATGCTCCTGCATTCATTCCCTTCCCCTGATCACCCTCTGATTATATTTTTAAATATATTTTTAAAAATTATATACATATGAGATTAGATCACCCTATCATTTTTTTTTTTTTTTTGGCTAAGTCCTCATTATTATTGTATACTGCATTTATGCCCCATAAAAGGATTGGCAAAGGTGGGACCAGAGAAGCAGGAAGGATTGGCAGAGGCAGGACCAGAGGAAAGAAAGAAAGAACGGGGATTGTGGACCTGGAATGTGAATCGCACTGAATCCAGTAACAAATCCCAAATCATTCCAAAGCCCCTCTGTGAGCACTGACTGCAATTTCAAACACAGTATCAGCTGCAAATCAAATTAAAGTGTAGCTACTGTTGGATATACTGCAACTTATGTGTGGCGTCCACCCTTTGTGGGACTTACGTGTTGTGCCCTCACAAAGGTTCCAGTTGTGTTTTCCTCTCACCGCCACCAGTGGATTCCCTCAATCCACAATATAAATGAAGTTTGTCAAAACACTTGTCTTGTGAATGCAAACAGAACTTATTTATTGAAGTAAAGCCAATTTAATAATCACAGAAGTTCTTCAGATGAACTTTCTACACAAGTCCAGGTAAATCATTAACAGGTCTCTCAATACATACTTTTCTCTTGCTATATAATTACCACCTTCTCTATCTACAATTCACATGGAAAGGCAGGCCAGAATCCTGTTAGTTGGTGCTTGTCGGCATTGCTAAAATGGTGTGCCCTTCAATGCAAATTGCTGCCAGTTAAGAGGTTATCACTGTTCTTGCTCATCCCACAGCCCCAAAAATCAAAACACCCGCACCGGACAGTGCTGACTTATTACCTGGTGGCCATTCACCACTGAAAGTTATGTTGACTGACTAACTTAGTGGACTTATTTATGTAATAAGATTCTGGCCAAAGTGTGACACTTCTGCCAAAATGCAGCTCACCATCCAGCTGTATGTTCGTCTCCAGTCTAGGCATTCCAGCAAAAGAATATACACATGGCAGGCAATCATACACATGTTTAGTTGGAAGTGAGTCATTGCTTTCAATCTGGCATACTCTTAATGAACATGTTTTAAGGATATTGAAAAGCTAGAATGTATCCAGAGGAGAGTGACAGGATGACAAAAGGTCTAGAAACCAAGCCCTGGGAGGACTAGCTGAGGGAGCTCTTTACCCTAAAGAAGAGAAGGCCTAGAGGCAATATGATATTTTGAAGGGCTATCGTGTGGAAGATGAAACAAGCTTGTTTTCTGTAACTCCAGAGGGAAGAATCAACATTGCAAGAAAACAGATTTCACCTATGCGCTAGAAAGAATTTCTTGACAGTGAGAGAAATTTGACAGTGAAAAGGATTGCTTCAGAGGATAGTGGATTCTCTTTCGTAAAAAGGTTTTCAAACAGAGATTATATGGCTACCTCCTGGCTGAATAGCACAGTGAGTTAGGTGCCTGGCTGCAGAGACAGACGTTGGGAGTTCAATTCTGCCTTGTGCATCCCAGAAGAGGCTGCCTGTGTGGCCTTGAGCAAGCTGCACAGTCCCAGGATGGAAGAAGGGAAAGGTAAACCACTTCTGAATACTCTCTATCTAGAATACCCCGAAAAGGGTCACCATAAATCAGAACTGACTTAATGGCACATGAATTATTCTTTTATATATGGCTACTTTTCAGCATGATTAATTTGTGGATTTCCTGGCTGACATCCCTTCCAGCTCTACAATTCTACAGTGGTCTGATTTCAACCAAGCCAGCTACATAGGCTGAATTTATGCTTTTATCTTCCTTGTGAATTCAGAATATCCCTGTGTCTGACAGACTTTAATGCATGACTATACATGTGCTGTATAAACTCAGGGTTTTACCTTATTTGCAGCAAGAAATGCCTGATGTTCAAGCTGGATTCTGAAAAGGAAGGGATTGAGATCAGATTGCAAATATCCACTGGTTACTAGAACACACCAAAGAATTTGAGAAGTTCAGTCTGTCTTTTATAGACTATGCTGTGTGGATCATGAGAAGCTATGGGTTTTCTGGAAGTAATAGATGTGCCTCAGCACTTCATTGTTGTGCTGCATAGCCTGTATTGTAGACAAAAAGCTACTGTTCACTCTGGACATAGAACCTTATCTGTTCACTCTGGACACAGAACATAAAATATGGAAAGCCAGACTAAATTCAGATGAAGGATGGGTGAAAATTGGTGGAAGAAACAGAAATAATTTAAGATATGCAGAAGACACTGTCTTACTTGCAAAAAAGAGAGGTTGCCTACCTGTAACTCTGATTCTTCGAGTGGTCATCTGTGAATTCACATTAATGGGTTTAGTCTGCACTTGTGCAGAGGTCTCCGGAATTTTCCAAAGCTTCTATGTTATGTTCATGAAGGACCGCCCCCCTAGTCCACGAGGTCCGCCCACCACAAAGAAGCAGCAGCAATAACTTGGAATGGCTTTTAGTGAAAGAAGTGCCAAAGCAAAATTGCAGCTGAACATTAATAAGAGAACAAATCATGACTACAGAAGGACTACACATATTTAATATCGATAATGAAGAAATTGAAATTGTTACAAATTTTGTATACCTTGATTCAATCATCGATCCACATGGGGGCTGTAGCCAATAAATCAGAAGAAGACTGAGACTTGAGCAGCAATGAAGGAATAAGAAAAGATCCTCAGATTTAAGGATGTGTCGTTGGAGACCAAGACCAAGACCATCCACAGTCTTGTATTTTGAATCACTATGTATGGGTGAGAAACCTGGGGGGAAGGGAATTGATTTATTTGAAATATTGTGCTGGGGGAGCTTTGCAGACACCCTGGACTGCCAGAAAGATGAACAAGTGGGTCCTAGTGTAAATCAAACTTGAACTATCTCTGGAGGAAAATTGATGAAGTTAAGGCTATCCTACTCTGGGAACATCATGAGAAGGCAAGATTCTTTGGAAAAGGCAATAATGCTGGGGAAGGTTGAAGTCAGCAAGAAAAGAGGAAGTCCAAATACGAGACGGACTCCATAAAGAAACCACAGGCTTGAGTTTGCAAGAACTGAGCAGGACTGCTGAGGATATGATATTTTGGAGATTACTCATTCATAGGATTGCCATACGTTGGGGGCAACATGACAGCACATAACACCAACAACACAAAACTCAGCTTGCAAGGAAGGAATCTATTCCAATAAGATGGATGTTTCCACTGTCCAAAATACTTTTTTGCAAGCCTGACAAAATTAAAGAAATATAACACAAGGAAAGGTTTGGGAGGACTTAAAGCACACTAAAATAATTGTGCGGTCTGACAGAAATGTGAAGGCTGGTGCTGAAATAATAATATGGGTGAAAAAAGTCAAAGGAAATGAAAAACTGATATTAATTCAGGCCAATCCTTCTAGGACAATAGTTTGCTACTTTTTATTGTTTCCTTCTAACCCCATAATCTTATCCCATCTACAGTCATATATCTTTGCAAGCACTCCAAATGAAAAATGGTTCTGACCAATTACACAGTTCCCTGGGAAATTCTTACTGAACTGCATGATAACATAAAACAATAGGAGTTTTTTTTCAGTGTACAATCAGTTGTAATAAAAATAACATAAAACATTCTGCAAATATCTCATCACTTCAAGTACATTTTTTTTTGCTAATTACTCTTATCAGTTCTAAAAAGAAAAACAACTCAACCCATCGTGAGGCTTTTTATCAAATTATACTGCTTAACCAGTAACAGTAACAGTGGCAATGGAGCCACAAATCAGCAAGTATCTTTATTTCTCTTTAAAAATCATTCTTTATCATCACAAGGAAGCATAAAATTAGTAAAATTTAGGTATCATGCCTTAATTGTGATAAGACTAAACAAAAAACAAAAAATAAGAATCTGTGGGAAAATTCTCTGTATGAGATACATGTTGCTCCCACAGGTGCCTCAAGTGATAGCAACAGCAAGGGAGGAGTGCATGGCACAGCTGCACGGGAGGAGGACAGTGTGATAGTATTGTGCGTGTGAAGAGATGATGCTGTTTCTAGTAAAGCAGAGGTTTTCAAACCATGACAGATGGAGCCATGGTGGCCCATGAACTCCAATTACAAGGCCGGCCTCAAATAGTTTGCTGCTGGAGGTGGAGCAGTAAACTGTGTCCTCACCTAGTCCATTTGAGGTATGAGGTACCCTAAGTCAGCCAGATTGTTTTGGTGCATGAGGCAGAAAATCCCACAAGTGCTTCTCCTCGTCCCTGTCATTAAACAGTACCATAATAACAAACAATTAGCAATTTAGACTAAATTTTATTCTTAGAACTACAGAGCTGGAAGGGGCCCTATGGATTATTGAGTCCAGCTCCTGTCAAGGAGGCACAGTGGGGACCTGAACTCCCAACCTCTATCTCCGCAGACAGATGCCTAAACCACTGAGCTATTTGCGACTCTTTCTGTTGCTTACCATAGCCTGATATTAGGACTGACCCTTTCCATGCTTGTGGTGTGCAGAAAACATTGGTAGCATGAAGAATGTCTGCACTTGGATGTGACCCTGCATTAGTGGTCTTTGTCTTCTCCTTCTCCTTCTGGGCATAAAGTCCATAATTTCCATAAGGTTTGCTCTACTATTTTTTTCTCTTGCAGCTAGTTCACCAGTTAAAAGTACCTTTCACAACAGCCTGGCTGGTTCTTGTAATTCTCATAACATTTAGGATTGGACAATGATGCCAATGTTGCAGGAAAAAAGCAATGTTATGAGTCATATATGTTCTTTGCTTCACAGATGAAAATGGGGGAGGGCAATTGTTACGTGGACCACCAAGCTTCCCAGTTAATTTTAAGTGGCTCACAAAAAACGGTTAGCAAACTCGTTATTATGTGTATAGTGATTCTCATAAACACTATTGAAACAAAGAAATGCACATGCATTGCCATTCTAGCATTTCCAAGGGGATCATGCATGCTAGCTGGTATGACAGAAGTTGGGAAGGATGATTTCCTAGCACGCCAGTTGCGGAAACATGGAAAATTACCATAACAGAAATTATTGGCAATGCAGAATGCAGAGATTATGGCCACCATTAATTTAAAGATACAGTTACTTGCCTAGGAGAACTTGCCAAATCCACTAAGATACCTTCTTTCTAATGAGATTGCAAAATGTTCTTTTTCTTTCTTCTTTTCAGCATCAATGACTACCAGATTTTCTGTTTCAGTTATACCATGAAATCTCAGACATGGAACTTAACTGGCTCCTAGTTGGTAATGAAACAAATTTGAGCAGAATAAGCAGTTACAAGACCTGAATTAGAACAAAGCTTGTTCACCTTATCCACACCATTTGTCAGGGTGAGATCAATTCAAGTCTACACGTGAGTGAAGATGAGCAGGAACTAGCTGTCTGTGAGCTCTGCAGATAGCATTGTCCTGTCAGTTTTCACTCCCAACAGCAACAAAGGCAGATAAATGGTTTCCTGCCATATGGTGTAACATCTCTTGTTCAAGCTGGAGCTTGTCTTCCATTATTCAAAGGCTCATTTTTTTTTCTAACTGCAGAAATCAAAATATTACTTACAGATAGTTCTTCTTATAGAGCTTGGCAGTAAACTCATTACAGAAATTGAGTTACTTGTAAGTAATTCCTTTGTACAATAATTAGGGCATAACTAAGATACATAACTAAAGATATATTAATGCAGCATAATGAAATCTACTTTTAGCCCTTTTGTAGTGCAACTGTAACTGCAGTCACTTTTGTAGAGAAGAGAGTAGAGCCTCAATTCCTCAATGTAGTGTGTACCTCAGGCCACAGGTTAGGGGCAATCTAATGTGTGTGGGCATTTTAAATTAATTAAAAGTAACTGTTTGAGCTACTTGCTTGAATAATGAAAAAGCTAAGAGGTTAAAAAAAAAGGCCAGAAGTGTATTTCATTAAATTATATTTTTAAAAAAGAGAGAGAAAAAGACCAAATAATAACTTTTTTAAAACCCTTAATAACATAAAGCATATATAGTTTACTATATAGTAAACAATGTAGTAATGCATGATGTGCTCCCCTCTACCGGGACCATCTGGAGATACAGCCAATTTTTCCTCCATTTACAGAGCCCCATTCCCCTTCTAAAACTGCATTGATTCTTCTGAAGGCACACACCCCTTCCCCTTGATTAACACAAATTTGATAAAATCTCCCCAAATATCAATAAAACATGCTTATTTATCTCAACCTTCTTTATCTTAATATTACATGTATATTAATCATTATTTAGCTGTATTCTAAACATCTGTATACCATTCATTTAATTGAAAATCATGGTTTACTTTCCAGTTCATTGCAACCCTAATTCTTGCTGCTTTTAATAAATTTGGATTTATTTATTTATTTATTTATTTATTTATTCATTTATTCATTTATTCATTTATTCATTTATTCATTTATTCATTTATTGAGCTTATATGCTGCCCATTTAGACATAGTCTACTCTGGGCGGCTCACAAACACGTAATAAAAACAATCAATATAAAGTAACAGTTCCCAACATTGAAGTGAATTACTGTATTTTGTTGTCCAACTCTATTGTTCTGTATCAAGTATTAATAAGAAAGCCATTTTTGATGAAACCTCAGAGAGGACCCTGTAAGAGGAGTCACACAAGTTGTTTCCTTCTCCACTGCTTATGAATTGAACATGCAACAAGCCACGCAGCCTCTTGCACAATGGACATTCCACTAGGCAAGAGAAACAGTCTTGTGATTGCCCTTACCTGTCATTTTTCTCTCTCAGATCCTGGTCTATAACTGGAGCACCTCCTAAATACTGTACCTTTACAGGCCCTGGAGTTGTATCAGATCATTCTTGCACTCCCCCCCCCTTCCCATTTTTTCATCATTAAGAAAATTTCCCCATATCTATGCCAGGTTTGGGTGACCATCCAACCCTCTTCTGTGACACCCAAGGGGGATATCTATACTATTGCATGATTATTCTACCTTTCCTATCTGGAATTCCAAGAAAAAGAATGGAAGGTCACTTCCCAGTTCTAGTAACACTTGAACAGGGATTTTAACAGTAATTAGTATTGAAAAGTAACTCTTCAAACTCGGTTACGTTTGCCTATTTCAGAACATGTTACCAGCTGCAAAGAGAATAGAAGTTACAGTGGAATTAGAATGCCTACAAGGAGAAACTTTCAGAAATCAGATAAGTCACCCATGACTCTTCAAATATGTGTATGTGTAGGATTTTAATTAAGCCTTCCTCAACCTGGTGTGTTATAGATGTTTTGGGCAACAACTCCCCATAGTACCTAATAACTGACCCTGCAAGACAGACCGGATGGCAAATGGTATCTGAAGAATCTGGAGGCTGTCAAGCTTGGGAAAGGCTGGCGTATTTTGCCACAACCCTGTGAGATGCCTTAGGCCAGACCTAGGCAAAGTGCGGCCCGAGGGCCACATACGGCCCGCGAGCCACTCCTGTCTGGCCCGCCAGACATCAAAACCATTTGTAGCTTTTTGTCTAAAGTTGATCAGTTGCTCATCTTTAACATACCGCAAAAAACTCTTTAGTATTTGTGAAGATTAACAAGTTTAAAATAAAAACAATCATAACATCACTGTTTCATTTTTAAGTAAAGTTGGTTCGGCCCCCCAAACACAGTTCAGATTTTTCATGTGGCCCCTCTATAGAAATTAATTGCCCACCCCGGCCTTACACTGACCAAGAGTGAGTTCTTCAAGGCTCCAGTGGTTAGATACGTTGCATGCAATATAGTATCATGCAGGTTTATAAGAACTGCTGGATAGCTCAGTGAGTTAGGTCTCTGGTTTCACAGCCAGAGGTTGGGAGTTCGATTCCCCCGCTCCGGCTCCCTGACAGGGGCTGTTCTTGATGATCCATAAGGTCCCTTCCAGCTCTGCAGTTCTAACATGATGATTATATCTTTGCACAGCACATCGTCATGGTAAGTAAAGCCAGTATGTGGGCATGCAGAGCAAGTGAAACACATGAATTGATTGGTAAAGTGCATGCATTTGCATATAGACAGCGGCTGAGAAACTGAGAGGAGGATATGCTGTTTGGAATGATACAGTGCAGGGGTTTAAAGTAGCAAGCAATATAGTTACTGTGTAGCTAATAATGTCTAGACTTAGGGTAACAAAGAATACTGTAATAGACAATGTTTTCTCATTAATTTCAAATGCACTTTAAAATATTTCAAGATACACTTTGACAGGGTTGTTTTCAAGCATTCTGTCACTCTTTCATCAATTCTCAAATTTTTACCATTAAAAAAAAGTTAGAGAAAGTAGAGAAAAACGCTACTTTTTGAAGCTCATTGTTATAGTTACCTTTTCAGTACAGTGGACCCTTGACTTACAGACGGCTTGACTTACAGACTTTTTGAGTTACAGACTTCTCTGGCCGCAAAATTTAGGTTTGACTTGCAGACTGAGATTTGACTTACAGACCAGAAAAAAACCAAAATGGAACAAAAACGGCCTGTTACGGGATTAATCGGTTTTCAATGCACTGTAGGTCAATGGAGACTTGACTTACAGACTTTTTGACTTGAGAACTGCCTTCCAATACGGATTTAGTTCTCAAGTCAAGACCCCACTGTATTATAACAGTTAACAACAGGCTAATCCCTGTAACAAGCAGTGAGAACAAATTCCTTTTTGAAAACTTTCTAAGTTCTCATACTGAGGATTGAGTAAGCTCTTTCTGAACAAAGAGCTAAGAGTGTTTGAATGAGGGGAAAAGATGTTTAAGTGTTAAGAACATATAGATGAATAATTAGGGTGGATTTAATTTGAAACAGATTGATTTAAATCATGATTCAAATTTTAAAAATTGGATTTTTGACAATTTCAATCAAAACCTCATTTTGTATTCAAATCATGATTTAAATCAATTTGATTTTTAAATAAAATCATTGGTTTTGCCCACCCTGTGTATAGTTCAAGGTTGTTTAATAAATAAATATAACATAAGACTGCAATTAATGATTAAACTTTGTAATTAATAAAATAATATGTACTGCTTACTACATGTGTGTCTGAGCATCCCTTTTTAAAAGTATGTCAAATATCTTTCATTCCCTCCTCCAAAGAAACCACATGCAAACTCATTCCATATCAGGACCACAGTGCATAGGAAAGTGAGAATTTAACTCATTTTTCCTTGTGCCACTTGTGTGCAAAAACAAAATAATGCAACGGAATATTCCTAACATAGCATTGTCATGTAAATTTATAGAAGCTGCATGAAATGATAATAAATCCTGGCAACAGCATTACATCAGAAATACGGATTTCTCAAGAAAGTGAAGACCACGGTTACTGGATCACGAGCAGATGGCTGCAAGCTCTTCTCCTCCAGCCCACTTTGTCCTAATAATAGCCATTTCAGGTTTGACCACAGAAATGGTCACCCAGGGCAGGAATGACTGGCTGAAGATAAAAGAGGGTCTTCCAGTGGCAGATGGTGTCCACTGGTGCCCAATGGAATAGAAGTCAAAATCAACAGTCGATTAGGCTTAACTGGTTCTGATTTTCTTCCCTTTCTCATTCCATTGCAATGTTGTACAACTCCTCAGAATTTAACATTTCAGTAACTGAAGAACAGTATTTTATGATGGTTCAGTATGTTTTCTTTCTTTCTGAGCTTGAGACTGTTTATTTTTCCATAGGGTGTTGAAGAACGCACAAGGCAAATGTATAAAGAACCTCAAGCTGTGAAGGAAGGTCCTGGGTTATCAGCTGTTTGGAAGTTTATTTTCAAGCGTGTTGAAAAAGTTTGCTAGCAGGTTTTCTTTCTTGCTCCCCATCTAAATCCAATATCTAAGGCCCCCCCACTTCCTTCCTTTAAGTTCCTTCTTCAAAGAGCAAAAAAATAATTTGGGAAAGACCTTCCATAACATTGCAAATATGGGCAGTAGGTAAAGTTACTTTTTAAACATAATTTATTCCACTACCCTTTGTAGTGTTTGAAAAGTAACTCACTCCTGCTACTCGTTATAATGTTGGGGAGTTAATGTGTTACATTACTTGGCTTCTTGCTATGTTTTCTTTGCTTTCTCCTCAAAGACATTGGAGAATTACGATAAATGAGAACACTGCATAAAACTTTGAAATTTTTCTGTCAAAATTCCTCCAAAAATGTTTCATGCAAGTAACATTCCTCATAAAGGAATTCCATTTTTAAGAGGAATATTTTGTTTGTTCCTTTTAAATATTTCTATACTTAGTGTTTTCAGCTTTAAATATTGCCTTTTAATGAAGTACGCCACCTTTGTATACTCATTACTTTGTTCTTAAATATTGTACAGTATTTAAATGCTGTAAGCCACCTTAGGTCCTTTTCTAAGGAGAAAGGTGAGTTAAAAATATTTTAAATAAACAAATAAAATAATTAAAGTAAGTGTACCTGTTATATTATTTCTGAAATGTAACTTTGTTCCACACTCACTATCCAAAAAGTAACTAGTTACAAGTAACTAGTTGCTTGTTACTTCCAAGCTCTCCTATGGTTCCCACCAACTATGGGGATATCTAAAAAAGTCCTCAAACTGTTGAAGACTGGAATCTAGTTATAGCTGGTATCTGGTTAAAGGTGATAATTCAAAGGTGACAAATACTGTACGGAGGTTATTTCTTATATGCAGAGATATGGCAAGTTTATGAATCATTTAACCTAAATACAAAAAAATCCCACATGAAACAAATACATGTGTGAAGAAAACCAACCCTAAAACATTTTAAAACACATCCACACAGTTAAAACCCAGGTCAGTTGGCAAAGGCCTGCCTGAATAAAAAGCTATTCGCCTACCAGCGGAAAGACAGCTATGAGGGAGCTACCATACCCTCCCTTTCTAAGGAGCTTCAAAGCTGGGGATCTACTGAAGCCTTCCCCGGGCTGGAGTGCTCCAATGTTTTGTACTATATCCACCATAATCTCTGATAACTGTTTCCAGAGCGGATGGGAAGCTTTGGTCCTAAATATAGGGAGCCCCCCAGCTTGGGAAGGATTCTCTCAATGAGGTATTTATCAGCAGCCATATTGGCATTAACAGTTGCCAGGCCCAGCACTGTGAGTTCCTCCTTCCTCATAGATATCTCAATTGATTAGATTCAAAAGGCAAAATCTAGCTGGAGAATCACAACAGATTGCACTGGGGGGATTATAATTTATCACCATTAAGATTTATCAGCCAGTGGTGGGCTCTTAATTATCCTCTTAATTATCTAGGTTCTTTAAATGCTAATCAAGAGATAGCGAACTCTTTGTGATCTTACCAAGTGTTCAGGTGGCAATTTACTTGGGGGGAAAAAGAAAATAACCTAATGAATACATCTTTAATTGACTAGGAAATGACAATTGGTAACATCAAAAACCCTACCATAACTATATCTCATGATCTGACATGCTCATTGTTATAGCATACAATGATTAATTCATTGGAACTACAGTGTCACAAAATTCTTTGGTGGCTCTAGCCTCTACATTGCTGCAACCGTTTTGGCCCATATGCATTTTTTGCTCAGCCTATGATCTTGACCAGACTTCCCTAGCCTAGTAACCAGCATCCTCAGCCAAAATGACTGTGCTGTCTGGGGGTGATGGGGGTTATAACCCATCACATTTGAAAGATACCAGCCTGGAGAAGGCTGTACTAGGGATATGTTGCTCACACATACAGTATAAGAACAGTTAACTTATTACTATTAATTGGATTTATAAGCTACATTTCCACAAGCTTAAGGTGGCATATGTAATGCTTTCCCTCATTTTATTCTCACAGTTACCTTGTAAGGGAGCTGAGGATAAAAGACTGTGATGAATAGCCCAAGAACACCCGTTGAGTTCCATGGCAAAATGAGGATTGGAAACCACATTTTATGAGTCCTAGTTCAATATTTTAATCACAGCAAGACATCCTGCCTCCCTACATGATTCTAGAAATCATCTAGAAGCTTCACAGATCAATGAGTCCTTCTTTGTTTTCCACTATTTCATGGGTGGAGACCTCTTATTTTCAGCAACTCTCCAATAAGGCAGAGTGAGCCACCTATGAGGACTTCTATTGCATGTGTACGATTTCTCAAAGTGGTTGTGTGCTCCATTTCTGTATATGTTACATGCTCAGGATGTTCCCTCTTCCTCATCCTGAAAGATTTTGTTCCTCTGCCCCTCAAAAACTTGGAAATATTCCAGACTCCTGTCTTCACAAAAGCAAATGCAACAGCAACATTGCATCCTGTGGAACGTCCAAAACCCATAGTCAGATATAAGAAGATCATGGGAAATGAACCTTTAATTCCCAGCTGTCCACGTTAAAGATTAAAGTTTTTACTCATTCGCATCCTGACAGATTCTTTTTTAAAAAAAAAAATACTGATGAAAATGTAGGGCCAAGTTCAACCCTTTGGCCTTATAGAAACATATAGGGATATCAAGGAGATACAAGCAGATATGTTTATCTTTCCAAAGCACGCTCTCAGTAGTGGGTCGTGTGCCAGATGCAGCCACAGCTGCAGGAAGTTGTTTATATGTCCTCCTGACCTTTGCAAAGTGTTGGGAGATGGTAAAATCATGTTTTTATAGCTGATTTGTGCTCTTAAATGAGCACCTTCTGGCAACTAGTTAATAAACATATCAAAATGTATAAGGAGGTCAGATAGCTAGTTAGAGATCTATGACCCAACAACCTTACTTGCTACAGTGATTTACAGGCATATCAAAGCCCATAATGCTTGTTGTTTTTCTGCAAATATTCATCTAGATGACTGGGGTTCTGGCACCTGTATTTACTAAGGGTGGAACTACATGTTATGATCAGTCTCAGACTGATAGTGAAAAAGGCAGTCATGCTGAGTTCTTCTCCCTCCTCTCTACAACTTGCACTGGGGGGAAAATATTATTCCTGTGCCTTATCATATTGTGCATTTTCCTGCCCCTCCCAGAAGCACTCAGTGGTGGTTGTGGCGGTTGAGAAATACCCAATATGATGATGTTGTAAAACCAGTGAGGTTTTGATGTGGACTACAAAGAATCTGATTAAGGGAGAAACTCAATATGGGTTGCTAATTTCAATGGTAGCAGCACCATTCTCGTTTATACTATATCATGCAGTGCTGTTCTAATACTTTCACCTTAAGCAACTACTCTTCTGCCTTTTACTGAAGTCTGGAATGCATTAATATTAAAAAAATTCCAAAGTGCTGTATAGCAATAGTAAAACGTACAGACCCTGTATCCTACTACATATCCACTTAGCAGAAAGTCCTGTCTACAAAGGAATCAAGGATGGCACTGCTTCTTAGGTGTTTTTTGTTGTGTAAGTGAAGGAGGTTGGGGACATTGCGACAGCAACATTTGTGCAAACCATGTGATCCTATGTTACTGCACTAAGTTTGGACTAAGCTGGAACTTTGAGTGGAAGCTCAATAGGAGCATAATATATGCAACATATCAAGAAACCATATGTATACATATAGACAGACATAAAAATACACACGTCAACACAGAGTGGCTGGGATCCACTTTAATAATTACATGGTGCAATGCCACTAGCCTGAAGTACAGCTCTGAACTGCTGCAAGCTAAGAAATCGCCATAGGCGAGAGAGAGAGAGTGAGTGAGTGGGACAGAGACAGAGAGACAGAGACACAGAGAGAGACACACAGAGAGAGAGAGAGAGAGAGAGAGAGAGAGAGAACTATATTAGATATTATTGACCCTAATTCTTGTTTCCCAATATAGAAATAGGGGTAAAATTAGATAGACAATATGTATTTAGTGCTGTAAATGTTTGTGGAGCTTTACAGAGTATTATAAGCAAAAGACAGATTCCCCTTAAGAATTTGTACTCTTAATTTTTGACAGCAAGAGAGATGTCACAGGAGATGCCACTTTTCAGAGTATCTATTTTAATTGTATTTTAATTGTTTTATCTTTTTATTGTATTTTAATTGTATTTTAATTGTTGTAAGCCACCCAGAGACCTTTGGGTAGAGTGGGCAGCATATAAGTTAAATAAATAAATAAATAAATAAATAAATAAATAAATAAATAAATAAATAAATAAATAAATAAATAAATAAATAAATAAAAATGGAAAGGAAAGAGGCAAAGATAGAAAAAATGGCACAGGAAGTCTGGAGAGAGGCAAGAGGAAACGTAATAATATTCCAGTGTATTTTCCTGCAAAGAGAAAAGTTGAACTGGTTTTTCAAAGCCTCCTTCATTCTCTTTGGGCTAACTCAATTTGGTAAAGATCATTCAGAAGCCATTTCACTCAGTCTTGAACTATTCTGATTTGCCTGTTTTGAGACAAATAATAAAGTCTTGCAAAAACATATTCTTATAAAGATGCTTTATTCAAAAGCAGAACCAAAAGTTTAAAAGAGGCTCCACATCATATTTTGAGGAGGGGCAGGTGAGTGGCGTTCTGGACTCCTCTAAGAAGTAAAGGCCAGTGGATTTTCCTCCTAAATAAATATGCAATGGAAACAGAAAAGTAAGGGATACAAAGCTGGGAAAGCAATTTCACAAAATCATTTTTGTGTAATTCTTGCACCCATTTCATAATTTAAAAAAAAAAAATCACAATTTCTTACCTTCTGAAGACACCATACAAATTCCTCTGTGCTCAATTTCACATTACTTACACTCGGTGGGACAAATACAAAAAGGTATTGCTCCTTTAGTACCAACTGCAAAACAATTGTTTTCCATTCATGGAGTGCCACAAGGAAATGATCACCTGGATACTTAAATGTTTTTTAAAAAAGTTACACTGGAATAGATTCTTCAGACAACTTTTCCAGGGATAACTTCATGAGTAGGAACCTGAGGTAAAAAAGATGTCACAGGAAACTCAGGGTGTTACAGATTCGCTGTCTCTGATGGCACAAATGAAGGACACATAACTGGATCAAAAGGAATAAGCAGCGAGCAAGTGGCATGGATCTATCAACTTTATCACTCAGGAGAAACAGTAATCACGTCATTAGCTCAACGTTTCTGAAAATATCGCTTCCTGTCTGAAAACTAATCCTTCAGAAACCTGTTAAGCCTTAGCTTTGTTATGACATTTCACCAAAATCTCAAAGGCTGGTTTGTTTTTCTTTTTCTGTCAACATCAGCGTGTTAATGGGATGTTAGTATGAGCAAACAAAAAAAAAACACCTTCCTCATGGCTGCTAGATGGTGCTAATCAATATAAGACTAGGTCTACAGAGATCAAATCATTTTTTGAAGGTGCATTGGTCTTTCCTTTGCTGGTGTTTCATTTCCAAATGTTTCTGAACGTGTTTAAAAAGACAGCTTTTTGTATGCTATGCAGCATAAAGATATTACTGTGTTTTCTCTCTTTCTCATTTCTCTGGGTATGATAAATAAAAAGGCATTTATGGTCATCAGGGCTGCCTAACTATACTGGATTTTATCAGGGAACTTCTTTCTAGGTCACTTCTTAAACCTTAAATCCCAGCCTTTCACAGTAGCAGTGTTTAGACATATTTATTAGGTGTATATGAAGACATTAAGGCGTTTAAGGTTTTAAGCTGATCTCCAATAAAGATGTGGATATTCTGGAAGATTTTAGATCGAGGCTGCTTCTAGACAAGGTTTTTATTGTGTAACTGTTCTGCCTTACTTAATGGAACGTTATAGGGCATCCAGATGACATTGTCATCTCTCATTTGTAACCCCACCATGTTTTCCCACCATCTTCTCTGTCTTTTCCTTACCATGTGAAAACCTGCTAAGAACTACACAATGTCTTTCGACTGCAATATTAGAAGCCATCCATAAGGAGGCACTAAACTAGAACATCACACATTACAGTATCTTCACAAGAACAGAAATAAGAAAGTTCGTAGAAAAAGCTTAATAGTGTCATTAATTGTTAGTGAGCTCAATGGCTGCCTCTATAAGAACTCACTAACAGGTAAGTGCTTAACTTTCTATTAAATTTCCTGTCTACACATAAAAACATGATGAGGTGATGTCACATAAATAGAATGCTATGACTACACGGTGATTGGAGTTTTTCCTGTAAATTTCTGGGATATCTTGATTGTCTTGATAGTGATTACACCCAAGTTAAACTCAGCTGCCTGAGTGTGCTATCAGAAGCTGAGCAATTGCTGCAATTGTCCCAACTGATGCTTTGGCAGGAGAGCCAGCTTTGCTCCCCTTTCACCTTCTTTCTGTGGGAAAGCAGTGAGGAAGCGAAGCTAGCTCCTTCTTGCCCCATCCTCCTTCTGAGGAGGGTAGAATTTGCAGGAGGAAAAATTCCACAGGCCAGATGGGGTCTGTGTGTCAAGGTTTCCATCTCCTGAAAATAAGCTCTAATGCATTTTGGAGCAAAAATTAATATAAGACCCTGTCTTCTTTTTTGGGGAAACATGGTAATTGCTGTGGCATCACTAGAGGGATGGCACAACTCCACCTCTGTACAACTTTGCCACTTTGTGCTTTTGGTTATTTTAGGTTGCATGTACTATTTGTTTCACAAATGTGGATATATCTTCACCACAAAGTTTGATCATTTTAACACTGCTTTACAGTTCATGGCTCCATCCTGAAAAATCCTAGGTTTTACAGTTTGGTGAAGTATTTAAAATTCTCAGCCGGGGAGCTCCATTGTACTTCCCGAAGTACATCACAAGAGCTATCTAGAAGAAATTATTCAAAGTATCCTTGGATTTCTCGGGATGGAAGTGTGACAACTGAAGTAGCACCAGCAAATATAATGGTTCAGCTACAATCTGAGAAAAAGTGCACTCTTTATATCAATTCCAACTCTTTAAAATGTCTGAGTTACTTTCACATACTACAAACTGTGTAACATAGACCAAGGGCAGGCATTTTGCCACTCCCAGCCTAACTTCAAAAGCTCACTGCAAATGATCAGTTCAGACAAGAATATGGCCTTTTTAGTGAGGGAAATCTCACACATGGAGAAGGCCACATCAGCAGTGGCATTTCCGCCTTTTTGCCCCCTCTTCTCTTTTGGAATCTCACTAACATGAGCTCTAAAAGTCTAACTGAAAAAGAACCATAAAACAGTAACTACTAGTGATAGTGCTCTTTTGTCCTGATGGCATGAGCAAAATGGATGCAGTCACAAGCAGTGCTAATAGCAGCATCTTACTTTCATCCCAATCATGGTCAAGACTTTAAAAATAAAATTACTATATTTATATCCTCTTTTTCTCTCCTCCAAGGAACTCAAGACAGGGCCATTCTATCTAAAATCAAGTATACTGGAAAGAAATACAGAAGCTTAGCCAAAATGATTTTTAGATTTCCTTGTCCTGTGAACTAAAACATTTTATTCTTAGATAGTGCAGAATACTCGTTCCCAAACTAGGGATTACCTGCCAGGAGGTGAGAAAAATTTTGACGAGTTGGTGTGAAGGTCTGGACAGGACCAATTAGAAAAAGATGGTACACTGTGTGTTGAAAGAAAAACACCAATTTTTAGAAGGCATTAAGCTCCCTAATGCAGGAGTGCATTGAACAAAGGCATTTGCCTGTGGAAACTCCAGATCCAAGTGGCTCAAATTACTTAATGAATGGAAGCGTCAACAAAAAGAAAGGTATTCCCCAAAGCCAATCATGCAGCCTCAACAACTATGGTGGGAAGGACTGTCCACCATAAGGGAGTAACTAAAAGCTTCCATTAATTTCTAATCCCCAGATACTGACTGATTCTGACTTTGCTACAGAGTCCCCTTCCCCATGCCCCAAAGTCCTTGAGGCTGCTCTTATTTTCTTGTTCTTCCTTTTAGCCACCATTACTTTCTCCTTCATTTTCTGTATTCCACAGAAGACATGCGGAGATGTGGCTCTATACTACATAAAAGGAAAGAACAAAAGCATCTACTGTAAGTAAAGGTTTTGTTTCTTCAACTAAGAAGAAACCAGACTAATCATGTTTCCTTTCTGTGGGAGGAAGAGGGCTGAACTGATCTCTCCGTGCCCTTTTGCATGCGTGCACGTGTGCACGCACGCACGCACGCACGCACGCACGCACGCACGCACAGAGGAATAACCAAGTGGTGGCTGAGGAAAGAAGAACCAGGATGGGAACTGTGTAGATGACATGAACCCAACAAAGGATGAGCACAACACCCTCTCCAAAGAACATCCAGGCTAGTAACTGGCAGAGGCAGGTACCAGGTGATCAGTCATCTCTCATAAGGCCTCCCTTCCTCCCTACGGGAACATTGCAGTCCATACTGAAGACAAGGACGAGGCTAAGATTGACAAAGCTAAGGTTGTTCTGCTATGCACACTTCCTTGGGAGAAAGCCACCCCATGCTAGCATCCCATAAAAGAGAAAAGCCCCTTTACCTGCTTGTTTTCTTTTGCCTGTTGCAGCACCACCAGAGCTGGAAAAGTTCCTGTTTGGAACGATGAGTCCTAGAATCTCCCAGCCAGCATAGACTGTGTATTGTTATGTTATGTAAAGGATAACTTCATCTTTACCAACAGGTAAAGGAAGATGAGATGGTGATGCAGAAAGAGAAAGAAGTAAGTCTGTATCCACCACTTCCTAGAAGTTACTAGAAATAAGTTGTTACCACTGTATTCTTGAAGTCTTTCATGGCTGGGATCCAATGGTTTTTGTAGGTTTTTTGGGCTGTTTGGCTGTGGTTTGGCTACCACTGTTTGACTCTCTTTTTCAGCCACACTCTGCTGGTGCCTTCCCTTGGAACTGTACATTGAGATTAGGCTTTGAGACACAGCTGCTGCTAGATTTCATAGAATAACACCTATCTTAATCCTAACACACACACCCCATTTTGTTCATTCTACATCAGGAATTCATAAACAGAACCTTACTTTTCCTGGTTAAAAACTGTGAAGAAAGATCACTCTCTAAATCTGCTTTGCTTAATGTCCACAACAATAGAGTCAAGACAGTTGTGAATATCTCTTCTATCCATAGACTGGAATTTTCTGAAAGAAGTATCATTTGATAATTTGCGAAATTTGCTGACAAAAAAACTGTTTCCTGCCTTATCTGATGGGGTTGAGGAAAGGGATGTGTAAAATAGTTAACAAAGCAGGAATAATGAGGAAGAAGCCACAGGTACACTGTTTTCTGTGCAACTGGTAGATTTACATTTCAGTCCTATATAGATCTACTAAAATTAAGCACTATTGAGTCCAGTGTGGGTTGTCTTTAGGAAGATGGGTACAATATTGCCACTTAAACTGTCTACATCTGAGTTCCAAAGTGTCAGCCTAATATGGTCAATTTCTTCGTAGGATTTCTATAACTGCACTATGTATGCACACTTGCAATTCAGCATACTATTTTAATGTCTCGGATGAAGTGGACTATATTTCACAAATGTTCAGGTAATAATAAATGTGTCAGTTTTTAAAATGCCACAGAACATTTTGTTAATGATTTTCTGTCATTTTGAAACAAGTTCATTTCATTTCATTTCACTCTGAGCTACCTCCCAACAACACATTAAAACAAACACTGCTGTACAGACAAAGCTAGCAAGGGGTGTTTCCTCCCAAAAATATACACAGTCAATCTATGTATAATTTGGCAGGAATTATAAAAGCTAAAATCAGGTGCAAAAACATTACAAACCCTTAGACATCAAACATTAAAACTTCAGCCCTAAAGCGTTACAAACCCTTCTCTCAGGGAGATAGTTCCTTCAGTTCATAGCAGTCTCGTAATCACTACTGATTTATTATTTATCTATCACTCAAGCCCATTATATATTGCAGCATACAGTTACTGTAGATATATACTGTATATCTTGCAGCATACAGTTACTGTAGATATATACTCACAGAAACATTGGGAAGCTCCAGTATTATACTCCAGAAACTAATCCACTTCACACTACTCTGCCTTCTAGCCTATATATAAAGGAGAGGGGCCTTTGGCCCTCTAAATATCTGAGATCAAAACTCTTGCAAACTCTTATAATTGGCTGTACTGGCTGGGGCTTCTGGGAGTTGAAGTCCAAAACACCTAGAAGGCCCTAAATTGCCGATTCCTGGAATGGCATCACCATCATCGCTACTGCTGGATGCCCTATGGTAATTAAAAATTCTGGTAGAACTTTTTCAAAGAATAAAAAGTACAGTAGAAGTTGTGTTGTGAAAATATGCTGAAGCAGTCCTGGAAAATGATGAAAAGAATTTGTAATTCTATTCACACTTAGTTGGGAACAAACCAAATTCAATCTGTGGGATTAACTTCAGAGTAAATACTTATATGACTTCTCTGTAAAGCCACAATCCATATTTGGGCTGAGCAGGACTTAACGTCAGAATCGAAACAGATAGGATTGTACAATAAATTCTTTGGTAGGTGTGCCAAAAAACAAACAAACACAAGTCCCTCTACTTAACAAAAGCATAGGGCATGGAGATTAACTGCCCTCCTCATTCTTTCTGTAGGGTACGTCCTGACCCTGCTTGCACTAGTAGAAAAGCTCCTCCTGATTTTATCTTCTCATCAAGCAATGTTTACATTTATGTTATCCTCACATCAAGCAATGTTTACATTTATGTATAATCTTATCAAATCATACATACTGCTATGTATGTACCCTGTTTCCCTGAAAGTAAGACCTAACCTGAAAATAAGCCCTACTATGATTTTTCATATGTAGGGACATGGCGGCGCTGTGGGATAAACTGCAGAAGCCTCTGTGCTGCAAGGTCAGAAGACCAGCAGTCGTTAAGATCAAATCCACGCAACAGAGTCAGCTCCCAGCTCTTGCCAACCTAGCAGTTCAAAAGCATGTAAAAATGCAAGCAGATAAATAAGTACCAGCATAGTGGGAAGGTAATGGCATTCCGTGTCTAGTCGCGCTGGCCATGTGACCATGGAAGATTGTCTACAGACAAACGCTGGCTCTACGGCTTGGAGACGGGGATGAACACCGCGCCCTAGAGTCAGACACAACTGGACTAAATGTCAAGGGGAACCTTTACCTATGATTTTTCAGCATGTTCGTAATATAAGCCCTACACCAAAAATAAGCCCTAGCTAAGTGAAAGCCCGCCCTCCACCATTGTGCAGCAATTAGAAGAAGATGACATGACTGTATTTGAACAAAATAAAGCATCCCCTGAAAATAAGCCCTAATGTGTTTTTTGGAGCAAAAACTAATATAAGACCCTGTCTTATTTTCGGGAAAACACGGTAATTCAAATACATTTATTGAACAGATCTGTCTTTTCAGAGTAAGAAACATGACTAGCAAGCAAGATCAAAAGGAGTCCCAGCATGCACAATTGACCTTGATGGTAGCAGAGAATAAATCAAGGCTGTTATTAAGTCTTCACGCTCACCTCACTTCATATAGCTGTCAACTCTAATTGTACAAACTGCTGAACAAATTGACATGTTATAGAGCCACATCATTTCATCTGCATAACAGGAGTGAGCCTCAACAAGTAATTATGTCACTGGGATATCAAACACTAGGTCACGTCTTGTTATTATCTTGTATTTGCCTCATGAAATGAGAGAGGGAGGGCAGGAAAGTCAACATTGGTTTTTAACCAGCTGTCTCTTACTGTGGCCCAACATGTCAGATTTTGTCTTACTGTTAACTGACAGCATCTGTTCCACTGTTGCAATATGTTGTTCAGAATATTGAATGTGGGATTTTTTCAATTAACATCTCAAATGACTGAACACAAATCAGGACCTACCCTAGATTTCCATCTCTCATCTCCCTGAAGATATCATTTTCAATTTAGATATATCACCCTTCTCTCTTTTGCAACTGTCCTTATTCCAGCTACATGCTAATTAAATATAATACCCCCCTGAATTCAGCTGATGATCCTCACTAGAAAAGACTCATGAAATCAATGGGACTTTCATAAGTCATTTGCTATTCATCAATTTATTCAATTTATTCACTCCACTTGGGAAGAGTAACCGGCGTTAGACCTTTGTATGCACCTCTGAGAATATGAAATGTATATAACTTTTGTTTTGAATGTGGCCAAACGCATACTCTTAGAGCCTATTTTATAAGACACACTTTCATGTCTCAACTACACACAGCACAAGCGGCTATACTATTAGTCAACTCTGCTGGCTGCATCGGGCAAAGTTGTCCATTTATGGGCTGGGACTCTCTACAAGCTATCCCTGCTTTTCACGTTGTTCTATTTTTTTCAGTGCGGAAATCCCGAAACCTGAAGTGTGATTTACATAAAACACAATTCTCGTGAAATGTTTCCGCTGATACTAAACTTGCCAGAATCTCATCTCCATCATTGTTAAATCAATGTTTATGATGTCAATAAACCAGGTACATATTAATAGTTCATTCTGTGCGTATCTGTCTTTATGAAGAATATGACAGCAGATTTCCAAATGTATCTCCTTGTTCACAGGCATTCCACTAGCATTATCTTGAATTTCTCTTTGGATGGAAAAAACAATAAAGAGTATTGTTGAGTCTTAAAATTTTATTTGACTGAAGCCTTTGTGGACTGCCCCCTACTTCATTTGCTCTTTGTCAGTAAGCATTCAAAAGGACACATTAGAAATAAGTACCAAATTGCAGCAATCCAACAATAATGGGTATTAATAGCAGCAGAAATCACTGCCTTTCTGGATCAGACCACGTTACACCAGGTCCAGCATTCTATTTCATTCTATACCAGACAAGCAGCTCCAAAAGCTCATACAGAGGGTAGGGCCATGCTTTGTCCCTTTGTCTGCCTGTTCTTCTTTGAGGGTCCCTGCTAAATGATCATTTCCCCATAATTTTGCCACATCTAACAGCCTTCCCAGTAAGTTTTAGGAACGTGTCCCTGAAGTATAATAATCACAAAAATAATGTATTTTCAAATATTTCAGCTCTGCACACCTACATTCTTAAACACACCAAGATAGTGTTGTGCTTATGGCTGGTTTATTTCCTGCGGCCTCAGATAAATACTGTCATAAGTCTCTCAGGATGAGTTAAGGGCAAAATGCTAGCACATATTTATTAGTAATATCATTACCCCCCAATGCATATGTAATAAATATTTACAGAGCTACTTTATGGAGAGGAAACACATGGACACACTTTAAAAACTAGACAACTAGAAAAAAGCCACCTTGCTACTACAAAAATAAACTCCTAAGCAAGTGCTTGGCAGACAGAGGTTAAAAACATTAAGCGCACGCCAGGAAGGGAAGTACTACTTCGAAGACAACCCGCCTATCTCCAGATCAGCCACAGCGAAAGCAGGGAAGAACAAAAGTTCATGGGGTCATGAGGTTGGAGGTGGTGAAGTGATGTTTACTCCACCCATGTATCCCATGAACCTGAGCGAGGCCACATTGACTCTGGCCAGTGGGCCACTGAGCAGGATGGACTTTTCATTAGTATTGGTCAAAGGACTGTCACGGCTGATGGTGCGATAATATGATGAAAATATCTCTTCTGCTCTGAAATCTCTACAAAACTGGAGTTACACATATTTTCTTACTTCTGTGTTAGTTCTGAGTTTTGGCATTGATGGTCTTAAAAGCCAAACACGCTTTTAAAAAACATAAGAACAGGAGCGTGGGCAGGTGTGGGTATGTGTGAACTAGGCAAAGCTTGGAAATGTAACTTTTTCGACTGCTAGTTCCCAGAGTCTTCAGACAGCATTGGCCACTTATCATATGGGATGTGGGAATGCTAGATGTTGCAGGTCTAACAATGCTACTTTTCCACACTGTCAGGTCAATAGATTTAATCATCTACCCCATTATTCAGTCAAAACCGACTTTACATGTGCATGGAGATTAAATGCCCCCTCCCCGCTACATTGCACCTTCAACTGAATCACTTCTCTCTCAAAGCAATTACTAGTAGGCTGCACACATAACTATTCATATCATGACTGTATCTGGTGGTTAGCAGTAGCTTTACAAAGGGTATTTAAAGTGATGAAATGGCATGAGGGAAAGGGTTGAGATATTTTGCTACCTGAGGTAGAGTAGCAAAATGCACCCCCAGAGTTCAAAGTCAAGGTACACAGTACCCACAATTGACCAAGACTAAATTTCACAAACACCATTGTTGGGAATAAAAGGACACTTAAACATGAATGGCATAACTGACGGTATGCACCCTTGCATAACAGTCCAAACAAACTGCGCGAGAGAACCTCCCTACTAAATGGTGATGCCAGCCGTGTTTCCAGCATGCCAGTTCTGATCCAAATTGGGACTCCACAACAAAGGAAAAAAATGCTAGGACATATTATTCTGGATCTTGCACATGTCACATCTAGTCTGTCCCTCAGTTTTGAACAGCAGAAGCAGACAATGCAACTCACTCCTTTGAAAAATGACGTTTCAGGGCCAAAAAGGGCAGAGCCTGGAAAAGTGCTTGCAAAAAGTAACTCAGCACCATAGTTCCAAAGCCCTAAAAAGTAACTATCATTCTAGCTGGAGTATTTTTTAAAGTAACTCTGTTTACTTTACCCACACCCTAAAAACTACAGTTTTTAGGGTGGGGGTAGGATTGCTCCATTTTGGTTCGGTTCAGGCATATGTAATCACTAGTACTGAATCAAGGTGGATTCCTTAGCTGTCAATTCACATAAGCTGTTGCTGGATCTAACCTTTGCATAGGTGGAAAGGATGCCACATATTAATAAATGTAAAATTAAATCCAGCTTTCTCCCACAACCAAGGACAAGACAGAAAAGAATGTAGAGAGTTTATTTTTTCAAATTCCTTTAAAATCTAGTATTGAACCAGTTGAATGGCAAGCTAATTCAGGGATATGCCGTGTATAAACAAACAAACAATTGCATGCTTTCCAAATGGAGAGGAAGACAGGAGGGCACTGGGAGGGAGATCTTTTTTGCTTTCCATTCAAAGGGAAGAATGGGCTAGATAGGGTGACTTGAGGTGGGATGTGGTTTCCTGCCCCCAAACCACACACAATCCTTACACGTGGATGCAAGGACCGCATCAAATAGCACATTGTACCTCAAAGCAATCCTGTTTAGCCTGATCCAGACTCGGACAATTTGGCTGTCTATTTACACTGCATTCCTCCCCGTGCCACTACTGAGGCCACGCTCCAGAACTATAAAAGTAAAACCTTCCTATTGTATCACATAAGGAATAGAGTTATCCCTATGACTGAACAACAATATAATTATAACTTTGTTACATACTATGCAAGCAACAAATTTGTAACAGCTGTGGCACCAAGCTGGGAGAAAATTAAAGGGGGAGAAAGCACATTTCCAATCTTTGGGAATAGATAAATGTTCTGTTTGTCTAACTACCTGTCTGTCTCTTTTCAAAAGAGCTTAATGGGCACAGTTATTGGTTTGAAGAAAACCTGCCTCCAAAATAAGACACTTTCTCCATCCTCTTCCCTTTTCTTTGGTGTGTAGAACAGATATTGTCCTCATTAAGAGGTCCCACAAAGAAAAGGGGATCCTGTTGATAAGCTCCTAGCAACAAAATATTGAGGAACAAGATGCTCAACAAAATCAAAAATCTTCCTTGCTGAATGGTACCTGGATTATGCACAATAAATGTGCTAACACCTATTTGTTGCAATAACAATATTTTGTTTTTGTTTGGAAAAGGTCAAATCCAGGTTTCTTAATGTAAAACTGAGTACAGTAACATAGGAAATAAAGGTAACTGTGTTATACAATAAGGTAGCACACTGGCAATTGGAACACCTTGAGAATAAGGTGACATTTTTGGTGCCTCTCAGCATTTAACAGAAAGATTGGGAGGGTCATATGTATGCGGCTGATAACTTCCCAGGCTTTGCTCTCTGTATAAGAGCTGCTGTGCTTATTGGAGATCTCTCCTTTGCATACAGGATTTTACTATAAGAAAGATCAAAGTACTGGACGATGATTTGCAACCACTGGGTGGCAATGAATGATGTTGTCAGTAATATCCAGTACAGAATTTTGGCATCAATATAATAGCCAAGGTTCCATTGGAAGAACACTGGAGTTCTACGCATGCACTATGAAAAAAGTTGGGGAAATATAAAAGAGGAGAAAACAAAATATTGCAGCATTTTAAAGACAGACAGATTTATTTCAGTGTGAGGTTTTGTGGGTTGAAATAGTTTTTTTTCAGACACAAGGAATACAAATACATATCCCCTAGTTTTTTTTCTTATGGTGGTAGTGAGTCATGCTCAGGTGAGGATACAGATAACCTGGATATAAGTCTCACCACCAGGGGAAAAACATAGGAGCCATGTATTTGCACTTCTTGTGTCTGAAAATGTGGGTATTGATCCATAAAAGCTCAGATGGAAATAAAGCTGATGATCTTCAACGGGCTGCTATATCTTGCTTCTTTCCCCTCCTCTCCCACCCTTTATTTTTGCCTAGATGCTGACACAGACAAACACATCTATTTATTTGGAAAGAGTATCTCCTTTTTTGGCAGCTCCATCCTCAAGTTAAGTGGCTTGTTTCAGTTTACATCAAACATGTGAAGTATGGACACATAAACATATGAAAACAACTTGCAACAATGTACTAACACAGGTGTATAAGAATGCAACAATTAAAAATAAACTGAGTTAAATTTATCATCACCATTATCTTAGAACTGCAGAGCTGGAAGGAACCTTATGGAACATCAAGTCCAGTTCATCAAGGAGGCACAGTGGGAAATCAAACTCCCAACCTCTGGCTCTTAGGTACCAGATACTGTACCTAAGTCACTGAATTATCCACCAGTTTAGATTTAAAATATGCATTACTGGTTAGAAATCATTTGAAACTCAAGATATGGAGGCAGTGACAGATTTTACTTTCTTGGGCTCCGTGATCACTGCAGATGGTGACAGCAGCCCCGAAATTAAAAAGATGCCTCCAAAGAATTGAAGCTTTTGAACTGTTGTGTGGGAGGAGACTCTTGAGAGTCCCCTGGACTGCAAAGAGAACAAACCTATCCATTCTGAAGGAAATCAACCCTGAGTGCTCACTGGAAGGACAGGTCCTGAAGCTGAGGCTTCAATACTTTGGCCATCTCATGAGAAGAGAAGACTGCATGGAAAAGACCCTGATGTTGGGAGTGTGAAGGCAAGAGGAGAAGGGGACAACAGAGGATGAGATAGTTGGCCAGTGTCTCCAAGGCTACCAACATGAATTTGACCAAACTCCGGGAGGCAGTGGAAAACAGGAAGGCATGTCAAAAGCATCAGTTCTTTGGCGGTCAGCTTTCTTTATAGTCCAGCTCTCACTTCCATACATTGCTACTGGAAAAACCATAGCTTTGACTATGCGCACCATTTTCGGCAAGGTGATATCTTTGCTTTCTAAGATGCTGTCTAGGTTTGTTATCGCTTTCCTCCCAAGAATCAGGCGTCTTTTAATTTCGTGGCTGCTGTCTCCATCTGCAGTGATCATGGAGCCCAAGAAAGTAAAATCTGTCACTGCCTCCTAGTATTACCCTGTAATTAATATTACAGGATAATACTAATGTGATCAAATCCTTCCTCAAATTCTGCATGCTGCCAGCTTTTAAAACTCAAAGCTGGAAATTTGGTACCACCTAGTGGTGAAAATAAACATGTCTTTACTTATACATAATCATATTATACAGTATATGCAAAGCTGCAGTTTTCCTCAACCTGACACCCTCCAGATATGAGATATGCCATAGTCTCCTCCCAATTAAAGTGCCACATTTAGCACCACATAGAGCTGCCCTTGAAAAAAAGTTCTCACATTTCTGCTGATACCAAATACAAGAGCTATATTACTCTCTCTGATATACACTTTTTATATCAGATTACATCAGTCTAATGTCAACTATTTACTTTAGCAATCAACTCAAGGTGCTAGTGCTTATCTATAAAGCTCTACACAGCATAGGAACAAAATTCTGTATAGGAAAGACTGTCCCATCCCATATGAACTGGCTTGGAGGCTGATAATTGCACAGAAACCATATTCTGTGTTCCACCATCAAAAGTCTAAGTTAACAGCCAGGGCTGTTCTGTTTGTAGTACATGGGATGTAAAGTCCCCTTTCAAGGGTGGTGAGAGTAGGTTAATCTTAATGGCACTTAAATAGACAATGGCAACATTGTTATTGTGCGTTTATTTTTAATACATGACTGAAGGATTTAACATTGCTGGTTTAACTATTTTTATTTTTATTTTTGGTAGGGATTTTTTTTTTTGGTAAATGAATATTGGGTCCCTTGCTGAGCCAAAGAAAAGCATAAACATGATTTTTAAAATATATATGCAATAATGAGATGATACTGCACGTTCCCACTAGGCACAGCCCAAAGAAAATCCCAGGCATATAATACAAGGGTTGCTGGGGACTGGGAAAAGAGAAGTTGGAAGATGCCTGGAATTTAGAGAAGCAATGCAGAAGAGCAGGGGAAGGATGATTCAAGATTGGGGGGAAAGTTGGGAAAGGAAGACAAAGCAGAGGATGGCTAGGGATTCAGGGAAGTACAAGGGCAGAATAATGGGAGAATGATTTAGTATTGGAGCAATACTGTGAAGCAGAGCATGGGCAAGGATGGTTGGGGGAAGTATTGGAAGAAAACTCCGGGAAGATGATCAGACTGGGGACTTTGGAAGCATCAGGGAGTACATGGGACAGAACGCTGAGAATAAGCATCAGTAATGGGGGAGGAAACAGCAGGTGAAGGATTATTGGCGGTGTGGGGAAACCATGGGGGAGAGGAGTAGAATGATGGATGTGCATGAGGGGAAGCAAAGAGAATGGGAAGGATAGTTGGGGACTGAGGGAAACATAGGAGAGACAAGGGGGGCAGCTGGAGATTCTTGGAAACACAAAAGAGGAGGAGAACAAAGGGAGACTATTTGGATATTGGGGAACTTATTGTGGAAAAGAGGGAGGAGAACTCAGTAAATATATGATTGGAGATTAAGGGACCAATTGAAGGTCCCAGAGCACTGAGATGACTGGGGAAGCAATGGGGAAAGGGAGAACAACTGACAGGTAGCTGGGGATTGAAGGAAGCACTGGGGAGGGAGAGAGCAGTGGGAGGATGGTTGAGCAATGGGAAAAACATTGGGAAGGGAGAGACCAATCTCAGGATGATTGATAATTGGGGGGAACATTGGGCAGGGAGCACAGGTGAGGGATGTTTGGGGATGAGGGAAAGTATTGAGAGGGGAGAGCAGGGGAAGTTGGTTTGGGATGGGGAAATAAGGGGAAGACGGCTGGCGCATCAGAAAATATTTGTTTGGTTTAGAAAGAGCAGCAGGAGGGCAAGACTGGGTTGGGAGCAGGTGGGAAGACTGGGGATCTAGAGCAGCAGGACAGCGGGTAGGGCAGCTGAAGGGAATTTGAGGGAAGGGATCCACAGTAGGGAGAGAACAGAGCAAGGGTCTTTCAGGTGCACTAGATGTGGGAAGGGCAGTCGGAGTGCGGCTGAGGATTAGAGGTAACACTGGGGAGGGAGGCAGCAGTGGAAAGATGATTGGGCATTAGGCGAGGTGTTGGGGAGGGGAGAATAGGGAGAAGGCAGTTTGCTTTCCCACAACTGTAGTTCAGTACATGAACTGACACAAAGGGGCCCTATGCTGTGCAAATGCTGTCTTCAGAATGTTCTACAGCTGAGTAACTTTCTGGCAGGAATCTTGCCCCCACTTCTACTGTGCATGCGCAGCCATGTCCTAATGACTTTCCCTCCGCCATTCCAGAGGAAAAAGGAAAAGCATGATGGATTGATGGGAGATGAATGAGTTGTGTAAGTTCCCAGATGGCAACTCAAAGAATTATCAGTACAGGTAAGCAATCTACACTTCTTCTTCATGGTCTAATGAGGCTAATATGAATGGATGGCCAGGTAGCTAAGGCCCTGGACGAGGGAAATGTTCTCTAGTTCTTCTCATACTTTCCATGCCCCTGTTGTACTGATTCACAATCACATGGTGTATATACTGGGGTGAATGCCCCAGCTACTTTTAGTAATACTGATTTATTTCTACCTATTTGACTCGTTATGGTCGGCTACATCGTGGTACCGGTTTATTATATCAGGAAGAGGTTTCTACTTGGGAAAGTGTCCTCTATTGCACCGACTGCTCCTGCAGAATTGCATTGCACACAATGAACACTGGACTGCCGTCTATTATAACAGAGGTACAAAAAACCACAATCCTCCAAGCCAGGGGAAAATGTTCTCCACTTATACCGATGGCTAGGAAAATGTTTTGATCCTATGTCGTGTGACTGGAAAAAAGAACAACAAACTAACTAAGAGATAATTAAAGAATATTTCCCTTGCATGACGAGGGCCTCACATAATGGAGAAGGAAACAGTGCACTAGTATTGAAGAAAATATTGCATGGCCAAAAGCAACATCCAGTCAAGTCAGGATGTCAAGCCATTAGTAGATCACAAAAGTGATGTTGCAAGAAAAAAAAACACTGCTTTACAAAAGTCTAGTAGCAGAATCCCTCTCAGGAAAGCCACAGGTGATGCCACTATTCTCAAGGAATGGAAGCATGCATTTCCAGGAACAAGCAACCAAAACAAACAGTACCAAATAAAATAAAATTAAAATTTAAAAAGGTTATTATGACCCACTTTGGAAAATGTTAGGGGGCAGGTTGTTCTTTACAAGGCCATGGTAAAAAAAAATAAACACAGCCTTGGTGACATCCAGAAGTTTTCAGTTCTGTTGACATAAAATGTTGATGGCCAATGAATCCCCAAAGAATGCAGAAATTTTCCAAATTGTTAGTTGGTGATGCAAAACGAAATGAGAAAATATTGCATTGATTGAGGTGAAAATCAAACATAATGTTAAGCAAAAAAAGGCATATCAGGCTAAACCATGACCTTTTTATGTAATACTAGGAAAGGGCAATCACTATCTCAACAAGCAGATATGACTACAATCTTTAAAGCAGTTTTGAAGGTAAGCAAGTGTATGTCATAGCCATGCTACACTCAGGAGGTGAGGACATAAGCAGAGTCAACACTGCAGAGATTGTGAGGCTAACTACACAGGTGTTTGGCCGGCTGTTTGGTCGATTGCAGGAATCGACTGGTTTGCTCCTAAAAACAGCAATCAGATAACATCTTTGCTAGAATGAATCAGCCTGTCCACAAGGCGGTCCTACTTGCAGCTTTCTGGCCTCTGTCAGGGGCTTGTACTTTTTGGGAGTGGGTTGTAGTCCATGTGTGATCGAAATGAACCAAAGTGAGCCTCTCTCTTTTAATTTGACAGTATTATGAAGAGGGCCACTGTGCAGCTGTGGAAATGAACAAAAAAAAATTACACATACCTAACTTGTAATACACATACCGAATGTGTAATACAAATACCTAATGCTTAAGTATTTTGCTCTTTAAAAGCAGAAACATCACCTTACCAACAAAAGTACGCATAGTCAAAGCTATAGTTTTTCCTGTAGTGATGTATGGAAGTGAGAATTGGACCATGACGAAAGCTGACCGGCGAAGAATTGATGCTTTTGAATTGTGGTGCTGGAGGAGACTCTTGAGAGTCCCCTGGACCTCAAGGAGAACAAACGTATCCATTCTAAAGGAAATCAACCATGAGTGCTCACTGGAAGGACAGATCCTGAAGCTGAGGCTCCAATATTTTGGCCATCTCATGAGAAGAGAAGAATCCCTGGAAAAGACCCTGATGTTAGGAAAGTGTGAAGACAAGAGGAGAAGGGGACGACAGAAGATGAGATGGTTGTACAGTGTCACCGAAGCTACCAACATGAATTTGACCCAACTCCGGGAGGCAGTGGAAGGAGGGCCTGGCATGCTCTGGTCCATGGTGTCACGAAGAGTCGGACACAACTAAACGACTAAACAACAACAATGCTGTTTTTAAAGTGATGCAGCAGATATTCACTGCTCTAATACACACTAAAATAATTTCTTTTTCACTTCCTCAACCCTTCCACAGATCAAAAGAAGTATTTAATTTGCCAGTGTTATGAAATGCCTCTCTTCCTAAGTCACTTCACAATACCGGCAAATTCTGGGAGTTCCAGTTGACAGAACCATACTTACAGACACCTATATTTTGCTCACCTTGATCAGGCCTAGTCCTCAGGGACTGGATGGCATTGAGGCTGCAATTCTTGCTGCAAACCCTCCTTGGGAGGAAGTGTTAAAATGCTTTCTGAGAATGACAGTCTTACTGTCTTTTAGCCTTTACAGAACAGGAAGAAAGGCCATGAAGGTTTCCAGTTTTGTCTTTTTCCAGGTGAACTACAATTAGGCATATAACTGTGAAGATTCTCAGTCATCCAGGTGAGGTTATCTGGAAGTTGAGTCATGGCAACTGGACTTCTTTTTTGTTAGGTTGAAACATTTCATTAGGTTGAAACGTTTCAACTGAAGAAACTACTTGGATGAGTAGTGAAACGTTTCAACCTAACAAGAAAGAAGTCCAGTTGCCATGACTCAAGATACAATTAAGCATCTGTAGATGTGGATCTGTCAGGAGCTGAAATCCAAAAAATCCAAATGGCAAATTCCTAGTGATCACACAAGTTAAAAGCAAGAAAAAATAATGTGAGTGGAAAGGCTACAGAAAACACAAGCCCAGTCAGCCAAACAAAATGTATTGAGTAGTCATGCCCAAAGATTGAATCTGCTTGCAATTAGTGCCAACATTATGTAACTGACAGAATATAGAAAAGAACAGTGACAAATATAGCACAAACAGCAGAACAAATATCAGTCTAGTCCAGTGGTTCTTAACCTTTGTTACTCGGATGCTTTTGAACTGCAACTCCCAGAAACCCCAGTCAGGACAGCTGATGGTGAAGGCTTCTGGGAGTTGCAGTCCAAAACTCCTGAGTAACCCAAGGTTAAGAACCAGTGGTCCAGTCAATTACCTGCTCTCTGGGATGTGCCTGACTCTTCTGCCACCAAATACACATCATAATGCAGAATATATTTCCTGATAGAAGGAATGCGTTCCTTTTAAATGTTTGTTGACAAGTGGAATTTTTGATGGAAAGCTTTGGAAATAAGCAATCTGGAATTTATGGAAATAAGTCTTCTGGAGCAAAATACCTTGCTAGACAAGACAGGAAAAAAATGTTTAAAAAACCCAGTGATTTTGCTGTTAAAAAAAAAAACATTAAGTGCCTTTAGCATTGCTTTTCTGCCTTTGGTCTTGCTTTTCCAGAAGCCTGAAGTTGAGATGGAATTAGAAAAAAATCCTTAAGTGTAAGGATCTACTGCTAGAGATCCAAGGCTATGCGATGGCAAACCAATGGCATGCATGCCACAGTTGGCACACAGAGCCCTCTCTGTGGGCACGCGAGCCATGGATTGCTACTCCAGCAGCCAAACCTGAGGAGGCGGATGCAGCCGCAGTGCTAGCGTCCCGACAAGGGGCAGGCCAGGATCCGGAACAGCTGGTGCTGGTGGCGGCGGGCCAGCTGAGCTATAGGTACCATGTTTCCCCGAAAATAAGACAGGGTCTTATATTAATTTTTTGCTCCAAAAAATGCATTAGGGTTTATTTTCAGGTGGTCTTATTTTTTCATGTACAGCAATTATATTGATTCAAATACAGTCCTGGCATCTTGTTCTGGTTGCTGCACAATGGTGGTGGCTGGGATTTCGCTCAACTGCGGCTTATTTTTGGAGTAGGGCTTATATACCGAGCATCCTGAAAAATCATACTAGGACTTATTTTCAAGTTACATCTTATTTTCGGGGAAACGGGGTAGTGACAGGGTTGGGCACGACTAGAGCACTGGTTCTTAACTTTGGGTTACTCAGGAGTTTTGGATTGCAACTCCCAGAAGCCTTCACCACCAGCTGTCCTGACTGGGGTTTCTGGGAGTTGCAGTTCAAAAGCATCTGAGTAACAAAGTTTAAGAACCACTGGACTAGAGGAGGATCCAGAGTGGAGTCTGACTCTGGAAGCACCTCTGTGGCCAGGATTCCCCACTTTCATTTCTGCCGCCACTCGCCAGGTCCCCCACCCCCAAGTTTGGGCATTCGGGCTCAAGAAGGTTCACCATCACTGATCTATAATGTGGTATTCTTGATTACTATGAGCACTGGACAGTGAAGAAATCTGAGTGGAGGTGGGGGGTCAAATAATTCAAATACACTACGAGAAAGTCAAATAAATGGCTGCTAGGTCAAATCAAATTTGAATGCTCACTCAAAGCTAAAATGACTAAACTGAGGTTACTACACTTTTAAACGTATCATGAGAAGGCATGGCTCGGTAAAAATAATGGGCACCGGAGAGCAAATGCTTGAACATTTTAAAACTGTTAAATAGTGGAATATTGACGCCAATAAGAATCACGACGCAGCAGTAGTTCCACACAACTTTACTGAAGGCAAGAGCAAACACACACACACACACACATATATGTAAAAAACCCCGCCTCACGTTTAGAGGTTTCCACCCCTCCTAATCACTCAGCATCTGTGCTAATTGGGAGGAGGGAAAGTTACCCACAACAGCTGCTGTCCCATCTACCAGGCTGCTACTAACTTGGAAGGGACAACAGTGAAGTTGATCTTGTGTTTGTGTGTTTAGTCGTTTAGTCGTGTCCGACTCTTCGTGACCCCATGGACCAGAGCACGCCAGGCCCTCCTGTCTTCTACTGCCTCCCGGAGTTGTGTCAGGTTCATGTTGGTTGCTTCGCAGACACTGTCCAGCCATCTCATCCTCAGTCGTCCCCTTCTCCTCTTGCCATCACACTTTCCCAACATCAGGGTCTTTTCCAGGGAGTCTTTTCTTCTCATTAGATGGCCAAAGTACTGGAGCCTCAGCTTCAGGATCTGTCCTTCCAGTGAGCACTCAGGATTGATTTCCTTCAGAATGGATAGGTTTGTTCTCCTTGCAGTCCAGGGGATTCTCAAGAGCCTCCTCCAGCACCACAATTCAAAGGCATCAATTCTTCGGCGGTCTGCTTTCTTTATGGTCCAGCTCTCACTTCCATACATCACGACAGGAAGTTGATCTTAAGACACAACAAAAACTGTGGATTAAGTCACGTAATCCCCACGAAATGTATCTAATCACTGAGTGGGCTTCTGGGTCCGCTGGTGACTTCTGCTTTGGGGTGAAAAGAGCCAATAATGTCGTTTACAAAATACGCCCGCTACCACACTTCTAGCATTCCAGGCTGCTTTATCGTCGAGCTTGGTATTCTTTTTATGAGCAAGCCAGCTAGATTGGGCTTTACTTTTCTGAGTGACACACAAGCTACCAATGAAAAAGAGAAACGTTAGTCTGGGATGCCCACTCGAGGCAAACAATTCCATCAAAGGCTTAGAGGCGGGTGTAAATGCCCCTTACTTTCAGTTGACTGGGTAATTGTTAGACAAAGACCCGCCTACGGCCACTATTGCTAAGTTCTATTGGTTGGTGGAAGACAAATGGCTGTTTCGTAGCCTTCCTTCCTTTCAACCGTGCGCTATAGAAAAAAGGAACGCCGGAGCAGAGGTTTTGTGGATGGATGGTGGGCTTTTGCGCCTGCGCAGTTGGTCAAATGCTCTGTTGGCTCTGGCTCGGCTTGGCCGGTAGTTTTCTCACCGTGTTGCTGGTGTTGCGAGTCCCGCGGCTGAAGGCTCCAACGGGGTCCGCCTCGTTTGGCTTTCCAATATGTTTCCAGGATCTGCTACGTTACGGGAAGACCAAGGGCGGCTGCGGGGAGCGTCCTGCCTGGCTGAAGACCTTCGATGTACCGAAGAGGTGACTAGAAAGGCTCCGAGAGTGGCTGTCGTGCTTTAGCTTGATTTTGCTGAACTGCCTCCGTCCCCGGGCTCAGCCGAGCCCCCACTTTGGTGCTACACCAGTCTGTGTCTAGGGCTTCTGGGCATGTGTAGAGCGCTTTCTCCTTACCTCCAGGCCTCTCCTTGAACAACCTTAGGGGTGGATACAAGGAGCGCTTTCCTCGCACATCGGAGCTCTATGTGTGGTTAAAATCCTCCCTATCGCTTGGAAGGATGATGGATTCTCAAGGTACACCAAAGCGAGAGAAGGCAGTTTTGGAGGTTTCTCTCACTTTGGGGTTCTTTGTTCAACTTTCCACAGTGCAAAGCATCTATGGTGGCAATGATGTTGTCAGTTTCCGGAGGGGTAATAGCTGTGTTTCCTTGCTTTTGTAAAGGAAAAACCATGTGTCACTTCAAAAGATTGCACATTTATTTTGACAGAACCTTTCATGAACTAGAGCTCACTTTATCAAATGCATACAATCAGGATATCCAGGGGGACTTAACTTCTCAGTAGGCCGGAAGTTAACTTTCTTTGTCACTTTGTCAATGTATAGGGGTACAGTACTTATTTATATCATACATATATGCAGAACATATTGTCCAAGAGTTGATCATTATGTAGACATAATACGTATTGAGAGCTTTGTTTAAGCCTTGACATTTGCAGTTTTTTTTAATTGGGGAAAAGTTTAAAACACACATATGCATTAAGGACTCAGATTGTTAAATGCCTTCTAATTTGGGGTGGTGGAGGAATGGGAATGGCCCTGAGTTTTCTGGAAGAGAGATGGCTACCTAGTATCCTGAACAGAAGTTGTGATTGGGTTCTATGTTCTCTTTAGGCAGCTCCTCTGTTTCCGCGGGAAATAACAAGGGAGAAGTCTTTATGATCTTTGAACTATCACATTTATTGACACCATCTTCTTCCAGCACATTATTTATTGGATCAAATAACTTCAACTCGGGCAACAGGCCACAACTTACAGAACCGAATGACTTTTCATAGTCCCATGGACTCATTGGGGAGGTTTCCCAAGCCATTCTCACCAATCGGGTGTCCGGGGAGGAGTGCTCCAGAGGGCACAAATAGTCCTACAACACGCGTGGCGGATCCAGCCTCTCTCGTCGGGGCAATCGTAGAAGCGATTGTGCGTGATCTCAATCTCACGTTGTATTTCTAATTCTCTGGGCGCCACAATCACCGTCCACACTGTTAGTGACATACTGAATCAGTTTCTCCTCTCGCATGCCCGGATCTGGCAAGAGTCCTCTCAGATTAGGAAAAATCCCTCAACAGTCCTTGTCTTATACTTTCAAAAGCCTTCTTGCGAGCATCTACCCTCTTGTTATCGTATTCCTCTAGCACTGAGCAGAACCACCATACTCCCCATTCATTTATATCCTCCTTCCAAACTGTCAACTCTTGCTCCGCCTCCTTCCCTTCCTTGCCCTCTTCCACTAAACAAACCTCTACGTTTCCCGCCTTTTGTTTAGGTTCAATTTCTCCCGCCTTTGGCACAATGGTCCACGCTGCTTTCTATAGTTCTTCTTCACCTTCCTTGTATTCTTTATCATTCGTATTAGCTTTATTTAGCAGGGACGGCTCACTGACACCAGCGCCTCCTTCACAGGAGTCCCCACTGCAAAACTCTGGGATGTGTGGTCCAACAAAATTTATATTTCCAAGTTGTGCTTGCACACACAGAATGCATACTTCTATGTTTGAGAAAACACATTTTTTGGGACCACAGCTCCCTCAGTCCACCAATCAGTTGGCTATTATCTGCAGGATTCTGGTAGTTCAGAGGATAAAGTAGCAAAGAGGAGAGCCATGCACACCCCCATTAGTTCATTGGAAGGAAAGCAGGATTAAAAATTTGACAAATAGATCCAAAATATATCTGTTCCAAGCTCTATTATGAGCTGACAAATCAGAAAGGAAGGCTTCATACCCTTAAGACCCTTTATATGCCCCCATCAAGTGAATATATCCCTTGCTTTATGTGTCCTGCCTCTTAAACAGTTCATCTTACGTATGTGCCGTAGTTGTTGTAAGAGTCTGACAATTTTCAGGCTGAGGGTCTGCTCTGAATAAACGAGGTAACAAATGCAATGCCAGTTTTGCTCATGACTTCAGAGATAGTGATTTTTTTCCAATAGCATGACTGTTCACCTGGAGATACATTCCTCTAATTTTAGTAGGACCTCTGCCTGGTCGTCTAGGATTTGAAGCCTATATAATATGTTTAAGAAAAAACAAACTGGTTTATTATTTCACGCCTCGAGTGAAATAAGAATGAAGCACTGTGGACAGAATTCCAAGCAAACTGGATGAGCGTCTAATCTACTTTCAGATTGCTGACATTCTGGAAATAGCCTCTTATATGATCTTGAAGCCATCTCACTCCCTTTGAAATTGAGGTATAAATTCTGTGCTTGGTGTGGGGTACGTTCACTTCTGCGTTGGGCGGAGGAGGACAATAAAAATGGAAAGGTGACTTGTTATTTAGCAGTTGCTGCTTAAGATAATAACTGACAGTTGTTTTGGCTTCTCAGTATCACTGAGAAGATGCTAAGTAGTGTTGTAAAATTTATGCTCCTCGGGAGGCCATGTCTAGCAGAGGAGAACTGCAAAAGCATGAAGATACGAGGAATTCAGTAGCCCTTTGCTACAACTGAAAATTGACTGTTTCCTTCTTTTTACAGGTGGTTCTATCACTTCTATATTTTGTCCGTCCTCTGGAATGGCTTCCTGCTACAGTCACTTATCCAGAGCTTGTTTCTGTCATGGCCCTTCACCATTTGGCTTCAGAACTTGCTCGACATTCTTGATGGAACATGGCAGAACCAGAATATGGATGCGCACATTACTGGGCATGGTATGAGCTCTTGTTTGTAACAAGAAGATACAATCTCTGTTCCTGTAGCACAGATCTTGGCTTTTATTGCAGACATTACCACTTCCATTCCCATCATAGCCCAAATGAGTAACTGGCATAAAGGGAAATGTTAGCTGCTATTAGCAGCTCCAGGAGTGAGACAAAGAATTAGAAGGTTCTTTTCTAACTGGAAAGTCCATTCCTGTCACTAATCGGTGATCAGAGATAAGAGCAGTTCAAGGTTGTTAAATTCCAGCATTTTATATCTCTTGAGATGTGTTTTGCATGCCTGAAAATAATTACAGTGGGGCTTACTTCTGAGTAAACATGCATAGAATTGAGCAATGTTTTGTTAGGAAGACATGTCAGTGTTTCTTGACTCCATCAAGGTAGGAGAGAAAGATCAATGTGGAGACAAGAGCTGAGGGAAAAAGAAAGAGAGCACTAGGTTGAGTGGGGGCGGGGTATCAGACTAATGAGTTTCTAACCCAGGCCAGACTGGGCATGTTTGCTAATACATGAAACAGCATCCAAGCTGCCTGCTGCCCTAATTCAGGATGTGTTCCACTGTTACTTTGAACTGTTTAGAATACTGCATTCTGTGCTGTTGCTTGGTGCAGAGTGTTTTGTGAAAACATGAGCTTTTTCTTATAATCTTGCTGTTCTCCCTTTTAAAAATATCTATGAATAAATATGGCATGTCTGGTGAAGAAATTGCTTCTTAACACAGCAACTTGTTTTGCATTTCTAGATAGTGAGACTCTGTCTGCTCTCCTGGTGTGTCTTTTCATCTGGTTAAACAGCTGTAGACGGTTATGGGAATGCCTTTATATCAGTGTCTTCTCTGGAGGTGCCGTTCATATTGTACAGTATTGCTTTGGGCACTGTTACTATGTTCTCTTGGGTTTAACAGTTATGTGTCAAGTGCCAACTGAGGTCAGAGAAGGTAAGCATCTTTAGTATTGTTGGTGGGTTTTTAAAAAGGAATTTAAAACCCTGTTATTCAGACAGGCATTTCAAAATACTGTACCTGTGGACTCAGCTGAATTTATTTAGCCTTAATTTGACTAATTCTGCCATTTTAAATGTTTTTATATAACTGCATTTAATGTACTTTGATTTTATTGTTTTTGTATGTTATTCCTTTTTAGTTTTGTCAAATTGATATTTTAATTATGCTGTTGTGTTTGTAGTAAATAAGTAAGTATTTAAGTAAGTTGTAATAAATCGTGGGTTTGCCAGCCTCATAAGCTTTGGATACACTTTGTTTGTATAGATCAGGACTTCATTAAAGCTATTATTAGATATCCTTGTGTACAAGACTCACAGAATAAAGGTCAGAACAGATTTGGGTATTTTCTGTAGTTTGATCTTGCCAGATTTGCAAGATGGGACATGCCATTGAGTAAGAATCCAGAGCTTGGAAAAGTTCCTCTTTTGAACTATAAACTTCTTTTGTTACAAAGATCTTATGAAGTTTTGTTGCAAAAGTAATGCAATGACCTGAAACAGATACTTTATTAGTGTAATCAGTATCTAGTTATTTTCAAAAATTACTTTTAAAAGGTATTTTTGGAGGAAACGGGCTGGAATGGTTACAATTCTATCCCATTTTCTTATCAATCTTAAGTCCTTGCCTCAGAGTAACAAAGTAAGCACTAGGAAACAAGCATCATAATTAGTTATCCAACTTTGTAGTGAGAAATAACAATGGGTTGCATTTCAATTGCTGTAATGAGTTATAAGAACAAACTACTTTTGAATGGTAATTTTGCAGACTCTCCTAGAGGCCATACTGACTGGTGGCATTCTGGGAGCTGTGACCTAATAATCTTCCAAAGCTGTGAATGGCATTGCTGCTAGAAGATATGTAGGTTTGGAAATACAGTGGTGCCCCGCATAACGAGCGCTTCGTTTAACGATGAATCCGCATAGCGATTGAGTTTTTGCAATCACATTGCAATGTTTTAAATAGCAAAAAATCGCTTTGCGATGATCGGTAAGCTGTTTCGCTTACCGATTTTCACATAGCGATGTTTTTTCTAACAGCTGATCGGCGGTTCCAAAATGGCTGCCGGGTTAAAAAAAATGGCCACCTGCTGTGTTTTCGCGCCCATTCCTCACTTACCGGGCAGCGAAAATGGCGGCCGGATGGAGGATTTTCGCATAACGGTGAGTTTTTTGCCCATAGGAACGTATTAAACGTGTTTTAATGCATTCCTATGGGCTTTTTCGTTCCGTATAGCGACAAATCCACATAGTGACTATTTTTCCAGAACGGATTATCGTCACTATGTGGGGCACCACTGTGCAGATATTGATTGTATGTAATTTTTGAAAAAGAGGGCATTTTCCGTGGTGGAACCCCAGCTTTGGAATATCCTCTGTAAGGAGGTATGTCTGGAGCTTACCTTGCACCTCTCTACACTTACGTTAATATGTTCTTACCTACTCGGGCATCTGAAATGCCTATACTGCTTCTGTGCTGTTTTGATGCCGTTTCTTACTATATTCTGATATTGATGTTTTGTCATGTTGTGCCCTGAAGACTACACTTGATGGTGATGACTAGTATAAAAATGTTCTAAATAAGTATATTTTTTTTTTTGCATGATCCAGGAAAAGGCTCTCGGCTGACAATCAGCTGGTACCACATACTGGGACTCCTGATGTTTATATGGGCTTCTGTCCATCAACATAGATGCCATGTGATTTTAGCTAACCTTAGAAAAACTAAATCAGGTAAGAGATTTTGTTGCTTTGTTATCACAGGATTTGACACTATCATCTACAGTCAACCTCATACAGTACTGGAAACATTCAGGCCCAAACTAAAAATGACAAAATAAAATCAGGCATGTGTTTCTTTAACTGCGTGTCCCGCTCATGTGCAAAGTAGCTAGGAGTTCAATTTAAAGATTTTTGTGGTGTGAGGATGAGAGACAATGAATCTTCTTTTCCATCTACACCACTGTATCTCTGCCTCTCCTGCTGGCAGAGTCTATTTTCATAGCTAGGCTGTTAGGTGAAATCTGGCCAAGGAAAAAGTGATATTTGGGAAAAGGAATCAAGTTGTGAATGGTGAAAATGTCCATCACTGCTTGCTGTGTCCTTCTTTTGCTCTCTAAGCGAAAACCTGTAGTTAATTTTAGATATGATCAGAGTGTCTCTATTGCTATTATGTGTAGTTTGGGCTAGAAGGCCTGTTAAATATCATAGGATCGTAGAATAGTGAAGTCGGAAGGGGCTTTTGAGGCCATCAAGTCCAACCCCCTGGTCAATGCAGGAATACAAATCAAAGGATACCTGTGAGCTGCTTGTCTCATATGTTTCTCTTGAATATACATTATTTGGAGTTGTGAATTCATAGTCTAGAGTGGTGATGAGTAATCCTCAAATATATTTTGATCATGATCAAAAGCACCCTCTTTCAATGGTCCAGAACTCTTAAGAGTGAATCCTGGTGTTCTCTCACACTGAGCTTTTTTGGAGGATACATTCCCATTAAAAAAAAAAAACAAAAGTAGATTTTGCTGAGGAGCACTCCTAGAAAACAGGGAAGTGAAAACTGCATCAGGCAGTGGCTTCATTAAATTTCTGTTTTTCCTTTGGTCAACTTGCCCTTGTGCCTATGGTTCCAGGCTGTCTGTTGCTCTGAACTAAATGCCTATACTTAATGGGAACAAAGTGATATTTTATTCATCTACACATTTAGCCCACATTTCCTGCACCTAAATATGCTCAAGGCTGCTATAAAACACATATTAAAAACAATCCCAATTAAAATTTAATATAACAACAAAGAAGTTAAATTCACAACAATAGAAGACATAGATAATAGCTAACCAGGTAGACTCCTTTCAGCCAAAGACCTGTTTGAATAAAAATGTCCTTCCATGCCAGTAGAAGAGCAAGAAAGAGAAAGGAGGCATACCCTACCGTGGCAAGGAGTACCTGAGACTATGATAGGCTACTGGGAAAATCTCTAGTGTCACACTTGACATGCCTCCAATGGTGATGAGAGCAAGAAAAGCCCCCCCCCAACAATTTGTGAATTTTGTTGTATGGGTATACTGTGTATATACTTACAATGACAATAAATTATTATTATTATTATTAATTTTGAAGCCCAAACTGAAGGGAGAACTCAATCATTGACATAGCCTAGTTCCAAGTTATATAGTGCTTTAGAGGTAACCAGCTGTCATTTGAATTGTGCCTAGAAATACATCTAACAAATTGTCCTCTGAGTCCTAGCATCTACACATTGCAACGGTATTGCCTTTGAAAAAGCTGACTGCTGTGTTTCTTTTTCATTTATAGGAAAGGTTGTGAATATGGACCACCGTATTCCTTTCGGTGACTGGTTTGAAATGGTGTCTTGTCCTCATTATTTTGCTGAATTGCTAATATACATATCCATGGCTGTCACATTTGGACTTAAGAATTTTTCATGGTGGCTGGTTGTGATGTATGTGTTCTTTAATCAAGCAGTGAGTGCTGTTTTGTGTCATGAATATTACCAGAGCAACTTTAAGCATTATCCAACGTGTCGCAAAGCATATATACCCTTTCTTTTTTAGGCTGCTGGTATTAAATTGTTAGAAAATCACATTCAAACAGGGGAAAGAAATAGAAGTGCTTCAAGGATAAAATTTCATAGAACAACAATATTTTGGATGAGAAGAATGGTCTGCTAGCATAGCCAGTTTCTGGCTGGGGAGCCTGGGATCTGTAGTCCAAAAAATAACTGTTCCAAGGTCAGTTCAGGGGTCAAATTGTTATCCACAGGAGAGTAACAGAAATTAAATAGGTGCAGATAGTTTTGAAAGAAATTTTAATTTTTCAACAAGGTGTCTGAAAAGAACAAACGTCCCTGAGACTAAGAAGCACAGCTCAGCCTTTGTTCACATGCAGTTGGCCAACTGAGATCCAAGGAAGAAGGCTCCAGAGAACACAGTGGGGCTTGCTTGTGAGCAAACATATTTATGCTGGAATGCTGAAGCTCTTCTCCCTAAAGGTAGTCTGTCTCAGAGAGATAAAGGGAATTCTTTGCATAATTAAGGTTACAATAAAAGTTATACTATAACTGCAATAAAAATTATACATGAATGGAAGATACTGTTGGTCACACGATTGTTTTTACTCTGGTTCTGCATTGAAAACAGGTAATGAGGCTGTATCTGTACATCATTAGAATAATGAAACACCTGAGATCTTACCACCTGATTGACAGAGTAAAGTTGTATTGAAAAGCTAGTTTATTACTTGATGCTTCAGTGGGAGGCAATATGAAAGCTCTCTGGGCCAATATCTTGGCTGTTTCACACATGCAAACATTTTTACTTGATGCTGCAATCATCAAGCAAGAAATACGCATTTGTACATGACATAGAATGTTGGGGCCTTCAACTGGGGTTGCAGAGCTCGACTTAACCGTGCACATGGAAGGCATGAAAACCTGAAGGGCAGGCAAGTCTGTAAAGATGTTGGAAGTGGAGCTTAAGACCACTGCCATCACTTTAGCAATATTCTTCTAAAGAGAAACACCTGTATAAGGCTAATGTCATGGGTTTCCCCCTATTTCCTCCCTGCTTCCAAATGTGGAAGTATTTAAGGATATGGTGTTGCTTAATCCTGCCAGTGTCTTGTAGCCTGAAGTACTTGAAAATATTATTGTGTGCTGTTTAAGTGGACTTCTTGTAAATAGCAAAAACTTGCACTAGGTCCAGAACCTTTCTCCTGAAACAAAGTAAAAAAAAAGTTATAGCTTTGTCATTATAGTCTACAAGGATGATGAAGAGACATCAGATAAGATATATTCTAGTTCAGGGGTCCCCAGCCCGGCAGCGGTTCGTGGCCTAGGCAGGACCAGGCTGTGGACACAGATCTCCTGCCCCCCTGTGAGTGCTGCCGTGTGCATGCGCACGAGCACACTCCACCCCGTGAGTGGACGTGAGTGGCCCCCGAGCACTGCCACATGCAAGCATGCTCTGCCCCGCAAGCACACTGTGCACATGCACACACGTGCCCCTGCAAGTGCTTCCATGCACAAGTGCACTCTATCTCCTTTCGAGTGCGCCACGTGGATGCGCACAAGCATCCCCCGTGAGCACTGCTGCGTGCGTGCGCTCCACCCCCCTGCGGGCACGCCACATTCCCGCAAGTGTGCCATGGCCCCTGCATGAGCGTGCCACACACACACACCCAACCGGTACGTAGTTGGGAAAAGGTTGGGGACCACTAGTTGACCAATACTGTACAAATTTTACTCCCTTCTCTCTTGGACCACATTTTATCCAATAAATCAGTTACAATGTTTCTATAAAAATACTTTGCACTATTTTTTGTATCTATTGCTTACAGAAAACATATGTAATAATTACATATTTAATAAACATTTAAACCACCAGCCTGTTTTCAGCAGTTAGAGGTTAATGTTCTGTTTATAATTTTGGAGTAAAAATAATATAGTGAGAAATGTATTACTGTACCTGAAGAGAATTTTGAAGTGCCTACATTGTGAGTGATTTCCAAAAGGGTAGTTTTATGATAGCTTGGTTGGGAGTTCAGTTCTCCATTGCGCCTCCTACAACTAGAACCAGCCTGGGTGTCCTTGGGTAAACTGCACAGACCCAAAGGGTCCCTGTGAGGCTCCCAAGGTGGAAGCCATGGTTGGAGTGCCGCTGCTCTCGAAGAATAGCAGCCAGACCCAGACTTCCCCCCCACCATCCCCACCGCGACGGGAGGAGAAAGGAGTGGAAACCCCTGATTGGGGGGCAGAGTGCGGCGGAACCCTCACCCTAAGCAAGGGGGTAGACACCCGGGACTTAGAAGAGGACATGAAGGGGTTAAAAATTGCCCGCGAAACAGGACGGTTTCAGGCGGGAAAGAGGGGGGAGGAGATAGAGGCTGGGATGGGAGATATAAGGGGAAGACCACAGGATATTGCGGGCGGTTGGGAGTGGGTGTGGATGGAGGACCCTTGGACCCACAAGTGGGAACAAGTCCGAGTACCCCATGAAGAGGCAGAGAGACGCCGTCAACTGGGGCTGAAGCCTCGTCCGTCTTACTGGGGCGAGACGGAGGCGAAAGAGTGGCGTAGGAAACTGCGGGAAGAGAGAGAGGCGGTAGCCAGAGAGCTGGAAAGGAAGCGTCAATGGCACATCGCCGAACTGAGGAAGCTGGGGGGTTACCCGGCCCCTGGGGCTTTACAGTAGAGGACGGATCCTCTTGGGACGGCTGGAGTGGAGACAAGGAGACCCTTCCCTTGATATCCTTGGACGAAGAAGTGAACCCTGGACCAGGGCCTGTGCCGCCTTCAACAGGTCCCTGGAACCCAGAGAACTCTAACCCTTTTGTACATAGTTTATGGACTCCTCCCAAACCCAACCTTGGACTTCAAACGTCCCTGAACCCTTTCATGGGTATAGTTACTGATGATGTTAAAGTAGAAATAAATACGTTGCCGTTTGATTTTCCTCAAGAGTCTCGTCCGTTTATTGAAGAAAGGACAGCCCACACACACGAACCCTCACATATTGGCGCCCAACGTGGGGCTGTCAGCCCCTCAAGAAACGGAGGGATGGATACGACAAATAACAGAAGGTCAAGAGGCACTGATGAAACAACTGGCGGATCAGCAGAAACTCATCATAGATCAACTAAGCAGAACACAAATAGGGTTAGCTGCCAAGACACCAGCAACAGAAGGAAGAGGGACAATCGCACACCGGCCACCGATCAAACTCCAAAAGATGGGTCCCCAAGACGACCCGGCGGCATTCCTGAACATATTTGAACGGGTGGCGGTGTCGGCGCAATGGCCCAAGGACCAGTGGGCTCTGATCGTGACACCTTACCTGACGGGCTTACCTCAAGAAATAGTAGACACGTTAGACCCAGAAGACGCGGGGGATTATGAAAAGGTCAAGACAGCGATACTCAACACACTGAATCTGAATGAAGAAGCCTATCGCAGACGATTTAGGGAATTACGACTGAAGCCGGGCACACACCCACGAACGGTGGCGCAAAAGATGAGAGTGAACGCCACGAGATGGGTACAACCGAAGGGAAAAACGGCGGAACAGGTGCTGGAGTTAATGATACTGGAACAATTAGTATCAACGCTGAGCTCCGGTCCCAGGAACTGGGTAGTAAAGCACAAACCCACGTCAGTAGAGGGCGCTGTTACGCTACTGGAAGACTATCTAGGAGCAGAAGATCCATGGTTAAATCGCCCTGCGGCAGGGGGAGAGAAACCCCGGAGCAAGGACAAGATGGCGGAGGCGGCAATCACAGGAGCTCCATGAGGAACCCCGATGGCGACTCCTAAAAAACAAGGCCCCGACCGTATCGAGTACGTGAATTCAACGGGGTCGCGAATCCCTCGCCCGACAATCACAACAGACCCGGCAAAAAGCAAGCTAGCACCCACCTGGAACCAAGGGAAGGAAAGGATGACCGCCTGCTTCGGCTGCGGCCAGTTCGGCCACATCCGGAAGTTCTGCCCGGCGGAAGAGTATGCGTGGGCCAACATTTATGCGAACGCCGCTAAGGTGGGTGAGAAGTTCCATCCCGGGTGGGTGGTGACTGCCGAGGTTAACGGCCAGAGAAAAAGGGCCCTAATAGACACTGGGTGCACCCGATCGCTGGTACGAGAACTAGAGGGACCGAGACTAGGGGAAACGGTGGTAGTAAGGTGCATCCATGGGGACGCCAAGGAGTATGATACGGCCAGGGCAAACGTGACTATCGGAACTCAGGAGGCAACCTTGGAGGTGGGAGTTGTTCCCGGCTTAACCCGCGAGATGCTGTTGGGCAGGGACTGGCCAGGCCTAGAGGATTTGGCGCGACGAGCAGAAGACGGACTGGTTGGTGAAAGAGGCGAGGGAGAAGGGGAAGGAGAAATAATGCAGTTGTCCAGAGATCAAGTAAGGGGCCTGCAACAAGACGATCCTTCCCTAAAGCCTTGTTTCCAAAAAGCCAACCCCGAGGGAGAGACCCCGGTGAATGGGGAAGGGTTTGAGGTACGACGAGGACTGCTGTATCAAATACGCCGAGGGGCACAGGGGGAGGAGTCAACCCTGGTAGTCCCCGACCACTTAAGGAGCTGGGTGATGCACTGGGCCCACGATTTGCCCGTGGCTGGTCATTTGGCCACACAGAAAACATTGGCCCGCATCCGCCAAAGGTTTTTCTGGCCAGACATGGTGAAGCACGTCGAAGAATATTGCAAATCATGCCCAGAATGCCAGCTAACACAACCTAAAACCGGCCCGGGGGCGGGCCTGGTACCTATGCCGTTGGTGGATAGGCCCTTTGATCGAATTGCCATGGACATTGTGGGGCCCTTGACCAAATCTGAAGGGGGGCATCAGTACGTGTTGGTGATAATTGACTATGCTACAAGATACCCGGAGGCCCTACCTTTGAGGTCAACCACGGCGAAAGTATTGGCCAAAGAGCTATTGGGGGTATTTTCGAGGGTGGGGTTTCCGAAGGAGGTACTAACGGATCAGGGGACCAATTTCATGAGTTTAACGTTTAAGCAAATGTGGGAACTGTTAGGGGTCAAGCCCCTCCGGACTTCCATTTACCATCCCCAGGCCAATGGCTTGGTGGAAAGGTTCAATCGGACTCTGAAGGGGATGTTGAGAAAAGTGGCGATGGAACACCCCAAGAAATGGCATATGTTTGTTAATCCTCTAATGTTTGCAGTGCGAGAAGCCCCTCAGTCCTCGACGGGTTTCTCGCCATTTGAATTGTTGTACGGGAGGAAACCTAGGGGGGTGCTAGACCTAATCCGTGAAAAATGGGAGGAGGGAGAAGATGCTTCACGGAATGCCCTGCAGCAAATAGTAGAGATGAGAAATAACTTGAAATTAGCCTGGGAGGTGGCTCAAGAAAATTTGGCCCAAACTCAGGGGAAACAGAAAGAGCGCTATGATAGAAAGGTGAAGCCTAGGGAATTCGAGAAGGGGCAAAGAGTATTAGTGTTGTTGCCCACCGAGACTTCTAAATTTCTAGCAAAATGGCATGGGCCTTATGAAGTGGTAAGGCGGCTCAGCGAGGTGGATTATGAAGTAGAAACCCCGGATAGAAAGAGGAAAAGACAGATTTTTCATGTGAACCTACTAAAAGCATGGGTAGACCGTGAATGCTTCTTCGATGGGGAAACGGATGAGGAATTGGGGCCAGAGGTCGGCCAAATGCAGGAGGAAGAAGACATCACTGTGGGCGAACTCCTGAACCCCGCCCAAAGGGGGCAAGCCCTCTCCTTGAAAGCGGAATTTCCCCAAGTATTTTCTAAGGTCCCGGGCCAAACGAATCTGGTAGAACACAACATTGAAACCGACCCCGGGGTGGTGGTGAGAGAGAATGGTAGAACGTGGCCTCATCACGTAAAGGCTCTAATAGAAAAGGAAGTAGAAGACATGTTGAACATTGGGGTGATAGAACCCGCCAAGGGCCCGTGGCGCAGCTTCCCTGTCATTGTACCCAAACCGGACGGGTCCCTGAGGTTCTGTGTGGATTTTAGAAAAGTCAATGCGGTCTCCAAGTTTGACGCGTATCCCATGCCCAAGGTGGGGGACCTGTTGGATAAATTGGGGAACGCCCGGTACCTGAGTTCGATCGATTTAACTAAAGGATATTGGCAAATTCCGGTGAGGGCCCAAGATAGGGAGAAAACCGCCTTCTGCACCCCCAAGGGGCTCTTCCAATTTGTTAAGATGCCATTCGGGCTACACGGGGCAGCCGCGACCTTCCAGAGGCTTATGGACCGGCTGTTGGAGTCTCAAAGAGAGTGGGCTGCGGCGTATATAGATGACATCATTGTTTTCAGTGCTAGTTGGGAAGAGCACATGACCCACTTACGGAGAGTCCTCAAGGAGTTGAGGAAGGCCGGCCTGACCGTCAATCCCAAGAAATGCAAAATTGGTGTAGATAAAGTAGAGTACCTAGGCTTCAAAGTAGGGCAGGGTGAGGTACAACCGCAGGAGGAGAAGGTGACAAAGATTTCACGGTGGTATAAGCCTCGTACCAAAAAGGAGGTGCAGCAGTTCTTGGGCCTGATCGGCTATTACAGACAGTTTATACCCCAGTTCGCTTCCATAGCTGCCCCCCTCACCGACCTCACCAGGAAAGGGGCTTCGGTTAAGGTAAAGTGGGGCCCCGCCCAGGAAAGGGCCTTCGAGACCTTGAAGGGGATAATATGCGAACTACCCATCAGGTTCTCCCCCGATTTCAACTACCCCTTTGTCCTATTCACCGATGCCTCGGATAGGGGTCTGGGGGCGGTATTGTCACAGGTGAGGGAGGGTAATGAATACCCTATTCTCTATTTGAGTCGAAAGTTGAAACCCCGAGAAGAAAGATATGCAGTCATAGAAAAAGAGGCATTAGCCATAAGGTGGGCCACCCACGCTTTGAAATATTACCTCCAGGGAGCCCCATTCACATTGGTGACAGACCATGCCCCTCTCCAGTGGTTGAATCGCATGAAGGAGACTAACCCGAGGCTTACCCGCTGGTATCTAGCTTTGCAACCCTATTCATTCAAGGTCCAATACCGCAAGGGTAAAGACCACTCTAACGTAGATAATTTTTCCCGGCAGGGTCCGTGGGCGCGGAGCGAGGAAGAGCGAGCGGCACTCTCGGATGGGGGGGTATGTGAGGCTCCCAAGGTGGAAACCATGGTTGGAGTGCCGCTGCTCTCGAAGAATAGCAGCCAGACCCAGACTTCCCCCCCACCATCCCCACCGCGACGGGAGGAGAAAGGAGTGGAAACCCCTGATTGGGGGGCAGAGTGCGGCGGAACCCTCACCCTAAGCAAGGGGGTAGACACCCGGGACTTAGAAGAGGACATGAAGGGGTTAAAAATTGCCCGCGAAACGGGACGGTTTCAGGCGGGAAAGAGGGGGGAGGAGATAGAGGCTGGGATGGGAGATATAAGGGGAAGACCACAGGATATTGCGGGCGGTTGGGAGTGGGTGTGGATGGAGGACCCTTGGACCCACAAGTGGGAACAAGTCCGAGTACCCCATGAAGAGGCAGAGAGACGCCGTCAACTGGGGCTGAAGCCTCGTCCGTCTTACTGGGGCGAGATGGAGGCGAAAGAGTGGCGTAGGAAACTGCGGGAAGAGAGAGAGGCGGTAGCCAGAGAGCTGGAAAGGAAGCGTCAATGGCACATCGCCGAACTGAGGAAGCTGGGGGGTTACCCGGCCCCTGGGGCTTTACAGTAGAGGACGGATCCTCTTGGGATGGCTGGAGTGGAGACGAGGAGACCCTTCCCTTGATATCCTTGGACGAAGAAGTGAACCCTGGACCAGGGCCTGTGCCGCCTTCAACAGGTCCCTGGAACCCAGAGAACTCTAACCCTTTTGTACATAGTTTATGGACTCCTCCCAAACCCAACCTTGGACTTCAAACGTCCCTGAACCCTTTCATGGGTATAGTTACTGATGATGTTAAAGTAGAAATAAATACGTTGCCGTTTGATTTTCCTCAAGAGTCTCGTCCGTTTATTGAAGAAAGGACAGCCCACACACACGAACCCTCACAGTCCCCAGAAGAAGAAACAGTAAACCACTTTTGAGTGTTCTCTAGCTGGAAAACCCAAAAAAGGGTAACCATAAATAAGAACTGTCTTGATGGTACAGAATTATTATTAGTTCTATCTGAGAATATATAATCTTTATAAGTTACAGATTTACTTCTTTGTGAAGTTTTGTATCCACTTCCATACTCATACTACTATTAGAAAGACCAAGGAAAAGGCTGTGGGACATTTTTCTCTGGTTAGGGAAAGAGTGCTATGCTAACAAAACCTGGATCTTCACTGGCCAAAATCCTCTTGCTTAGCATAATAAATGGCACTAGAGCTGGCCCACTGAATCGATGTGAGTTAACTCCATAAGTTCCATTGACTTAAATGGGTATATTTTAACTGTGACTTACTATGCTAAAGTAAGTCACAGTCAGAGTAGCCCATTTTAATCAGTGGAACTTACAGAGAAGTTGACTCTCCAGATCCCCTTTGATTCAGTGGGCTTATTGTAGTGCAATTTACTATGCTAGGTAACAGGAATTTGGCCACTAACTGCATAAGTTAAATATAACTTTCATATACTTGCATTATATCTTTGGGGTAAGCGAAACAGTACACCGAGCCCTGTCCTCTGATGCCTAAAAATCCTGATTGGTATATACTCTTCATCTAAGCCACCTGTACTTTATAGGGTCCTTACATTCCCAAGAAGGTGCCCAGTGTGGTATAGTGGATAAAGTATTGGGCTAGGACTCAGAAAATCTGGGTTCTGTTCCCTGGCTCTGCCATGGAAACTCACTGTGGGTGTAGAACTGGTAAAATCTCTCCTTAAATGCCTCACTTACCCTGAAAACCCTATTAGGGTCCATTCTGACTTGACAGCACATAACAAGCACAAACATACCCAAGACTGCCCTTGTAGATAGGACACTTGGAGGCTTATTTTAAAAGATGCTTGGTATATCTCATCTGTAGATGTGTGACTGGAACTGCATCACGGTGCACAAGTTCACCTTTCCAATGTCAATCAAATCCTTTCTTGATATCCACCTTTTCTACAAAGTCTTCAGTACATCACCTAATTTTCATTTTATAATTTTTTTTTACCAGAGGCATTTCAGTGACTCAAAATGGATAACTGAAATCTCAAGTCTACCAAGTGGAGTGCAAACACCTTATTATCTCTCTGGCTACTTGTCCTTTTTTTCAGCTCCTGTGTCATGACTTTCAGAATAGTGGTGGCAAGTAGCTGAAGGCCAGTATTTGGCAACATAGATGCTGACAGTCTATAAGCCATGATATGGGTGTGGTTTCTTGAAACATTCTGTTATACAACTGGGATGTTGCTGGTGTTTGTGTAAGATTTGTGTCTGCTACTTGATGAGCTGTGTACCTGGTCTTGTACCAAACTAGAGTAAAGAAGGATTCCAGCACAATCAACTAGTTGTGTCAATTTATACGTATCTTACGTGAGCACCCATAGGACTCTGGACAATATTTTTAGTGAACTACTATACCTTAGCAGGGATGGGCAATATGAAACTCCAGTTATTCTTGACTTTTGGACGCTGATGGAAGCTGAGTCTAACATTGTCTGGAGATTTCCGTTCTATGGATTTCGCTGATATAATTCACTGTGCTTTTGTGTACTCTACCTCCATCTTTCACATGGATGACAGACCCAGAAGACCTTCTGGTCAACTAGTTCTTGGTCTTCCAGATCTAAAATCGCTTTTCTTTTAAAAGCCAAACTTCTAGTGTCATTCATTAGGAATCACATTTATTCTCCTGACTATATTGGTATTTTAATTATGCTGTTGTATGTTTTGTTGTAAACCGCCCAGAGTGGCCTTTGGCCAGATGGGTGGTAAAAGAAATGAAATAATTAAATAAAGATATAAGGAACCTCCCCAAAGAATATAAGAACTGTGAACACATTTGGGCATCTCCTGGGCAACAACAGTATCCTTTTGGCTAATCCTTCCCCTCCAGAAACACCACAATTGGTTTTAACAAGAACTCAAAAAAGAAACAATCACTTACTATAATAATCCCCCAAATTATCTGTAATGATGGAAGCCAGTTTTACCAGCAAATCTTCACTTAATTATCTCTGAAAGTCAGTGCTTCCAATGTCAGGAGCTGGGCATAGATTCCAAACAAGCACCTGGCTTTAGTTCAAGGCTTTCTAACACTGGCAGCAGTGTAGGTGCTATCAACAGACTTGTAAGGAAAAAAAAGTTACTAATTCTGTCAATGTATTTGGCAGAGGTTGAGGTGTATGAAGAAGGCTTGCTCTTAATGCGCTTGCTCTTAATGGGCTCCTCATTCCACACCTTAGCACTTTTTCCCCTCAGTAAGATACGGCAGCAATAGATTTATGTGATTCTGGTGCCAAGATCTCCCAACTGCACTTTCAGGAGAAGGTGCTGAAACAAACAGGGCCTGTGTCAATAGAGCATTTGTGTGCCGCTGTCACAGTGTCAAGACTGCCGAGATGGCAGACCACTCTGCTCTTGCTTCATAATGGAAAATGAAGTGAGCTCCCGTCGCTTGTCAAGGCTCCTGCCAACCTAGCAGTTCGAAAGCATGCAAATGCAAGTAGATAAATAGGGACCACCACGGTGGGAAGGTAATGACATTCCGTGTCTAGTCACGCTGGCCACATGACCACGGAAACTGTCTTTGGACAAACACTGGCTCTATGGCTTGGAAATGGGGATGATTGCTGAAGGAACAAGGCAAAGATGTCCACTTTCCCCGTTGCTGTTCATCTTTTCATTGGAAATATTAAACAGAGAAATTAGTCAGAATCAAGGAAACCAAGGAACAAGGATTAAAGATGAAGTTTATGAACTTCAAGCTTTCGCAGATGACCTGGTCTTTATTTTAGAAGACCCATTAAAATCAGCCCCAATTTTACTTCAACAAATTGAAGAATTTGGATTGAGAATCAATGGAGAGAAGATGAAATTCTTAACTAAAAATTTAACCCAAAACCAAAAGAAAGCCAGCTCATCTTAAATACAAACATTCAAACAGCAAATAAAGTATTTGGGAATTTTCTTGACAGCTATGTTCTTCATTGAAAGAAGATAACTATGTGAAATTGCTTTCACAGATTAAGCAAGACCTGGAAAGGTGGGAGAAACTATTACTCTCTTTTCTAGGAAAAAATCGCAACAGTTAAAATGAATATCCTCTCCAAATTACTCTGTCTCCGAGAATTTACCAATTAAGCTAGAGCAAAGGTTTTTTGAAGAATTAAACAGCCTAGTTTCAAAGTTCATATGGCAGAAGAAGAAACAGAGAATTAAACCAAATTACTACAAGACACCAAAGAAAGGGGAGGATTTGGCTTGCCAAATTGGAATTTATATTATCAGGCAAGCACATTAATGTGGATTAGGGATTAAATAAAGCTAAAAAATACGAAAGTACTATACTTAGAGCAGGGGTCAGGGAACTTTTTTACCTTTTACCCCCCAAAAAATTTATATACGCTGACATTACCCCCTTGATTCGAAAGGAAGGAAATCATACATTATTTGAATTAAAAATATTATTGAATCTACACAGGCTGTGTATCGAACTAGCAGGATGCACCAAATTTGATAAAGATGTGCACTATTTTTGCTGGAACACATTGCACTCCAGCCATGGTGTGGTATAGGGAGTAGTAAGGTGTCCAACATGCTTAGCAAGTTGCATTAAATTTTTCCTAGCTTGCAGAGGATCGTTAGTGGCTGCCAGAGTGGTGCTAGCAATGACATGCTTGTTAGAGACAGCCAACGCAGAATTGGGGGGGGGGGGGGGCTTTCCCTACCACTTTAATCATTCTATGTGTGGTGTGCAAAAAGGAACAAACCAGGCTAAAGGTCATGTCACCCACCCTGGTGCCACAGCCCAGTATCAAAGGACCAGTGTGCTTTTTTATCATCATCAATGGAAAACTCAACAGTGGCCAGAGGACTGGAAAAGATCAGTCTACATCCCAATCCCAAAGAAGGGCAGCGCCAAAGAATGCTCCAACTACCATACAATTGCACTCATTTCACACGCTAGCAAGGTTATGCTCAAAATCCTCCAAGGCAGGCTTCAGCAGTACATGGACCGAGAACTCCCAGAAGTACAAGCTGGATTTCGAAAAGGCAGAGGAACTAGAGACCAAATTGCTAACATGCGCTGGATTGTGGAGAAAGCCAGAGAGTTCCAGAAAAATATCCACTTCTGCTTCATTGACTATGCAAAAGCATGGCAGAAAGTGAGGACTTAAAGAACCTCTTAATGAGGATGAAAGAGGAGAACGCAAAAAATGCTCTGAAGCTCAACATAAAAAAAACCAAGATCCTGGCCACTGGTCCCATCACCTCCTGGCAAATAAAAGGGGAAGATATGGAGGCAGTGACAGATTTTACTTTCTTGGGCTCCATGATCACTGCAGGTGGTGACAGCAGCCATGAAATTCAAAGATGCCTGCTTCTTGGAAGCAAAGCAATGATAAACCCAGACAGCACCTTAAAAAGCCACCCTCCCCCCCCGCCTTAACTGTTTCTCTTTTGCTTGACTGCCTGTTCATTTTCAGTTTTGAGTCAGTCTGTCTGTCTGTCTCTCTCTCTCACACACACAGACACACACACACCATTTCCTCTCTCCCTCCATTTTCTCCAATTACATACATTTAGATAAACCTGATGAAGTCCTCAGTCTCTCGCACCTTTCTTTCTTCCCTCCTTCCCTTGCTTGCTCCTTTCCCGCCTTTTGCTTGCTCACATTCACTTCCGGAGGAAGCAGTCATTTAGAAGCCCCAGATTGGCTGATTGCCTGGGGCTAATCCCCAGCTGTAACCTATTAGGGAAGCTTATCTCCCCGATCTCTGAACAAACTGAGCATTTAGAAGTCCCCTGCTGCAAGGAAGGAAGTAACAGGACAAGGTGGTTTACAATTTGAGCTTGGCTCCAGAGCGTGGGGGAGGGAGGGAGGGAGGGAGGGGTTAGTACTCTGCTCATTAGCCCCAGGATTTTCACTTTTACCCCACTTGGGGTAATTTACCCATTCCTTGACCCATGACTTAGAGGGACACAATCTGCAAATAGGATGGCATGCGTTTTTATGGTACGGAAGGACTAAAACTTACAAATATTTTGAAGGAAATATAAGAAATTCTCTTTTAAGGATTTGGGGAAAAGTTAGATCTAAAATATATGTTGAAATACCTAGATGGGTCTCACCAATGAAAGTGTTTACATACCCAAATTTGCTAAACTTCTGGAAAAAACTACTTATAAAGAGCTTTTGAATTCTGAGGGACTTTTGAAAACAAAAATTAAATTAGAGAACCAAGGACTAATTTTTTCATGGTGGACTCAAATGCAAATACAATCAATTTATAATCAAGGTAAGGAGGCTCAAGGTTTTTATAAAGAATATATAACATTTGACAAAATATTACTTACTATAGAAGAAAAACAAATTCAAAAATTGTATAAATTTTTACTGCAATGGGATACATAGGATGAAGATGTTAAAGATACAATGTTACAATTTTCTAATATGTTTAAATTTAAAGTACTGTATGTTAAAATCAAAAAATGTTAATTTTTTTCTAAAAATTGCCATTTTTCTAATATGGAATTAGAAAAATGGCTATAACTTTGGACAAAAAATTATAAGTTAACATTAGCAACTTCTTACAAAGAAAATGTATATAAAATGTTTTATAGATTGCATTTGTCACCAAAAGTGTTCCCAAATATGTCAAATAAGTGTTGTAAATGTAAAAATCATGAAGGAAGCTATTATCATGTATGGTAGACTTGTGATAGAGCAAGAAATTATTGGGCATCCACATGTGGATTAAGCAAATGTCAAAACAGGAAATAGAATTTAAACCGGAAATATTTTTGTTAGGATTACTACCAAGTACAGTACTGTAGATACACAAAGCTATTATTTAATACTACATGTTTTGACAGCAGCTAGGTGACAATGGGCACAAATCTGTAAATATGAAAGTCCACCAAATGATGATATGATCATTAAAAAATATTAGAAAGTGCAGAAATAGATAAAGTAAGAGGCTAAAGGGACAAAAAGAATCATATTTTTATTTAAGCTGGAATTTATTTTATAATTGGTGGAAAGTAAAAATCCTGCAGTAAGGGAACAGAAAATGAATAAAAAGTGGGATGTTTTGGATAGGATCTCAGCAGAAGAATTATTCCAAAATACAAGATTGCTTCTATGCTGAGCCTTAGGCTTTTTTTCCCTTTTTGCATTTAGATTATCTTTGTTTATTGTTCGATGGTTAGATTCTTAGACTTTATGTTTACTGTTTAAATGCGCTTTGTGCTACATACGTATGTTTTTAAATTTTCTGTTGGGAAAAAAAGGAAACGGGGATGAGCACCACGCCCTAGAGTCAGACATGACTGGACTAAATGTCAAGGGGAACCTTTACCTTTACCTAAGCCAGTTTTAGTCTTAAGTAAATCAGCTACCATTTCCCCAAAATTAAGACCTAACCTGTAAATAAGCCTTAGTATGATTTTTCAGGATGCTCATAATATATGCCCTACCTTAAAAATAAGCCCTAGTTAAGTGAAACCCCATCCTCCACCATTGTGCAGCCATCAGAAGAAGATGACATGACTGCATTTGAATAAATGTAGGTTGTTGTACATGAAAAAAATTTAAACATCCCCAGAAAATAAGCCCTATTGCATTTTTGGAGCAAAAATTAATATAAGACCCTGTCTTATTTTCGGGGACACATGGTAGTTGCTTTAAGCATTATTTTAAGAAACATAAATACCATGTGTCCCCGAAAATAAGATGGGGTCTTATATTAATTTTTGCTCTAAAAATGCATTAGAGCTTATTTTCAGGGGATTTTTTATTTTATAGTCATGTCATCTTCTGGTTGTTGCACAATTTGCACAATGGACGACCACCACCCCCCAATCCAGTAGGCATTACTGACAGGATTTTGAACTGGTGATTAATCATGTGAGAACAGGAAGGGGAGGGATATCTATTTGAATAAATGCAAATTAGACTATATGCCTCACACCAAGAACACTGCCATGCTTATAGACTGTCCACATTTGCCTTCACAAAAGTTCCCAGGAAATGAGAAAGGCATGCAAGATTTCATTTTCCTGCAGGGCATTTTGGCAGCTGAAAACTTCCTACTAAGAAAGTCTGGAGGTGATTTCAGCTTTACTCTGTTGATACACTTCATGTAAGAATATCTGAATCACTACATTAGAACAGTGCAACAATTAAGTACGTATTACTGTACAGCCATTGTGATACAGTCTATGATAGGCTGATTAATACATGCACATTCATCCCTTCATTTATCAGCTTATTTAGCATCTGATTAGCCAGTGCTTTTCACTGACTTCAGCAGACTTCCGGTTATTTCACTGTTTATCAAAATATATTATTTTGTATGTAATTTGTGGAAATGGAAGGGGGCAGTCATGCTACAGATTAGCATTGTTACAAGAAAACGTTTGATAAGGACAAGCGTAAGGCTGGCAAAATGCATTGATGGAGGCACCTTAACTTGTTCAGCAAAGCAACAATTTTTTGGATTTGTATCGTGTTTCTTCCCAAAACGGGACTTAAAGGCTGCTCACAGTAATGTTAAAGAAAGCAACCCATTAAGACCACAAAATGAGACTAAGCAGGTTTGTAGTAAAACCAGTTTAAAAGAATTTTAAGAATACAGTTTAAAAAAACACTCAAGAAAAAATAAGAGCTGGTGCAGCCATTATCTGGCTTAGTCCTCAGCAGTTGCTAAACTGCAAAGTATGTTTTTGTGGCACTTTAAAAGACTAAAGGCACATTTTACACAGGCCCTTTGGGAGCAGGTGGTGTGGTCCCAATAGGGTCACTTGAGGTCAGGTGAGATGGTGTGATATGCCACGGTGTGAAGGCATTAGGCACACTGCACATCCTCTGGAGTAAATCAAGCCACATCGAGTCATAATTGCTTCGCTGCATGCCGCCAAGACAATCCCAAGTTGTGACGACCGTTCCTAGGATTTGCTACACACCGCGGTTTACCCTTCCCTTCTTCTGGGCCTACATCTCGGCCTGGGCGCCTCGGCCACGGCTGCACAGGCTGCCTCTTCTCCCGGGCTGGGCATATAGGGGAGCACCCATCACCTTGCCCCCCCAGCTCTGCAGCCAGAAAGTTTCACAACCTCGCTCTCCTTCCCCTCCGCCTACTACTGTATTACTGCACACTTCCCTTAGAACTCCAAAGCCACGCGGAGTTTAGATCCGCCGGGTGAAGGCGGGGCGAGGGGCGGCAGCGAGTAAGACGTCACATCGCCGAGCCCAGCCATTGGTCGCCTCCTCAGTTCCTCCTCCAGGGTCGCTCCAGCCTCCCCTCCTTTTGAAAGTCTTCCTCTCGACGTTCTGGCCCCGCCCGCCGGGCACGCGGCGGCGTCCCAATCAGAGAGGCAGGAGAGGGAGCAGGGGGCGGGGCTTCGCGTCTCTAAGTCTCCGGTTGCGTGGCGAAGCGGAGAGCGCGCGCGAGAGGGGCCGGGTGTCGAGGGAAGCGGCCATGGCGGTCGGGAAGCGTTAGCGAAAGAGGCCGCTTGGGTTCGGGGCCCGGCCATGGCGGGTCCCCCGCGGCTGCGGCCGCTCCCGGTGCTGCTGCTCGTGGTCTTCTTGGCCGCTCCTTTCGTCGCTTCCGAGCTAGAGACCGGCAAGGAACGAGAGCCGCCGCCGCCCCCTCAGCAGGAGCAGCAGAAGCCGCCGCCGCCTCAGCCGCCTGCTGTGCAGGGACCGGAGCTCGCCCGGGCCGAGGTGAGGGATGCGGGCGGAGGCTGCGCCTTGTGCGGGAGGCCCCCTGGAATGGGCTCCGGTGTTGAGGGGGACGTCCATCGAGGACGGCCGGGGAACCGGACCGGCTGTGCGCTTGTCGTGCCCTCACGCAGGGACCGTCCACAACCGGGTGCCTCCCAGATGTTGGCCTCCAACTGTCATAATCCACGGACCACGATCGCGCTGGCCGAGGATGATGGGAAGTGTGGCCCGACGCGTCTGAAGTGCTTCGGGTTGGGGAAGTCTGGCCGCACTTCCGCCATTCGCATCACTCTCCAGCAGGCTTTTCCCTCTCTTCCTCCCACGTCAGATAGCTTCTTCCTCCAAAAAGTATATGAACAGGATATGTGATCACAATAGTTATTTTTTTTAAAAAAACTGTCAAAAGAAATTAAAAGCGGCCAAATTGGAAGCCCAATGTCATTTTCATGAGCTAGTTTCTTCCAATTTTAGGAAATTACAAAAACCGAGAGCATTGATGAAAATAATACTATATAGTGACAGATTATGAGACTGGAAACAAACAAACAAAAAACCCCAACAAAATTCTCAAAAACTAAATTGTGCCTCTGGAGTGGCCCACCTTGTCTAACTGGATGTTTGCTATCTGGCAAATAATTTTGGCTAGTATTTTATTGCCTAATGCAAAGCCAGAGGCAAATCACCTTGAATGTCCATTTCTTGCACAGCTGGTCAAGTAGCTGGGAAATGCTTACACAATTTCCCTTCCACTTTGCATTTAGGCAACAGGATAGTAGGCTTTTTGTGGTTGATGAAGCGGTCTATCTCCAAAACGTTATGCCTCAATAAATATGTAAGTATTTAAAGAATGTACTATACAACATTGGTACCAGAACAGGTATAGTAGTTTCAAAACTGGAAAGATGAAACTGCTACCTGCTTGTTTGCTGAAAAAGATAAATCTGAAGGAAATTTCTTTCATCTGTGTTGGTTTAGTTAAACTGGGATCAGTACTGCCATCCCTGATGGCTGTTCTGAGGGACTGTCCATGAAGCAGGTGCATTGTTGTGGGAGCAGGCAAGTGAAAATGCCACTTCCTACAATCTGGTACATAGTACTAGGGCAACACTGAAGAGTGGCATAATGTTAGAACTGTAACTAAAAAGTATAAAGAAATAATCCTGAATGATGTTGGAGAAGGCAGGAGCAGTGTGTATTCTTGAAAAGGAGAATGTCACGGTTTAGGCTCTTGTAGGATCCCTACATCTCCTCCTAGAATGAACTTCATTTCTTAACCATAAATGCATGGTCTTAGACTGCAGTTGTCAACACTGAAAGGAAAATACTAGGCATATATCTGATAAGTATTTTCTTTGTTATGTAAGCTGCATATCTCTTTGTATGAAAAAAGAACATGACCATCAAAGGAAATGAATGTATTAGTCATAGTTAGAGATGGAAGAGCAAAGTTACCTGTAATTTTACTTCTGTCCATCATAGAAGATAGAGTAAAGCATGACTTCAAAGTTGTGTCATGGTTTATGAACAGTCTGCGTTAAAATCCCTTCTTTCCCATTCCCTCTTGATTCATCATCTAACATATATTTTTACCAGATTGCTTTGTGTACAGGGCAAGATAGTTAAGAAGAGAGGAATTGTTAAGTGACTTTATGTCTTTACTGTAATTGGCATTGCACTGCACCAAGCTTAGTTTTTCCAGACACTTTTGCAGGTGTACAAAATTGGAGTTGTTTGCAGCTCTGTCCTTGCTTTCTACTCCAATATGAGGAAACAGCAAAAACAAACAAGCATGCAAAACCCCACATTCCACCTGTCCTATGTGGACTTCTGGTACTACTTTATCACTTGCTTTTTCTAGAAGATATCATAACAATTATGTGCAGTACAGAAGCTCAGCAGCCCCAGTGTGGTATAGTGGTTAGAGTGCTAGATAGAATTTATATTATTCAGGAGATTTTGATTCAGCTCTCCCCTCCTTGGCAATGAAACTTACTGTTTGACGTTAGGCCAGTCTTATCTCTGAGCTGGATCAACCTCACAGGGTTGTTGTGAGGACGAAATGAGGAGGAGGGGGCTGTTCATGCCAACCTGGGTTTATTGGAGGAAGAGTGGGATATGAATGTAACAAAGAAGCATGGGACATTTTCTAAAATTTCTGCTGGTCAGGGTTGCAGATATAGGTACCCTGCTTGACAGTGAAGTCTTGCTTACTGCAGTTCTTTCCCTTCTTAGCTGATTGCTTTTCCTCTCAAACATGTGTTTTCTATCAAAATAGCAGTATCAGTGGTTCATTGGGATATCTAAGGTCCAGATACCTCTACCTTCCAGGAAACACCAGTATAGGCACATCAAACACAACTGTTGCCTAATATTTAAAAACACTATTATGTATTTTTCTGATAGAGGTCTGTTTCTGAGATACATACATCTTGCATATCACAAATGGAAATCACAGTTTTAAAACAATGGTCATTACCAACTGATGCAATCAGAATGATATTCCAGTCCAGATAGTCCAAGTCACCATGACCGCTTAAGAGCCTTGAACAACATAGATTTTGTTTCCACAAGGTAAACAGAGACAGTTCACATTTTCTGTGACAACATAGATTTTGTTTTTACAAGGTAAACACAGATAGTTCATGTTTTCTGTCAATAGCTAATTCACAGGTGTTCCCTGAAACTAGCCTTGTGGTCTCCAGTTGCAAGTAAGGGTTACCCTGCCATTCTGATTCATTTATGATACTACAATTTCATTTGCCAAATTAGATACCCCCCACTTACTAGTTAAAAACTTTTGGACACTCTGAGGTTCTCCAGTTTTAACTCCATGAAGCAAAGGACGAATTAGAGACTATTCCTTCAAAAAGAGGATCATTATGTGATTGCCAAATCAGATGATTGGTGAACAGATCTGCAAGCTAGTTGTTTTAAAAAAACAATTGACAGTACCATCCCTGGTAACATTTACTGGGTAGCGGGTTGTGGGCATATCAGTTAATTGTAAATCTACAGGCTTTTTATAAATACAGCTAATGAAAAGTTATATTAAGCTTTAGATTCCTAGCTTGTTTCCTGTCTTGTTCAGTTCTAATAAGGTACCACAGTCCCAATATTGTGTTCCATTTGGCAGGTCTTGTGATACAGTTCAGATTTATCAATTGTAACTGTCATTGACTGATTAAAGGAAAATGTCTTTGACTGATTGAAAGAATGTAATTTTAAAAGTACAAAACAGGTGGCCTTCTTCAAAAATAAAATTAATCTCTTTTTTACGTATGAGATGAAGACAGTGACCTTACAAGAGATAATTAATACTAATACTGCTTAAGCAATGTAATGATTAACTTAAATTTTAATATTAATTATCAAGTAGCCAGGAGTTTCACAAAAAAATCCTGAATTTAATCTTTTGCGTACTGTACTTCTTAACAACATGACATTAGCTTGCTTGTTTGGAAATATGGCCAATTCTTAGATGCAGGTTTAGATATGTTGCTACAAGTGTTTCTCATGGACAAAACCAACTTTTCTTGTTACACTTGATCTCTCTTTCTCATGGATGAGTCATCAGTGACAAAGGAGTAGCATGGTGAAACATGTTCTGCATAGGAGCTGAAAGTTTAAAAAATGTAGCAACTTGAAGTTGTAAAATGCTAAATCTTACTACTTAAAATTATTAAATCTGTTACAACATACATGAAGAATTTATGTTAATATCCCATAGCTTATCTAGTTTATCCACAGTCTTCATGTGTTTTTCTCATTGTGTTGCAGTATTCTTTGATGGTGGATTTTTAACAATTGTGTTTCTTTTGGGTAATATAAGATTCACTAATCTGTTGGATTCAGAGTGGATGTTAAATTGTATTCTCCTTGTCTCTTAGTCTTACCTTCAGAGGAACTGAATATTTTTCCTTGTGTTTTCATGCAAACATATGCAATCTCAGCTACTTAAAAGAAGTTACGTCACCTTGCCTGTACATCAGAGTGCTCTGGCATAGTGAATGCTCCTTCCACCAGAGGGGATTTAGATGGTAGTTGGAAGGTACACACACTTTTGAGCATGAATGCCTTTTTGTAGAATTCCTTTCCTAAGGAGGGCAATGCCTTGCACTGATGCTGCTTTTTTTTTGGAAAATATTTACAGTGGTGCCTTGACTTATGAACTTAATCCGTCCCAGAAGATGTTTGTACAGTATGTCAAAATGTTCTTATGTCGAAGCACCATTTCCCATTGAAATGCATGGGAACGGGATTAATCTGTTCCAGCATTTTTTTTAAAAAATCAACAACCAGTCTTAAGCTGCCTCTGATCGCACTCACTCCCTGGCTGGACTCGGCATCCCAGGCTTCCACTGCCACCGTCACCACCGCAGCCGGGAGGTGAACCGCTGGACCATCCTGGGCATGTTCAGCCATCCAGGCTTCCACTGCTGCCAGCCGGGCTCAGCCTCCCGGGCTTTCACCACTGTTGCTGCCGGGAGGCGAGCTACCGGACCATCCTGGCTGGGCTCAGCTCCCGGGCTTCCACCGCTGTCCTGGCGGCAGTGGAAGCCTGGGAGGCTGAGCATGCCCAGGATGGTCTGGGCAGCTCGCCTCCTGGCAGTGGCGGCGGCGGAAGCACGGGAGGCTGAGCCTTCCTTTTCCTAACCGTTGGGGCTAAAGAGCTACAAAGAAGCAGCCTCTTCGCCACCAATGATTTGTATTTCCAGCCTTTTCCCCCTGTCTTTTTCTATTCGTACATCGAAGCTCCGTTCGCAAGTAGAAGCAAAATTTTGCGACCGGAGCTGTTCGTAAGTTGAAATATTCATAGATAAGGGCGTTTGTAGGTGAAGGCACCACTGTATCTTCCTAGCCTTCAACACCTTCTAATTGCATATTGGTGAGTTTTGATTGCTTGATCTGATTCTTTCACTGGTTTTCAATACCACTGTTTTCAGTACTGTTTTCTATCCTGGATTCTTATGGTGAAGAGTGCTATAGAAATTCTTAAAACAGAGTGACATATCTGGAGTTGCCATAGTAGAGAAAAAACTACAGTGGTGCCTCACATAGCGATGTTAATTGGTTCCAAAAAAAACATCGCCATGTGAAACCATCGCTATACGAAACACCATTTCCCATAGGAATGCATTGGAAACCGGTTAATCCGTTCCAATTGGAACGGATTGCCGTTGTTAAGCGAAAAAACCCATAGGAAACATCGCTAAGCGAAACAATGTATCCTCCATTGGAATGTATTAAAGCTGATTCAATACATTTCAATGGCTTTGCGAAGTCAATTTTTGCAATTTTAAATGTGTCATACAAGGGGCAAAAATGGTTTTAAATGCTTGGATTAGCTTCTGCACCCTCTAAAACGGATGCAAACGTTAATTTGGCTTTGATCTGACTTTTCGTTAATTTTTTCTGAATTTTTTCCCCCCAACTTTTGACAGCTGTCAAAATCTGACAGCTCCATTATTTCCTATGGGGGAAGAAAAAATTCACAAAAAATTAACGAAGACTCAGCAACTGTTCTAAATTCTTGGGTTCGTTAGAGGACCCCCTAAGTCGTGTGCAAACCTGATTTGGCTTTGATCTGAACTTTCGTTAATTTATGGTGAATTGTTTTCTCCCCCATAGGAAAGCATGGAGCTGTCAGATTTTGACAGGTTCATTGGTTCCTATGGGCCAAAAAAAATTTCACAAAAAATTAACGAAAAGTCAGATCAAAGCCAAATCAGGTTTGCACATGACTTAAGGGGTCCTCTAATGAATCCAAGCATTTAGAACCGTTTTTGACCCTTCTAAGACACTTTTTAAATTGAAAAAAGAAACATTGTTAAGTGAAGCAGGGGACCTAAAATTGCATTCGTTATGCGAAGCATGGTCCCAAACTTCGCTAAGCGAAAATCGCCATAGGAAACATCGTTATGCGGAGCATATTATTTTCTAAAAAACACATCGTTATGCGAATTCATCGCTAAACGAGGCAATCGTTAAGCGAGGCACCACTGTACTTGTTAGCTGAGTGTAAGTTACAAGTAAGGAAATTATGGGTGGCAGTCAATTGCAGCCTGGATTTGGGGAGAGACAGCAGTTAGGAATAAAATGCCATCTCCCAAAAGGTAACATGAAAATCAGCAGATTGCAGGTGACTCAAAGTCTGAAGTGCAAAATAATTTCATACTTCAGTCTTTGTCAGGTTATTTTCAAAGATAAACCATGACTAGCTAATGAAGACATTAAATATTAACAAAAATGTTAAGTGAAGGAGAAATATGCTGAAGTGGCTAAAATTCTTAAGATAAGATCTAAAGTAGCTTTTCTGTTTTTCTCAATTATATGTAGTAGAATACAAAAAGTAATATGAAAAATTTCCATGATACTCAATCTAAAATTAGCCACTGAACTGAAAGATGAACAGATTAGTTTTACAGTTCAAAGTTTTATCCTGAGGGACACTGTTATTTTGTTCTTACTTGTTAGTAGTTGTTCTTACCTGTTAGTGGTTTTCTGGGAAGTAGTTCTTTCCTTCTCTTTCTCATTCATGAGTCAGCATGATTTGGAAATTAGTTTTTTTCAGCCAGTTAAATGCTAACATTAAAAAACCTTGGGAATTTGATTTTTTTAAAAAATCAAATCTGTTTTCTGTGATTGTTATAACAATAGTAGTTATCACAATGGAAATGGTTCTTGGTGACATCAGTGGGAATTCTTTGACATTATGTATGGGAGCCAGTGCAGCGTAATGAAGAGTATGGCACTTGAATCAGACCTTGTCAAGCTTTCACTTAACATGTGACTTTGGGCCAGTGTCAGTCTGAACTTGCTCATGAGTTTATTGTGAGGCTAAAACTGGATGACCTCCTAAAGTATGTGGATGACTACAAAATTGTCCCAAAATCATAAGCAAAGATATAAATCAGTAGTATGTTTTGGTACACATTAGATTTAGTAGAAGTTGTTTTTGTTTTATTTGTTTCATTGTATTTGTGCATGTTTGGATTTTTGTTCTCGTTTTGATTTATGAGCTGTATATCTACAGTTTGCAAAGTGTGGCTGGGGGACTGTGGAAAATATAGTCAAAAAAGTAATTTTTTAAAACATCAGATTCCAATGTATGCAGATGTCACTTCACCACGTTTCTGTCCATATCATCTCTCATGAGTTGCAGGCTCACTAAGAGTGTATTATGGTGATCTCACCAGAAAATAAAAGTTCACAGACAACACCTTTCACTTTGTAACAGCTAGAACTGGTACATATAACTGAGTGTCATATGGCACCATCAAAACTAGAGATGGGCATGAACCTTGGTTTGGAGGTTAATGCTGGTTCCCTTCCCCCACCTCCTGGGCCAATGACCTACTCACCAGTCAAAGTACGCACCTCTCCTCTTCTTTGGCTGTTGGACCATTCCCCAGCAGGAGCATGGGTTTGCCTGTCCTGCCGCCTTGTCTGAGTGGAAGATCGGCCAAGGAAGCAGGGCAGGGAAGCCCATGCTCAGGGCTTAAAATTTTTCAGAATGTCTCACCAGTCAGTCAGAAATTCCACCAGTCAGCATGACCGGATTATAGCCTTGCAAAATTAGGCACTTTCTACATAACAATGTGTACAAACCCAAAATAAATACAGTATACCCTCAGACTTGGGTTGCTTTATTACCTGCATGCCTCTGGGGTCATGAAGTGGTATTTTGAATACCTTTCTTTTGAATGTCTCCAACAAAAATAAAACTGAAAGCAAAAGTGCCCAGCCTCTTAAGGAGCCAGGTCGTTCAATTGAAATTGGGAGCAGGGAATCTCCATATTCTCCAGCATGGGACTACAGTGGCGCCTCGCTAGGCAGTTACCCCGCATGACAGTTTTTTCGCTAGACATTGACTTTTTGGGGTCGCTATAGAGATTCGCAAAACAGTGATTCCTATGGGGGAATTTCGCTGGACAATGTTTGGTCCCTGTTTCGCAAACCGATTTTCACTAGGCAACGATTTTGACAGCTCCCTCTGCACTTGCAAAATGGGTGTTTTCAGGATCTAAGCTTCGCAAGATAGCTATTTAAACAGCTGATCTGCGGTTCGCAAAGCGGCTTTCCTATGGCCAATCTTCGCTAGACAACGACAATTCTTCCCATTGGAACACATTAAACAGGTTTCAATGCATTCCAATGGGGAAAAGCTTTTCACTAGATGATGATTTCGCTAAACAGCGATTTCAGTGGAACAGATGAGTGGAGGAGTGGATTCTTCAAGCCCTGACCATGCTCCTGACTGGTCAAACAGCCAAAGAGGAGGAGGAGAGGAGCATGTGTCGGCTGTGATCCAGCCTGGGAGGCAGAGGATGGGAGTGCACGGCACCTGTATGTAGTGTAGTGTGTATGAACCAGCATGAACCTCTGAACTGAGATTTGTGCCTTTTTCTAATCAAAACCCAATACAGTGGGGTCTTGACTTAAGAACGGCTTGAGTTAAGAACATTTTGACTTAAGAACCGCTCTCATAGGAAAATATTGACTTGACTTAAGTACTTAGATTTGAGTTAAGAACTGAAAAAAAACCACGTGGGAGGCAGGGAAAGTGCAAAATTTGAACTTTCAGTTAACTGTTGGCCAGTGAAAAGGGTGCCTGTCTGCTTCCTCACTCCTCCCAGCGTTTAGAGAGTGGATTGGGAGACAGTCTTCAGACTGCCTGGTACTGCCTGGACTGTATTTTCCCTGCCTTCCCTGAACCTTTCTTGACCTAAGAAAAAAAGAAACAAAATATCCCCCTCTAGTGGTTGAAGGCGGAATAGCAGCTTCCCATTAGTTTCTATGGACGGAAAAGAGCAGATACGGATCAAATGGTTTTCAATGCATTCCTATGGGAAATGCAGATTTGACTTGAGAACTTTTTGACTTGAGAACCGCCTTCCAATACGGATTAAGTTCTCAAGTCAAGACCCCACTGTACATTTATTGTGACATGAGGCTTATTAGCCTTGTTGCTGCCATAGGCAGTTGTGGTAGGCAAACATGGCTATTCTTCTGATACACATTTGAAGCTATTTAGTATATTCGTCAGCTAATGCAAATGACACCATCTTTTTCCATGAAATTTCTTTCTGAAGTTTCTCCATTAGTCTCTTGAGTGACCTCATTCTAGAGCAGCGGTCCTCAAACTTTTTGGGACCGTGGACCAGCTGAGCCTCTGAGGAAGGTGGGACACTGTGCTTGCACGCATGCTCTCTCACTCTCTTGGGCGCATGCGTGAAAGGGTGGGGGGCGCCAACACCAACATGAGCGCTCCCCCACCCCTTCACACATGCGCAGGAGCACTTGCATGTCTGCCCATGCACCCGTCCACCCATTCACGTAGGCGTTCTAGAGGAAAGACAAATAACTAACTTTTGTAAATTTTCCTCTTGCAATAAAGCCAACGTTTTAAAGGAAACTTCAGATGGAATCTTAGTGAAGAACTGGACTTGCTCAGCAGTACCCATATATAACAAGCTAATCGGAAAATGTGTTAAATTTGAAGAGCAAAATTGAAAAAAAAATCATGTTAGGATGTGATACCTTTATTAGCCTAACTGAGAGGCTACACAATAGTGTGCAGCTGAAGTTCCTCAGAATTGTTCATCAGGCAAGGTGGTGAGCAGAACAGAAAAAGGATTCAAGGGTAAAAAAGTATCTGATGTCCTAAGCTACAGTTTCCATTTAGATAATTCCAAGATGTAAAACTGGCTGGTGACATTCATATTAGGTTTTACCAGGTGCTGAATTAATTTTAGGATTTACTGTACTTGTTTGTTTGTTTGTTTGTTTGTTTGTTGCATGTTTATGCCACCTTTCTCCTGGTGAAGGTACTCAAGGCAGTATTTATATAGTTTAATAAAGGAACTCTCCCAGGTTTTTTGGGAAGAAGAAACAAATACAAAGGCAGATCAAACAATTACTTGGTTACAATCACAGATCACCAACATGTAGCTATTAAAATTTTACAAAAATTTATTAAAACATTAAGAGTATGTTTTTGACCATGTAAAATTCATCTGTTAGAATATCACCACACCTAGGCAGAATATGTAGTTCTTCTACTAAGAAAACTGGAGTTCTTTGTTTACCAGATTATTGAGAATGTGGACAGCTGATAATTTTGATTTCTTTCTGTTAGTCTGTTAATCTCAAAATATTTTTAATGTGCTAGAAAGATTCATTTAAAGCAATTAGACAGAATAAGTGTTCACTGCAAACATTAGTTTTAGTCACCATCAGAATGTGAGTCCTCAAGAAAATGTGAAAAGGAAGATTGTAGACTTATAACTGTTTTCCTTCAACTCAGTCTTATCTTCTTCTTTTCTTTTCAGAAAGGGCCTACTCCAGTTGTTCCTGTCCATTCTGTTAGTGAAGACTCTGCTGATAAGACTAACCTGGGATTTATCCATGCATTTGTGGCTGCCATATCTGTCATCATTGTGTCTGAACTTGGCGATAAGACTTTCTTTATTGCAGCCATCATGGCAATGCGTTACAATCGCTTAACAGTGCTGGCTGGTGCTATGCTTGCCTTGGGGCTGATGACATGTTTATCAGGTTAGTGCTATGATTTCAGTGTCCCAACATATACATACAAAAATCACAGACCGTAATATGGTACTTGAGTGCTAGGTGAAAGTTTTGCACAGCCAGTTTGCTTTCTGGAGTTATCTATCAGCAGTTGCTGCTGCTACTGCTGAAGGAGGTCACATTACTGTAGTTCAAAAAGTGGTTTATGTACTATGGAAGGGACTGATACAAGAACATTAGATCTGTGTGAATGTGTTGTGTATATGCAGAAATGGTAGTCCAAAGAAGCAATAATTGTTCCTACTACTTTATTTAGATTAGCTGAAATCTTATCAGTCATTTTAATGACTGAAATCCTGTTGTTTAGATGCACTGGAGTATATCCATTGAATCAGTGAGGATTTGGCAAGTCAACTCTTCCACTGAATCAAATCAAATTATCCATTTGGTCATATTTGACCATTGGCGAATTCATGAGCCAGCTCTCTCCATGATTTCTGATCTTGTACAGCTTTTTGGCTGCTTTATATTTTGTCCAGTGTCTGCTTTGATTACATAGAACCAACAGGTTATTTGGTGTTCTTGTCATCTTTTACCACTGACCATTCCAAGCATAACGTCTTTCTCCAGTGATGTTGATTGCATGACATGGCCAAAATAACTAAATCTGAGTTTTGTTATTTTTCTTTGATTCGAATCACCTTAGTCTAGTTGTGACTTACTCTAGTGCAGTTAAAGACTAAAGTAATAAGATTAATAAAATAGTCCTTCAGTTAAAATTTTGGCAGTGGCAGGAACTCATTGTGTGGTTTCAGAAAAGCATCTCAGTCCAATTTTTACAATATGGAGATAATGCTGTCTTTTTCATTTGTAAGTGATGTTTTGTACAATTCTGTATGTGAAATTGTTTGGATATTCTAAAGAGCTAGCAGAATGAGTGTCACTCCCTCTTTTACCTAAGAAAGCAAAATCTGGCTGCTGACTTTGTAGGTGGAAGTTGTTGTAAACTACTTGTATTGCATAAAGTCCTGCAGAACTGGCAAATTAGAGGTACTGTACAACACTGGTTTTTTTTGTAGGGCCTTGGTAACACTCCCTACCTTGCAGCATGTTTCTGACTTAACAAAGTAATTCTCTATTATCCAGTCTGTAAATGGAATTCTGTTAGGCAGAGGGAATAAGCAAATTGTACTTCACAGGATCCAAACTGAGATGTTTACTCTTTCATCTTCAGTTTTGTTTGGATATGCCACCACAGTGATCCCCAGAGTGTATACCTACTATGTATCAACAGCACTCTTTGCAATTTTTGGTGTTCGAATGCTTCGGGAAGGCCTGAAGATGAGTGCAGATGAGGGACAAGAAGAGCTAGAGGAGGTTCAAGCAGAACTCAAGAAGAAAGATGAAGAAGTAAGTTAAATGAAAACACTGTAGAATAGTTTGATGAAGATAAGGGGACACATCTGGATGCTTACTTGCAACTGTTTCTGGTTATAATTTGTTCAGCAGGGATATAGTTGATACCAGCAACAAACTTTCAAAGTTCTTATGTGGTTAACATTTGCATAGCAAAAAATACCTTGTAGTATGTTTTACAACTGATAGAAACTGATTTGTGCTATAAGAGCAGGAGCGGGAAACTGTGAGATGGAATTTAAAACTATACCTCTTTCTTTGTTTTGACTTGCAGATGGAGAACTGCGGTTATTTTAGTGACATTTGGACAATTGATTCTGCTTGTAGCTTGAGTTGACAAAACCCTCTTAGGATCAGTAGGTTTTTATGCTTAGAGCACTCTCATGCACACACATAGCCTTTCTTGGATTATTACTTTTAGCATAACTCAGTGCATGTTTTGTATACAAAACTCACAAAATTTACAAAGAGCTAGGATTTGGAAGTACATTATTCAGACCCTGTTCCCCTGTCTGTTTTTTAGAATATTTTCATTGTTCTTTTATTCTTGGTAAAAAGGAACACAACTTTAAACAGTAACAACTTCCATAATTCCTTTGATACTTCATTACTTTTTTTTTTCTGGAATCGCTAACTGAGATCTGAACTGACTTCACCTGAGAAGAGCTAAAGCGATTCCACTTTGGTTTCCATTTTGAAGTCCGCTTACTTGTGACTTACGTGCTTTCGATAAAAGATAGGTAATGCCAACAGTCTAGTTGCCAGATTTGCCTTGTAAGATCTGCCAGATACCAATTCTATTTCCAGAGTTGGCACCATGATGGGAACAGAATATGACTTAAAAATAAGAAGGTGTGGAGGTGAGACTTCTTTCTGTGGCTAATAATGTTTTTGAGAGGTTCCAGGAGTGGTTAGTAATCTTGGAAACAAGGCATGCGAGCCCCTTGTTTTTTTGCTCTTAAAAAGCCCTAATCTTTTTCTGCAAGTTTAGCAGTTGGGGTGGAGGCAACCTTTTGCTTGCCATTGCTTTAGATACATTCTGTTTCCTTGCTGGATGGGAAAAGGAGGAATGTTGAAATCCAGCATAAGCTTTAGTATTTGTTATCGTAAATTTGTTACTTCAGAGTGGTCACTGTGCCTTTTCAATTAATGCTGGAAGAATGGAAATGCTGAATGGAACAGTCTAAATAGGCAGCAGTAAAACATCTGCAACTCTGCTAATATGCCCTGAAAGGTTATGTCAACTTGCAATGTTTTATGACATCTTTTTGTTTCTAGCTCCAGAGAACGAAACTGTTGAATGGCCCTGGAGATGTGGAAATGGGAACAGGCCCTGCTATACCTCAGAGAAGATGGCTGCATTTTATTTCTCCAATTTTTGTGCAAGCCTTAACTTTAACATTCTTAGCAGAATGGGGTGACCGCTCTCAGTTGACCACAATAGTTCTGGCAGCGAGAGAGGTGAGTGAATTGTTTTTTAAAAAATGAACATGATTAAAACAGAGAGACCAAAATTCTCAAGCTCTAATTAATTGTAGACAAGTTCAATCTTATGACCTCAAAGGGGGATGAATCTTTAATTAGCATGGCAGTTCTCTTCTCCCATGTTCATGCTTGCAAGACCAATTTAAAATAATATTCTCTTGTACCTTGTCTCTGCCATTTAATTTCTTTTATGAGGGCTTTCCATGCTCCTTTTAGTTGTTTGTTGAGAAGTCATGGAAATTGATGTTAACAAACTATATCTGAGAATCACAATTTAAGTCAGTTTCATCCATGTTCTCTTTATACCATTTCATACGATACAGTAGCTAAAATCCAGTAATAAGGTGCAATTAGAGTAGCCCTATTGAATCACTGGTGATTTGGTGACTCAGCTTCTTTGTAACTTAAATTGTTTCAGTGGTCTGACACTAGTTGTAACTTACTAATGGAATTCAGCCAGTAATTTTTTTTAACTATTAAGCCACATCTGTCTCCCTGCCTTTGGTGATCTAGGTGCTGCCTCTGTAACTTGCCTACCATTCTAATTTTACAATTGGCTTACTTACAGAAAGTTTTGTAGTACTGTATTAAATTATGATACCAGTGTGCTTGGCAGCAATGCAGGAACAAATGTGATGGCAGCATCAGTCCCATCATTGCAACAAACACTCAAGGAATGTCTTGCATATTGGCTGTTTTTATAATCATGTATGAATAAGAACCCCCTTCAACATCAAAAAAACTAAGATTATGGCCACTGGTCCCATCACCTCCTGGTAAATAGAAGGGGAAGATATGGAGGTGATGACAGATTTTACTTTCTTGGGCTCCATGATCACTGCAGATGGTGACAGCAGCCATGAAATTAAAAGACACCTGCTTCTTTGGAGGAAAACAACGACAAGCCTAGACAGCATCTTAAAAAGCAGGGACATCATCTTGCCAACAAAGGTGTGCATAGTCAGAGCTATGGTTTTTCCAGTAGTGTTGTATGGAAGTGAGAGCTGGACCATAAAGAAGGCTGACCGCTGAAGAATTGATGCTTTTGAATTATGCTGGAGGAGGCTCTTGAGAGTCCCCTGGAGTGCAAGAACAAACCTGTCCATTCTGAAGGAAATCAATCCTGAGTGCTCACTGGAAGGACAGATCCTTAAGCTGAGGCTCCAGTACTTTGGCCATCTGATGACAAGAGAAGACTCTCTGGAAAAGCCCCTGATGTTGGGAAAGTATGAAGGGAAGAGGAGAAGGGGATGACAGAGGACAAGATGGCTGGATAGTGTCATTGAAGCTACCAACATGAATTTGACCCAACTCCGTGAGGCAGTGGAAGGCAGGAGGGCCTGGCATGCTCTGACATGACTTAACTAAACAACAACAACAATGAATAAGAACAGAAAGCTAGAAGAACAAGAAAGAACAAATGAAGAAAGATAAGGTCCGTTAGTGAGAGCCATTTGGAAAGACTGGAGAAAATCCTATTGCATAGCCGTGCCTGTGTAACTTGATGTTGCACAAGCCATTGCAAACATTGCACCAAGTCATATCCAGGAAGCAGTTCTCTCGGTGTTATTGTGCAACCTGGCACAAAGAATGACTGGATATGACTTTTTGTGAATTTCTCCTGGTGTAACTTTAGGGGTCTCTAAACTTTTCAGAGTGAGGGCCACAACATATATGTTCCAGATTTTCAAGGACTGAATGCACATGCATGTATACCTGCATGCATGCCCTCACACTCCTGCCTGTATGCATTCCTGCCCACACACATTCACTCCCACCCACCTGTGCGAACGTGCGTGCACCTGCTCACCTGCTGGGCCAGATAAAAAGGCAAGGTGGGCTGGATGTGGCCTGCAGGCCGTAGTTTGGAGCCCCCTGCTTTATACTATACCAAGTGCAACAGGATTTCAGCAAATGCACACCATGGTGGTATTCAAGAATTTTATTGTTTTCCCTCTTTGTTGTAACTTACTTTGAGATCTTACCTTAGTGAATAAGCTATGAAGCTTATTAAACAAAAGCAGGACAGTGTGTTGTCAGATCTTGTGGTGACTGAAATTGGAGGCAGGTGAGAAACAGCTAATGTGTTCCTGCCTTTCTTCAAATGGATTGGTGTTGCTGCATGAGCTTGTGCAAGACGAACTGCAGCAGTTTTATCCTTTGAGAACTGCGCTAATCACCCCTTGACTGGGAGATTCACTGAGATATTGCAGCAGTGGCTTATAGTTTAAATTCCTGGAATCAGTTTGTTATATTACCGAGAAGAAACACAGGATGAAGGTGTTCCAGTGAGTTTTTTTCTCTGTTGTTTATTAAACCAGAAATGAAGATTATTTAGCCCAATTACCCATTAGATCCTCTGTTCGTTGCAGGTGGGGACAGTAGCTTGCTCAACCCCTTCTGAGTCTGTAACCCTTCACATGTAGTTAAATCACAACTCCCTTCATTGTTGGCTAAGGTAGCTGAGGCCCATCTGGAAGGCGTTCTTCCTTCCAGCAACTAATCTCTAGTTTAAATGTATTCTGTCTCTCCTCCTGTTTCTTTCTTTAGTAATATTTATGTTTTTCTGCTAATGCTAAAAAGTTTGTAACGGCTTTTGTCTCAGCCTCAGAGCTAAATAATCCTTTACTGATTTTTTTTAAAAGACAGCAGCCTATGCAATAATGATTCTATGTGGCCTCTAGAGAGGCCCAGATCAGGGCTGATGGGTCCTGGGCTGAGAGGTTATAGGAGATGCCACCTCCGGTATAACACTCATTTAATATTTGTCTGTTTGTGTTCAAACCAAAGAAAATACAATACAAGGATTTTCCTGAAGTTGTGGAATATGGCATTTCTTGACATTTTAGGAGAAAATTGGAGAATACTGCTTGAATATTTTACCTTGTATCTCATGTTCTCTAAATGCTAGAGATTGCTAGTGGTTGTTTCAATGACCATTGGGCTAGCTGATGCTGCAAAAGAGTGCTGGCCATCATGGCTAACAGACTAGCATAGGTAACCTCAAAGAATCCTGATGGGCTCCCTGGAGATGGTAGCTTTGGGGTTCTTCTAGCCTTACTGGGAGGGGGGTTCTAGTACTAGCTGTTTATTGCAGCTATGTATGGAGAACCCCCACCTTTCTCAGTTTGTTTTCACCTACCCATTTACCCTAGTCACATCATCAGTGTAGAACAAGAATGCAGCAGTGATTTCGATGTTCCTTTCTCGCCATATTCTTAAATAAAGGCAGATGTGGGCATACTGAGGGAGGTAAGAGAATATCTGTAGTTTTTTGCTGCACTTGAATATGATAGCTGTAATATCATTTGATGATCTCTGAAAGCCTAGTAGCTAGCTCACATGTTTCTGTGTTACTTGGACCCTGCTGAGCAATTAGCCAAGCCTTCTTTAAAAAACAAAACAATTTCTAATCAAACACAGGTGGACATTTCAAATGAACTCATTAGTTTTCAGCTCCCTTTAATGTAATTTTGCCCGCATCTCAGGAAACATTTGTCGAATGAATGAATGAATGAATGAATGAATGAATGAATGAATGAATGAATGAAGCCTAATTAATCCTAACTTTTGATCTGGTTGATAGTAGCTTTGTGTGTTTATGCATCATGACATCCTTCTTCAGAAAAAGCTGTTAATAATCTACAGCATACAAAGAGCACTAAAAAGTATATTCTCTATTTGTGCAGGATCCCTATGGTGTAGCTGTGGGTGGAACAGTTGGGCATAGTTTGTGTACTGGCCTGGCAGTGGTTGGAGGGCGAATTATAGCACAAAAAATCTCTGTTCGGACTGGTAAGTAAACTCTTGAAAAGTAACTTTTCTGATCCTTGGAAACTGAAACAAGAAGGGGAGGATTTTCACACTGAGAAATTTGTTATACATGCATTATGATGATGTTGGATACTTAGGTTTTTGGTTAAAACGTCTATCTGTTAATACCAGGCAATACAAAAAATTTGACTGTGTCTGGTATTTTTCACTACTACTACTACTACTACTACTACTACTACTACTACTACTACTACTACTACTACTACTACTACTACTACAATAAATAACAGACATAACAGGGAAGGCAGGGAAAGCGGGAAATTTGAACTTTCAGTTAGCGAAGAGGCTGCTTGTCTACTTCCTCGTTCGTCCAAGCAGTTAGAGTGGGAAGAGAGACCTGGGACTGCCTGGTATTGTCAATTTAAATGTAAAATTTAGTTTAAAAGGTGCTTTGTTTGGGTTAAACGGTGCTTGGGTAAAAGGGAGCTCAATTTGAGTTAAAACCTGCTTGGGTACAAACATGCTTGCTTGTTTTAAAAGCTGCTTGTTTTGATTTAAAAGGTGCTTGGTTGAAAAGGTGTCTGTTTTGGTGTAAAAGGTGCTTGATTTAAAAAGTGTTCTTTTTAAACAGGGTTCATTTGTTCCCTCCATGGTTTCTTGTCTTTTTTTTAACCTATGCCATCTTAGGTTAAAAAGAAAAAAGGAAAACATTCTGCCCCTAGTGGTAGGAATGGATTAACCAGCTTTGCATCAGTTCCTGATCAGGGAACTAATGCTTTGACTTACAAACCACCCCTCGACCTAAGAACCAAAACCAGCCGGAATGGATTAATGGGTTTTCAGTGCATTTCTATGGGAAATGCTGATTCAAGTTACAAACTTTTTGACTTACGAACATCCTTCCGGAATGGATTAAGTTCGTAAGTCGAGGGTTGATTGTAATTAGATACCCATCTGGAATAATAGATTGGACTCAAAATGAATTAGAATAATTGGATCGAAAACCATGGAAACTAATGAACATGCATCATGCACTACATCTGAAGTTATGTGGGCAGATTATATTTACCACACACAAAAAAAAAATCACAGGCCATGGATTTCTGCAAATAGAGCAAGTAGTAGAGGAGGGAAAAAGAAGCCTAAATGAGTATATCAGTACAAGCAGAGAAAAATTACTGAAGGTGCTGAAAATGGAGAATATTTTGAAAACAACAGAAACAAAGGCTCAATATAAGGCACAACAATTTGAAAAAATTAAACAGTTGGGAAAAAACACTACATGGATAATACCCGAGAAATATTAATGCAAAGCATGTTTATAATTCAACATGGGCATGACTAAAACTGGAACCCTTAAAAAAGAAACTGAAGGCTTGATTTTTGCTGCACAAGAGCAAGTGCTCCTTGTCCTGTGCATTGTCATGAGCTCAGCTGAAGATGTGGAATCTGAGGGGTTAATTACATACAGCTGAGGAAAATGCTGGGCAATCAGAATCGCAGACAACTGAATCACCCCCAGATTCTCTTCCCCCAGTAGCCAGAGTGAGGGATAAGCTTCGACAAAGACTCATGACACGATGGTCTGAGGCTCGCATGAATGCTTCCCATAGGAACATCAGGTCAACCAGCCCTGAGTTTTAGCAGGATGAAGTGTTTAGATGACTGCTGCTGCTGTAGAATCTGCACCCAGAGGCTTGGAAGCTTGTGGAAGCATTCTCTGGCTTGTATCCACATTCCTGCTGTCTTGACCCTTGACTCTTGGACTCTGACTTCTATGGTTTGTATTTTGGCTTTGGTAATTTGGCATCTGCTTTGTATTCCCCGGACTTCTGACTTTGGACTGACTTATTGGACTTTCACGTGCTGTATCCCTTGGAAATGTGACATGTATATGTTTGTGCTGAGAGGCACCAGTAGAGAGTAATGTACAGCATACTGTTAATAGTGTAAATTTAGTGTCACCTCATCATCCAGACTGACTTTTACACTAGCAGTATTACAGTTGCTGGAAAGCTGATCATGGCAGGTATTTCTGGCTCCTCATACTATTTGTTCCCATTAGGTGGTTTCAATTTAATAGGCACATGAAGACCAAAGCATGAACATACACATTTAGGATGGTCAGGGCAAACCAAAATTAAGTGGAGAAACCACAGGCAGTGTTCATAGTTTGGAAAGGATCATAGCTCATCAGTAGAAACCATACTTTACATGATAAAGGATCTCAGCTTCTATCCCTGACATCTCTTAATAGAGCTGAGAAAGTCTGTGTTCTGGGACACTGGAGCTCTGCAGTCATCCTTGTCAACAGTACCTACCTCGGTCTAATAGTCTGACATGGGATTGGGTAACTTCCCTAAATTTTTGCCACAAAGTTCCTATTTATCTTGATGACTGTATCAGTTTCGCCATTTCCTTTTTCTAATGTTGCCTGCTCCCTGCAGGCAACCCATTTTCTAGTACAAATCCTCAGAAAGGGAGCAAGGCTGATACTGACAGTCCACTGTTTAAAAGTCTTGCTTTAATGTCTACCATAGCGATGGTAGAACAGGTTACTTCATTTGAGCAAGACTATCAGCTTAGTGCTTGTGGATTCTCCCTCTCCCACTTTCCATGCTGTCATGCATGCTGCTTCAGGAATCATGATCCAGAGTCCAGTGGTGGACTACTATGGGTTCCACTGCTTGCACCAGAAGCAACTGTCTCCTTCTTTCTGCAATCTCCCACATGCTCTAAAAATCTCCTCAGAAGACTGGTAAGAGAGGGGGGTATAAGTTCAGATTCTGATGGTGTTACCCTGTTTTCCCGAAAATAAGACCTAACCTGAAAATAAGCCCTAGTATGATTTTTTCAGGATGCTCGTAATATAAGCCCTACCACCAAAATAAGCCCCATTTAAGTGAAACCCCACCCTCCACCATTGTTCAGCAATGAGAAAAAAAAATGACTGCATTTGAAATGTAGATTGTGGTACATGAACAAAATAAAAATAAAACATCTGAAAATAAGCCCTAATGCTTATTTTAGCTAATATAGGATCCTGTCTTATTTTCAGGGAAACACAGTAGATGCAAAAGTATATGGCTGAATCTTGGTTAGAAGTTGCTTAAGTGCTTTGAGAAGACATGCAGGCATGGAAGATCTTTACAGGATTAAACAGAGCTCTGGGATGCACTATTAAATTTCATTTACTCAGGATCTAACTGTTTTCTCTTTTTTTTTCCCCACAGTAACAATCATAGGAGGCATTGTTTTCTTGGCATTTGCATTCTCTGCACTATTTATAAGTCCAGATGCTGGCTTTTAACAAAATATTTTCCTGGGAAGAGTGAGAATGAGAAGCAGCACATCTCCTCTTGTATTCCTGTATATAATGTACAGATACTTCATCAAACAAGCACTGAAGATGGGATGCTGTAACTTTTATAGAAACTTTTAGTTGGGAACACTTCGTGAGCACAACCTGTGCTGAAAATCTGTTTATTCTATATATTTAGAATATGAATGATGTTTGCTTACTGTAACTCAGGTAAACTGAGACCCACCTCTTGAAATTTTGTGAGGTTTGCTACTTTGTCTACGGCTTACCACTCACTCCCCTTTTGGACAACTGGCTGCTCCCTGTGATTAGCACCGTCACCTTATGAAGCGTCTGGTACAAATAACTAGGAAGAACCTTTTGCTTCTCATCTTACAGCCCAAACACTTCATTGCATAATCAGAAAAAAGGAAATGAAGAGCTGTCCTTCTGATTAACTCACCTGCTCATGAATTGATGAATACTTGCTTTGTATGTGACTTCTGAAAATAAAATCAGGATATTTGGTATGCAGTGTGCTATTCAATCTAACTGTCTTCATATACACTATTAGATATTTATCAGATGAAATCCCTTTTTGGTATTTATACTAAGCATACTGCATTTCCAGATGAAAGTACTTAAGTTGTCCATTGTTTTTCTTTTAATAATTAAAATATTTAAGAATATGAATGAACTAGGTGTCACCTGTTACCAAAACGTAAGTTTAATTCAGAGAAAAATACTGCTCTTTTTTTTAAAGATATACAAATGTTACTTTTTATTGCCATTAGTGTGTTCTTGTAAAATTTTCTGTGATTTATTAAGGTTCCTATTCTACAACTATTTAAGTAATGCATTCAACATTGTTCATTCTGATACTTCACGCATTTGAAAAGTCTAATGTTTATGTCCAGGATGTCAGATTCTGCTGTAAAACAAATACCTCTGAGGCCTGTGTAACTGTGCTTGCATATAAAGTATGAAAAGTACAGTAGCAGTAGAAAAGAGAGTACTTTTGCTAAAGTAATCTTCACAAACCTTTATACTGTATTTAATAGGGGAATTAAGCACACATTTTATACTTGCTAGTTAAGAAACCAGATTAAGTAGCCAAAGAGTAAACATTACTTTTAGTTGATCAGGCTGGAAAGATGACTTGAAAAATAAATTCCTTTTTAAGTGTGACCTGTTATTTTTGTTTTTACTACTGTGGTTCTCAGCACACAGAGATTCTAGGTTAGTACTTTGTAAAAAGAAACATACATTTTTCTACCTATTTCAAGCAGTCAAGAGTGATAGAAAAAGTACTATGTGCTGTGCTTATTGTTGCTTAGCAGTACATTGACTCAAGTCACATTTCCTTTTCAGAGGTACACATGTTGATGAAAAGAATTCTCAGTTTTTCTGGGAAGGACAGGATTATCTGTCCAACGAAAGCTCTATTTTGTGCTGTTACTTGCTTTAAAAAAATTTGAAGGGCCTGGAACCTTAGGAATTATTATTCATTGAGGTTAACAGACCTTTCCCAGTGGCATCCAAAGATAGTTGCTGGCTAACGTATCTAGGATTATGTATTTTCAGGCCTAAAGGTATAGAGAATGTTACAGCCTTGTATGCAATGAGGTGGATGTTCAAGAAATCTTTGAATTGGATGACTTTCCAGTACTGTATGAAAGAATATCTGTTAAGCCATGCTAATGTTTACTGAAAAATCCTGTCTGGACAGCCAGGAGGTATTTGAACTGAAATATTTGATAATCATTAGTGTTAGGGTAGACCCATGAACTTGATTCAGAATTCCACTTAGCTATACAGGTCATTGAGTGAACATGGACTAGTTAATCTCTTAGCTTTACCTCCCTCACAGGGTCCTTAGCATATCTGCATTCTTGCTTTGTAACTGTAATACTTTAATGAACCATATAGATTCTTAACCAGAAAGTCAGTGTGGTATAGCAAGCCTGTGAGATTCAAAGGGTTGTTGTGGAAAAACCTCCCAAGCTCCTGGAAGGAAATTACACTGTTCCTTGGAACAACTGAACCCATTCTAGCTCAAATTTATGTTTTGCTTAAAAATATGCGATTGACTTTGCTGAGAAAGATGACTTTGAAACTGTGATGTTGTATAATATTGTACTGGGACTCATTCTTACTGATGAGTGTTATGAAACTGGCTGAAATCCTGTAGTTTAGGACAGTAAATTGCAACTAGAGAAGACCCAAATAATCAGTAGAACATACGGTGGAGCTGACTTGCCAAATTCCTCTGATTCAATGGGCCTACTCTAGTTGTGACTTCGTACAGTAAATTACAGGATTTCAGCCAGTGTTTCTTCCCTTTTTACAAATGTAAAATTTTCTGCATTACATGACTGATTTTGTGAAACATGACAATGAAATGGGGAAAATTTTACTAACTTTGCAAATGGCTTTTTTTTTGTCCCAGTGCTGGTGCTGTTTTTACTATACTGTAGTTATTTAAGTAGTTCTCTTGCTACAGCCATTACTATTGAGTTTTGCTGTGTAATCCATACACAGCTTTGTTCTACTAATAGGAAGATTTGTGACGTCTGTTCACCATGTGGGTATACTGGCCATTTTGGAACTATAGTCTTAAGTATACCTACTCTTAACTAAGTCTTACTGGGGAACAAAAACCAAATTTTCCTTTCTATCAGATGCCATTTTCAGTAGCTGAAAGATTAATGTAAAACAAATGGAGACTGTAACAATGATACATTTAGCAAGCCAGGCTTTCCTCAGTTATACTCTTCCAGTCTTCCCTGAAGCCTTAGTATTTAATGGTCAGTATCTTGCCAGCTTTTTGTAGAGGGTTCTTTTTTTCTATATACTTTGTGAATTCTCCAAGTCTACTGGTATCTCCTTCTGATGCCTCTTTGTGTGCATAATAAGCACAACAGCTTTTTTGTAGGGGATAACTACTGCCAAAGAATAAGATATCTTTGAACAACTGAATATATTCCAGAAATTGTTTCAATACGCAGTACCATTTAAGCCATTATTATGGTTTGTAGTTTGTAGATAAGAAACTAAGATTACATGGAACAAAGGACCAGGTGTAAACTGCAGTGTAATGTGGCAGTTGATACTGGTTTTCTGTGTCATTAGAAGTTGCTAATAGAGTGTACGCTGGTTCTGAGAAAACTAATTTTCAGCCTCGCTGGGCAGGGCTCCGCCTCCCCCTCTTACAACTTTGCTCTTGCATGTGCATGCAACTCTGCCTCTTTACACGCAGGGTTCCATCACAACTGGAACCAAAGGGGCTGAAAACAATCACTGCATGCAGGAGGAGTAAGGTGCGCTTCTTAGAACCTTGATCAGATACAGTATATCACAGAAGTGAGTACACCCCCTCACATTTCATAAATATTTTAGTACAGTGGTGCCTTGCTTACCGATTTTAATTGGTTCCAAAAAATTCATCGCTATGGGAAAACATCGCTAAGCGAAACACGGTTTCCCATAGAAATGCATTGAAAACTGGATAATCTGTTCCAATGGGAACGGATTACCGTCCTTAAGCGAAAATCGCCATAGGAAACCACTAAGCGAAATGTGGTTCCCCAATTGAAATGCACTGAAATCTATTCAATGCATCTCAATGGGGGGAAAAATTACAACAAATTTAAAAAGAGTCAGAACAAAGTCAAATTAGTTTAACAAAGGGTTTATTAAGTGCACTTATGATTTCAAGCATTCTAAATATTTTTAAACATTTTTAAACATATAAAAAACAGCCAACATGAGGCTGTCAAAACCATCATTAAGCGAAACAGGGGGACCCAAACTGTCATCGCTATGCAAAGCATGGTCCCAAACATTGCTATGCGAAAATCGCCCATAGGGAACATCGTTAAAACGGAGTGCAAGATCGCTCCGAAAAAGCCATCGCTAAGCGAATTCGTCAAACGAAGTGCTCATTAAGCAAGGCACCACTGTATGTCTTTTCATGTGACAACACTGAAGCAATGACACTTGGCTACAATGTAAAGCAGTGAGTATACAGCTTGTATAACAGTGTAAATGTGCTGTCCCCACTAAATAATGCAACACACAGCCATTTATGTCTAAACCGCTGGCAACAAACGTGAGTACACCCCTAAATGACAACGTCCAAATTGGGCACAAAGTGACAATATTTTGTGTGGCAACCACTATTTTCCAGCACTGCCTTAACCCTCTTGGGCAGAGTTCACCAGAGCTTCACAGGTTGCCAGCATATACTGCATGTGGTTTAATGAAGACTGAGTAATAGTGGCTGCTTCTCTCCCTGATCTTCATTTGTGTAGTGCAATCATGGGGTAAATTGAAGTATGATAAAAGTTAGTCTTCCATGGTATATCCTATGATGTAGTGTTGTTCATCATACATGGTCTAGACCAGGGATTCCCAACCTAGGATCCCCAGATGTTTTTGGACTAAAACTCCCAGTTCTTACCACTAGCTGTGCTGGCTAGGATTTCTGGGAACTATACTCCAAGAACATCTGGGGATTGAAGGTTGGGAATCACTGGTCTGGAACATACTCTGGAGTTTTCTACTAGTATTGGCTGTACTAGTTCTACATTAAGATGCAAAGTTTCCCCAGCTTGATTTTAGTGGGGAGGATTCCAGGAGAAAATATTTTGCAAGCTATTTATTTGACACCATAATCCAAATATATTCAATTTATAATCATCTTACCTCAGTTCACTTGAACTGCATCAACACAAGATTTATAAATTCTCAAATACTGCCCTTACATAGATTTACAAAAACTGAAGGTAAAACGTGGCAGCTATTTAAATAATTATTTTTGAAAGGCAAATCAAATCAAGTTGAGTGGGACATTACATGAACATAGGATTGAAGCTAAAGGAAGATCTAGCCAGGATAGGCACAGTGAACAGGAGATCTAGTCCACATACATTAGCAACTTAGCATAGATTTACCATACCACTTACATTAGGTACTTCCACCACCCACACTGTGTAAACACAATGAAACACCTGACCCTGTGTTACCTGTTGCTGAGGAAATGTAGTACCAAGATGTAAGCAGGTATCCCAAGCCAGAAACACTGTGAAGACCTTAATGCTACAAGAAGCATAAATTTCAAATGTTATATTTATTCAGTTAAAAACTGACACTTGGTAAATGGTCACATGAACACTAAGGAACCATATCTACAGTTTCCTGATGTCAGATCATGAAAATCGCACAGGTTTTCTACATGTACAAATCTAATGCAAATTTTAAAAATGCAAAACCAAGACAATGTGAAATCAACAGTGAAAAGTATTCAATTAGACAATTTAAAAAATAAATACTTTTAAGAATAAAAACAGTTTCAAAGCAGCTGTATCTTTTAGGAACATCCCCTCCCACCCCAAAAGTCTTCCATAGATTTTGATTGTCTACTAGTGCAGCACCTCTCAATCAGAGCTGGGATCTGTGTATCAGGCAACACAGTATTTTGTTCATACACAGTGTTTCATTTTGCTTTTTTTTTGGTGTGTATGTGTGTATGTGTGTGTTAATAATACATACAATATCTTTGAGAAATATCATGCTGCTGGCAACACCCATGCAGATGAAAAAGCATGAAGCATAGCAACACAAACTGTAAAGTACTAGTTTATTAAAAGACAGGAATGTAGTGTTAAAAAAATATATATTGACAAACCACCCAATTTAATAAACAACCAAATCATTATTTTTTTTAAAAAAAAATCTCTCAGTTTTTCTCATTTAGCACAAGCTGTTCAACACTCAAACTTCAGAAAATTTTATACATCTTAGATTATCCAGAAAGATCCTCTGCCTCTTTTTACTGGGAATGGGGAGCAAGAAAAAAAACTTTTTCCTCCCCTTTAAAGCAAATGTGTCTCCTCTAGGCCTCATTTCCACCATGTAGGTTTCATCAATACACCTCCCAGGGAGACAGTTTATAAGTCTGACACACATGCTGAATTACATGGCATCTTAACATAAAAAACATGCACACAGACACACAACAAAATGGGTGTTCTCTAAACATACAAACTATTGTTGTGACTGAAAGCAGTCTACTAAAGGCCACATCTGTAAACCATCTACACATTTTAATCCTAAGGACCACTTAGAATCATTTAAAAGGCTCTCATAAGCCTCCTGTTGATATCTTTCTGACAGCTGTGCAACTTTTTTAAAATCAGTTCTAAAAAAGCATAGATGTGTACTGACCCATTTCCTACAAAGCCAGCCAATATCAGATGCCTGCATAATCTTGTTAAGAGTCTCAAAGGATCACCATAATAAGAAACATTTTCCAGCAATGCCTCTTTTTGACAATCGTCTACATTCTGATTCCTCTGGACTCCCATTTGTGAACAGTTCCATTGCCTAAAAATAATAAACTGTATTCCAAGTGAATCCCACCCACCGACCCCAAATAAAGTGCTTACATTTATACATATCTTTGCTTCTACTCTAATTCAGTATGACACTCACAAACAATAGGAGGGTGACCGCCTTGGAGAAACAAGAGCATGGCACTTCAGAATCACAGACACCTTCACACTGGTACAATCCTGACAAAGCGGTGTTTAATCCACGAAAGCTTTTTATTTCACTTACCAGTTTTTCTAGATATAACAACAAATAATCTTTGGGATCACTCTCATCTGGACCAGTTATGTTGCTTTCTTTGGACAGCCCAAGGGCCAGTAAAAAGATTGTTGGAATCAGCAGATCCCTGTTTCCACAACCTTATTTCAAATACAGTTTCTCCTGTCCTGCCCATAACTCAGCTCACCCTGCCTATTATTAACCCCAATGATTCTAGCCACTGATCAGGCATATCCTTAAGCATCTACCTGAATTAGGATCAACAGCTTTGCAGTTGTCATATGGATGTGAAGATATTTTTGTTGTTATTGGTTGGCAGCAGGTGGGCAGCCTACAGAACGCTGTGACACACTGGAGCCCTAGCACCAGCAAGTAAACGTCTAGATAAAAATAATGGAAGGCATATGGACAGATCTGACTATAATCTTTTAATATGTGTACAAATATAGTATATATTAAATATAATATAAAAATTTATACAATTCCCTCTAACATTCCCAGGGGCTCATCTCTGAGCCTTCTTCCCTTCCCACCCATCTGCAAATTAACAGAAACCTGAACCATATTTCTCCAGCAACAATTCATCATACTTCTGATGGCTTTGTTGTTGTTTTAGCACTAGTGCATTACCCATAACATTCATTCACAAATTTTCACCATGCTCATCCGATCCATCTTCCCCACCACCAGCTCCAAGCAAACATTTGGCCATATTAAATTCCAGGTGGCAAAGCATTCACTCATACAGCATCTACTGGGATAAGACAAAAACCTTGCAGAAACAATAGTTATTATGAGAGCAAGCATCAGAACCTAATTTCCCTCCTGTTTTAGTGAAAACAAATATTCTGCAGACACAATAGAGTGAGCCCTGACAGATCAGGGCCATCATCTGTCAAGGCTTTTTTCCTGTACTTTTCTGTTAACATAACCGGAATTACTACTAAACTATTTCTAAACCTTTTTTTTCCCACTTTCTCAGTGCTCCTCTAAAATTTACACTTTTTGCAGCAATTGCTCAGGAATCTCAGAAAAACACTGCACCTAGCACTGAATGAATTTCTGCTTAAGAAACAGCCAAAAAGGAAGGGGTTTATGCCAACAAAAGTCAGCTGTGCTCTACATTCCGAGATTTAAACACTACAGCCTTACCATCTTTGTCTACATGCACTATAAAAGCTTTCCCAATGATCTTATTTAGTGCTACTGTATATTGTTATAAATCAATTAAAATCCACGAGGATGACCATTCACTAAAATAACATAACTAAAGCAGAAACCTTTGTTCTACATAACCTAATGTGGGATTACAAACAGATTACAGCAGGACAAAGCTACCTGAAATATATGTTTACAGGTCCCCCCCCCCCTCACAATATATGCTTCTTACATGTTTTGGATATCTAAGGGGATACCACAAAGTCCCTTTAAAGAATACAGCTAGGTGGTTTCCAGACCTTGATTTCCATACCTTACCCAGCAAAACAGAGAATAATCCAACTCTTTGGCTCTATTCTCAAAATTCCATCTCTTTTCCTTATGGTTGTGCAACTAGACTACTGGCTATGATGAGCATATGTTTGTCAGGGGCTCCTGCAAGATGATGGGAAAGAAAGGGACTCTAAAAGTTAGCCTCAAATAAAACTGCTGCTATCATTTACTATTACGGTGCTGCGTTTCTTGCACATTGGTTCTCCCAGCACTACATTCTCAGCATTTCAACCCTTTGGTTACATGAATAAAGCTCCTCTATAATACACCATCTTTCTTGGCTTGGACATTCCTTCCTCACAATCAGGCTTTTTCTAATCTACCTTTGTAATTAAAACTCATTTTTTGCTCTGTAGATGTGGTTTTTAAAACCAGTACCATAAAATCCACTCAATGGTTATTTTGAAACTGTACAGAATTTGTGTTGGATCTTTTTATTATCTTTTTGAAGGGAATTTGCTATCTGAAGTCTTAGTGCAGTAGAAAATGCAGCTCAGATTTTATTTGAATTTATATCTTCCATTAAATTTCAGCAGACTTCACTTAGAGCTGCTTTACAAAGTGGCCACATTATTTACTATTTGCTTCTGGCTTTGTATCATTTAGAAGTGAATTTCTTAACAGATTAATACATCAAAAACTAAGTCAACCCATTATGCTGCCTGCACGGATAACTGTTGAAAAGTAGAATGCCAAACTTAAAAAAAAACAAATAAATGCTCAATTCTCAGCTTATATGAATCTCCAAATACTTGTATATACAAATACAGTACATCACAATGAAGAATGTTTTGTAAACAATGTACTAAGACTTCAAAAATAGTCACATATTCAGTATAATATAATTTGAAATGTTGAACATTATCACCTGAATCAAAATCAAGGCACTATGGGTTTGTTCTGTTTCAAATGACCCTGAATCATTTCTGAATAAACAAAGGTTGCAATTTTCAAAGAAGAATAAAAAGATTCCAACAAATTCCGAGGTTACATTTCTCACCACAGAGGTTAAAAAGTGCCCAGAATTATTAAAGTCAAATATATTCTTGTGCAAATTACTCCTGTACTTAAAACATTCTTGAAAACTACTTTCATATTTTTAAACCTTAATTGTACATAAATATTTTCATTTATTTATTATATCAAAAGATAGCTTTGGGGAAGTAAAATTCCAAACCATCTGCAACAGAGCAGTGCAAAATCCTTTTTTTTTTTTGCCCAAATCACTTTTTCTGAGTATTAATGAAATGACAAATGATATTTATAAAACCGATTAAATTGAAATCCCCGCCCTGCACAATTCAAAGAGTTTCATCAATAATTTAACCTCAAAATTCCACAAACCAGCATACGGTATTACCTCATTGGACAAACCATGAAATCACACATAAACCAGAAAGAGAAGACTTGTGCTCATATAACAGATGAAAACAAATGATGGTGCATGTTGTAGAAGACAAACAGATGTAAGAGTTGAAGACAGCAATTTGAGCACTGTGTGAAAAGTTAGGGGGAAATGTTCAACCCAACAGTTTCATGCATCATATAAAATATTCTGCTCTCTTTTTGTCCAGACATATACACAGTATTTTACAATATCTGTACAATGAAGATTGATTCCACACAATATTTTGAAAATATTTACTGTCCCATAATATGAAAAAAATTAACCTTCTTTTGGAGCATAATTGCAGGCATACTAAAAAAGAGAGAGAAACAAACAAAACAAAACAAAAAAAAACTCCAAGAAACTGCTGCAGCAACGGCATGTCCATTGTAACACTTAATCTGAGAGAGCTGCTTAAAACGTCACAATATTTAAATGCCCTATTTAGTCCACTGAACATTTTGAGACTTGATCTGAACAAATTAACACACGGCAGAATGTGTCTTTGAAGGAGGAACAAAATACAGAATGTGGAACACCTACATCTCTAGCAAAGGTGGCCATGTCTCCCAGCATCTTTTGTACCTTTGCCTACTGAAGTTGCATCAGCATTTTACATTATACGTTTCAACAGATATATTCCAAGCATTTAGAATAATATTCAAAACTGCATTTCGTGAAGTCTTTAGGCCTCTCTCTCATCCACTGGCAGCCTCTTTTCTGGCTTGCTCCCAGAGCACAGCCGCACATTATTGTGGCTGGATTTTGGAAGCCTCTGTCATACTGTCAGTTCTGTGTCGTGAGATCTGCTGTTGCTGCTGCTGCTGTTGGGACTGATGCTGCTGCTGGTGTGACGGAGTAAAAGTGCTTTGTTGTAGTGGGAAAGCAGCAGAAAGAATAAGCTGAGTAGACTGATTTCCATGGAGCAACCTGGATGTCTAAAAAAATATACAAATGAGAGAAAATTAAGATATTTGGACTCTCATAGTACAAAGGGGCATAGTATGATACTTGAAAGCTTAATTTAGTGGCATTTTGTGTTCTTACTATCACATTAATCATCACATTCACATTTGGGCTGGAAAGCAGTACTTTCAAGTATTTAGTCTCATATGCTGACCTTCTGATTAGCACTCTCCTCCTTTTGACAAAAAATGCAGCCTACTTCTCTCATAGGTGCTCTTCAAGATACATCCCAGAACACTTGCTCTGTAAGTTCCTCTTCTTACTTTAAATTATATTTCAAGTTTCTATTTTGCCAAGTCATGTCATGTCTCACTTCTCCCCTCTCCCAACTCCCTTATTTTCTAGCACTCAGTGAGGTACACAGTGAAAAATAATGACCAGAAAAAAGGCTACTCTTATGAAAGAACTGAATTCCTCCCCCCAAACATCTGATTTCCACGTCATGTCACAAATTATTTTGAAAATCTCCTCAGTCTGAAAAGCAAAGCTGTACTGAATACTTTCTCAGTATGTGCTATTCTAATTTTTTTGGATTCTAACTCTCCAAATACTCTAAGAATTCTGGGAGTTCTAGTCCAAAGAGCTACGCCTCAGACATCTGTATTTTCCTTGCCTGGAGCAGGGTCCAGCCTTCTGAAACTGCGTTCTTTCCTGCTACAATGCTTCTTGGGAGAAAGCTGACACAATACTTCTTGAGTATTGTAGTCTTGCTTCCCTTTAGACTCTACAAAAAGCACCTGAAGGACAATGGTGTCCAGAATTCCACCTGTGTAATTTTTGGAGAGTTCTGGAAGTTGGTGTAAAAAAACAAACAAATAAACAAAAATACATATCTAACACTTTCTTTGTTGCTGATTCTTTCTTTAACGTTTATTTTATTTTAAATAAATAAGTAAGAGGCAAAGAAAGAATCAGGACAAAGAAAGTACTGTATTAGAGATGTGCCATTTGAATTTCTTCTCTTTTCTTTTTTGGACTCCAAAATATTTATATGTTGCCTTTCTCATAAAAAAGACCCAAAGCAGCTTACAGTATTAAAAGAAACAACATTAGAAGCCAAAACATTAACTACAATGTTTGAAAAAGAGTATAATAATGAAATTAATAGATAAAAACAGTAGTAAAAATACATTTAAAATAACAACCCTAAGTACTAACACACATACACACTTGCTTTTTCATGCCTATTACTAATAACCACTACCAGCTATGCAGAGTTACATGGGAAGCATCATCATGTGGAAAAAGCTAAGGAGCTCTGTTGGACTTCCAAAGCAACATATTTTATTACGGGGATGTGTCAATGTGGAAAGAACACACAAGTCATTTCTACGGAAAGCACAAGTGCTCCACATGCTTTGTGTTCTGGCAGCACAAATGAGGCAAGTCATAGGTGGAGAATTCCTTAATGGCAATGCACCTCTTTACTCTTCCCTTGGCTGAACTCCTCAAGATGTGATCCCAAGACTGATTTAAACTGCCATCCTTTCAAGGGCAGAACCTGCCAATATTATGTAGTTTAAAATGCAAAATCAAGGTGACAGGAAATCAGCACTGAAAAATATACAATTAGACCTACACAAGATGAGCATTATGCACTGACAAGCTGGTTATAAGGCAAGAACATGTGGCTTCACCTGTAAGAATTGTTGTGGATGCTGACTTAGCTGGGTCTGAGTTGGCTGCTGAACAGCAGCAAGTTGTTGCTGTTGCTGCTGCTGTTGCTGCTGCTGTTGCTGTTGCTCCTGCTGGCTCTGCTGCTGCTGCTGCTGTTGCTGCTGTTGCTGCTGAGTTATTGATAATGTCTGTGGTTGTTGCTGTTGCGCAGCAAACGTGGGATAGGCAGTCACCACTTGGCCCATAAACATAGTACTCGGCACCATGACTGCTCCACAAGCTACTGGGGCAGTGACTAATTTTGTTACGAGTTGCTGACCCTGGGGAAATCTGTGAAAGAAAAATATCAGTTACTTCTCTTAGGGCTTGTCTACATTTATATTTGCCTTGCAATAAGCTCCATTCTAAATGGAACTGATTTAGAAATTACATGGCATTCGCATGGTATTTGGGTCAGTGCATGCATCCTCTTGGGAACTTTTCATCTGAGTCTTTGTCCTGTGCCCACCTGCCCTGCCCTCACACTGGCCACTCACCCCTGCTATTGTGGTGAGGAGAGAGGGGGGGGAGAGGAGTAATCCAAACATTTTAGCACCAGATCTCGCCCCAAACACTGTCAACCCCTATGTCTCATTTGTATCCAAAGAATATTTCACAGAAATGAAGGGTTTTGCAGTGGTGCAAAAACTGATCCAAGCATGGACTCTCATGAATCCACACCATTTTAACATGGGATTTGCCCCAAGCCACTTTTCAAACTGTAGGCAGAAACGATGCCTACGTCGGAGAATGTTTTGGGGATGACCCTACACAACCCATATGAATCCATGAGGATCTGTGTTTTAGATCCATTTTTTTGTTTGAAGACAGCTTCACCAAACCTGCACCTCAGGCTTTCCCACTTGCTTCCCTCAAGGCTGGACAGTCTCTCTCTCTCTCTCTCTCTCTCTCTCTCTCTCACACACACACACACACACACACACACACACACACACACGTCTTTGCTGCTGCCAACGCCATCACCTCACCTCTTCCTTCTTTCCAGGAGGCAACAGTGAAGTCTCGCTTTCAACTGGCAAACAGCCTTCCTCCTACCCACCTCTCCTCCTTCCCTGGCAGAGGAGAGCCAAATGCACACACAGAGAAACTAGCATGATGACACAGAAATGGGGAGCAATTTCTCATAATGGAGGAGTGCACATTGGGTAAGCCAATTCCTAAAAATGTGAGTTTTAACCAAATTAAAATAAACGGCCACCGGCAGAGAAGTTAAAATAACACCCTCCCAAACAGAAAAATGGGGGGGGGGGCAACAAGTTTTCTTGTATGTCATGTAGCAGCCTTTTAAAAAACAAATTTAATCTTGCTAGACCTGGTTCAAATCCCATTTCTACTGGGACTAGGAACTGGATTTAGGTCAAGGTCTTTACTTGGCATGAGAAGGATGTAAAAGTAGTTGCCAGGTTCCCCAGGGAGAACCTTACAAAGGCTGGCCACTGCAACCCTTAGGAAATTCACAAACAAAGTATGAAGGCAATGGCTTATCACTGCAGGCTGGTGCTGAGTAACTGGTACCCATAGTCACCCTGTCAACCTCTGTACCTAGATATAAATATAAGTATGAACTCCTTAAGGTTGGGTTCATGCACACTTTACATAGGAAAGTCTTTGGTATGAAGTTTAGTGCCTGTTTGGTTCACTGCTGCTATATATTGGAAATAAGTTTTGGTCTAAGACTATGGTCCCTCAATTTTTTAGACCACTGGGGCATCCATCCATATGAGACAGGAGTCCCATGGTCCAGCCAGAGCTGTACAGGACTGGCAGTAGTCTACCTCACAGGATTGCTGTTAAATGCTGACCCCCCACACACACACACACACTGAACTTTGGCCTTTGACAGCCTCCACCAGAAATGCAGTCATAACATTTATTTATTTATTTATTTATTTATTTATTCAATTTATATGCCGCCCAAACTACCCAGAGGTCTCTGGGCGGCTTACAATAATGAACCTTATTTTGCCATCAAAAGACACTTTTTAAAAAAATCAACACTGAATACTTGAAAAGAAATACCTCCAAGCAAGTTGTCCCTAAAAGGAACTATTACATATGCCAAAAGTGAGCTCAGATTATAGAATTCTGAGACAAAGCATGGCTCCTGAGAGATAAGAAGAAAAAAGCACACTAAGAAAAATATTTAGGAAGGATTAAAAAAAAACCCACCTAGAGGAGCAACTCCCTCCCCATCCTGGTCAGAGCTGAGGGTGCTAAGTACCCACAGAATGAGAAGTATCAGTTGAAGGAATTGTTAGAAAACTGATTATGGTGGTTACAGGAGGAAATGGAATGGGATGTTCTAAAAGGTGGCACAGTTCGCTGGAACACTGCAGAAAAGCACTTCATACTGTGGCATATTTTGCTAAAGGTTCCCTTTGTCTCTCTTAATACTCACCTGATTTGTCTATCCTGTGTAAAAGTGGTAATGGCAGCATTCTGGTTATTATTCTGCTGTAAAGTAGAAGGAATTTGAACCACATTGCCTGCAGCCGGCTGGGAAATCACCATAGTGTTATAAAGTGGGGTGGGCAGCGTGTTCTGAGACTGAGAAGCGAGAGTTGTCTGTTGACTGTGGCCACTGAGAATGTTTTGTTGACTATGCTGCAGAAAGATAATTTTTTTTAAGAAAATAGGACTATTCAGCATGAATGAACAGATCTAAACCACTCCAAATACTACAACTGCTGTGTAATATAGATTAAATAAAAACTACAGAGTACTGAGTAATATGAGTTAAATAAAAATGCTAATTATTATTTAATTATGCTGTGTAATAACACTTGTTAGTTTAGATGTCATTATAAACAGATATAAACATCTAGAAACAGAAGTTCTGTCATAAAGGCACAATCCATGTATGTACTCTGCCCTAAGACTGACAAAAGTTTAGATTGTAACTTGTTAAGCATCACCTTCATTTTAATGAACAAAATGAAAAGGACTACAGTATTTATTTTGAAATAATGGGTCATCATAAGAAATATATTTGGGGAATGAGAGGCAAAATGTCTTCAAAAGATGCAGAGATAGCAACTGAAATGACCAGTATTGATGAGGTGTCAGAGTTCATCTTGATCATCTGACTGTACAACCGATATATGCCCAGACATAATATCACTACTTACATATTCAATTGTCTTGCTTTTATTATACTGATACAGTGGTGCCTCACAAGACAAATGCCTCGCAGGACTTAAAACTCGCAAGACAAATGGTTTTGGCAATTTTGGGGGGGGGGGGGGCGCTGACGACTCGCAAGACAAATGTTCCTATGGCCGTGCTTCGCAAGAAGAATGTTTTCCGGTTTTTTTCCTGCCTCATGTTTGCTGATTTTTAAACGTTTTCCTATGATGTTTTAGAAGTTAAAGTTTTTTGATTGAAAATTTTTAAATCATCTGCACAATATGTATGGCTTTAAAGAGCACTTAATAACCCTTTGTAAACCAAATTTGACTTTGTTCTGACTTTTTTTGCCCATAGGAACACATTAATTAGATTTCAATGCATTCCTATGGGAAAACGCGTTTCGCAAGAAGAATTTTTCGCAAGCCAACATTAACCGCGGAATGAATTAAATTCGTCTTGCGAGGCACCATTGTATTTTGAAATAATTCCATTTTTAAAAACAAAGTGCTGGCAAACTATTTTTTTCCTTTTAAAGAAATCTGAAATTTATCACTTTAAGTCAAGGAGAATACAGATCCAAAGTTATCATATCAGGATATTAAACTCTCCCAGAGTAACTAGGTTAGTACAATCACACAATTCTCTCACAGTTCTTCAAGTCCAGGTTTTGACAGGTTCAGAATGTATACTCATCTGCCAACATCTGGACAGTTCAATGCAGATAAAGGCACAAACTCTGCCCCTTCCCTGTAGTTTCCCACTGACTGATCCTATTGAGGAAGGTGGAAATGTAGCTCCTATTTCTTTCTCTTTGGGGGTTTCTGAAATCCATCTCTAGGTTATATGATATGCTCTCCTTTAAAAACTGCCATAAGTAAAGGAGAAAGAATACTGACAACTGCATGATGTGTCTTTAAGGTGCCCTAACAATGAAGAGAATTAAATAATTTTCCAGGCTTTGGGAAGCTTGATTTGACAAAAGTTTGTTATTTACAACTGAACACACAGTTCCAATTAAAAATTGTGTTTACAAGCTATAACAAATAAGATGGATTTTTTTCCAATGAAGCAAGCACATAGCAGTATAACACCTTCAGGATTTCTCTTGAAAGTAATAAATACCTGTGCTGTAGTATTTTGTAGGGGCTGCTGCTGTATCATGTGCTGAGTACCAATATGCCCAGTGTTCATGCCACCTTGGATCTGATTAGTTTGAACAACCTGACCTTGCATGTTTAGTGGTGTAATCTGTTGAATATTTGAAGGGTTTCCAGAAGTCAGCTGGACAGATCCAAAGTTTAATCCAGGAGTAGACTGCTGTAAGAACATCTTTCAGAGAACAGAACACATGCTAGTGCTTAAAATACTAAGGAGCATTCAAATGAAACAAATTCATTTCATTTTGTTTTGTTAACCAAATCTTTAATGTTATGGGTAAAAAAATTTGTGCTATTCGTTTGTGTAATTTTACTGCTTGTCAGAAACAGCTTTATTAAACCAACCGATATATCATGCTTAGCCTGCCACACTTTACGCATCTATCTGGAAGTGAATCTCACTGAATGCAAATAACAGCTCTTTCTGAATAAATGTTTATAGAATTTTGCTTTTTTTCCCTGGCAAATGTCATATACAGTGGTGCCTCGCTTAGCAATCGCTCCGTTTTACGGCGAAATCGCTTAGCGACACTGTTTTTGCGATCGCAAAAGTGATCGCTTTGCAATGTTTCCTATGGGGAAAATTCGCTTTGCGATGATCGCGGGGAAGCGATAATCAGAAAGCCCCCGTTTTCGACCAGCTGATCGGCAGTTCCAAAATGGCTGCTGGGAAAAAATGGCCGCCCGCTGTTTTGCCTCGCTTTAGAGGCACCAAAAATGGCCACCACAATGGAGGATTTTCGCATAAGGTTAGTTTTTAAGCCCACAGGAACGCATTAAACGCGTTTTAATGCATTTCTATGGGCTTTTTAAAATCGCTTAGTGATGTTATCGCTTAGCAGCGATTTTTGCTGCACGGATTAGCATCGCTAAGCAAGGCACCACTGTACTGTAAAATGCAGCATGCTTTAAACTTCTGTCTAATTAATGGCAAAACATACAATAGAGTTTTTAGAAGAACAAAGTATATTAGTTACCAATATAAAGGATGCCAATGAAATATGATGGCCACTATTAGTGAAGACAAAAGTAAATGCTACAGCATTAAAATTTTAAGTTAATACTTATTCATTGAATTAAAAAAATCATTTCTCTTGCCATGCTAGCATTTGATCAGCTGTACCTGGAGCCCTTGCCCATGGACCATTTGGAGTTGTTCCTGAATCTTACGCAGCTCCTCCTGTTGACGATGAATGTTTGCTTCTATCATTCGTGTTCTTTGTTCCAATTGGTCCTTTAAATGTTGCATAGCTCCCAGTTGAGCAGAAAACTGAAGCATAGGCTGAAAAGTAACATATAAGCAAAAAGCAAGGAAAAAAATCTGAATCAGTAACTAGCACGCTATCAGAAAAAGAATTATCAACTGCTATAAACATTCTGCTATCAACTTTCTGCAACCTGAAATAATTATATGTAAATTAAAGTCACAAGTTGAGGTGTCTAACAAGGATTGTGCTTTTGAAAGCCTTTAGCATAGAACACGTTGATTACTTGAGAAGAATATTACAATAAACTGCAAGAAAATTGGATGTACTAAATTAAGAGAAAAGGAAACACATGATACAAGGTTATTATAGAAGGGACTCTCTTTTCAACTTCCAATTACACAAATCCAAGTTGACTCAGAGGGAAAGGACAGAACTCCCAAACAATCCTTGTTTAAATAATAGAGCTAGTAAGGTTTGTGCTGAAAAATACCTTATCTGTTATGTATGGGATGAAGATGCAGCTAAAAACATGTCCTTGTGGATTTGGAACATTTTTCCAATAAAGGAAGTTATTAGGGATTCAATGCTAAGATGCTCTTGGCCAGTAACCTGCAGTACCCATCTATCTGATGGTTTAAAAGAATTTGCATGAGATTTTTTCTCTCTTTTAGTGTATCTTGGCATTCTATTCAATGAAAACCAAAAATATCATTTTACCATACTTGAATAGTGCCATATTCAGAGCTGGCTTGGTGAATTTGTGTAGAAGTAACCAGACATACCTACAGAGGTACTAGCTGAATCAGGACTATTTATAATCTTCAATGAAACCACTTTACTGAGTCATGTTATACATCCAGACCCCTAGCAAAATTATGTGTTAGCAGTGACTTACCAAGTTTTAAGTAAGGTCTGGTTATTTAAAATAGCCTGGGTTAAGTAATAATATACTATATGTAATTTCACTAAAATATTAGTGATTTTCTATTTTATGTAAACTCTGGAAAGGTAAGCAGCACCAGCAATGTATTTTGAGATTTTTCAGAAAATGTTTATTCCACAGACCAAATAATATCTTTATACTACTCTCATACTCCTTACATGTGCTAAAATAATGACAAAATTCAAAATTTACAAAGCCTGATGAGAATCCGGTTTCTAAACTCCTAAGAATACAGAAATCATACGTGTTTTAAATAACAGAATCAAAACATAAATGACAGATAACCAAGGTTTCCTCTAAGGTATATATATGGCTGTGTGAGCACGAATGACGCCAAACACATCCCCCCACCACCACAGGGCTCCTCCTTCTCCTCTGCACACCCACAGCAACAGTTTCCAGTCCCTTTGATTCTAGTTGTAACAGAACCCCATGGGGGGGGGGAGCAGAGTCATGGCTATGAGGGATGGAGCCCTGCCCAGCAGGGCTGAAAATTAGACAGAACACTGCAGATAACTATTTTCATCTAAACAGGATTACAGGATTTATATAAAACTGCCTGGGTTGATTGCCTAGTTAGAATGGAATTTCTAATATATATAAATAAATTCCATTTTAACCAGGCAATCTACATTATTATAATTTTTAAAATATAAGTTCTGTTTTCTGAATCAATGATGTTGAATCCTGGCCAAAAGCAAAGATTAAGTCCTATATCAATTAATCTGATTTTTATGTTTTTGGTTGCTTGCATCACAATGTTCGTTCAGATTTAATTGTTACCTGAGTCATGCCTTGTTGAATCTGTAAAGTTGCAGGCTGAGACATCATTGGTTGCGCTAATGGTTGTCCAACAGGTTGTGAATTTAAAGACTAGGATTTAAAAACATACGTGCATGACATAATTAGCAAAGCCAATTTCTATCATAGATAATTAATGTTTGTCTCCATGACATTCAGTGCCAAGGTACAGTTTAGGGAAACTGAAACCCAAATGAAATTTTCCTTTCCTCCTGTAACATTAAGTAGAAAGCAGTAAGATGCTGACATGCAGTTTGGGTCACTTTGTACCATTTGATGCTTCTAAGTTTTTTGCTTTTTATTTTGCCCTGGAATATACATATTCATACCAACGATTCTACACACAAGATACTGTGTACAAAGGTAGACAAAGCAAGAGCCAAAGAAGAAGTCTGAAATAGCTCCCTGCTCCAATATGCCACCTTTTCTTGCTTATGTGGAACAAACTGGCCTTTTATAAGCTGGCGCATACATTCTGCCACTGGCTATAAGGTTACACTGTACAAAAAAGATATGGAATGTGAAAACAGATTACTTATTTGTAACTGTGGTTCTCCAAGTGGTCATCTATGAACTCATACTAGTGGATGAAATATCAGGTTCATAAGCAGAATATTCTAAATACTCATTAGCTATATGCAGTAATTAGGCCTATGTTTATTTCAAGGTAAAAATTCCTCCAGGAAACAGAAAACAGACACCAGGTCTGAGCAAAGATCGGGGGTGGGGAAGAGAGACAAGTGGTGTGGGTTTTGTTTTGTTGTTTTGTTTTTGTTTTGTTTTTTGTTTTGAAGATTTGGGTTCAATTAAAAGTGGGGGAAAGAGTACATGAAACTAAATATAATCATGAAAGAAGATAGCAGATTAATCACGTATGTTAATGTAGGAAATATTGACAGCTTTTGTCTTTGAAGCTTGTGATGAGAGATGGGCTTGGTAGTTGTGAAGAAAATAACAGTGGCATCAGTGAATAATAACAGAAGTATTATATTTGGTAATGACTTAAGAAACCAAGACTTATATTCAATCCATTTATATGGGTGTCCATCATGTGTACAAATTTTATCTCAGCTATTTCCCTCTGTATTTTTTATTTGTAATGATTCTGTTCGAACCTAGTGATTTTTAAATCTTCCAGAGTGTCTGGGTAGACTGAAATAGTTGAAGACAGGTTACTGTGTATTGTTGTTTCTGATGTCAGATTTGTGGTTGTTGATCCGTTTCTGTAGAGATTGTCCTGTCTGTCCTATGTAGAGTGCAGAGGGGCACTTTGGGCAAAAGATGGCATAGATCACATAAACTGAGGAACAAATGAAGGTGCCTGTGATATTGTGTGTGGCATTGTGAGGTCCCGTGACTATGTTGCCAGAATAGATGTGTGGGTACAGTTGGCATGTGGGTCTGTGTCAGGATTTAGTCCCCCATCTGTATTGTTGTTTTGTGGTATATTGTGTGTTAGCATTTGCTTGAGGTTGGAGGGTCTCCCACCAAGGGCTTTGGAGAGTGAAGTGTTCTTGTTGAGGATGGGCTGGAGACCACTTAACATGCATGTGAGTGGTCTCAATTGTGGACTGTGACAACTAGCGGTGTTCTGTCATTTTGTCTTCTGGGTCTTTCTTGCCGTAAGTTACTTCTAGGTATGCATCTTGCTTTGTCGATTTGTTCCTTGATCATATGGGGTGGGTACTGTAGTCCGAGGAGTGCCTTTTGTAGATCCCTGACTTTGGAGTTCCTGTCTTGTGGGTCAGAGCAAATGCAGTTGTTTCTTAGGGCTTGGATGTATGGATTCTGTTCTGTGTTCAGAATGGAAGCTGGAAGACTGCAAGTAGGTATATCAATTGATGGGTTTCCAGGACAGTGTGGTGTTAAGATGTCCATGTTGTAGTTTAACCATAGTGTCTAGAAAATGCACCTGCTGCATAATTGTTCCAGATTGGGGTTGATGTTTGGGTGGAAGTTACTGAAATCCTGTTAGAATTTTTCTAGATTCCTTTCCATGGGTCCATATTAGAAAAATGTCACCAATGTACCTCACATAGAGGAATGGCTTTTATGTGCAGCAGTTAAGAAAGCATTGTTCCAGGTCTGCCATGAATATGTTTGCATATTGTGGGGCCATGCGGGTCCCCACTGCAGTTTCATTAATCTGGCGATAGGTTTTATTGTTAAAGATGAAATAGTTTTGTGTGAGTACAAACAGAGAGGTGATTATGTGAGTTTCCTCCTTGTTTTGGATGGTGTTTGTGATAGCTTGTAGTCCATCTTTGTGTGGAATGTTAGTATAGAGTGCCTCTACATCCCCTGTAGCTAGGACGGTGTTATCAGGAAGATTGTGTGTGGAATGATGCTTCCTTAGGACATCTGTGGTATCTCTTATGTGTTGTTGTTGTTGTTTAGTCATTAAGTCATGTCCAATCCTGTCTTCCACTGCCTCCCAGAGTTGGGTCAAATTCGTGTTGATAGCTTCAATGACACTGTCCAAAAATCTCGTCCTCTGATGTCCCCTTCTCCTCTTGCCTTCACACTTTCCCAACATCAGGGGCTTTTTCAGGGATCTTCTCTTCTCATGAGATAGCCTCAGCTTCAGGATCTGTCCTTCCAGTGAGCACTCAAGGTTGATTTCCTTCAAAATGGATAGGTTTGTTCTCTTTGCAGTCCAGGAGACTCTCAAGAGACTCCTCCAGCACCACAATTCAAAAGCATCAATTATTTGGCGGTCAGCCTTCTTTATGGTCCAGCTCTCACTTCCATACATCACTAATGGAAAAACCATAGCTTTGACCATGCGGACCTTTATCGGCAAGGTGATGTCTTGGCTTTTTAAGATCCTGTCTAGGTTTGTCATTGTTTTCCTCCAAAGAAGCAGGCATCTTTTAATTTCGTGGCTGCTGTCACCATCTGCAGTGATCATGGAGCCCAAGAAGGTAAAATCTGTCACTGCCTCCATATCGTCCCCTTCTATTTCCCAGGAGGTGGCAGGACCAGTGGCCATGATCTTAGTTTTTTGATGTAGAGCTTCAGACCATTTTTTGCACTCTCCTCTTTCACCCTCATTCAGAGGTTCTTTAATTCCTCCTCACTTTCTGCTTGCATAACTAAGTGGAATTGTTGTAAGTGGTGTAGATCTCGAGAAAGCAAGAACAGAAAGAGCAGATTGCGTTGAAGGAGTCATGATGGATGCAGAAAAAAAGGCGAAAACTAAAGTTTTATATCACAATAATGTAAACTGTAATGGACAGGAACACAAATGAGAAGGGGAGGAAATTGTTTAGAGAGCATAGAAAAAAATGGACGAGAATTTTAAAAACACTGCCTCAGTAGGGGACAAAAGGAAATTGAGACACAGAAGGAACAGGTATAGATATATGCTACAGAGTTTGAAGAGTCACACTAAATTGCATCAACACAGCTTTTAAAAGTTTTATAATTTTCTGCACATGTGAAGGAAAGCTGATTAGTATGGTTTCAGAGAGACTAGAATGAAAAACAGTATAGTGGTGCTCCGCATAGCGACGATAATCCGTTCCAGAAAAATTGTCACTATCAGGATTCGTCGCTATGCGCAAAGAAAAAGCCCATAGGAACGCATTAAACCACGTTTAATGCGTTCCTATGGGCTTAAAACTCACCGTTATGCGAAAATCCTCCATACGGCTGCCATTTTCGCTGCCCGGTATGCGAGGAATGGGCGCGAAAACACTGTGGGTGGCCATTTTTTTTCCGGTGGCCATTTTGGAACCGCCAATCAGCTGTTTTTAAAACATCGCAAATTAAAACATTGCAATTAAAAACATTGCAATGCGATCGCTTTTGCGATCACAAAAAATCTGTCGCTATGCGGATTCGTCGTTAACCAAGGCACTCGTTAAGTGAGGCACCACTGTACTTGTATATAACTATGTACATATCTACTTGTTAGGAATACTTACCAGCTAAACTGATATGAAATGAAAAAGTTATTTTCTTAGAAATTACCTGATTACCAAGCGATGCCCTCCTTTGTGCAGATTTTTCATGAGTGGATAAATTTTGCCTTGGAGGAGTGCTAGTATCCATTGTCATCTTTGTTGGTGTTGCTGAAGCCAAACAAGGATACTTTTACATATCGTCATCTCCAACATTCTGAATGTGCACATATATACTTGGACCAAGCAATTAATTTAACAAAGTAAATCTAGATCTTTGAAAAACTATTTTATAGTAAATTAAATTTATTAATTATACTTTTGTAATCACATGGGTTCAAAATTTAATTATCATAAACAGACATAAACAAAGACAATAAACTTATGCATAACTAGTTTTCATTCTAAACACTCACATGAAGGATCTGAGACTGCAGTATGGGAAGATTTCCTTGAACTTCTTGAGGAGGCAGAAGGTGTTGGGCTATGATCAAATCTCTCCAATGCTTCTTTGAGGCTTACTGTATTTATATGATTGTCAGAACCAGAGTCCTGACTCTGAAAAAATAAACAATGATTTGGCCAGCTAATCACAAGGTTTTAAAAAACTGAGTATGATTTGATGACACATCACAATAATAAATGAATTTCCAGTGGCAATCATAAAATGTTGAAATGTTGTTTGTGATCCTTTTCTATCCTAGTCCTAGAATATAGTCCCAACCAAGTGCTTCTTTTTTCTATTTACCCACAAATTGAAAACTTCAACCTATATCAAAGTTCTAAATGACTCCAAAGATTCAAAAGCAATTTGGGCTCAGCTCCACAGAAAATTCTACATTTGCAAATATTTTATAGTGAATTTGTGAAGCAAAATAATTGAAATCAAGAGGTAGATAATGTAAGCAATCCACCACGTCCTACCTATTTTAGATTACAACTCCCATAATCGCAAAATTATGGAGTGGTGAAACCTGCAAATCAAATCTCCTGGATTACCATCAGGTTGTCAGCTCCCACAACTCTTGGAGTCACTCAGTATAAACTATTTCTATAAGCAGTAGCATTTCGCTACTCTTCTATTTTGAGATGGTACTACTTTTCATTTCATATGATTGCCAGGGTTACCGCAAACCAAAACCCTCAAATGAACCAAGACACATTTGAAACAAAGACGGTGACAGTAGGAATCTCAGTTGGCACCAAACTTTGCAATGCACTGAGCCACCCTGCTTTTAAAAGGGTGCAAGGGAAACTTTGTGCCAGGTAAGTGTGAGAAAAGAGAAAGCAAGGACGCATACCAGTATATATGAATGTTTGAACTGCTGAGTAATGAGAGATGAACACCACCCAAAGCCATGGAACAGAAAGGCTAGTGGGAGTAGCATCCCTACTTCGAAACTAGGTCCCTCATCACATTGGTGCACACATGGGTAGGCTCAAGATTAGACTACTGCAACACTCTCTATATGAGGCTGCCTTATGAGGCTGTCACGGAAACTTCAACAGGTGAAGAACATGGTAGCCAGGTTATTGGACAGAGTTAAAAAATATCATCATATCACCCCAATTCTGGCTGCCTTACATGGGTAACCTTTCCATCTCTGTGCCAGCTTCAAGGTGATGGTTCTAACTTAGGAAGAGGTAGCTGTGTTAATCTGTGCAAGCATTATCAGGCAAAATCCAAAGAAACAAAACAAAACAAACTGAGATTCCTACTGTAATAGTTAGTCTTTAAAGTGCCACATTTTTATCTTTTTTCTGTTTGGTTTGGTTCAAACTTACAAAGCCCTAAATGGTTTGGGACCTCAGCACTTGGCAGAACGTCTACACCTAACTGGATCTGCCCGTTCTACATGAACATCCCAAGCAGGCCAGCTGAGGATGCTAACCCTGAGCAAGGCCTGGTGGGAGATGAAAACTGGGCCTTCTCAGCTGCTCCTCAGCTGTGGAATGAATTCCCCCTGCAATTCATCTGGTCCCTTCACTAGTAACTTTTAAAAAGTCACAAAAATTCTTTTATTCAGGCAGGCATTCCAAAACGTTATACCTGCAGAGTCAGCTGAGCTTAGTTAGCCTAATTTGATCAAGTCCACCATTTAAAATACTTATTTCTGTAAATGTGTCTTAATGCTTTTGATTGTATTGTTTATTCATATTTTATAATTTTTATTTCTGGTCTGTCAAATTAATATTTTAATTATGTTGTTGTGTTTGCTGTATACCGCCCAGAGTGGCCCTCAGCAAGATGGGCAGTATGAAAATTAAACAAACAAACAAATAAGAAAGCAAGCAGGCAAGCTTGAGCTAGGTACTGTAGTTCTGCTATGTATATGCATATAAAAATATCTCACTCTACTCTCACATTCACTTATTTTGTGTGAACATTTCACATTCTGAAATTCCATATTTGTTTTAGAAATGTAATGTAACTATTAAGATACAAGGAAAAGAACCAAAATAAGAAAACATACTTTATCTGCTGCTGTCTCTGGCACAGACTCTTCAATACCAAGTTCACGCCGCCTTTCTGCTCGAACCTCTGCATAACTACAGACAACAACCATACATTCCAATGGATTATCATATCAAATTGTTTTAACTGCAACAGCTCTAAATGGACAGTCCTGTTAGTACTGGGACTTCCTTCATATCCTCACTGCAGCCCTCTGCACCATTTGAAAATTTGCTCCAGAGCCATTCATGACTTTTACAAGTGGGGATTTAGAGTGCATTAGAGACAGCAAGGGACGAGGGATTAAGAGTCTAGTCTATTCATTGCAGGAGCCCGGGGAGATATTCAGATATTTTCTTTTAGGATTTCTGACAGGTAACTTTCCAATTGCACTAATGGAGCTGCTTCTATTAATAGAAGTACATATTTTAATCTTCTGAGCCCTTAGTTTTAACTTGCTCAGAAGACTTCAGTCGTTCCTTGGCTATCCTCCTAATACTTTACAAAACTATCAGAAGCATAGTTGTAAAATTTGTTGCAAACTACTGAAATTGAAAAATCATGCAGAATTCTCTTACCTTACTACTGTGTGTGTACATACGATGAACTCTGGTCTAGAATTCCACTGATGGTAAGTGATATAGTAATGAGTCTGCAACCAAATCCACTGTTGCCCCTTTGTGAGGAATCTATAATAGCAGGACTTCCCTTTTCCGTACTGCATTACTACAGTATTAAACAACAAAATGTTACTTCAAAACATCTGCTTAAAAACTCTAAGATACAGATTTAAATAAAAGTACCGATTTCAACTCATACAAAGTGTCCTTCTATTATTATTAGAAACACTCTGGTGCTTATTGTATCAGAAGACAATAGCCAAGATCCCAAAAATTACTTCTGACACTTTTAATGTTACCAAGCCATCGTTCTTGTCTGTTGACGTAATGCAGAATTCCAATTATATTTCCACATTTTAAGGGTACACAAGTTATTGTGTGTGTAAATTTTACTTTGCTTCATCCAAACCAGTGGCTATAACACAGACATGTGGCTCAGAAAGGGACAGTTATGAGCACGTTATGTTAAAAACTATTATTTAATTTCCAGTAAAATGCTTTTTATATTTAAATTTTGCTATAAGTGATTACATAGGTTTTAAATCATTTCAATACTAAGTAAAAGATGAGCAAAATATTTATGCTAAAGCATTTTAATTTAAGCACAATTTCATAATAATATGAAATAATAATATGAAATAATAGTTCAGTATTTCATAATACTTTAATTTTACAAAACATTGAAGGCAAAAATGTATTTTTGCATGAATTAGAAGTCCAATTAAAAATTAATACACTAATAAAATGAGACCTGTCAGGAAGTATAACAGTGAAGGAACATCAAAGCAGCACATGGCAACAGGATTACCTATTTGATAATGACATGTCATTTGGAAACACTACGGCAATTCATGCTTGCCAAGAATGCACTACATTTGCATCATTTCCAGGAAATCTGACTTTCTAACATTTGACATGAGACAGAAGAATTACAAAGAAAATTCAGAATAATATGATGATAGCTGTCAGAGAAATCTGGAAAAAAAACCTATGACTAGAACAGGAACTGACTGACTAGAACAGTATAAAAATATAAAAAGCAGGTGTAAAGATAGTGTGTAAGTACCTGCTATTTATATTGGACAAAGTCCTATTGAGCTTTTATGCCAGTAGAACTCATTAAGTGTAGATCTCATTGGTGAACCAATGCTATAAGGCAGGGGTCTCCAAACTATGGCGCATGGGCCACATCCGGCCCACCTTGCCGTTTTATCTGGCTTGTGCAGGGGGTGGAGAGGTGCAAGCTGGCAGGCAGGCAACCACACACACATTCCTTCAGCCCTCATATATGTGGAAAATATAAGATGTGGCCCTCACACTCAAAAGTTTGGAGACCACTGCTATAAGGTACCTCGTTGAAGCATTTGCTATTGTGCACCAAGTTGCAAGACCTGGTGCAGAACAGCAACAAATGCCTATGCTAACTTCTTAATTTGCAACAATTCACCAGTTAGATTTATTAGAGTGGCAAGCTTTTGGCCACTTAGTTACAGTACTACTTTTGATGAGATGATGCTCAAGATGGCTTGCAAAAATTATCTGCCATCTTTTGCAAATGAACCAGACACATGGACATAAGCAGCAGTGACCACAATTATTCCCCAGGTGAGTCTGAAGACTTAATCATGACAAGTGAGGTTTTTTTCCTTGAACAAAGACTATTGTGATATTTCACAAAATGCTTTTAATTTCAACTGTCACAATAGTTTGCCATGTAGCACAGGAGCTGTTCTTACTTCAAACAGGCCAGATGCTACATCATCAGAAAGGTTTACCATCTAATGCTCAAGATATAGTTTGGGTTTATATAACTTAATATCACATTTACTTACAGTGTTCATGACATTTTGCCAGATTTTCTAGGTCATCTACATGATAATAATCATATCCTGATGTCCCCAATACTTCAAAGGGTAAATAACCTATTATTGGTGGTGCCCTGGATAATGACACAAGAGTTGTTAGTCTATGCCTCAGAAGAGGAGGGAAAAATGTCATAATAATTCTTATATTTGTGCACATAATGACATACAATGTATTCAATAGAAAAAGAAAAATTAATTTCTTCCTATAATCAGCCAATGTCAATTAGTTGCCACTAACCGTAACTGAATGCTACCATTTAGTACTACATTGTAAGAAATGGCACCTGTGATCCAAGAAAAGGAACTTCCATTCTAAGCTATGTCTAGAGGTGAACTCTTCATTGGGTTCTTCAACAGTGCTCATTTCCTAAAAAAATTAAAAAAATGTAAGTCTCTCAGAACTGCTCTACTCTAATTTAAAACTCCTTCTGAAATCCAGATTCCAAACAATTAAATTAACATGAATGTTACATGCAAACAATTTCTTATTTTACTGTTTCATTGCTGCTTTAAAGACGAATAACTCGCCACTGTAGATCAACATGCTCTACACCTGTTTTATCAGCATGGGATTTGCAAACTCATCAGCATATCAACAATATACACAAAACAAAACAAATGCAAAAAGAAGAAGAAGAAGAAAAAGATGAGGGAAACATTGTGGCCCCTTAAAGATTTTTATTTTATCTCAGATGTTTCCCTCTGGATTCTTTTCTTCTCCAGATTGGAACTTTCAGAAACGAAAGTTGAAGTAAGGAAAAAGAAAAAGAAAGTAAAATAAAGAACAAGAATTCAGAGTGGAAACAGCCAAGATAAAATATACTGTATACATATGAATAATACCTATCTCAATGGATCAAATATTAGCGAAGGGTTCATAAGCCATTCCCAAATGTGAAATACTACAATATTTATGTTGTTATCTGCTATCATTTTCTTCCCCAACTACCCACAGCCACCATTACAGAAACAGCTTCAAAGATAAGGCCAGTGAAGGCTTTTAATTGAAATAACATCAACTGTAGGTCCTGATGGCAATTTTAATTGTATTTCAATCATTTTATCTTTTATTGTATTTTAATTGAATTGTAATTGTTGTAAGCTGCCCAGAGACCTTTGGGTAGAGTGGGCGGCATATAAGTTAAATACATAAATAAATAAATAACTGATTACCACATGTTCCTTCTGTTGTTGTTTCCTTTAGCCTCTAATCAGTTGCTGTTAACAGAACAAAGCTTTAAGAGAAAAGAACTGAATGATCAAATACGGGTCTTAAATCACTGCTTGGTGTGAAATGCAACGTGGGTCTACCACAATTACCTCTTTATATTAAAGCCCAGTATGAAGGTTTTGCCATATAGTCTCTTTATTTTCAATTAGAGATGGGGATATTCATATTTGTATACAAATATCCTCGCACAGGTAGCATTAACGAGGGTACCGCCCCATGGGGCTGGATGGTACACTCACCGATCTGACACAGATGCGATTCTACCAATGGCTCCACAGGGTGCGATCTGCTCGCCACTCCTGGCAGGAGGACAAGCCTTGCTGAAGGGTCGAAGAGTGGCGAGTGGATTGCACGCTGTGGAGCCATTGGTAGAATCGCTCCATCCACGTCAGATCGGTGAGTGGACTGTCTGTGTGGGGATATTCATATATAAATACCTCTATCTCTATTTTCAATCATGTCTGAAGAAGTGGACCTGTTCCACGAACGCTCACATTAAAATATAGCACTTAGTCTTTAAGGTGCCACAACATCTTTGGATTCCTTCTTTCCCTTTTGTTTGGTGTTTCTTGTTGATATGCTTGCACAGACTAACATGGCTACCACTTCAAAAATTATCAACATATGAATCCCACACAAAGTACAACAGAGAAACAGGCACTCTCAGTATACTGTCTTCCTCTCCACACCTGGAGATGGAGTAGTTGGCAGGGAAGGACTTTATTTACTATTTTCAACAGCGTTTTAAATGTCTTAATGTTTTAAAATAGGAAATCCTTTAAAATTAAACTTCAGCGAATTTAACTTTGCACATGAAATGTCACAAAACATGTTTAGTTTCTCTTTTACACAGAAGACACTGAACATCAAGCATGAGAGGGCAGAGCCCTCAGATTGATTCTCCCTACTCCTGAAAACAGGTGATTATTTTAAGTGCCAACCATCTAAACATCTGTTGGAGATATGGGCTAGGCTGTATCTATAATATCACACTAATGAAACAGTGACAGAGGCTGAAAGTGAATGTTTTTGATCACAAAACACACAGTCTAGGTAATAGTTTATAAAAGAAATCTATCCTGGAACAGAGCACCTTCCCACTGGAATAGTGTTACTTACATTACCATTTATTAAATAAGCTTACATTATGTTAAAAACAAAATAAAAGACAGATTTGAAAGAGATAAATCTAACATACCTTAATAAACTGAGGTGTAGCTAACCTAACTGTAGCTACAAAGCAAACTCTGTCTTCATAAGATGGTCTATGAGACCTCTGTATGGTTTCTTCATAACCATTATGTGCAGAGTTAGGCACTAAGGATGAGAAACAGGAAGGAAAATTACTAGTTTCCAAGGATGACCTATAACCACATATTTTATTAACAATCCAAGGGATGCAATCCTGTTGCATAGGTTATGCTTGTAGAAGGGTGATGACAGTGGGTGATTTTTTGTTAATTCTACTTCTGCCTTGCAGCTTTTTTTACTCCTATACAATCTTTTCTATCACATGGAAACTGGGAACTGCAGGACAGAGGAAGGCAGTCTTTACCTAAAATCAGTGCCACCTGATGACATCACCAGCAGGATCAGATGCTCAGTAAAAATGTCTTCCTCCAGTCCTGTGGCTCCCACAGCTTCCACATGGTGAAAGGGATTATGCAGAAGTCAGAAAAGCAATGTGACAGAGGTAAAAAAATTCAATTTCCAGAAGTCACTCCCTCTTCTAGAGACAGTTATACCAACAGGATTCCACCACCATATAAAAACGCAATTAAGAAGAAATATAAAACCAAGCTTCTTCTAACAATGGGAACCTAACAGCAGCATGATAAACTAATTAATATGTATAGCTGTGAAATTATAATTTATACAATTGTAACTATACAAGTTTAAGGTTTATACAAGTTTACAGTTTATAAAATTACATTTTATGTAAGCACACGTTTATATGTTGCCATCTATCTGTTCAGTTCAACATCACATACATTCCATATAGCTATCTTCCAGAAACAGAACACTCTCAACATTCTATCCACTCACACAAAAAAATTAATATTTAGGGTATACGTTTAACTTGAACTTTAAATCAAGTAAAAATACATTGGAGCCTTCCAAAGGTTTTCCTTTAGAAAGGCACAATAAAGCAAATATTTTAGGGATCAGATAAAAAAAGGTGGTGTACCACGTCTGGAGAGCTCTCTAGCCTTTCTTTCCCCCTGCTATAGCTGTTTGGTTTTGCACCAGTGTTGCTTAATGTCGTTTTTACAGGTAAGATTAGTAGTTGCTTAAAGGAGATGGCCTTTCTAGTGCACTGTATTCTTTCCAGTTGGGTTGGTCCCTATCCATTCCTGCTGCTTTATTTACTTTGCCAGAACCACTGCTGTTTTATGTCTTTTTATTTTGAGTTAGGTCACATTTTTCTAGGCCTTCTGCTTGCCTGCTGTTAGTACCGCCATTCGCCATGTTTTCGTAAGTTTCTCGACTGCTTCTGCTGGTCTGCCTACCTGCCATCTATTGCAACCTACCTGTTTCATGCCTGCAGAGAAGAGAATGAGCCTGGTATCTGACTTCTAAGCTGGGGCAGCACCTAGCTTTTCTTCTCATGAACTGAGTTTGCAAAGCAACCACTTCAATCCAACATAAGACAACACTGCTACACCACCTTAGCCAGGGTGCTAGCCTCATGAGTTGCTTTAGAATATGGTAGAAATAGGGGAGATGGCAAAGGAAAAGCACAATGAGAAATAGCTCTTTAGAATCCTCTGCTTTCAAGGGAAAAACTGTACACAGACCTGACACTGAATTTGCAAAGCACCCCTTCAATAAATTTCTTTAAAAAACAACTGCAAACAGCAAGCTTACTAAAGAACAGCACAAAAAAACACAGCAAGGAAATGCAATCCAAGTAAGCTACATGTAGTGTGCCTGCAGAAAAAACACAATTCATCTGTTTCTACTTTCGTTAACCCTTCATATTAACAAAATTAACCCTGTACAAACAGCATTTTTAGAAGAGGCAGCCATGTTAGTCTGTGCTAGCATATTAGACAAAAACAAAGGAAAAATTAAAAATAAAGAAAACAAAAATGTTGTGGCACTTTAATTAAAACTGTATTTTAATATGAACTTTTATGGACAAGGCCAGTTCCACTGAGGACTTGATCCAGAAAAATTCACATTAAAATACAGCAGTTAGTCTTTAAAGTGCCACAACATTTTTGTCTTCATTTTTATTTTTTCCTTTGTGTTTGCCTGATATGCACTAACAGCATAATCCAATACATGTGCACTCAACAGAATTTACTCCCTGGAAAAAGATCCAAAACTGAGCTGAAAAAGATGACTGCACAGCACTTTCATCTCAGCTATACACTACGATTTCCTTCAGTTAACACCTCAGTTCCATCAAAGCCGGCACCACTTAAATAAGCACTTAAAACATGTCTTGAAAGTACAGAGATTTAGCTAATTAAATATAAAAATACTGGCCTCCATCTATTTAGGCTACTATAAAGTGAACACGGAAATACAGAAATTACTGCACTGATGTATTTCTGTAAGTAGATAGTGGCCAAAATCCAACAGTGAGTTGCAACTAGAATAGGTCCAATGAATCAGTGGTACTTACATAGGTGTTGACTCATCAAATGCCTATTGATTCAATGGGCCTATTCTAGTTGCAACTTACTACTGGATTTCAACCCTTATGTACTTTTGTGTTGTATTGTAATATACTATTATTTATGTCAGCCAGTGCTCCTCTCTGCTATCTTCAAAAGCAAGAAGAATCAGATTGCATACTTCCTTTAGTGTATCACAAATGGATTATAATTTAAAAGCTGGAGGAAAATAATTTATTTAATATAGTATGTGCCATATATAACTTACTGTTACTCAAAGACTTGAAGTTTCCTATACATTTTACATATTCATATGTAGGTGTTTCCTTGGGGTCTATTGTCCCTCGGAGCATATGGCAACAGAACTCTAGTTGATTTTTTGCTGCAATAACAAAGAAATTAAACATTAATTTAACAACACACTCCTATACATTTGATTTAATGACATACTCCATTCACAGTGCAAGAGTCTGGAAGATGAAGGCCAGAATCCCACTGCTGACTTGTGTAGAGGAAATCATACAGGCTGCTAATTGTAGCTGCTCATTAATGAAGTGCCTGCTTACAAGTGTCAGTCAGTGCCAGGGTTCTGGCCATGATGTACAGAAATATATTCCACTCAATCCCACTATTTCTCTAGACGTAAAGCAAAGAATAGCACTTAGATATCCAAAATACTACCATTCAGAAAAGAGGGAGATATAAACAGATATTAATAGGAAATCATATGCTTTGCAGAAGTATAAAAAGTTTTTAAGAAGAGGAGGAGAGAAGTCCACTGAGGACTGGACATGATCAGCAACTATGAAATGCTGGCTGAAATCCTGTTTCTTGGTGTACTAAAAGCAAAGTGTGCTGCTTATATACCACCCTATGGCTCTTAAAGCACTCGCTGGGCGGTTTACAAGCTAATTATGAAGGCTACACATTGTAGTAAGGCTCACTACAGTAAGCCCACTGCATCAGTGGGGATTTGGTAAGTTAATTCTTCCATACATTCCATTGATTCAAACGGGTTTACTCTAGCTATAGCTTACTACACTAAAATAAGGTGCAGATAGAGTAGGCTCACTGGAATCAATGGAACTTAAGCAGGAGTTGACTTATCAAATCATCACTAATTCAATGATTCTACTCTAGTGCACCTTACTACAATAAGCAACAGGATTTCAGATGCTGAGAGACTCCGTGAGGACAGGACTTTTTCTGTGATCAGAAAAACAGCAGGAGGAATGAGATGAAGCATTGTGGAGGGCATGATTCAGTGAAGAACTGAACAGAGGTACTCTACATTGTAACAGTCCACTGAAGATAGCACTTGCTATCTTCAATAGTATCATTTTCATTTACTTGGCATATGAAAATGATTCCTAGAAATTCTTAATGCAATGGAAAAAAAAACAATGATTGTATTCTCATAAAGCTATGTGTTCTAAGACTCTGCCCTCTACTGTTACTACTACTACTATCACCACCATTATTAGTAGTAATAGCATTTCCACCCCACCTTTCCATTATTAGGGAGCACTCAAGATATCTATTAATCATCTTAAAATATAATAAAAACACAAAGCAAAAACAAATTCAACCACAGACTTATAGCATTAAATATGCAAACAGTTAAAATTATCACAACAAATTTAAATAATGCAACTGGTGCAATTTACTACATTAAGAAAAAGGATTTCAGCCAATTTTAACAGATGCATCTTTAAGAAGAAATCAACTGTAGATATGAGGAGTCTTTGTTCCACAATATGGGTGCCACACAACAGAAAGTCCTCTCCCACAAGCCTGTCAAGCAGGACTCTGAAGCTATCACTGTTTTCAAAAAGGCCTTTTTTTGGAAGATGTTAAAATGAAAAAGAGAGCCTCTTAATATATCTTCAGGTGCATAGTGAGGCAAGTGGTCCTTCCACAAACAGGTCTCAAGCCATTTATGATTCTGAAGTACAAAATCAGGGATTTTTGTTTGTTTGTTTAATGAAACATAAAAGAGGCTCTCTTTTTCATGTTTCATGTTTTTTTTAAAAAAAAATCCAAAAGAGAACCTCTAAAACATGACTGATTCCTACTAATGAAAGAGTGACATACAAAAATTTTATAGTGTTTTTTGTTCTTTGTATTTTCTTCTTTCATGCAACCTTTCTTTCATCCTTTGTCAAATCACCCAAGACAGCCAAAAAGAATATCCAGGAGCAGGAATTATTAACCACACAAAGAATAGTCTCGTTTCTGTCATTCCTATGTGCTAGCTGTTGGTGCTGTCTATCTTGGATTATGTTGCCTGCTTGCTTCTGTCCCTTTTGGATCTTTCCTTTTTTATTTTTGTGGCTGGTCTTTGACCGTAATAAAGTTTTATCTATCTTTCCCTTTTTATTTCATGTTTTGGGGATTTCTCTCTCCCCCCCTTTTAGGATTATTTTTGCTGCTGCCTGTCTGTATTGCTTGTTGGTCTCAAAAAAGAGAAGGGAAGGCATCAAGTAGTAGCAGGGAAGAAAAATTTCCGGATGTTATAGTTGTTTTGGTTGAGAGGGCTTTCATTAGATTTTTTTTGCCTTTATTTGGCTCCTTGCTTTTCTTGGGGAGAGTGGGCTGTGTATGTGGGGTACATTTTTGTCTTTTTGTTGCTATTTATACCTTGTAGAGACGCTTTCCGTGTTTGAGTTATTATTTAAATTGCTCTTTAGCTGATTTACAGAGTATTTATTCTGCTAGAGGAGTATATTTTGGTTGATTGGAAGGGGGACTGCTTTGTGTTGCTATTGCTTGCTTTGAATCAGTGGAGTGACTGGGCTGTGCTGGGTGGGTAGCACTGAATTTACACTGTTTTAAAAGCTTCATTGCTTTTAGAACTGGCTGGTGAGTGAGTGAGATTTTCCTCCCTCTATGCATAGGACTGGTGGTGGTCGTGTATCCTGGCTGGAGGAGCACCTTTGTGTGGCCTCTGATGGTGATATGTACAACTTCTGGACATTGCCAGAAGTTTCATCTGTAAACCAGTGCCTGCATAACCCTGGTGATACTTTTTCTTTCTCATGCATTGTTGCCTGCTTTTATGTACAGTAGGCACAGGACTTTTTGGAGTAATTTTTGAGGGTTCTGTAAGGCTCCTGGTAACATGAATGGGAGGCCCAGAAGAGGTTTTCCCTTTTACATAAAATGAAAAGATCAGTGCAAGAAATACCACAAAAAACAAAAGAACCCAAATCAAAAGAAATACGAAAAGATTTATCATATACATCCCTAGCTAAATTCAGTATCTTGAACTGGGCCCAGTAAACAACTGGCAACCAGTGCAGGTCTTTCAGCATGAGGATAAACTAGTTGCTTACCTATAACTGTGATACTTTGGGTGATACAGTACTCTGTAGATTCACACAATTGCATTCCTGAGCCTGCACACAGCCTGTTTCAACAACATTCTATTTGGACACTAGCCCTGACCACATCCTCCATCGAGTATGTACTAGGACACTCAGGGAGATTCCTCAGTTCCCACCTGCTATAATAAAGTGGCAGATACACAGAGAGAAGAGGTTGTATGACTCCACAGATGATCACTCCAAGAACCACAGTTATAGGTAAGCAAGCAGTTGTTCTACATTGTGGACTCGTTCAATTACACTGTTGGGTAGCCACTAAAAAGCTAACTTACCAACAGTGGGAGTGTCACTGCAGAAGAGAATGGACTGTTCCCTAAACCTGGTGTCATATCTAGCTCAAAAATCAAGTTGGTGACACTTGATAAATGTTGAGGGCTGAACCCAAGTAGCCATTTTGCAAATGTCCTGGAATTGTATGCCTTTCAGGATTGCTGCTAAGGAGGCTATTGTCCTGGTGGAGTGACCCATAACTCCCTGAGGCATCTGTACCTCTGCCGTCTAATAAGTCAGCAATTTATATTCCATCATTCAGTGAACCATTTGCTGTGATGAAACAAGGAGGCCTTTCTTATAGCCATTACAGCAGATGAAAAGTCTTGTCATATTTGAAAACAATGGAGAACAGGATAGATAAAAGGTGAGGGCCCTCCTCACATGTAGGGTATGGAATCATTTCTAACAGGGCAAATGTATTGTGGAATAAGACTGGAAGCAACATCTACTGGTTAATGCAAAAAAAAAAAACCAAGACTATCTTAGGGAGAAAGGTGCTATTAGGAGGAAGACCTGCCTTGTCAGCATGGAAATTCAGGTAGGACGGATCTGAATGCAGAGCACAAGGTTCTGGAGCCCTCCTGCCTGAAATTAACGCCGCTAAAAAGGTGGTTTTCCCACATCAAAGCTGGATACATGTTCCCAAAGCTGGACATTTGAATCTCAGCAAAATAAAAAGGCAGCAAGTATGCCAGTAGCTAGAGAAATACTTCCACAAGAAATACATTTCTTGAATAAGGCCTTTGAGGCTGTGCAACCAGGAAATGCCTGTCACATGGAGAAAAAAAGTTTAAACAAGAAACCAAATAGTGAAAACTGAAAAGAAAATATTGTTATTTAAGCTAATTATTTTACTCCACCTTTCTTCTTTAAAAAGAAACAGTGAACAGATCAAATTGAAAGAGAAAATGACAAAAATAGAAGGAAAGCTGGAAGAGAAAAATATTGTGTGCTCAGCAGAATTTGCTCCTAATGTGTCACTCTGGCAATAGGCAAAAAGGAGCTGAGGAAATTTGCCTGAGTGAATTACTATATATGCGATGGAGGCCATGGGCAGGGCACCCCTCCAAATAATTCAGTACTGAGAACTTCATTGAATAGGCTCTGTGCAAGCGAAAGAACCCAACTATGTGATCCAGAGGCCATAAAGAAAAACATTATCTTGAAACCATGCATAAGTTAGTATCTTAGAAGCTGCATATTAAACTAATCCTTGAAGAGGAACAGGGATTAAATGAAAATCTATGACCCTCTTCAAGGATAGCCCTATGTAGAGTACACAGTAAGAGTCAAGACATGATGTAACTAAGGAATAGATAACTATTGCCAAAGAGGTAAACTGAGGACAAATTGTATGTGGTACACTAAGCAGAGATACACAAAGATACGCCTCGGAGATAGCACTAAATCAGAGTACTTCCCAGACTATGAACCTGTCTGCCAGGAGCAGTTCAACCTCTTCTAAAAAAGGTTAAATCCCATTCCCTGAGCCTGATTTTCTATTTACCAGTAGCATCTCCATTTTGCCATCCTCATCCAGCACACTATCGAGCTTATCAATCAGGTCTGTGTCCATACAATAAATATTGAATTATCGATGTTCAGGCAACATTCAAAGCTACTGACTGCTCCATTAGTGTTATATGACAAGAAGCAAAACAGTTATATGCTATCAGCATATTGGGTGCTACTCACTCCAAAGCTTCGAATGATCTTTCATAGCAGTTTCATGTACATGTTAAACGATACAAGAAATAAAGCCAGAGGGACACGACACAACAAAGGCCACAGCAACAGTATTCCCCAACACCATCTTTGGTTGGTTGGTTGGTCATTAGCTATTTAATATATTTATATACCACCTTTATATGTATGACTTAACGCAATCTATAGTATATCCTGACAAGAAGGATTGGAATTGCTGCAATGCAGTGCCCCCAGCACCCCACCCAGATAGCTAACAAGATGCAATTATCAAAAGCTACAAAGAAGTTGAGGAGGACTACTTGGGTTGCTCGCTTGGGGGGGGGGCAATGTGTCATCTGCATAATTAACTTATAAACCGCCCAGAGAGTGCTTGAAGCACTATGGGGCAGTATATAAGCAGCACACTTTTACCTTGTTCCTGTCCAAAATAGCTTCAGTCTCATATACATCCACATGACCAATGAAATGGGCCCAAAATTACTTCAGAGGATAATTTAATAATGCAACTTACATTTTAAATATTCTGGGGTCAATGAATCACTCTCCAACAGATGAGTGGACAGTATTTTATAAACCTCTGAATGTTCCCCCTCTGGGACAAAATTAAATATACTCTGATCCACAAGGTCAGACTATAAGAGAGAGAAAAATGAAATTAAGTTAAATGAAACATTTTTTTTCTTTTGAATAGAAATCAGCTAACAAAACAATCAAAGAGAATGTTGCATAGCCTGCAGCATATGTTCTTGAATATTAGACAATTCTAAAATATTTCTGTAACAATAAAGAGGACTGCACCAATTCAGATGAAGTGAACACAATTTCCTATGTCCTTTGCTCAACCATAAAGAAATGTTCCCTGACTTTGAGTAGCTAATGTCCTTTTTAGCATTTACATGTCTAACTCAAAATGCCGATGTTTTATTCAAATTATCAGTATACATTTACAGGGGTACCCAGGATGATGCAGTGGATAGAATAATGGAGCAGGACTTGGGAGTCCTAGGTTCAATTCCTTGGCTCTGCCATGGAAACTCACTGGGGGCGGGGTAGAACCAGTAAATTCGCTCAGTACAAGTTAATTCTGACTTGACAATATATAGCAAATATTTCTGTGCTACTTGAGAACATCTATTATCGAAGCTACCAACATGAATTTGATCAAACTTCAGGAGGCAGTGGAAGACAGGAGAGCCTGGCGTGCTGTGGTCCATGGGGTCACGAAGAGTTGGACATGACTTAACGACTAAACAACAACAATTACCTAAAAGTGACATACAAGGGATAATTATGGCAATGGCCAGAATCTCACTTTCAAAGTCCTTTCGGTGGATCACTCTTGTTATAAATACTTGGGACGCTGATCAATATGTGTGCAACATTATATTTTTGTCCATATAATAAAGAGCAATAATGTGCCGTTAAGTCAATTTTGACTTATGGCAACGCCTTTCAGGTAGAGAATACTCAGAAGTAATTCACCATCCTCTTCTTCTGGGAGCACCCCGTGACTGTGCAGCTTATCCAAGGCCACACAGGCTGATTCTACTCACAGAAGGCACAATGAGGACTCAAACCTCCAACCTCTGGCTCCGCAATCAGATACCTAAACCACTGAACTATCCAGACAGCCTTCTGTACTTCTATATTTTTCAGTTCACATACAAAGGTTTTACAGTAATTTCCAATCAGCTACTATTCCAGCATCAACTACTCCAACAGACAACTCAGGTGATGTGCCAACAGAAATGGAACTACTGTTTATTTGTTACGTTTATATCTTGTCTGTCCTCCACTTTTTCCAGGCTGTGTTCATGGCTCATCTCTTCTACACTCAGGCTGAAAGAGTACAACCAACCTAAGATCACTCAAGGAGTTTCACAGACTACTGGAAATTTGAACCTGGTCTCTTCGAGTCTCAGTCCAACATTGTAATTCAAGTAGTTGGTGCCAAAAGAAATGGATCTAAACATTTGCCACTGAGAAACAAAAGGAAGTTATTGTCATGCAACAGGAAATTCTGAGATTTGCAGGAGAGCAGAAGCCTTAAATACAACTGGAGGAGCAAACCCCCTCCCAAAGAACAGCCAATGAAGACTGAGAATGCTCAGGAGCCACACAATGTTGAGAATCATTTGGAGGAGACAAGACAACACAAGACAAACAAGAAGGATCTCCAGGGAAAGTAAGAGGTCTATATAAAGATGGGTATATTCTTCGAAATCCAGAATCTTAACTAGCAAACAGTAAACTGTGAATATTGTAATCAAAAAGTCTAGTATGCTTCCCAAAAGCAACTCATACTTACTGGCAAATGTTCAAGTAATGGGGTTACACTCTCTGATACATATATTATACTTCCATCTGTCATGATTGCTAGAAAAAAACCATCAAGAGCCTGAAATTAAACAGAAATAGGTCTGTTAAAAGGAGACAAATAGATTACCATACCATTTGTTTACCATATTCTCAAACTGAAAGAAGCAAAACTGATCTAGATGTTCATGAAAGGAAACCTGCCTTTTCATTCACATTGAACCAACAAGCACTCTGCTAATAGGATTTTCAGTAAAACATTACTGGACTTCCATTTTGGCAATCAGGGTTTGATTTTGGCTACTGTGCTAATGACTGAAAGCAAAAGTGTAAGATGACAAATGGGTTGGCCAATGAAATGAAAAGGCAAAGTAATTTCTTCTGAACAGGTGGTTAATAGTTCTAATTGTTGTCATTTTCTAGGCTGGACTTCAGTCTTGGAGGAAGGCACACTGAATTACACTGAGATCTATCTATATTCCCATATTTCAGCCAAAAAGATTCTCAAAGTACACACAAGGTACAGTAAAACAATTCACCCTAGAATAATTATTATGTAAGGCAGTATAGAAATATCATAAACACATAAAAATACTAGCAATATGTGGAGGGAATGTGAGAATGTATTGAAATTTTTAAGGTTAGCATTGTTATCAATATTTAATAAGGAAGAAGCAGATTGGACAACAGAAGAATTAGGAACAAATTTATTAACAGCAGCAAGATTAATTACAGCAAAGAGCTGCAAATCATAGTATGAACTTCAATTAAATGATTGATATAAAGAAGTTTGGAATACTAAACAATATTAAGGTTAAAAAGGAGTTGGTAAATAAGAATATTTTAGTGATATTTTGTCAGTTTTTATTGACTATGCATGAATAAAAGGGAAAGGTTTTGTACCTCCAAAAGAATCTATGCAGTTTTGGAAGGGGAATGGGCTTTATAACTGGAAAACTAATGCAATATACTGCATCTTTGAATGGCCCTAGTGGAGCGGTGCACTGATGTATAACTGAACAGTTTAAGTTCTTTGTTTACATAAAATATTTTATTTTACTTCTTTAGTTTTCTTTTTCTTTTGTATTAAATATTTTTGTTGTTTTGTATTTCTTTAATACATTTAATTTTTAATTTTTAAAAAAGTACCAGCAACAAATAACATATACACAAAACACATCAGAGAAGTACAAAACTAGGCAGCAGGAACAATAAATGTATTACGCTGAGTAGCCCTAACTGATTTCAATCCAGTAGCAGCTGTAAAGTCACTTAGACCTTTATAATATGTAGTCACAAAATGCTCCCCCGCCCCCCCCCCAAAAGAAGCCATTCATCAACCCCTGAAACAAGGAACGTTAAAGACATCTCCTAAGTTAAGTAATAAGCTCTAAGCATCCTTATAGAAAATGTCCGATTCCATGAAACACCTGAAGCTACAATGAGATTGCAGATCCTCTTCAGAAGCTCTCAACAAGCAGGAAGAACCAGAGGGAAACAGGCAGTCCTCCATAGACACTGGATCAAAAGCATTTAAGAGCTTTAAAGGCAAAAGTGTGTTTTAACTGAACTTAGGTAAGATTGATAGCCAATACCATTCTAAACGAACAGCAGTATTCTCCTCTAAGCTACTGGTCCAAGTACCCACAGACTTTACCCACAATCATCAGTACTTTACACATCAGCATTTTCTTTGCACATGATTTATCATACTATCAAGCTAACTACTTTGTAATAAAATACAACCCAGGTACGGTTTTGTAACATTGGAAAGTAACAATTATTAGAGAATAATCACATATTTTATAATGAAAATAAATAAGTTACCTCTAACATTAACTGAGTGAATTCTTCATTACTAAGGAATGTTGGTTTCCAGTCCTGTCGGATTTCACTAGCGTCTGACTGGGCAGTGATTTCTGTAAACAGAGAAATTGTCTACATTAATCCACACATCTGGCATGTTTGCATGCTAATTTATAACCGAAATGAAGAAAATGTCATTGGAGAAAAGCAACACTTTCAAATACTGAGAATAAATGGAAGAAGAGAGAGAGATGGTGTGGAGGAAGAGAGGCAGAGAGAGAGAGAAAGATGATGAAAGTGTTTACTGTTAACACTGATGCAAGATTTATCACTTTAGAATGTGTTTGATCTCTAAACGTCCCAGATCCTACAAGATCAAGGGAGTTTTATATTTGTTGTGCTCAAAGCAGCTGTCCTTCTGACATGAGTAAAATTTCAGAAGCAATTTGTGGTATATTAGTTGCTAATGTTAATGTTTATTAAAAAATAAAAATTAAAAAAATGCAAGGCTTAAGCTGATTTTTGGATCTTTGCCATTGTTATCAGCAGCTAAATATTTAATCTGAGAAATGATGTCCATGTTCTCACTGCAGCTAATTGCTATTAAAAGTACTAGGCTATACCCCCCAAAAAGGCATAGACTTAAGACCTAAATTTTCAAATCCTTAGTGAATAAAGCTGGACACAAAAGAAACTACATGAATACGTAAATGGAACAATTGCATTAAGAGAAGCTGTACGACTGAATAAATTGAAAGAAAATCTCCTGAACATGAACATCCAATGAAAAAAAATGACAAACATATATATCCATACTACAAGAGCAACAGAAAGGACAGAAAGATACATTTATATCTATCCACATTATAAAAGTGAAAAGTGAATCAAAGGGATTAAAACATAAAAACTATGATCAACATTTAGATTTGGTATATGGAATAAAAAAGAAATGTCTCTTTTGGGATGTGCATGGAGATGACAGATAAGTAAGTTGGGCAGCTAAGTAAGCAGACAGATATACACATACACAGATAGATATAAGAATGATAGTTTAAAAGTGCTTAACCTATCGTTTAATCATTAAATTTTAAATATAAAATTTCCAGGAAGCAGTATTTTTATAAGGTTCAACTAATTCACAATGTATAGAGTTTTGAAAACTGAGTGAAAAACTGGGGATGTGATTGGAAGAACATAATCCAAAATATTTAGCTAGTTATTTTTGAGTCATAAGAAGCAATCAAGCTCAGTTCTAAAATGCAAAGTGAGGTTTCATGAGTCAAAGAGATATGCAGCTACCACATAAGCTCCTGCATACAGTAATTCCATTAACTTTCATCAAAATGCTAGGGGATTCAATATAAGGATTCAAAAATCAATGTTTGGAAAATCTGATACCATACTCACTGACAAGACCTTTGCTTCCCATACCTATACTGATGGAGGTACAAAATATGAACTGATGCATCTGCATTTCTCTGATCTGACCACTGTGCGACTGGAAGTTATGAGCATTTAAATTGAGCTGAAAGCTGAACTCTCCTGTGGATAACTAACAGAGATTCATGTCATCCTAATACAATATCTTGGGACGTGGGTGACACTGCGGGTTAAACCGCAGAAGCCTCTGGGCTGCAAGGTCAGAAGACCAGCCGTCATAAGATCGAATCCACACAACGGAGTGAGCTCCCTTCGCTTCTCCCAGCTCCTGCCAACCTAGCAGTTTGAAGCCATGTAAAAATGTGAGTAGATAAATAGGTACCACCATGGTGGGAAGGCAACGGTGTTCTGTGTCTAGTAGCGCTGGCCACATGACCACGGAAACTGTCTACGGACAAACGCTAGCTCTACAGCTAGGAGATGGGGATGAGCACCGTGCCCTAGAGTCAGAAATGACTGGACTAAATGTCAAGGGGAACCTTTACCTAATACAATACCTACCCATACATTCATGTGTACACAATGGTAAAAAATGATGTCACAACTTCCATATAATATCTTGAATTACCCTTGTGTTTCCGTAAAAAGTCAATGCTCTTTTGCAGTACAGTGGATTTGTCCATCTTTCGAGCATTGCCTGGAAGCATGGAACCCAGTTCTTTGATGAGTACATTAAATTGATCTCTGCGTTTCTTTTCAGACTTGTTTCTTGATACTCTAAAAAAGTAAACCACAAGGAAAAAGTTTTACATGCATGTTAAAATTGGACTGTGTGAGTCATATTTAGAGGTCACATTTCCAAAAGGCTCAGACGGGGATGTCTCCATCCCATAATTTTTTGCTGTAAAAAAAAACATGAAAACAAACCAGACCATTTGGAAAAATAAAATATAAACAACATTTATTCTCCTATTGGTCTATGGCATACACATGAATTATCATTATTCAGTTCTATAGACCAGAGGTCGTCAACCCTCAGTCCGTGGCCTGGTGCCAGTCCGTGGCCTGAGCTGGACAGGGCTCCGGAGACAGATCTCCCAGCCCCCACCACGCGCACTCTGTTCTCCACAGCTGCTTTGTGCACCAAGAATAACAATTTCCAGAAGAAAAAAATAGAAACTCCAAGCCGGGCTGCTGCTGCAGCAGCAGCAGCTGCAAAAAAGGATCCAAGGCACTCTGTGCCATGGGCAGAGCTAACCACAAGGTGAGGGAGGTCCTAACAACATGCGTTTTAAGTTCTAGTACAGGGGTCGTCAACCTCTGGTCCGCGGCCTGGTGATGGTCCATGGGCTTGCCAGAACTGAGCTGCAGATATGGATCACTGCCCACGCACGGCGGGTGTGTCATGCGAGTGTGACACACCCACTGCACAAGCACGGGGGTGCTGCTGGAGCTCGCTCCCCCCAGGCAATCTGCAGCCCCAAAAAGGTTGGAGCCGGCTGCTCTAGTATATTCCGAGGTTCACTACGCAGGTGCACTAAAACCCATTAGTATGCATTCACAGAGACCACAAAGAATTAACTATTTTACTGGTGGGTTTTTTTCTGCATTCCCATGTCCCACACTTACACACTGGGGGGAAAAATCAGAATTTGTATGTGGGGAGGGCCAAAAACTGGAAGGGGAGGTCATTTGTTTTTTCGTGAATTTTTTAAAGTTAGTTTCCAAGCATTCACATCTCTAGTCATGCTTTGGTCCCATGGAATCAACAAAATTTCAATTAGTTTCTTTCAAAAACAGCTAAGGGGAGTGCTGGATGACACAGAGGCAACCTAGTATTCCTGTGGAAAGTTCAGGGCACAAAAATCTCTTCCCTGGCAATACAAACTCAAACAGGACCCTGAACTATGCTACCATCACATTAGCAAAGCATAATTATTTCCCTAGCCAACTGTATGAGTGAGGGAAGAATTTAAAGCACTAAAAATGGAGGGTGTGAGGCTAATGTGGCTCCTTTCCCTTTGTATTGATTTTAACACTTTCAAGGACCATGTGAGTAAGACATAGGATGTACCCATTTCAGAAAACACACTCCTCCTCCTAACCAAAAACATTCAGCTCTAACTACCTCTAAAAACATACCTCTTTGCTTTATCCTTATCATCTTCTTCCACAAGGCCATCAAAAATACTACCATCATCTCTACAAGAGACAAACATGTTTCAAAGAACAGCCAAGCTGTACAGAAATCCTTCAACACAATATATAATGGAGCATGTTGATAAATATTTTAAATTTCAAAGGGGAAGAAAAACACACTCCCATATTGTTTATACTTACAAAGGACATTTTTTTCCACACAGTCTCTACTGGATCTACAAATAGTTTAGAAAACATAACTGAAATAGCCTCATGGAATATTTGCAATCCTACATTTCAAGTGTGAAATACATCCCTGTACACAAAGAAGGGTCGCAGATGCTTACTGCGTTTTGACACCATTCTGAAGCACTATTTTGCATATTTAACATGCTAAATGTGCCTTGGGCTCATGTGCTTTCCCCACTTCTTGAACTCAAGAAGTCTGATTGGATAAATGTGATTAATTTTAACTTAAGCTTATCTGAGATAAGCAAATGAACTTGTAGTTACACAAAAATAGAAGTGGCAGTAGAATAAGAAAAGATGCTGCTTGGCATACATCTGGCAGAAGTCCTTGGAGAAATGCAGTGGTGGAATCATTGTGCACTGTGTACTGGGAACAAGTATCAAGCCAAATGGAAGGCTAGGATAGCAGAAGATATAAACCCACTTTGCAAACTGTTGCAAATTTTCAGTTTCCTTCTTTGCAACATTGATAACAAAACAGAATCTAAGTGATTGCTAAAAAGAATGAATGCTGTCAATATAAAATGTAAGGGCCCAATAGATATTGAGTGAATGAAGAGAAAACTGAGGCTCTATTTCCCCCCTGGCAGCACTGAGGGATTGTAAAGAAAGCAGGAAGAACAATAGTAAAGCTGGTGATCACTTTTATGAGGAAAAGGACATCAGGTCAAATAACCACTCTGTTCAACCACAAGACATAGAGCTCTACAAGGTAATACAATTGCTATTAGAAATCCTGTCTCAAAAGTCAAGGGTAGAGCATCCACTCCGACCAAAGGGTCAAATGATGGAGATGAGTTGTCTGCAAACAAGTGATAGGAAACAAGCAGGTCTCAGCACAGTGGCTTCAGTAAGTACAAATAGCTAATGGTCAGCAAACATAGCTAAGTTTGCTGAGAATTTTTTTTAATAGAGAATGTAAACAAACTGTCAGGCTCAAAATTGTAGATGGTTGATTTTGCACTATATCTGCTAAATGGATGAAGAACAAAGACCTGAATAAACCAATTTCTTGAAGTTGAGCAAGAAAGTACCCTGGAGGTCAGAGTGGCTGAAACAGCAAGTTACAAGAAACAGCAAGTTATTTGAAACATTTCCATTTCCAACTGAGGACAGACTTATGAAAAGCTGCTAGTGTTCAGAGGATGTCTAGAGAGGTGATCAGTGATGCCTGCACCTCCATGCTATTAATTTCAGTGATAAATATCAAGTTGATGAGCACTGCTGCTCTGTTGTGTACTAAAAACTGGTTGGAGTGATGGAACTAGATCTTCCCAATGAGATGGTTGGAGCAGTGTTGTGAACCAAAGTTCATGCAACCATGGCAAAGTGATAAGAACTGTATCTGCCCTTCATAACAGAATTTTACGGTGGCTTTAAGGGATTTAAGAAACAGGAGAAACAGAAAGATTAGTTCCCCCAACAGACAACAAAAAGCAACCCCCAGAGTTTAAGCCCTAGTCTGGAGCAAAATCTGAGACTCTTGGGAGTTTTTACTTGCCACAAACAACTCCATGGTTGAACTACCTGAACAAATCATGAGGGTTCTGAATGCCAGTAACACAAATCCTCATTTGTGCACTGGGTAACATCTCTGAGACAACCTACCTGCCTGGCCACAAAAATTATAGTGGGGAAGACACATATAAACCATTCTCACTCAATCTGTGTAATCTTAAAGAGTTCTGTCCTTGATAAAAATTTCAAATGCCCTGAGAAATTTGAAAACTCCTAAAAGCTTCAGTTGCTTGATGTGCGATTTGCAGTCCTTTCAAAGACCAAGCCACATAAATCTGATTTCCAGTACAGTACTCACTGCAACCCATCAATGAGGCATGTGCCGTTACCATGACCATTGATCACAGGAATTTGAAAGGGAAGCCCAAATGAATGTTAGCATCTATAGTCCACTATAAAAGATCCTGACAGATTAAGCACTGTAGGGTAAGGCTCTTGATATGCTTGTCATGATATGTGTGTCATGATAATGAAGAAACCAGGCTTAGAGAGGCTTTCTGTTAATCCAAGAGGATAGGAGGTTGTGGATGCCGTAAGAGCTAAAAGTTGTTGGATGATCAGAGCTGATAATGAGAGACTGCAAGATGCATGATAATCCAGTGAAGAGAGTGCCTCTAACTCTGTCATCTTGTAGGAAGTCTCAATCTATTGTGAACTCTGTGATAACTCCCTTTTCAAAAAATATTAGATAAACTACAACATAAACATAAAATACATAAATCAAAATACAAATCAACTGTGTTCCCCACAACCCTAATCAGGACCTCTTGCAGTAATCTTCTTCCTTTATCTTTATTCTTCTTCTTCCTTATTGTCCCCTTCTCCAGAATTGCATTGATTCCTGATTTGGAGCTTTCCCTTTTCCTCTTGTTAGCACATATTCAAGAAATCTGCCCCATATATCATAAAAATTATTATTTTTCATCTCTGCTTTCATAACCTTTAAATGACAAGTTAACTTATCATTTATAGCAATGTGCCATATTTCATTATACCATTCTTCCATTTAAAATTCCAATTTCGATTTCCAATTCCTAGCTATTATTAATCTGGCTGCTGTTAATAAATTGGTAATCAACTCTCTATTCATCATGTCGTATTCCACATTCTCAAATATTGATAACAAAGCTATCTCAGGATTAATGGGATGGAGTGAATGAGTAAGATGAATTATAGAAATCTATATGTTTGCTATTTGCTTAATTATTAGTGGTCTAATAAAGCCATCACCTGTCCTTACATTTCTATTATTTTGGGGACTATACAATTTTTTTCTGTTTTTTTCTGCAATTGCTCTATTAGCATAAAAAATGAGGAAGTGGTAAATGTCACTGGTGAGAGGTGGACAATATAGGTCAGGGCCTGGTGAGATGAATCTAGTGTATCTCTCAAGAAGACTTACATATTAAAATGGAAGCAGTGTGTTAGGGGCATTTTTTTTCACTGCTGCCACTTGAAGCAAAATTTGCCAAAGGCGAAGTTTCCCAAATGTGTCAAACTCATTTCTCAATTTAACCTTCATGAAACCATGGCAGAACTAATTACCTCAGAAGGTGATGAACACTCCAACACTGGAGGCATTCAAAACAAAGTTAGACAATCATCTGTCTAATATGCTTTAACTTGAATTCCTCCATTGTGCACAGGGTTAGACTTTATAGTCTTATAAGCACTTTCCAATTCTGTTATTCTATGAATCTATGCTATTATACTGGTGGGCAAGGTGACCTTCACCAAGAAGAACACATGCTACAGTCGTGCCTCGCTTAGCGATTGCCTCGTTTAACGATATATTCGCTTAGCGATGAGGTTTTTGGAGCGATCTTGCGCTCCGTTTAGCGATGTTCGGGACCTTGCTTCGCTTAGCGATGACAGTTTAGGTCCCCCTGTTTCGTTTAGCGATGTCCGTTTTCGCTATTTTAAGTGTGTCTTAAAATGTTCAAAAACTGTTTAAAATGCTTGGAATCGTTAGTGCACCATGTAAAACCTTTGCAAACTTAATTTGGCTTTGTTCTGAGTCTTCGTTATTTTTGGTGAATTTTCCCCCCCATTGGAATGCATTGAACTGTAGGTTTGACAGCTGTGCACTAACGATTCCAAGCATTTAAACAGTTTTCGAACATTTTAAGAAACACTTAAAATAGCGAAAACGGACCTGTCAAAACCATTGAAATGCATTGAAACCTATTCAATGCATTCCAATGGGGGAACCGCATTTCGCTTAGCAATGTTTTCTATGGCGATTTTCGCTTAAGGACGGTAATCCGTTCCCACTGGAACGGATTATCCGGTTTTCAATGCATTCCTATGGGACATGGTGTTTCGCTTAGCGATGTTTTCCCATAGCAATGTTTTTTTGTAACCAATTAACATTGTTAAGCGAGGCACCACTGTATATTGCCCGTTTGATGGGGAGACTACATATTTCTTAAAAAGGGCTGGCTGCAGAGGCCGTAAACAAAAAGCAAATCAAGACTCAGGTTGTTGTTGTTTTTATGGAGACAGAAAAGGAATGAGTTAAGAATAAAAATGACAAAGAAACTAGTTACTAAAGCAGGCTGATAAACAATATGCAGTGGGAAGGCTTCCGATACAAAGGAAATTAAGGGAAGAAGTTGAAGCTTACCTAACTGTGCACACCAGGGAAGAGAGGATGGGGCTTATGCCAAAAGCTAATTAGCTCTAGAAGAATGAAAATGTGGTTGTGCAAAGGAAAAAGACTCATTTGTGTGACAGGGATCATGACAAGAAAAGTTACTGGTTTAGACTGCAAGTCTGGGAATAATATCCCAGCCAGCCCAGACAGTGCAATGAGATCCGCTGTACGTCCGATTTCACTTATTCATGGTTTGCCACAGCCCTATGTAAAACATAAAAGGGTGCCCCTTTGTGCCTTTGTCCCACCTCCTGGAATATTGTATATAGGGTTCCCTTGCATCTACAGATTCAGACATTGACAATATATCATGGAACCAATCAGATGCGGATACAGCAGTCCTACTATATAATACAAAAGAATTAATTTTCTAAGCTCTGCTTCAACCCATAGACACATTTTGCAATTCTATTTAAAATCATGAATAATTATTAATAATGCATATGTAAACATAATCAATAAACTGGAAGATAACTTACCTGTCTGCAATGGAGCTCATTTTATGGGTGCTTATGGTAAAGAACATAACACATCACACTTTAGTCTTGTGGTAGACATTTGTATTTCTGATCTATAAGTGAACAGGGAAAAAAGGAAATGTAATCTTCCAAGCATTACCTCCCTTATTTCTGTCGAAATGAAATTCTATACTTTCAGTACAACAAACAATGAACAGAATTCTCAAGAAACCTGACTGTTCAAGACACTTTGGAATCCTCACCATGCCACATGGCAAACTACACTGGAAAGCAGTTTGTGATATGATACATCACAAAGCTGTGCAGATGAGTATTTTTGTACCATAGCTCTCAAAACTCTCCAGGCAGTGTGGCCAGTCTCAGAAGTGATATGATATTATGATATTAAAAAACAAGAAGGCAAACCTCTTTCTCAGAATGCCTTAGTATGACTAACAAAGATTTTATGGTTTCTAATCATACTGTATGTTTACAAAAGCTTCTTTCTTTCTGATACTGTATCCTAACCCTCTGAACATGATTATGTAAGGTTTTACCGTTTGTCTTTTGCTGGATGGTAAATGTTGAGGGTCTGGAGGAATCAGTTCCAGGAGGTGACTTGCAGTGCAAAAGTGCCTTCAAACTGTATTTTTGTCAGAAGATAAATAAACTCCAATTCTGTTAAAAAGGGGGGGGGGGAGAGAAAGTTCACATTAATTGGAATTCTGCATCTAATCAATATTTTCTCATAAAAGATAACTACCAATGTTAATAATACATGTCAGCAGCACAGCCACATGTTTAATAGCAGAAGAATGTAAGAAAAGGCCTGCCAGATCTAAATCAGGGCCTATCTAGTCCAGCATTTCAACAAGATATCCATGAAATGCCTACATGCAGAATGAGTACAAAGCAGCATCTTCCTTATGTTCTTTTGTTGTTGTTGTTGTTTAGTCCTTAAGTCGTGTCCGACACTTCATGACTCTACGAACCAGAGCACCCCAGGACCTCCTGTCTTCCACTGCCTCCTGGAGTTTGGTCAAATTCATGTTGGTCGCTTCGATGACACTGTCCAACCATCCCGTCCTCTGTCGTCCCCTTCTCCTCTTGCCTTCACTCTTTCCCAACATCAGAGTCTTTTCCAGAAAGTCTTCTCTTCTCATGAGATGGCCAAAGTCTTGGAGCCTCAGCTTCAGGATCTGTCCTTCCAGTGAACACTCAGGGTTGATTTCCTTCAAAATGGATAGGTTTGTTCTCCTTGCAGTCCAGGGGACGCTCAAAAGTCTCCTCCAGCACCACAATGCAAAAGTAAAATCTGTCACTGCCTCCATGTCTTCCCCTTCCGTTTGCCAGGAGGTGATGGGACCAGTGGCCATGATCTCAATTTTGTTTTTATGTTGAGCTTCAGACCATTTTTTGCGCTCTCCTCTTTCACCCTCATTAAGAAGTTCTTTAATTCCTCCTCACTTTCTGCCATCAGAGTGGTATCATCTGCATATCTGAGGTTGTTGATATTTCTTCTGACAATCTTAATTCCGGCTTGGGATTCATCCAGTCCTGCCTTTCGCATGATGTATTCTGCATATAAGTTAAATAAGCAGGGAGACAATATACAGCCTTGTTGTAATCCTTTCCCAATTTTGAACCAATCAGTTGTTCCATATCCAATTCTAACTGCTGCTTCCTGTCCTACATACAGTCAACCCTCGACTTACAAACTAAATCCGTTCCGGAAGGAAGCTTGTAAGTCAAAAAGTTTGTAACTCGAATCAGTATTTCCCATAGGAATGCACTGAAAACCAATTAATCCGTTCCAGCTGTTTTTGGTTCTTAGGTCGAGGGGCAGTTTGTAACTCGAATCATTAGTTCCCATAGGAACCAATGCAAAGCTGGTCAATCCGTTCCTACCACTAGGGGCAGATTTCTTTCTTTTTTTTCTTTTAATCTAAGATGACTTAAGTTTTAAAAAAGGGAAAGAAAAGAGTTCGTAACTCAAATCTAACTTCGCAAGTCGAGTCCATATATTCCTGAGAGCGGTTCGTAAGTCGAAATGTTTGTAACTAGGGCCATTCGTAAGTCTTGATGTCTTCTGTATAGATTTCTCAGGAGATAGATAAGGTGATCAGGCACTCCCATTTCTTTAAGAACTTGCCATAGTTTGTTGTGGTCCACACAGTCAAAGGCCTTTGCGTAGTCAATGAAGCAGAAGTAGATGTTTTTCTGGAACTCTCTGGCTTTCTCCATAATCCAGCACATACTAGCAATTTAGTCTCTAGTTCCTCTGCCCCTTCGAAATCCAGCTTGTACTTCAGGGAGTTCTCGGTCCACATACTGCTGAAGCTTACCTTGAAGGATTTTGAGCATAACCTTGCTATAGCATGTGAAATGAGTGCAATTGTGCGGTAGCTGGAGCATTCTTTGGCACTGCCCTTCTTTGGGATTGGGATGTAGACTGATATTTTCCAATCCTCTGGCCACTGCTGAGTTTTCCAAACTTGCTCAGATATTGAGTGTAGCACCTTAAGAGCACCATCTTTTAAGATTGTAAATAGTTCAACTGGAATGTCATCACCTCCACTAGCCTTGTTGTTAGCCATGCTTTCTAAGGCCCACTTGACTTCACTCTCCAGGATGTCTGGCTCAAGGTCAGCAACCACACTATCTGGGTTGTCCGGGACATACAGATCTTTCTGGTATAAGTCCTCTGTGTATTCTTGCCACCTCTTCTTGATGTCTTCTGCTTCTAAGTCCCTACCATTTTTGTCGTTTATCATGTCCATCTTTGCACAGAATGTTCCTTTAATATATCCAATTTTCTTGAACAGATCTCGGCTTTTTCCATTTTGATTATTTTCCTCTCTTTCTTTGCACTGTTCATTTAAGAAGGCCCTCTTGTCTCTCCTTGCTATTCTTTGGAAGTCTGCATTCAATTTTCTGTAACTTTCTCTATCTCCCTTGCGTTTTGTTTCCCTTCTCTTCTCTGCTTTTTGTAAGGCCTCATTGGACAGCCACTTTGCTTTCTTGCATTTCCTTTTCTTTGGGATGGTTTTTGTTGCTGCTTCCTGTACAATGTTACGAGCCTCTATCCAAAGTTCTTCAGGCACTCTGTTCACCAAATCTAGTTCCTTAAATCTGTTCTTCACTTCCACTGTGTATTCATAAGGGATATGGTTTAGATTATACCTGACTAGCCCAGTGGTTTCTCCTACTTTCTTCACTTTAAGCTTGAGTTTTGCTATAAGAAGCTGATTATCAGAGCCACATTCAGCTCCTGGTCTTGTTTTTGCTGACTGTAGAGCTTCTTCATCTTTGGATGCAAATAATATAATCAATGTGATTTATGTGATCTGGTGATGTCCATATGTAGAGTCGCCTCTTGTGTTGTTGGAAAAGAGTGTTTGTGATTACCAGCTTGCTCTCTTGAGAAAACTTTATTAGCCTTTGCCCTGCTTCGTTTTGAACTACAAGGCCAAACTATGCTGTTGTTCCTTTGATCTCTTGACTCCCTACTTTAGCATTCCAGTCCCCTATCATGAGAAGAACATCTTTCTTTGTTGTCAGTTCTAGAAGGTGTTGTAAGTCTTCATAGAATTAGTCAATTTCAGCCTCTTCAGCATCGATGGTGGGTGCATAAACTTGGATTACTGTGATGTTGAAAGGTCTGCCTTGGATTCGTATTGAAATCATTCTATCATTTTTGAGATTGTATCCCAGCACAGCTTTTCCCACTCTTTTGTTGACTTTGAGGGCTACTCCATTTCTTCTACAGGATTCTTGCCCACAATAGTAAATATGTTAATTGTCTAAATTGTATTCGCCCATTCCCATCCATTTTAGTTCACTGATGCCCAGGATGTAAATGTTTATTCTTGCCATCTTGTGTTGGACCACATCCAACTTACCAAGGTTCACAGATCTTACATTCCAAGTTCCTATGCATATTTTTCTTTGCAGCATCGGACTTTCCTTTCACTTCCAGGCGTGTCCACAGCTGAGCATCCTTTTGGGTTTGGCCCAACCACTTCATTAGTACTGGAGCTACTTGTACTTGCCCTCCGCTCTTCCTCAGTAGCATGTTGGACACCTTCCAACCTGAGGGGCTCATCTTCCAGTGTCATATCTTTTAGCCTGTTTCTGTTCATGGGGTTTTCTTGGCAAAGATACTGGATTTGCTTTCCAGTTCCTCCTCCAGGTGGATCGCGTTTAGTCAGAACTCTCCACTATGACCTGTCCGTCTTGGGTGTCCCTGTACGGCATAGCCCATAGCTTCTCTGAATTACTCAAGCCCCTTCGCCACGGCAGCAATCCATGAAGGAGCCTTATGTTCTTAATATCCAATAATGAGAAGCATACTGCTTGTAATACCAGAAGAATTAGGGAAAGGCTGTGTGGTCCTTAACATGTGCAGTCTGTTTGATTGTTTTAGTGATTCAATAAAGATATCATCCTACTCTTGCATTTGTGTCCCTAATGCTGGAGGTTATGTGTAATTCCATTACTAGTCACTTACAGTTTTATTTTCCATGTATTTTTCTAAGCCATTTTCAAAGCAATCCAAGCTGGTTACCATCATTATTATCTTGCAGAAGCAAATTCCACAACTTGAAAGTTAATTGTACAAAGTACTTCTTTTCACCTGACCTGAAATCTCACACTATTTACCCTCCTTTGCTGATGTCACATTATGAAGGAGAGGGAGAACAACTTCTCATCCAGTTTCTCTTCAAGATGTGTAACATGATACAGCTGTATCATGCTCTCCTTTTATGTACGATTTTCCTATGTTTTAAAAAAGCATATATGCTAACTTTACCTGATAGAGCAGTTTCTCCAGTCCTTTGCACACTCCCTTTTTGGCTTTATGCAATAAATGCAAGACAAATATTCCATGCTTGAAAGCTGAGCTCCTTCGTAAAAGAGATTTAATTCAAGACACGCTGAGCAAGGGAACAGAAGGGGTAAGGATCTGTCTAGCAAGCTGCTTTCCACTCTCACAGTCCTTGGATCCCACTATTTAACTTTAGAAGAAGAGGTGTATTAATAGTTTCTATCCCTTTATTCATTTCCTAATTTGCACTCTTTTATGCTATCCGTACATCCTCCCCTTATTATTTATTTATTCCTAACAAGTCTCCCACAAACTACTGGAAGTGTTTCACAGTTACTTCATGTTACAAGCAAAATCTTCCGTGCTCAAACAGCAAAGTCCTATAAAAACTATCACAGTCTATAATAATGAAACAATCTCCCTCTCACAATCACAAACAACAAAAAAGTGGAACTCCTAAAGCTCAAATATTTTGCTGCTATTAAAATCACAAAATACTCCAAAATCCTTGGACAGGGGAAATGCTTCTACATTCCATTTTACTGCTCCCATCTATTTGATTGCTAGTCATCCATTAGAAGAAGAAAACAACAGCTTAGCCTAATTCCATTCTGCTTTCCCTGCTAGTTGTGATACTGATAAAATGAAGGCCTACTCAACTATCACACTGTTGTTATGTGCTGCCAGGTTGCCTCTGACATTCGGCAACACTATGAATGAGTAACCTTCAAACTGTCCTGTCTCCAGTAGCCCTACTCAGCTCTTACAAACTCAAACCTGTGGTTCCTTTAAGGATTCAATCCATCTCGCATTTGGTCTTCCTCTTTTCCTGCCAGTATTATACCTTTCCCAGTATTACTCTCTTTTCCCGCAAATCCTGCTTTCCCATGATGTGCCCAAAGAATGACAGCCTCAGTTTCATCATTTTTGTCTTCAGAGATAGTTCAGGCTTGATTTGCTAGGATCCTAGTGCAGACTTTTTAAAATTTGCACTCAGTTTTCAATTCCATTTCAGTTGGCAAGTATAAATAAAATATGGTGCAGATAAAATGTTATTTGGGAATTAAACTTACCATTTCATGTCTGGGAAATCAAAAAGCCAGGGTAAATCTGCAACATCTGCTGAAACGCTAAACTGCTATTTTGAACTTCCTACCCAAGTCATAAAATACATTCAAAGAATGTTTAGCCTTCATTTAAAATATCTGTTTGACAGTAGCACTATCTAAATAATAGGGATTATTGCTGAATATACAGAAAAGTAATCTGGCTAGAGGAGAAGGAGGAACATCAAACAGAACATGACTCGGAAAACCTGCTTGTCTTTCTGTCCCAATAGCCTAGTGTCCTATTGACCTACTTTTTCTGTTATGGGAGTTAAGTCCGTCTCTCCTATTTGAGTTTTGCTACAAAACAGGGTGAGGAAAAATACACACGAGACACCATTGTCACAGTCATTGTTTATAGTCTTTACAGTCATGTCTAATTGTCATTCCACTGGATATATTAAACTTATGCCTACTTTAAATTATTTTGACAGGTATCTAAACAGCTATTCTAACCATTATTTTTATCAAGAAAAAGCTCAGAGATTCATAACTATGAAACAATCCCTACTAAGAAATTTTCAGGGGAGGTAGCCACATAACTAACTAACTAACTAACTAACTAACTAACTAACTAACTAACTAACTAACTAACTAACTAACTAACTCACTCACTCACTCACTCACTCACTCACTCACTCACTCACTCACTCACTCACTTTACTTACTTACTTACTCACTTACTAGATTTCTACAACGACGCCCCAGACAGCGTCTACTCGGAGCGGCTTACAAATATCATAAAATATCACAAAAAAACATAAAAACATCGTAACATTAATTTTTATTTATTTATTTTATTTATTTCATTTATACCCCGCCTATCTAGTCAAATGTGACCACTCTAGGCAATTAAATCAATAATATGGTGCATTCAAGATGGGGAATGATAGAAAACAAGAAGAGAGATTTCAAGAATTGACAGGAGGGAAGAGCCTAAAGAGCAAAGTCTTTAAATGGCTCTTAAAAACACCCAACGAGGGTGGCAGGTGCATCTCTGTTGGAAGGCTGTTCCATAGTTGAGGGGCCACTGCCGAGAAGGCCTGGTTTCTTGTTCTTTCTTTCCGGACCTCTCTGTGTTAGGCCCCTCAACCATCCCTTCTGGCTGTGCTGAGTAATTCGGGTAGATCTAGGTGGGAGAAGGCGATCTGCCAAATATCAAGGTCCCAAACCGTTTATTTATTTTTATTTATTTATTTTATTATATTTAGGGCTTTATACATTATCATTAACACTTTGAAGTCAATGCAGAAACAAATGGGCAGCCAATGCAAGGCAGCTAGAGTGGGAGAGATATGCTGCTATTTTCTCACCCCACTAAGGAGTCTGGCCACCACATTCTGCACCATTTGGAGCTTCCGCATCAATCTCAAAGGTAGCCCCACATAGAGCGCATTACAGTGGTCTAATCTCGAGATTACGAGCGCGTGGACGAGAGTAGTGAAGGACCCCCCCCCATCAAGGCAGGGTTGCAGCTGGGCAATCTGCCACAGATGAAAATAGGCAGAGCGGGCCACAGAAGCTACCTGGGTTTCCATGGTAAGCGCCAGGTCCAGATGGATCCCCAAGCTTTGGACCCCACTCCATGCGGTAAGAGTCACCCCCCAAAAGAGAGGGAGTTTCCCAAACCACCAATGGAGGGGCCACCCACCCTCAGGACCTCCGTCTTGTCCGGGTTCAGCCTCAACCCATTCAGCTGCATCCATTGCAGTACGGCCTCCAAACAGCGCTGAAGGGACAGAACGGCATCCACTGAAGTAGGTGAAAAGGAGATGTAGAGCTGGGTGTCATCAGCATACTGATGACACATGGCCCCACATCTCCTGATGACCCCTCCCAGCTGCCTCATATAGATATTAAACAGCACTGGGGAGATGATCGACCCCTGCGGAACCCCACAATTGAGACTCCACGGGGCCGAGACACTCTCTCCAAGCTGTAATCTCCGGGGACGGTCCTCCAAGAAGGATCAGAGCCAGGCAAGTGCCAGACCACCAATTCCCAGCTCGGAGATCCTCCCCAGGAGGATACCATGGTCGACGGTATTGAAGGCGGCTGAGATATCAAGAAGGACCAAAGTACAAAACAGGGGAAGGGAAGATAGTTTAGGCCCTATTTTAGTGCTACCACGACTTACCCCCTCAAATCACACACAAGAGACTCAGATATCCCTGGTACATTCATACACAGGCATTCTATTAACTGGATTCTAAGGTGTAATGCAAAATAAGATTTGCAGCTGTCTAAAAGAAAAGAAGAAAACATCCTGCTATGTACAGACATCCTACTGAAAAGGAAAGCAATGTGAATAGCAATCTAACAACCTTTCCTCATCCTGCCAAGATGTGAAATGACTATCAATTATGTAGACAGGGATGTTTATCTGGTCAGTCTGTGCCCTCCCAAGAGCTCTGTGACTGGGGTTTCCAGGGGAACCTGGGCTTTTTTCAACACCACTTGAGCTGTCAATCTCCTTCTGTTTCAGGCTTCATGATTCTGTTACAACATTACTGTTGTTATTTACAGGAGACATGCTGATACCAAGTGTCCCCGCTCCCCAAATCTGCAGCATTTTAAACCTCTGGAGCGCTAAATCAAAATACTCAACCTGATTTGAGCACCACTTCACGCTTGCTCAATTTACTTCTGATAATTTTGAAAAAGGACAAACAACTTACTCTGCTTCAGTTTCATAATAAATTCTGAATCTGAAGCACATCCCTACTCCAAATGTTTTCTTTATTAAAATGTTAGCTCAAGCCATTTCAGTACTCTATGCAAAGCCATTGTTTCTTTTACATCACCAATGTAATGAATACATGGCATAGCAACTAAGGCAGCCACAGGAAAAAGAGAATAAGGCCCCTTTAACAGAATGGAAATTTCAGCAGATATAGCTAATCAGGTAAGCTACACCTGCTGAAACCTTCTTCTACATAAATGCAAGCAAAATGAAAATCATTTGCTATGGCTGAAACACACACTATTCACTTGTCATAAGGATAAATTAAAACATGCACTACTCACAAGAAACAAGGCAGAGAATGCTTAGTTGCATAATTTTAAAAGTGAGACAAGCTGTGAGAAAGGAGACCCTGTGAGAACTTTTACTAGTACTACACAGCAATTGTATGCAAGTGCATTCAATAGGTGATATTTAAATTAAAAAAATAAACAAAAAACCTGAGATACACCAAGTTCAAAAGAACTATCCCTTGATAACCATTAAGTGGCTTTTTTGCAAGTCTAGTTTCATAGCTGAACATACCACTCAATGATGCCTTGAAGGTCAGCATTTACTTTTCCTCTTTACTTTTATCATCTATGCCTAGGGTGACTGGATGAAAAACAGGACAGATTTCTTTTTTCTTTACTAGTGGTGTGGAGGAGGACATTTCAGCATTTGTAGCTTGCATTAAAAGCTGCATCTGCTGAGATGTTTTCTTCTAATTAACTATTAAAGTACAGGAACACTGTATTCTTCTCCATCTTGTTGCCTTATCTCTACCCTTCATTTCAGATTACATTTTTCTGTACAAAATTCTTATTTCAGCATCATCATTCCCACACTCTGCCAAGGGATCTGCCAATATTCTTAAGCAGCAATCGTATTTTTCCATGTATAAGATTTCTTGCAAGGAAAGTAGAGGGAGAAAGTACTTTACTCACAAGAAAGCACTTTACTGTGAGGAAAGTGGAGGGGGAAAGCACATTCTTTGGAAGAAATTGGAGGGGGAAAGCAGGGGTCAAAGCACTTTGCTTGCTCCCCCTTACTTCTGTGTATAAGACAACCCTAAATTTTTAATCTAAATATTTTAGAGGAAAGTATCGACTTATACATGGGAAAATACGGTAAATACTACCCAGTTTGAATTATTACCCCAATTCCCATAGGAACTAATGCAAAGCTGGTTAATCCGTACTCTACCACTAAGGGGAGACTCTTTTTTATTTTTTCTTCTTTTGACCTAAGATGAACTTAGATCAAAAAAAGGGCAGGAAAGGTTTTGGTGTTGTTGGTTTTTTTTCAATTTTTTTTCGTTCATAAGTCGAGACTACGTTTGCAAGTCGAAGCAAGTTTTTGTGAATGGAGCCATTTGTAACTCAAATCGTTCGCAAGTGGAGACATTCGTAAGTCGAGGTACACTGTACCATTTTAAACTATCTTTTTAAGTTTCTTTCACTATGTCATTTGCATTTTAAATAAGGCATTAGTTGTACATGTTCTCTGCAGATGGCACAAGTCAGTCCACATTTCCCTTACTAAAGGAAAGGCACCTATGCATCCCTTTCAATCCTAAAATTAAGAATTATTGCTTTACACAAAGCCTAATAATTCTTTGACTACTTACAATTCAATTCCTTAGCAAAATACTATAAGAAGCTGTGACCGAAAGTACAGCTTTGCTTAGACATCTGGCCCTCTACTTGATCGATAATCCTCAATTGGGTGTCTCTTCTGTAAAACTACCATATTTTTCCATGTATAAGACCACCACGTATAAGACGCCCGCCCATTTTTCTAACCCAAAATTTCTTTCCTTGCAAAAAAGTGGAGGGGGAAGGCAGGGATCAAAGGTCTTTGATTTATGCTTTACCCCCTCCACTTTCTTCCAAGGAGAGTGCTTTCCCCCTCCACTTTCTTCACAAAAAGTGGAGGGGAAAAGCAGGAATCAATGCACTTTGATCCCTCCCCCCCTTACTTCCATGCACTTTGATCCCTCCCCCCCTTACTTCCATCAATTTTTAACCTAAATATTTTAGGCAAAAGTATCGTCTTTTGCACGGGAAAATATAGTAATCAGATTTCAGTTACCAGTTCCTAGATATCAGTTCCTACTGCAACCACGATCAATTCAACTGTAGAGGCCCATAACTGGAGGGGGGGAACCGTAAAGAACTACTTGAAACCAGCCTGCCATGAATCATTTTCAAAAACTCATGTCTGGAGTAAAACCAGCAATTTATGAAAGAGTTATATGAAGCAAAATCAATAGCATATGTAATCCCCTACAGATTATTGTTGACTGGGCAGGAAGCCATAACAATTACTGAAGTATTGTGGGTCTAATGTTAAAATGACAAACACAAACTGCTAAACCACTACATTTTCAATCCAGTACTTTCCGATCATCCCATCCCATTGCTTGTTTGAAACAAACAGAAAAAAGTGAAAAGGATAAAGAAATGATCAACTTTTTTCCCTGTAACTATGGAAGTGAAGTACTGTAGTAAGATGCTACACGCTTACTGCTATGTCACTCTTTCACCATCAGTTAAGGATGAGTCTATAGAAACCATGTGTCAGCTCTGGAGTGGCAGACAGCTTTAGTCATCTGATATGCAGTGGTTACTGAAATACATATGAAATAAAGGGTAGCCATGTGGTGCAAACAAAATAAAATAAAATACCAATGCAAAAACAGACAATAAATTTATAGACCGCTTTTGTATTAAAAGTAGCTAGTATAACTTCATGATAAAACAAAAAAGTACAGTTTAATAAGCTGCTATGTCTCTGAAGTACAGCAAAAAGCACTTTTGTTCTTATTGTTCTTGCTGTAATTACAGAACAACTCCCTCTTTGGAACACTGTAGCCGAGCAGTACTTAACCTTTCCTTTACCACAGATCCTCTTTAAATGTCTTTTATTGCTGCAGACCACTAAACTTAAGTCAAGACTTTAAACCCTAAAGTGCACCAAATATTTATTTAAAGTTTCTCATGGTCTTGCTATAACAACGCTTTTTAAAGATGACTAGAAGAAGCTTCATTTTGTTTTGAACAGGATGCACCCTCATCAACAGCACCAGTTCATTTACATTTCAAATTCAGCCAGCGATCCATTCTGAGGCTCAGCCAAAACATATTGTCACAAAATTCAATGTGATAATGTTGAAGTCACTTTCTCCAACAATAACCAAATGGTTTTACTAGCAGAAATTGAACACTATCATGAAATCCGTCTGAACACTCATTCACACTGACACTACCTTTTCACACATCTTGACTGTGCAGTAGCAAGAAACGTCACATGCTGCATCTCAGCCACTAATAATCATTCACTTGCATGTTCTCACCAAGCACAGAAATATCAGTTATTTGCTATCAAACATTTATTTTCCTAACTGATTTTTACTTTTGCTTGTTTTTAATGGAGGTGGTAGGTTATAAAAGCCAAGTTTTACACAAATGAGCAAGGGAAATTAAGATTTTATTCTACATTTCCTTTTCTTTCTTGCTTTCTTCCATTCTTTCTTTCTTTCTTCTTTAATTGCAAAAGATCATAGCATTTCTTCAAGCCTTCATGGGCCCACTGTGATGACACTGAGGCCCTCCAGGGATCTGCGGACCACAGGTTAAGAACTTCTGTTGTAGACAGACTGTGAATTCTTAAGCCTGGGGATAGCTGCTAAAAAGCCTTTCTAATGTTCTCACAAAACAAGCTTGGTAAGGTGAAGGAAATGAGAGAAGAGCTTCCCAAGATCTTAAAAACCAACAACGCTTACCTGGAGTGATAGGATCCTTCAAATAACCTAGACCCAAGCAGTATAGGGATTTAAAAGTAATAACCAGAGTCGATTTGATATAAATCAAATTGATTTAAATTGCAATTTAAATTTAAAAAAACATATTTGTTTGATGGTTTAAATTTTAAAAATGATTTTTTAAAATTTAAATTGTAATTTAAATAAATTTACTTTTTTAAAAAAATCACTGATTTTTATCATCTTGGTAATAACAAGCATTTTGACTTGGGCTCAGAAATAGACTGGCAACCAGGGAATAAGGATGGCTAAATTAAATTGACTGACAGGTTGGTCCTGCCTTGGAAGGGATGGGAAGGAGCTTACCAACACTGTATTACCCTCCTGCACTACAGGAAAATCATAGGTTTCTAACACATGAGAAGCTGGTATATGATGAACCAGTACTGGGGTGGAGCAAGGGGAAGACTAGCCAAAAAAAAAGGTGGGAAAGAAACGAATGAGCACTGAGCTGACAGCAAGTAATAGGTTTTGATATGACGCAACGCCAGATACCTTCACTAAAGGTTCATCATTCTATGGAATGAGGATAATTATCTTAATCAATCTTCTCCAAAGACTGCTTATACTTGCTAATGAGGATTGTTCTCTACAGTGAAAACATTTCAATGTACATTATAATTTCTACAGAATGGCTTGTATCAGTGACTTCTGAAAGTGATTAACTGAAGACCCGGGTCCTCAAACTTTTTAAACAGGTGGCCAGTTCACTGTCCCTCAGACTGTTGGGGGGAGCGAACTATAGTCCTTATAAAAATATGAACAAATGGATCAAGTAAAAAAAAAAAAGAATCCGGTTCCTTTTTTTTTTACTTGATGGGGAGAATTAATTATTTGAATGAGTTTTTAAGTGAAGAAAATATACAAGACAATACTTTTTAAAATTTGTAAGAGGGAATCGGAATGTATTTTTAAGTTTTTATTAATAAAAAAATCTATTGTATCTAATTATTTGTCTATTTGAATATTTTCTTCTGGGTCGATTTTTTTACTTGATCTGAACAAATTCCTATGCACACTGCACATATCTTCTGTGTGGTACAGAATATCTTTATAGGCAACATTTAGATCAGACAGAAATTCCTGAAACTGTCTGTGGTTTAGTGCATGAAATCTAATGAAGTTAACATAACACCATGCTAAGAGCACCATCAGTTGTCACACTGGCTAGTTTAGCCCAGTCCAACTCCAAATCATTCACAGTTTTGGTGAACCTTTTCAAAGATATTGTTCCTTTGATGCAAAGTACTGCACCTCGGAAAAAGAAACCAATTACATAGTTACAAGGTGGGGGATACCTGGCTCAGCAAAGCTACGAGAGAGAAGGATCTTGGAATCATCATAGATCACAAGCTGAATATGAGCCAATAGTGTGATGTAGCTACAAAAAAGGTAAATGATATTTGAGGCTGCATTAAATTTTTTTTATTAATTTCTTACAAATTTAATTTGTTCAGGCTACATAGACTTTCTCTTAAAGGTTCAGGTTCTCTTTAAGATTATCTTAAAGGCTCAGAGCCTGTCTGCAGCTGAACAACACAAGTATCTGACCAGACATTTAAAAGAAAAGCAAACAAAGCTTCTGGGAGGAAGCTTTCAATTTGTCTTTTACTTTTTAAAGTGATTCAGCACTTATTTGATGCTTAATACATACTTTAAAAGTTTTTTACCATTTCAGCCCCTCCACACAGCTCTTCTTAAGCCACTTCATGATACTGTTCTCTTCTTAAGCCACTTCATGATATCTTCAAATTCAGTGAAGGCTTGCTTTTGGTTCATTTCTAGCAATCAGACATTTGGAAATGGACTAAACCAGAGTGATCCTACCCCCCCACACAAAAAACAGAAGCCTCTGACAGGGACCAGAAAGATATGGTAGGAACACTCAGCAGACAATTTGGCTTACTCCAGTGATTGCATTGTGAGACTGCTATTAAAAGTAGCAAATCAACCTATTCCCATAGGAGTTTAAACAGCAGATAATGTCCATCTAATTGCACCCAGAGTTTCAGCCATTTTCTAAGTGCAGTCCAATCCTCAACATGTTTACCTACAAGAAAATGATACTAGATTTAATGGAAGTTAATCCTTAGCAGAGGTCACATTATTGATGACATTTTTAACAATTTGCAATCAAAATTTTCCCCCTGGGAACACAACACTTGAGTCGATAATTATCCTTCAGTCTCCTGGCAACAGTCACAGAGTATCCAGAAGTTTTAAGCTGAAAAGTACAACTAAAACATGTCCTCCCACAAAAAATAAAAAGACATCTGGCAGATGAAATTTACATTTGCTTAACAGGCTCACAAATGACACCAAAAAGCCTCAGCAATCCCTTCCTAATAAATTAGTCTACAACTAAAGCCTTGAACAGTGAATACTTACTTTCAAAACGATGCAGTGAATATGCAGGAGTACTCATCAAGGTGGATTAAAATTGATTATTTCATATATATATAATATATAAACCATTTTTTAAATGTAAATAAGTTTTTTTATTTGAATTGGATTTATTTTAATGCAATGCTTTTGGAAGAGAAAATCTATCTAAAGACAGTTTTTCTATTTAAGATACATGACTTTTTAAAGAGAAAAGAAGAGAAAAATATTTTGAATAAATAGTTCAAAGGTTATTCAGTATGTAATAGAGCTTAGTTATATATCATGCTGGGACATGGTGGCGCTGCAGGCTAAAGCACAGAAGCCTTTGTGTGCTGCAGGGTCAGAAGACCAGCAGTCGTAAGATCGAATCCACGCAACGGAGTGAGCTCCTGTCGCTTTGTCCCAGCTCCTCGCCAACCTAGCAGTTTGAAAGCATGTAAATGCAAGTAGATAAATAGGTACCACCTCGGTGGGAAGGTAAACAGCATTCCGTGTATAGCTGCGCTGGCCACATGACAACGGAAACTGTCTTCGGACAAACGCTGGCTCTACGGCTTGGAAATGGGGATGAGCACTGCCCCCTAGAATCAAACACGACTAAAATGTCAAGGGGAACCTTTACCTTTACCTATATATCATGAGGCTGTATATTTAAGTAATATTCACATTCTTGGTAAACTAATCCAATTTATCCAAGTTGAGATAGTATGCACTTTTTCGTAGTAAAAATGGTATAAAATAAACAAAGTTCAGGAAAAGGCCTTAATCCGATTGTTCTACAAATCTATGTACAAATAATGAATACATTACAGTAGGACCATGGTATCTGCGGAGGATCTGTTCCATGCCTCCCCACAGATGCCAAAAAATACGTATGTAGTGAATGCTATAAACTGCATGGTCTCTGGATCCTTCTAGTTCTGGTAAATACACCCTGGAAGTACATATAAATATGCATTTGGGGTGTGTGTGTGTAGTATTTACAGGCAGAGGAAAAATGAATCAACAGATTCTGATCCCATTGACAGAGAGTTTCCTAATGCAACTTAAATGCTAGGTTTGAATATTGTTTGGATGATAGTTTGCTTTTTAAAAAATATATCTTGTTTAACTATTTCAGTTAATAAATATCGATGTTTAAGCAAATACAATAATATGTATGCTATATGCTATTGTTTTAGTTAAATAAAGCAATTTAAGCAGTTCTCCAAAGATGAGTGATGTATTAAATTAACATCAGTTCTGATGTAGCTGTTTCACTGATACGACAAATTATTATTCTAAATATGAAATCATCTGGTTTCAAATATTAAAGATTATAACTACTAGCAAAAATGAGTCTTTACATTCAAAAATCGTGATTTAAATTGACTCTTACTGACTCATGGTTTAAATTGTGATTTAAATAGATTTGATTTAAATCAAATCCATCCTGATATTGATAGATCAATACCATTCTTCACAAGTCAGAAATGCACCTCAAGGTGCAGACAAACTGTGAAGGACATATCACAGCTGGAAATTTATTTGCAGTGAACCACTATCAAAACAAATGACACTATCTTGAGTTAAATGGGCCAATGTTCTGATATGGCATAATGATTAACTTGCTGTAAATTCCTGATTAACATGTTGCCGCTAATTTATACTGCAATGCAGGAGTCCACCTCATATTTTTAGGTAATATGTTCCAAGACCTACCACGGATGTTTGAAACGGTGGCTAGTAGCAAACTCTATATATATTGCAGTTGTAGCCACAGTGCTGTTTCTGTAGAGCAGAGTAGCTGTGGCAGCAGAAAGCACAAAGTGGCAGTCATAATAAAGGGGACTGACAGGTGACTTGCCTCCTCCTGCTATTGCTGCCATCTTGCACTTGGAATAGAGCGGGTTGTTGAAATAAGAGCTCATCAGAGTGGGGAAGGGAAGCAAATGTGCCAGAAACAGTAGCAGCAATAACCAAAAAAGAAAAAAGAGGAGGAGGAGGGGCAGTTGAGAGGAACAAGTCCCTGAATTAAGTCTCAAACTAGAAGCTGTGTATATTGCCTTACAAAGACCAGAATGGATAACTTATGGCAAACCGCAGATAACTGAAAATGAAGAAACCGAAACTGCAGATATGGGGTTTCTACTCATTCATTTACATTAACACAAAACTTATAGATGAAATATGTGAGCAGTTATAAATAAATACTAATTTATTATATGAAAATTATTATTATTTAATAATAATAAATTAGTAATATTATTAAATTTATCATTATTTAATAATAATAATGAAATTATTTAATATGTGAAAAGTTATAAATAAATACTAATAAAACATAATTTCAAACTCAACTTGATGGGGCATAGGGAGGGAAAATACATTACTAATTTTACAGAATCTCCACTATACCATTAGAAATTAAATCTGGGGATTTTTTCCTTATATGGTTTTCTAAATTAATACGGTTAAGGCAATTATATTAAAGATCTCAAAATTCTGAAAGCAACTACCGTGTTTCCCCGATAATAAGACAGGGTTTTATATTAATTTTTGCTCCAAAAACGCATTAGGGCTTATTTTAAGGGGATTTTTTTTTCATGTACAACCATCTACATTTATTCAAATACAATCATCTTCTTCTGGTTGCTGCACAATGGTGGAGGGCAGGGTTTCGTAACTAGAGCTTATTTTTGGGGTAGGGCTTATATTACGAGCATCCTGAAAAATTATACTAGGGCTTATTTTCAGGTTAGGTTTTATTTTCGGGGAAGCAGGGTACATGAACAGTTGTAAAGATGTAAGACAGATGAGCTACTGTATAAAATCTTGAAATAAATATTCATATAATTCAAAAAACACTTTCAATGTGACACTGTATGCCCTGATTTCCTCTTTTCTGTCCAAGTTTACATGCATTTCAATTTGAGGAACAGTTCACATAATGAGCCGGCTGAGGTGTTAAGATCATCAGGAGAGTCCTTTTTTGCAGTCCTGCCATCTTTGCTGGTGCAGATGCATCTGATGGGGACATAGGAGACAGCCTTTTCTGTTGCTGCACCAACTTTGGAACTCCCTCCCACAGGAGGCCAGACTGGCCCCATCTTTGCTATCCTTCTGCAAGCAGGTAAAGATCTTTCTCTTCAGGAAAGCCTTCCCTAAGTAACCAGCTACCTGTGTGTGAATTTTACATAGATTGTTATGTATTACTGCTTTGACTGGACTGTTAGTACTACTTGGGTTTTCCATTTTTGTATTCTCCAATTCTCAGAGTGACCTTTTAAATATTTATCTACTTATTGTTCTTTGCCTAAATGTGGCCTGTTAATAAGATGCCTCCTTAATTATTGTTCATAATTTTTAAATATCGTATTTTAATTATGTTAACCACCGTTGTATACTCATTGTTTTCAACTTTAAATATTGTCTTTCATTGTAGTAAGCTGCTTTGAGTTCTTTTCAAGGAGAAAGTTAGGGTAAAAATAATTTTAAAAAATAAAAATAAATAATCAAATAAATAACACTACTCAAATAATAAAGCTGGTGTTTCAATGCTGAAATGTTCCCCACTATGAGATACGATAGGTAAAAAAAATCTGTTCCAAATTATTTAACATTATTTTATTTTTAAAAATCCTGACCCCCCCCTCCCTGTCAACAAACCTCTATGTGGATACTATCAATAAAATTACCATGAAAGACTATAAAGCAATCTGAATTACTTTTACATAATTAAAATATTTTGAATTAACAAATTAAAAAAATGAAAATAAACTTAAAAATCAAACTATGAACTCAAAACCACATAGAAGAGCCTATGCCCTGTGAATAGCATCCCATCACTGAGCTGTAACTGCTGAATAAGTTTTCTTCCACATCTATACACTGTACTGCTCCCGATGGTTAGAGAAAGAAGTCCCCGGAGTAGATATTAAAGAGCATCTATTGGCAGTCCACCTGTCACATATCTAGCAGATGCAGCCTCCGTGTCACCCTTACACAGAGAAGATTGCATTAATCTGAATAGAAAATATTCTGGCAAGGTTATCCGTGCCAATGAATGGTAATGGTTGGCAGGCCAGCCAAAGTTCAATGCAACTTCACAGGACTTAAGGTATCATACCTTGGGATATCTCATGCATCAAGGACCATAGTTTAAAATAAATAAATATGTAGCACAAAAAGGCATTAACACCTAGAATTTTTAATGTGCATTTGGACAAATACGTTTTTGCATTGTTAAGCAAAATCTAACAACCATGAACCACTGAAATCAGTATTCAACGATTTAATGTGAGAAGCAAACCACCAAACCTTGTAGTACACAACAGCAGGAGGAAGATTAATGAATGACATTAGACCTATTTGAAGGTTATCTAAACTAGGAGTGGTGTATCAGTGGTTTCACTACTTATGCCTTGAAATCATGCAACTGTCTTGTAGCTTGAAATGTTAAACATCAGTAGGTGAAAGCACTCCTTGATTTTGATGAGAGAATATAAAATGTCATGTTTTTCCTAAATATTAGGATAAAGGAAATGCCTTTGGATGTAAATTGAATTCCAGTGGTTGTTCACAGAACTCTGTCCTTTGCTCATGCTGAATCAAATCTGCTGCAGACATTATAAATGTATCTACTGAAATGAGCTACTGTTTATAAAGGCTTACGCAAAATACAATATATTAGTTTTTAAGCTGGCATAAGACACTTTTAGTTTTGTTGTAACTGTAATAAAGACTGCAACTAAAAATCAAAAGTTATTTAAAATTATCTACACATAAAGTACAGTACATAAAACAAGTAGGACCATTTAAAAGGCACTGGCTGAAATCCCATTTCATAAATTATGCCATGTAGACTAGCATCATCATCAACCACAGCAATTTTTTTGAAATAAAAAATGTCTAATTCTCCATTAAAAATCCAAAAACTCCTGTGGACTCCCTTTCATTATGGGAAAACCATAATCTCTTTCATTATGGGGGCCAAGAGACAGAAGAAGTCTTTAATTTTCTTTTTTAACAGAAAAACTAGAGTATCTAATAAAGAAATAAACAAATATACAGTGCTTTACTTTTTTAAAAAACTGCCACTACTAGTAATGCTATCTGGTGGCAAAAACTTGCATAAATTGAAGACTCCCTGCCTTGTCCCACAGCTTCCAATGGTTTCCTCACAACAAAGGGGATTCCACCAGAGATTTGGCAGCCGGGGGGGGGGGGGAGCAGGGATTAGAATTGTTTTTATTACTGAAAAATCGCTGCTGTTGATGATGTTATCAGCGTTCTGCAAGGTAGAGTTGCTCAGATAAGATTTCAGCCACTGTATAGAAAAGTAGGAATATTGCTATAATCACACATTTTGTTCTCTGAGTACAGCTAAATTAGGGATAGGGAGCAATCTAATCTGGGTCATTTTGAAACTATGGGTCTTGACTAGATTGAATCTTCCATTCACATGAACATCACTCCTGCACAACATACCCTCTAATTTTCAGCCTCGCTGGGCAGGGCTTTGCCTCTCTTGCGTGCGACTCTGCCTCTTTGTGCGTGTGTGATTCCATCTCCCACATGTGCAGGGTTCTCTTGCAAACAGAACCTAACGGGTTGAACATGATCACTGTACGGAGGAGGAAGAGAGCTACGTGCAGGGAGGCAGAGATGCTTGCACCCGGCTTAGAGGGAACCTTGCTCCTGCAGTCCCCATAGTTGTGATCTAGTCCAGTGGTTCTTAACCTTGGGTTACTCAGGTGTTTTTGGACTGCAACTCCCAGAAGCCTTCACCACCAGCTGTGCTGGCTGGGGTTTCTGGGAACTGCAGTTCAAAAACACCTGAGTAACCCAAGGTTAAGAACCACTGATCTAGTCAACTACATGTTGATATTAGACTGCTCCCTTCTGGTCCATTTGGACTCCCCTTCTTGCTTGCCATCTCCTCCTTCTCTTCTGCAATAGCTGTCAGGCATCTAGGAAAAAGCCTAATTGTTTGTGGGTGGGCATTAATGCTTGGTTTTTATGCACACATAGGGGGAGTATGGAATGGCCCAGTTCAACAGCACATTTCTCTTTTTTTAATTAGTTTTTGGTAAGTGGAATAGTGCTTAAGTGATGCAGAACAACAATGATGTTTTTTTCTGATTTAAAAAATTTAATTAAAACGTGTTTTTTTCACTTTAAAATAGGATGGAGGGTGCTATCCGCCATCAGGGCCCGACCACACCCACCTCTACACATCACCACAAATGTATAAGAAGAACAGCCCCCTAATCCTATACTGGAGTGATCTAGACAACACAGCAAGAAAACTGTTTTTATTTGGACCAATCCTAATAATTCCAAATAAACAGTAGGCTCTGACCCCAGACCACTCTGGGACAGATTGGTCCCCATTAAGGATGCATTGGAATGCTGTAACAAAAACACTGTGTGGTTGACATTTTTTAGCAGGAGGCTACAGAGTGGGATAGGGACGTGGTGGCGCTGCAGGTTAAACCACAGAAGCCTCTGTGCTGCAAGGTCAGAAGACCAGCAGTTGTGAGGTCGAATCCATACAACAGAGTCAGCACCTGTCGCTTGTCCCAGCTCCTGTCAACCTACCAATTCAAAGCTCCCGTCGCTTGTCCCAGCTCCTGTCAACCTACCAGTTCGAAAGCATGTAAGAATGTGAGTAGATAAATAGGTACCAACTCAGTGGGAAGGTAACGGCGTTCTGTGTCTAGTCTAGTCGCACTGGCCACGTGACCACGGAAACCGTGTTCAGACTGGATTAAATGGCAAGGTGAACATTTACCTTTTTACCTATCATTTATTATTTTTAGTATGTTTTGTCAATAATCGATGCTCATGGATTTATATTTTTTTAATTGTATATATACTGTTGTTAGCTGCTCAGAGTGGTATAAATATACCAGATGGGTGGGATATAAATCAAATAAATAAATAAATAAGTACAGAGTACGATAAACTCCCATGTAGCCAGCCTCTCCATTATACTGTGCTTTATTCAAAGTGTGTTACATATGTTAACAATGAAAATGTATTTGTGTAATTTATGCCAGTTTTCTTTTTCCAATATATTATTCTGAACAAAAGCATGTTTTCTCTTTTTAAAAACTCAGTTTTGAACAAAATTTACTTACACTTACGTCTGCTTAGAAGTTCGACCTTTTTTGCAACTTATTAAAAACAACAGCATCAGGAAACAAGCTTGAAACTACTCTGCACTAACTTATCATACCATCATACAATATAATAACAGAAATATGGTTGAAGAGCTCAGAACCAAAGTGCACTAAGAAGTTGGATTACTGTACATTGTTTATTTACTCCAGCGTCAACTTGCATCACTGCAACTGACTTGAACACATTAGCACTCCCATCTCCCGCTAAAGAGAGAGCAAGTAAGGATCTTAGCCATGGTGAAAAAAAATGAAAGAATGTGTGCAACTCGACTTGATTCAATGCCCTAGATTTGCTCATAAACAAGTGGGACTAGGATCTCCTCCTCGCCTGTATCACCAGTATTCAAATAAGACGGACGGCCTCGAAGATCTACCATGATAAAGAAAAAAACATATCTTTGCATGCTCTAATTCGGAAGACTGGGAAGAGACAAACCTAGCTAGCTACACCACAAAGTTTACTTTCGCCGGGAGAATAGCACCGGTAGTTTAGAAAACTGAAACATACAGTATAGGATACAGTACTCCCAACCTATCCCAAGCCACTCCCGGCATGCTCGTGCAAACGGGGGCGCCAGCACCGTGCAAAAGCAAATAGGCGCAGCCAGCCTTTCTACAGAAAAGCTACTAATAATGGCTTCGGTCTCCGTTATGAAACACCCACCTTGCCCGTCTCCACCTCACTACGGTGCCCGAATAGTGAGAGGGCAGCAAGGCGAACCAGACGGGCTTCCCCTCAGAGGCGTCCAACGGCGGGTCACATAAGGCCTTCAACTTGAGGCGTGTGTGTGTGTGTTGGGGGGGCGCCCTGAGATCATAGGTCTGCGCCAATCCGCCGTCGCACGCACTCGCCCGCCCGCCGGTCAAAGTTTACCTCAGCACACTAACCGGGAGCCCGCCACCCCCACACCCAAGACTCCCTTCAGCAACAGCAGTAACCGCCACCGGACGCGCGGGGGTGTCCTTACGGTGCTTCGCGTGTCTCAGCCTGCCCTGACGCTGTTCATCCTCCAGCCGCCCACCGCCACACAGACAGACAAGACAGCCCCTAGCTTCCCTTTAGCAGCAGCCACCAGGCCTAAGGTGGGGGGGGGGCTTCAGCTATCGCGCATGCGCGGCTCTCGCGCTTACCGGCAAAACAGCAGCAATCGCCGCCAAGCCCGGAGAAGATTTGCTGTATTGCGCGTGCGCCGAGGGTAAGGGACAAACCGCAGTGATAGCGACGCCTGAGTCGGCAAGGCCCTTGTGTTTCCCCCGGGCTTTCCTAAGCATGCGCAGTAGCCTCATACTACAACACCGATGAAGTCGGTGGTGATTCCCCTTCTTCGTCAGGAGCTGCCGTCAGGGAAGGGAGGAGGGAAGAAAACGTCGCTCTGCGCATGCACCTTGGAAAGCCGTCCAAGGGGTGTGTTGCGCATGCTCAATTTAGTTCCTGCTGTATCTTCGTGACCTCAGATTACCTCGTCTGAGAGAGGCGAAGAGGGAGAGTTGTTTACGGAGGGAAGGGAAAAGCGCCCTGAGGGAGGGCTGGAGATGTTCGTGTTACCAGAAAGGGTAGGAGGGCCATTTCGTCCCTCCCCCAGAGGATGTCATTCGACATGGAAGCTTTGGAACATGGAAGTGTCTTCTCCCCGATCATGGAGGTCGCCTCGGCACTTAGCAGCTGGGACGTTATTGAAAACGTTTACGCGGAAAGCGAGCATCGTAGCGTGGACGCGAACTACGCGGGAGGCTGCCGGTGTCCGTGCTTTGGCGGAGAGTTCACGCGGTTGTGTTTCTGGACGTTTTGTTCAGTACTATTACTAAGAACGGAAGCAAGAGTTTCATGTCCTCTTTCAAGACTCCTACCATTTGGGGGTTTTAAGCCGCTGTGACCATTGCTGAGTTTTGGAAAAAAAATTGTCAAATTCATCTAGCTGCACAGCAGAAATGCAGGCATCCACAGAGCAGAATAGCTTGAAGTTCCCCAAGTAGACCACCCCTTTTCTCACAGGCTCTTACAGTCTTAGTAACTCACTCTGAGGCATTAATGATAGAAACAATACTTACAATTAAACAGATCAAATAGCACCCACCCTCAGGACCTCCGTCTTGTCTGGTTTCAGCCTCAATCCATTCTCCTGCATCCATTGCAGTACAGCCTCCAGACAGCACTGAAGGGACAGAACAGCATCCACTGAGGTAGGTGAAAAGGAGATGTAGAGATGTGTGTCATCAGCATACTGATGGCACAGGGCCCAACACCCCCTGATGACCCCACCCAGCAGCCTCAGATAGATATTAAACAGCATTGGGGAGATAATCAAGCCCTGTGGAAGCCCACAGTGGAGACTTCACAGGACTGAAACACTCTCCCCAAGCTGTACTCTCTGAGGATGGGCTTCCAAGAAGGAATGGCTCCAGGCCACCAATTCCCAGCTCGGAGAGCCTCCCCAGGAGTATGCTGTGGTCAGTGGTATCAAAGGCAGCTGAGATACTGAGAAGGACGAACAAGGACATTTTGCCCCTGTCAGCCTCCCTCAACAGGTGAGGGCAACAGTGCAACCAGTGCAACCAGTGCCGTTTCTGTGGCATGGCCTGAAGCCGAACTGGAACGGATCCAGGGCATTGATTTCATCCAAAAGAGCCTGAAGCTGATCAGCCACTACCCTGTCTACCACTTTACTGAGGAAGGAAACATTGTCGACAGGCCTATAATTGCCAGTATTGTCTGCCGCCAAATTTGGTTTCTTCCTAATGGGCCTAATGAGTGTCTCCTTGAGGGCAAGGGGGATCTTGCCCTCCTGGAGAGACCCATTAATTATTGCTGTGGCCTGTTCTGTTGTTATAGGCCTGGCTGCTTTGATTAGCCAGGCTGGGCAAGGGTCACTGATTGAAGCACAACATAATACTGGATACCATCTTCTTTGCCCCCTCCATCAGCATTTTGTACTATTATACAGCGGGCAGAAACTTTGTATGCTAAAGATTTCTTGCCTTCCCTTGTTGAACGTCCACTTGTTGCCACTTCCACAATTTAAGTGTAGGCCCCTACACACACACACACACACACACACACACACACACACACACACACACACATTGTGGGTATGCTTCATAAGTAGGTTTATTGTACTGTAAATTTAGCATGGGTGTTTACTAGTACTACCACTCAGAAGACAATGTGCAGCTATTCTGTCTTTCCCTCTTTAATTTTTTTTATTCTGGTAAAAAAAGATGGAAGAAACAGCAAAAGGCACAGAGAAGGGCTAGAAATCAAAGATTGTATTTTCTGGTAAAAATCTAGAATGTATCTATAAAATTAAACACAAGTCCATTTTCTGATTCATTTTCTTTACATAGCAGGGCAATTTCCAAGTGGGGCAACTTTAACTTTGACCTAAGTCTCCTCCACTTCTCTGAAACTTTTTTTGTAAGTATAAATGTCAGCGTACATAACAATATGCAGATTTCATTATTCCATATGTCCAGCTCATGCTAACATGCTGTTCCGTTGTCCCAAATTCCACTGGTTGAACACAATGTTTTTATGGATTCCAGTGTATATAAGCCTGAGTGATGATGTACATGCTGTTTTCAATTAGGATGTATCAATTGTGCTTTGTAAGCATAAGAGTGTGTTTTATAAGAAGATTCTGTTTTAAAAGCATATGATTATGCTTTGTAAGCATATGCAAGCAAGAGGATTCTGTGTGTCTGACACATCCAGTTCATTGGTTTATCAAAGGCTTGGGGGCTCTGCAAGCATAGTCAGCACTACCCTCTAATACATATAACATACCTCCATAGGGTTTATGGCTAAGTGGGCAACATTGGTAGATCCTGGGATCCTCTGGTGGAGACACATGCTACCAAAAAATCAAAAAGAACAAAATGGGAAGTTGCAGGGAGAAAAACATATTTTGGGTTGCATGCAGGCACTAATTTGAAAGATGAATTGCATCTCTAAATATGGTTTATAGTACACCATTTTCCCCAAGGGAGAATAACTGGATATGGGGTTGGGAGGATGGGTACCACAAAAACAGTCTTTGGGAGACCACATGCTCCCCCAGGGAAGGGGATTACAATTAGCAAACATGTTTTATGTATTGACGCTTAGTACAAAATATATCCAGTACTCTGGCAGATGTGATTTACTGCTGGATGCATACAGTACAACTTCAGAATAAGCACTTTGGGGGGGGGGAGCAGAGCAATTTTAGCTTTCCAGTTTCATGTTGTTAAGAAAATGCTGTTCCTGTAAACTTCCATGGAACAGATGGTACTGCTCCAGGATGTTTTTTATTTGCAATTTCCCTTCATTTATGTGAAGAATCAACAAAGGCTGCGACATGGAGCACATGAAACACAACTTGTTCAAACATTGAGCCTTGTTTGAAGATGTGTGGTTGCTGACCATTTACCCACAGAACTTGTGAGCACTGCCTCATAGAGTTTAGGGTCATTAAAGCCCAGTGTATGCCTTTTTATCAAATCTATGCAATGTCATTACAATCATAAAGGTGCTAAGTATCTTATGAAACAAATTAACCTTAAACATTTTTGGTTCAACACCAAATGTATTAAATAATGAAGGTATAAGCAAAAAATCCACAATGGACAGAACTTTTTGTAGGGACAGTTTCGTTCTCAAATATTTGCAAAAACTCATTGTAAAGCAGAGGTGGAGAATATGTTCATGTTCGTATACATCATCAAGTCATATCCAGTTCTAACTGTTGCTTCCTGTCCCACATATAGATTTCTCAGGAGATAGATAAGGTGGTCAGGCACTCCCATTTCTTTAAGGACTTAGCATAGTTTCTTGTGGTCCACACAGTCAAAGGCTTTTGCGTAGTCAATGAAGCAGAAGTAGATGTTTTTCTGGAACTCTCTGGCTTCGAAATCCAGCTTGTAATTCTGGGAGTTTTTGGTCCACATACTGCTGAAGCCTGCCTTGTAGGATTTTGAGCATAACCTTGCTAACATGTGAAATGAGTGCACTTGTATGGTAGTTGGAGCATTCTTTGGCACTGCCCTTCTTTGGGATTGGCATGTAGACCAATCCTCTGGCCACTGCTGAGTTTTCCAAACTTGCTGGCATATTGAGTGTAGCACCTTAACAGCGTCATCTTTTAAGATTTTAAATAGTTTAACTGGAATGCCATATCAAGCATATAGCATTTTCAGTGTATAAAAGATATTTAAGACATGCCTTTACCATTGCTACCCCCACAATGATTTTCAGTGGCCAAATGGAGGTTTAAACCCAAGTCTCAATCCTAGTCCATCAATCTGTCCACTACACCTCACTTGCTCTCCAAACACCTCTTAGATAATATTGAAGTGCAAATCCCACCAATTGCAGCCAGCAGGACCAGTGCAAAGAGATGATGGGAGTTATAATTGAGTAACATACAAAAGGCCACATCTTCCCCATCCTTGGAGTAAAGCAGGGAAGGGGAACCTGTGGCCCTCCAGATGTTGCTGGATTGCATCTGTCGCCATCTGTTGATGATGTTGGTTGTAGTCCAGAATCATTCAGAGAGTCAAAAGTTGTCCACTCGGGTATAAAGGCTGACATGCCTAACACTTTGACTATGTAACTCTTGAAATTCTCAGTTTAGATCCCTGTGTATTCAACTCTGGGGCAAACAAATGTTTGGACTCATAGCTAGACAATTGCTGGGATAAGTCTTATTTTGGTTAATGTACCACCCAACAAGCCAATCTTTTTTGTTTTCTTCATGCATCATTCTCAACATGGGTTTGTTCCCACTGTAACTTACCATAGCACACAGAGATTAGCACAACAAGGTATATGATAATAATGTAGAAAATTGTGAGATTATCATAACTTTTCATTTCCTCTGGGAAAAAAACACAATAAGGTCCTCTGTCATCTCCCATCCAAGAGCCTGATCCACAGTGACACTTGTTTATGGAAGCCAAAGATGAGGTGCTATGCTCCTTTATCTAGCAATACGTTTCATTTAATAAATGGGAGTTATTTTTCATTAGATGTGCCTGGAACTTTGCTGCAATCCAAAGGTGGAAAATTCTTGGCCCTCTCAACACTTAGTGTACTGTTCCCATCAGTCACCTTGAGTATGGCCAACAACAAATAAGTAGTAGTTCAAAACTTCTGAAGAACCAAAGGTTCTCTACCTTGCTGGCAAGTATATAGCAGTAATCAGTGTCCCACAAACCTTTCACTTGACCTCTTCCCAAGACTAAAAAAGTTGTTTAGTTCAACTAAGAATGTTTATAAACTCATTAGGTAATAATATAATAAAACTAGATGTTATATTTGTAACATTTGTTGGATTGGCACTCCACCAGTGGTGAAAGATAATTATTTCCCTAAAACAGTGGTTCCTAGCATTGGGTCCCCAGATGTTCCTGAACTAAAACTCATAGAAGCCTTCACCACTAGCTGTGCTGGCCAGGATTTCTGGGAGCTGTAGTCCAAAAGTATTTAGGGACCCAAGGTTAGGAACCACTGGCCTAACTCATGAGATTTTCTTCATCCATATACCTTGCACAGAGCGTTTTGTGACTCTTCTCTGGAAGGTAAACACACGCATAAGTCTGGTTGTCAATACAATCCCCTCTGAGGAAATCCCTTTGTGGGAGGGAAGTTGAATTAATTGGAGGGAATTAACATGCATTGCCCTTAACATCTGGTTTGACTCTTACTTGCAGAATGTTCATACAGTATCTCAATTTGCAATGCACATCACAGGATTGCTTCCTTAACGGTTGTCTCTGAGTGCTTAAGGAGGCAAAGGAGAAGATCATTGAAGGTCATGTGCAAATGCAAGTCCTGATCCTTAGGCTAAATATTAATTAAAGTTCATAATAATGACCAAAGTCATTATTCTTTGGCTCTTTCTGCATTCTTCATTTGCACCTTCAGTAATATTTTCATTTATAACACTTTCATTCTTAGAATGAGGTTGCTACTGAGTCAGAGCTTCAGGCTGCTAATTATGCTTCAATAAGTGAGAACTTGTAAGTCATTCTTCATAGTGATTTCATTCGTCACCCATACTATGGAATCTATCTGTTTAAATCTGAACAGAAAGCACTGCTGTGAAAAACATTTTGGCATAAGCTATGACAGGTGAGTTCTCACATCTGAAACATCTATAGTAGTTACTCTTTCTAAGGCAAAGAGTGAAAAAAATCACAAATAAAAACATCAATTAAACAGGAAATAGAAGCATTGTCATGAGATTGAAGGAGAGTGGGATTTGTAGTCAATGAGGAGGAAAGAAAATGGAGTCTGTTAGATTTTAAAAGTGAAAGGAGTTGAAGACATGGGAATGTGAGAAAGGCAGAGAGGTTGTTATTCTTAATTAAAGCCAGGCTGGTACAGCGTGAAACCTGATAAGGATGCAAGGACAAGCAGACCATGCGCAAAGACCCAACAAATTCTTTTCTAATTGGAATGGAGATAAACCACCTGCATCTCCATGAGAATTGTAGGCAGATTGAACAGTTACGCCTCTTTGAATTAATTGGTTTACAGTCATGAAGGAGGAGGTCCGAGGAATGTAGAAAATGGATGATGGGTTGTGTTTGAGAAAGGGAGACCATGGTGTGAAAGAGAACTTATGTCTGAGAGAAGTTCTTGATGGTTTGTGTTATGTAGCTTGAAGGAAAAAGAATGTAGGTAAGAGAAGAAGGAGCTCAGTCTTAGTGTTTGTTATTTTAATGGGAATTAGTTGTTGTGTTTAACTATGGTAATCCTTTGAACATGTCTTTATGCTAATGCTTGAGCAAAAACAAACTGTTTTTACGAAGCTATATTTTCTTAATAAAAAATTATAAAAATCCTTATTGAGGACTGGTCTCTTGGATCAGCAGGGTTTGGCTAAATCCAGAGGAGTGGTAATGGCCATTGACTAGCTACCAGAGAAGTCCTAATTACCTGAGCTGTTGTGAGTTTTAAGGAATCACAAAGCCCATGTTGCTGTACTTGCAAAGTACTGAGTAAAGGTGAAGTGTTCTTTTAAGGTCAGACTTGTTCCAGGCGCAAATGCTACGCACTGCTTGAGGTTGAGGACTTGCCCCAGTGTAAGGTGGTAGATTTGTGGCTGAGGAACCCCCTGTCTCCTTAGGGAGATTTGGTCCTTGGTATGTTTGACTTTGAAGGCTGACTGGGAAGGCACAATCCAAGCCAGTTCAGCGCCTGTTGCTGACTTTGTGTATAATATGCAGATTAAGCTGAAAGTTATTAAGGAGGCAGCTAAGGAAAACCTACAGCAGGCCCAAGCTTAGCAAACATTTTATCACAACCTCAAATTGAGGCACAGGGAATTTGAGGTGGGAGACTCTGTTCTTGTATTGAACCCCCTCAAGCCTCATAAATTGGACATTGTCTGGGAAGGCCTGGGAAAGGTTTTGCAGAGTTGGAACGGTTAATTACCTTGTTCAGATGCCTGGTTCAGGGAGGAAGCCTACCATCTATCACATTAACAGCCTCAAACCATATAAGGACAGAGCAGCTGTCATTCTGAGGTGTCAAGCCACTTGTGTTAGGCCAGAGGAAGAGCCTATGGACATTCTGACTGATTTGAAAAATGCTGGAAATTGACTAGACAACTTTGTTCATTCAGCTACTCCTGATGAGCAGGAGTGACTTTCTCAAATTCTGGAATATTACCAAAGTGTGTTTTCTGACATACCTGGTTCTACTGATTCAGTCACCCATGCTGTAGACACAGGGGACAGCCCACCTGTGAGGTGCAGTCCTACAGGGCTATAGGGGCTCATGCTGCACAGATTGAGATTCACAAGGTTGCCATTTGGGTTACAGAATGAAGGAGCTACTTTCCAGAGGATGATGAACAAACTGTTAGCTGGCCTTCCATTTGCTTAGGCTTATTTGGATGATCTTGCTATATTTGGTCCTGACATGGCCCGGACAAACATACCAAGATCCAGGTCTGTAGAGCCTGTGTCCTGAGCACACTCCTGTACTGCAACGAGAGGAAACTGAAAACGATCCATATGCATTATCTCCAATGCATTTTTGGTATCACCTGGCAGGACAAAGTTCCAAATAGAGTAATCCTAGAATGAGCTGGAATTTTTCACATGTATACATTACTGAAACAGTGATGTCTACGTTGGCTCGGGCATGTCATGAGAATGACTGATGGTTGGATTCCAAAAGATCTCCTGTATGGAGAATTAATGCAGGGAAATCACCCCAGAGGGAGACCACAGCTGCGATACAAGGACATCTGCAAGTGGGATCTGAAGGCCTTAGGAATGGACCTCAACAGATTGGAAACCTTGAAATCTGAGTGTTCAGCCTGTAGGCAGGTGGTGCATCTTGGCCTCTTGCATTTGTAGAAACACTTGTCCAGCAGGCCAAAACAAACAGGCAAAATCAGGGAACTGGACAGGGGACAGATTTATTTGTCTTCAGTGTGGAAGGAATTGTCACTCTCGAATTGTCCTTCTCAGCCACACTAGATGCTATTCCCAGTCCTTTATTCAGAGCACGTTACCATAGTCTCTCGAGACTGAAGGATGCCTAATCTAATCTGATCTAAGTATGAAGACAAATGCAATGTAACAAGCCTTACAGAAGTTATCAGAAGCAGCCACCGTTTAGCAAATGTACCAATAGAAATAAAAACATGAATTACATATGGGTGTATTTAGACTGACTTTGGTACTCATCTGTTTCCATATGCGTTCTGCTAATTCCCCTCCCCATCTTTGCTCTATAAAAGTATTTTGCAACTTTGGTAACATTAGATCTCCACCCTGGGGAAAAATGTTACTGTTGACACAAAGTTGTGTTAAAGGAAAGTGTAACTTTGTTACACAGCAGAAGTAATCTTCCTAGTAGGGAAGAAAACAGCCATGACCATTGATCCCACAAAAACAGGATATTGTAGCATTCAGATTAATTGAATGCTATTTTCTTAAATATGTACCATTAAATTGGAAGCCAGATTCTGCTTTCAGGTGGCTCTTGGAAGAACTATAATATCTAGTCATGTAAATATTATCCATGGCAAACCTTGGGTTTTCATGGCAGTTATCTCAATTCACTTGTTCTTTGCGATTGTTCTAAAGCTGTCCTTCTTGGAGACAGCACCCATCTTCAAGTAGCAGAGCTTGCAGCCCTGAACACAGTTCTGTGAAGTGAGATTCCTTGAAAAGAAATGACTGCATCTTGTAAATAAGTATACACACAATTATGTTGCAAAGACATGGCTTATTGAAAGAGCTTGGGGCATTGATGGCTCGTGCTGAAACAGAGGGGTACCTCATGGCATCATTTCAAAGTGAGATACCCATCTTGCCAGGAGCACAAAGAATACTGGAATGAAGCGGATAATATATATGACCTGGGTACTGATGATATACAGACAGCTTCAACCACATTCAGGCAAAAATGTTTCTTTATTGACCGATCTTCTGTATTTCTGTGTTGTTATTATGGTTTTGTTGATTTCTGAAGTCTCCATTTGGACTTTAAGAAGGGTTGGTTAAGTATAATTTGACCAAATATAAATAGAGGACTGTCAAGGGCTTTCTTTGTGTATTTTTCCAGTTTCTTCAGTTTTTCTCTTCACAAGCCCTGTTCGCCATTGCCCAACTGTCATTCATGGACATATGTCTGAGTGAAGATGTCATCATATCCACAACCTTCTTCTTGGGGTTTTCTTCTAAATCAGTTTTTACAGCACCAAGCTCTGCCAGCTTCCATTCAAGTTCTGAAACAACGACAATTCAGACAGGACAAGACAAGACAAGACAAAAGTATTGATTCAATATATATTCCACTTTACCTTCTTTATGCAAGTCAGTATGATGTACAGAGGGTTCCTAGGAAAACTAGAACAGAAATGGAGCATATTTGGCCCTATAGATATTCTGGTTTGCAGTTCCTATTTGTCCCTCCCAGGTTGGCCAAGAGTCAGGAACTGTGAGAGTTACAGTTCAAAATATCTGGAGGTCCAAGTGTTCTTGGAAATTGCTAGAAGATGAGATAAGTTGTTGTCGTTGGGCACTTTACAAATCATGGCACCAAAGTGGTTGGTTGTGTGGGGAGGCGAGGAAGCACTACCTGGGCTCCTGCTGGGATTGGCATGACAGTGACAATGGAGGAGCGCAGAGCCGTGCATAAACTGGTGAGTGAACCTAGCTGGTTCTGGGGGAGGAAACTGGGCCGCCCATGTCTAGCAGGGAGCTGTTGTCTTCTGCTGGTTGGCATAGGTTTATTTAAATATCCTAAAACTCAGCCTTGCGAAACCCTTGTCTGTATAGCTCAAGAAAATCTTTGAAGCCTTCTAAAAGAAACAGGCATGCCACATCATTTGATTGTCCTAATGCTTAACCTATGTTCTAGACAAGATGCTATCGTTAGGACAGAACAGGAGAAACAGGATGGTCTTTGTCAGGCCAAGGTGGCAGCCCCAGGTGTCCTTTATCTTTCTTTCTCTTCAAACTGTACACAGAACATATTATACCAAACTTTAGACAAGACTCATATGAAAGACAAGTGAAAATTCATGGGAGAAACATAAGTAATGTAGCATTGGCAAATGCCACCATACTGCTGGCAGAAAACTACAAGAACTTGATATGAAGGTGGAAGAAGAAAGCATAAAAGGAGCTGACTGTTGGTGGGGGGGAATACCCCAAAATAACAGAAAACAATGAAGAAATTAAAATAGTTAAGCGTTTTCTATATCTCAGTTATCAGTTCAAATGGAGACTTCAGAAATCAAAACTCAGCAAAACCATAATAACAACACAGAAGTACAGAAAATCAAACAAGTAAGTGCACACATATGTTGCTGGAAACTGAGGCCAGGATCACCCATACTATAGTACAAAATTCCCAGTTATTATGTATGCATCTGAGAACTGGATAATGAAGAAAGATGATGGGGGAAATTATTCATTTAAAATATAGTGTCAAAAGAAGGTTTTAAAGATACCATAGATTGCCAGAAAGATGTGTAAGTGGATTTTAGATTAAAGCAAGACTAGAAGATGAAATAACTAAACTGGGGCTTTTGTACTTTGCTTGTATCATAAGAATAAGGGATTCACTGAAAAAGGTGATAATGGTAGGAGCAGCAGCAGGCAGTACCCTGTTTTCCCGAAAATAAGCCCTAGTACGATTTTTCAAGATGCTCGTAATATAAACTCTACCCCAAAAATAAGCCATAGTTAAGTGAAATCCCACCCTCCACCATTGTGCAGCATTGTGCAACAACCAGAAGATGATGGCATTACTGTATTTGAATAAATATAGATCGTTGTACATGAAAAAAAAATTAAAACATCCCCTGAAAATAAGCCCTATTGTGTTTTTTGGAGCAAAAATTAATATAAGACCCTGTCTTATTTTCAGGGAAACACGGTAGGAAAAGAGGAAGACTGAATGTAAGATGAATTGACTCAGTAGAGGAAGTGACAATTTTGACATGCAAGCTTGAGTAAGGCTGTTAATGAAAATAGATTATGGAGATCATTGTTTTATACAGTTGCCACAAGTCAAAAATGGCTTGATGACACATAACAACTACACCAGCATTTTAAATAACCCAGATTACTGTCACATGGCAGTAGAAATTATTTGTAATGTACTAAGAACCTGGAGAAAATAAAAGCCACATCTCTGGAAGTAGTTCTTACTTAGCGCAGAAAAATGATGGTGGCATTTCGTAAGCCAAGTAGAAATGGCTGAAAGTAGAAATGTGGTTCTATTACTGCAGGTGGAAGGATTCTTGTGATATCCTCAAGCCTCCTTCACACTGGAGACTTCTGGGTTCCTTCTTGGTTTTCACTGCACTCAGAGGAAGGATTTTAATCCAGCCTTTTGGTAGAATTCTAACCCTTTGCTGATGCAACCACCACCGTTTCCCAACATGGAAGCCTTTTACAAGTTATATTTTTGTTAATTTCTATTCCTCTCCCTGCTGAGCTATGACAAAATAGAAAGCATGACTGTTTATTATTTGAGAGCTGTCACTAGGAAATAAAGGGATATTTGGTTTTGGTTTTTATAACAGTATCAATAATGTGGATTGAAATTATCAACAACAAAAACAGATTATGCATATTTCATGCCCTTTTTCAAGTTTGTTTAGCACAGGTCCAGATAATTTTTTTTTATTCGTTACCTTTTCTCTCGAAACTATCCCATGCAGCAAGGGGATCCACAGGAATTCCTCTGGGAGAAAAGGTGATATGCAGTGCTACCTCAGCTAAATTTCATGCACCTAGGGCCTCTGTTTGCAGCCACTATAGAAATGCATTTAGGAGTCCATGGTTAGGGGGATAAATGACCCTGCTTGCTTCCTTTCTGGATACCCGTGCTTCACAGTGCTCCTTTTAATGAATGGCTATGAAGGGATTCAGCCACTTGTTGGTCAGAGAAGGGCCAGACCGTGGGAACAGAGCTTTTCACCCTACAGATGTTTTGATCTACAGTGCCCATCAGCCCCATCCAGTGGTAACTGGTGCACATCAGGGTTGGTGGGGCAGACATCACAGCAGCTAATGGTGGGTGGAACTAAGGGTGATAGGCAAAACTGTGGCAAATGTGGGTACTCATACATAAACACAGACATTTGCAGACATAAATATGTATCTGCTTGCCAGCAAACAGACTAACCACCATTCATTCAGATACTCTCTCACTCCATGTCGTTCATTCACTTCACAACTCTGCCATAACATTAGAAATATTTCTATCTGCTGCTGCCTACTCCTATGCTTTGTTTCAAAACTGGCCACTTTGCTGATTCATCCACATTTATTCTCTCACTTTCTCTTCCCCTCCCCATTTCCCCTCTTGATTGTGCCTTAGTCACCAGCCCATTGGACATTAAAAAAAATTGTATCCTAATATGGATACTGAAGAGAGGTGTTCTCTCTCCTGCCAAGGAACAGCCACGTGAACAGGGAATCCGGCATTATAAGCTCATAAATTCCTATGTGACATATTCATTGCGCTTCATAAAGAAACTAATGAAAGAAGATTATGAGATAAGGTTAAAATTTCCTTTCTTTGTCCCAGGGCTGCAGTCCTGTATATATTTTCCTAGGAGTGAACAAGCCGCAGAAGTGGCTTCTGACAGAGAGACTAGAATGAGTTTCATTTTTTAAAAAACGTCTTTCTCCTCCCTATGTCCCAGATCCAGTCCAGTCCACCAGCAAAGGCAACAGTTTCCTCCCTAGCTTGCTCTTTTCCCCCAGCAATCTGCCTCCCGCTCTGGGCTGGTGGAAGAGAGATGGTCCAGTCAAGCTGTGACATGCACAGATCTATAGTCACTGGATGAAAGACATGCCCATGTGTGCACACAAACATTGCAGTGCATAGCAACAGCAAAACAGACATTGTTTTGCCTCTCTATCCAGATACCATAAATAAATATGGTCAGGAAATGACCACTTCCTGTCTCCCTGGATGTCTCAAACACTCTGAAGATGATTAGATTAAGGCGCACTGCCTTGCATTCTCATTGAACTGGAGTTGGGGCTGGGGGCAGGGGTTCCTTGATGCCCATGCTAGTACGTAGAAGGGAGTTTTTTCTCCCAATCGTTTTAACAGAAAAAGGTTTGGGTAGAAGATTGCTGGAAATTAAGATGCCATATTCACAGTGTGGCTGTGTGGGAGCCAGTTAGGAACTGGGAATGATGTGCAGACACAGAAAATGAATTGCATTTTACTTTTAAGGTGCCTCCAAGACACAATCTGTGCCTGAGGAGTGGACTGGCGGGGTGTAGGATAAGATAGGGCAGTGACCCGATTGCCTAAATGACTAACCCTCATTGTCCCCACCCAGCACAGCCAATGGTTAGAGATTGTGGGAGCTGCAGGTATAAACAATCTTGAGCAGTGGTTCTCAACCTTGGGAAACCCTAATTCCCAGAGGCCTTCAGCATCAACTGTGCTGGTCAGGGTTTCTGGGAGTCACAGTAGAAAAACACTTGGGTTACCCAAGGTAAGAGCAGGCAGCAGACCTTACAACAGAGCTGGCGTGGAGCTTGGAAAGAAGGAGTGTAAAAAGCAGAGATCTGCAACAAGTGGTACAATAGACTCTAAGAGAAGAGAGAAAAGAGGTAATGGGCAGATGTAGCAAATGCATGCAACCAAGAGAAGAAAGCTGCAGTTTACATAGCTTTGGGACCCCCATCCTGCTCTTTGCCTGTAGGCCCATGGTTCACTAAAAGGTTTTGAGTATTACCTTCAACTGTAACATTTGGTCCTCCACATTCTGCAGCTCCAATGAACTTGCCTTTAATTTCTCCATTTTCATACACAATTAATGTAGGTAAGCAACTGTCAGAGTAATTTTCAATGCAACTGCTGGCAATGGCTTTTATAATTTTGGTTTCAGGAAACTTTCTGGCCAGTAGACTAAGGTGTCTATTAATTACAAAACACATCGGGTTGCTAAAAACAAATAAACAAACAGTCAAAGAGAAAACATGTTTGATTATTAAACTGTAATATGCATAAGAAAACAGTAGATTAAATAGTCAACCAGCTGTTCCCTGTAATTCCACACATGCAGTGCTGCATCAGAAATATGTTATACTTGATTCATTTTGTTTGTTGTGTTCTGATAGACTTCTTCTTTCATTCAGTGTATACCTGACAGATATCTTGAATAAGTTTTTTAATTATTAATATTACAACATTCAGTAGAATGTTGGCTCAGGGTTCCAGGAGATGTATGTATGCATGCATGCATGCATGTATGCACATACCTAAGTTATTTTTTACACTGCCCCATTAGTGAACACTCACTACTCTGAGTGGTTTACAGAATAAAAATTGGACCCCCCAACCCCTCCTCTCCACCCCCATATATCAACACAATCAATATGGTGAAGTTAAATGCAGTTATCAATTTAATGCAGATATCAATTTAAAAATTAATATTTGCAACATCTGGTGCACCTCAATTGGAAGCTTATTCCACAGAATTGAGGCCACCACCGAGAAGGCCTGGTTCCTCATAGTCACCTTTTTAGGCTATTTCTAATGTGGATTGGAAGGAGCACAGTGAAATAGGCAGCTGTTTTCTGAGAGTGATGTTCCAACATGTATCAAGGCCGTAAACTGTCAAGGGCTTTATAGATTATAACCAGCATATTGAATTGAGCATCAAAATTGACAGGGAGCCAGTGTAGGTGGACTAAGACTGGTACAATTTGCTAGTCCCAGAAACTAGTATGGCCACTAAACTTTGGTTTTGCTGAAGTTTCCATACAGTTTTCAAGGGCAGCCCTTTGTTGAGAGCAGTGCAGTAGTCCATTTTTGAGATTACCAATATGTAGTCTAAAAAATAACTACAAACATATACTTTTATCAGTTCACTGCCTGCCAGCCTGGAATTCCTTCCCAGAGTGATGGCTATGACATAAGATGGTCCCATGACAATTCATCCATGTAAAGAACTATCATTTTTTTTATTCCAAGACTGCTGAAAGGATTTCCTATGTTCAATATCTTCTTTCAGACCCCATTAGGTTATCTCCAGAACTAAATCTCAAGTCACTTTCATAAAAATCCTGTTTACCTTGATCCATAGAGATGGATGACAACCCATACACCTTTTGGTGCATCTGTAATTTCTTTCACGTACTGTTCTCCAGAAATTTCTAAAAGTTCTCCATATCTTTGTCTCTTCTGTAGAGATTTTAATTCTTCTAAACGTTGTTTCCTAATTTGAAGAAAATCTTATTACAATGTATCTTGTTGCAATGACTGAGAATCTTGGGAATGAAAATCTGACAATATGGATGGGATATTATAACTTCATCATTCTAAAGACATTCAAAGAGGTGTGTCGGATGTAAGGAATATAACTCAATATGCACATTTATCTCAAATTGATTTCTTTTGTTTCTTAAATGTATATATCGCCCCATTAGTGCAATGCACTATTCTGAGTGATTTACAGTGTGTGTGTGTTTAGTCGTTTAGTCGTGTCCGACTCTTCGTGACCCCATGGACCAGAGCACACCAGGCCCTCCTGTCTTCTACTGCCTCCCGGAGTTGTGTCAGGTTCATGTTGGTTGCTTCGCAGACACTGTCCAGCCATCTCATCCTCGGTCGTCCCCTTCTCTTCTTGCCATCACACCTTCCTAACATCAAGGTTTTTTCCAAGGACTCTTTTCTTCTCATGAGATGGCCAAAGTACTGGAGCCTCAGCTTCAGGATCTGTCCTTCAAGTGAGCATTCAGGGTTGATTTCCTTTAGAACTGATAGGTTTGTTCTCCTTGCAGTCCAGGGGATTCTCAAGAGCCTCCTCCAGCACCACAGTTCAAAGGCATCAATTCTTCGGCGGTCTGCTTTCTTTATGGTCCAGCTCTCACTTCCATACATCACGACAGGAAAAACCATAGCTTTGACGATTCGGACTTTTGTTGGCAAGGTGATGTCTCTGCTTTTCAAGATGCTGTCAAGATTTGTCATCGCTTTCCTCCCAAGAAGAAGGCGCCTTTTAATTTCAGGGCTGCTGTCTCCATCTGCAGTGATCATGGAGCCCAGGAAGATAAAATTTGACACTGCCTCCATATCTTCCCCTTCTATTTCCCAGGAGGTGATGGGACCAGTGGCCATGATCTTAGTTTTTTTGATGTTGAGTTTCAGGCCGTTTTTTGCACTCTCCTCTTTCACCCTCATTACAAGGTTCTTTAATTCCTCCTCACTTTCTGCCATCAGAGTGGTATCATCTGCATATCGGAGGTTGTTGATATTTCTTCCGGCAATCTTAATTCCGGCTTGGGTTTCTTCCAGTCCAGCCTTCCGCATGATGTATTCTGCATATACGTTGAATAAGCAGGGGGACAATATACAGCCTTGTCGTACTCCTTTCCCAATTTTGAACCACTCAGTTGTTCCATGACCAGTTCTAACTGTTGCTTCCTGTCCCACATATAGGTTTCTCAGGAGACAGATAAAGTGGTCAGGCACTCCCATTTCTTTAAGAACTTGCCATAGTTTGCTGTGGTCCACACAGTCAAAGGCTTTCGCATAGTCAATGAAGCAGAAGTAGATATTTTTCTGGAACTCTCTGGCTTTCTCCATAATCCAGCGCAAGTTAGCAATTTGGTCTCGAGTTCCTCTGCCTCTTCGGAATCCAGCTTGTACTTCTGGGAGTTCTCGGTCCACATACTGCTGAAGCCTACCTTGTAGGATTTTGAGCATAACCTTGCTAGCATGCGAAATGAGTGCAATTGTACGGTAGTTGGAGCATTCTTTGGCACTGCCTTTCTTTGGGATTGGGATGTAGACTGATCTTTTCCAATCCTCTGGCCACTGTTGAGTTTTCCAAACTTGCTGGCATATTGAATGTAGCACCTTAACAGCATCATCTTTCAAGATTTTAAATAGTTCAACTGGAATGCCATCACCTCCACTGGCCTTGTTGTTAGCCAGGCTTTCTAAGGCCCACTTGACTTCGCTCTCCAGGATGTCTGGCTCAAGGTCAGCAACTACATTGTCTGGGTTGTCCGGGATATCCAAATCTTTCTGATATAATTCCTCTGTGTATTCTTGCCACCTCGTCTTGACGTCTTCTGCTTCTGTTAGGTCCTTCCCATTTTTGTCTTTTATCATGTTCATCTTTGCGCAAAATGTTCCTCTAATATGTCCAATTTTCCTGAACAGATCTCTGGTCTTTCCTTTTCTGTTATCTTCCTCTATTTCTTTGCATTGTTCATTTAAGAAGGCCCTCTTGTCTCTCCTTGCTATTCTTTGGAAGTCTGCATTCAGGTTTCTGTAACTTTCCCTATCTCCCTTGCATTTTGCTTCCCTTCTCCTCTCTGCTATTTCTAAGACCTCGTTGGACAGCCACTTTGCTTTCTTGCATTTCCTTTTCTTTGGGATGGTTTTCGTTGCTGCCTCCTGGACAATGTTACAAGCCTCTATCCAAAGTTCTTCAGGCACTCTGTCCACCAAATCTAGTTCCTTAAATCTGTTCTTTACTTCCACTGTGTATTCATAAGGGATTTGGTTTAGATTATACCTGAGTGGCCCAGTGGTTTTTCCTAATCTCTTCAGTCTAAGCTTGAATTTTGCTATGAGAAGCTGATGATCAGAACTGCAGTCAGCTCCAGGTCTTGTTTTTGCTGACTGTATAGAGCTTCTCCATCTTTGGCTGCAGAGAATATAATCAATCTGATTTCGATATTGCCCATCTGGTGATTTCCATGTATAGAGTCGCCTCTTGTGTTGTTGGAAAAGAGTGTTTGTGATGACCAGCTTATTCTCTTGACAAAACTCTATTAGCCTTTGTCCTGCTTCGTTCTGAACTTCAAGGCCAAACTTCCCTGTTGTTCCTTTTATCTCTTGGCTCCCTACTTTAGCATTCCAATCCCCTAGAATGAGAAGAACATCTTTCTTTGGTGTCAGTTCTAGAAGGTGTTGTAAATCTTCATAGAATTGTTCAATTTCAGTCTCCTCAGCAATGCTGGTTGGTGCATAAACTTGGATTATTGTGATGTTGAATGGTCTGCCTTGGATTCGTATTGACATCATTCTATCGTTTTTGAGATTGTATCCCATTACAGCTTTTCCCACTCTTTTGTTGACTATGAGGGCTACTCCATTCCTTCTAAGGGATTCTTGCCCACAGTAGTAGATATGATAATCATCTGAGCAAAGATACTGGAGTGGCTTTTGTTAAACTACAAATGCATAAATACACAACTAGAAAGTTAAAAACGGGAGATAAAACATGTGGCACCAGTGGTAAGTTCGCAATGAATATATTGTGGGATGTCTTGATATACAAATTACAGTAGTAGAGTTATACTAATGGGCAATTTCTTCATTGCATTTCACTTCTGCAGATCACTTGTTTCAAACTTTCTCTGCACTAGAAGCTTCAGGTTTTTGTCAGTAATAAATATATCTCTACTGTTCTAAATATTGACATTATAAGTCTATTTGTGCACTTCTCCCTTAAATTGCATGGATCTGAGCAGCACGTTTTTGGTTATATTCGGTCCTCCCCAATAAATAAATAAATATTCCAATAAATAATTTTTCAATAAATATTGTCCTACTATTCATCTCCAGGAAGTAGCCTGAGAAAGGTGGGCCTTGGGCTCCCCTAAGGACCTCTTGTTGGTAGCATGGCAGCCCCTGATTTGATGGCGGCAGTCTAGCTGGCCCCTGCTCCTGTTACGGCTGCTCCACATAGCAGCCAAGGAAGGTGGTGGGGCATGCTGGGCGTCTTACACAGCTCGGGAAGGTAGGGTGTGTGGACCAACTGTTTATGCTTTGTAGTTACGTTTCTGGGGGCGTTGAGTTCTACCCAGATTTTGAACTACACAGGGGTCCAGTACCCCTAATCCCAGTGTTGTTGAAGGGAGAAGTGCTTGTTGTTTACATCTAGAATAAAGGCTGAGTGCAACAAGTACAGCCTCCATTTCACTAATTTTTTTTGGTCTATCCTGAAATACACTTTGTGAGTTGGGGGGGGCAGTTTTCAGGTTTTTAGACAAAGACAAGGTAGTAGCTAAGTTACTATTTAATATTTACTAATAATAACTGTGTGCCATCAAGTTAATTCAGACTTGTGGTGGCCCTTGCCAGGGTTTTCTACGTAGAGAGTACTCAGAGGTGGTTTACCATTCCCTTATTCTGGGGACATCCTGGGACTATGCGGTTTGCCCATAGCCACAAAGGCTGACTCTTCTGGGATACACAATGGGGAATTGAACTCCCAACCTCTGGCTCTCTAACTCACTGAACAATCCTAGCAGCTAAGTATTTGGTACAGGTACACTATTTAGGAAAAACTAATGGTATATTAAAACACTAGATGGAGCTGCTTGTCTAAAGATATCCTATCAGCTTTAAAAATTGGAATTATTGTCCATCTTTTAAGTGTACTTAAAAATGCAGCAGAGGAATCAGTCTATTTCACCACCACCATCCATTTTACCTCCATTTTGGAATCTTTGCCCTTCATTTGCAATTTGATTGGCTTAGAATGAGCAGACTAGAAACCTGGCACACCTGTACATTTCAATAGCTTTCATGTCTTCTTCGTCAAATTCATCTTCAGCTTCTTTGAGCTCCTTCAGATTCATTCTTTCATATGGCTTCACTAAGAAAGGAATGGATTCGAACAAATACAAATTAGAAACCATGATTATGTATAGCAAAAATAATACACAATAGTACATATTTCCCAGAAAGCAGTGATTCCTGATGAACATTCAATTTCTGTGTGAGTCAAAGGGTTTGCCAATCCATAGCAAGGCAGTGGCTATGAATATGAATTGTCAGTGAGAGAAATAACTCTATCCTTAGCCCTGAACTTGTAGGATGGCCTTCTTAGGGTGAAATCATTGCAATTTCAGCTATGTCAGCTATTCCATAGGCAATATGGAAACCCTAATATTGGACATTTGGATGAACTCATTCTTAGGTGTGAGGTAAATAAAGGCGGCTCAGGCCCAAACTCTACAGGTAACCTATCGTTAGAGATTAAATCATATTAGTGTTCCAGATATGTGGTTCAGGCAGACCTTCAAAAACAAACTTGTAAACAAGTTGTGCTTAGGTCAGCAAGATCAATCACAAAACAAAGGGGCTAATTTGCAAAATGCAAGAGGCGAGAATAGCTCCTAGTGTGACAATCATATTCCTTCTGCAGTCAAAGAATTTCCTCTTCTAATGATGGGTTATCTCTAATGAATAGTGGAGATTTCGGTCAGGAGCCATGGTTACAAAATGCTTCTGGAGGCAATGGCTACTGAAGGTCCCACACAAACCTCACTTTCCTGTCACCATTGAATAAAAGAATATTGGACTAGAATCAGGATACATTAAGTCCAAAAGTCCATGAGACACAAAGTGTGCTGAGTGACTTCAGGCCACTCACATTCTCAGACTTAAACAACTTCACAAGAATGTTCTAAAGATATAAGGATGGGAGATATTTTTTCCCACAACAATGTGGCAGTACTTGTTTGCCACTGAGTTCCTTGGAGGAAAAATGGGATAGAAGTGTGCCAAATAAGAGCATCAAAATGAGAATACTGTACCAGCATTTTTTATAATTCATTTTAAAACAATCATAGTGAATGTTACCCAGGGCTTCAAGACACTAAAACAGATAACTTGTTCATCCATGTAAACAGATGTATACATATAATCAGCAAAATATACAGTGCCATCTAGTTTACTGTGCTTTTCTATATATTTATTCACAAGAATAATAGCACTACTAATAAGGGCACCTACAAGCCCTGTGATGTATCAGGGCTCCAGGTATAAGAACAGTACTTACGGTTGCGTGGAAAGGGGAATACTGCTACCAGACTGAGATAAATTTTTTCCTTCCAATGCTATTATTTTGCAGCAACATACTAAAATGGTTGCCCTGAAAAATTGCTGTTTAGGATTTATTTTCTGACACATATAAAAAATGAATTTTAAATTTGTTGATTTTCTTTTGCCTCCTGTTTACATAATTCATCTCCTGGCTTCCAAGAAATGTTCTCAATGTAACTTGTTCCCTCTGTACTGGCTTCATGCCATTTCCAACTATACATGCTGCATTTCTATATGGAACCCCATAACCTCACACTGTGTAAGTGAGAAAGTGGGCAATGAGTCTTATCATAAATTTAGTACTCTTAAAGGTGCCACACAACTCTTTGTTGCTTTCAATCTTAAATGTTTACAAAATTCTAGTTCATGAATGTTAAGTGCAATTGTGTCCCTTGTTTGTTCTCCCCAAACACAGGTCCACCCTCAGGATGCATTGCCTCTTTTTACGCTGCCACCAGTGGATCTAGTCCACACTATATCAAATATATGTATCTCAGAAACGTGCTGCCAATATAACAGGTTTATTGATCTTTTAGTTGGTATGTAAATCACAGATGTAAATCACAGTTGTTGAGAATCATTCATTAAATTGGATTTGATTTGGTTATACGTTTGCTTGTATGAGCTTTTATTCACAATAACCACTTCAACAATATTCTTTAATCTTCTATCAATTCTCTATTCCTTCTACCTCTTTCTGATTCTCTATAACACTCCAACTTTCCAATCTCTGTCTTAACTCTCTCAATTCAAAGTCCTAACTCCCTCACTTCCATTCCCTATGTACATTCTCTCTCACGGTCTAACTCTCACTCTAACCCCGCCCCCTCTGTCCTATCATAGGCTTCTGCCCTTGAGCTCCATATGATGGACAGGAGTGGCATGGGCATTCTGCCACAGCAATAAACATTCACTACCGTGTTTCCCCGAAAATAAGACAAGCTCTTATATTAATTTTTGCTCCAAAAATGTATTAGGACTTATTTTCAGGGGATGTTTTATTTTTTCATGTACAACAATCTACATTTATGCAAATACAGTCATGTCATCTTCTGGTTGCTGCACAATGGTGGAGGGCAGGGATTCACTTAACTTAGGCTTATTTTGGGGTTAGGGCTTATATTACAAGCATCCTGAAAAATCATACTAGGACTTAGTTTCAGGTTAGGTCTTAATTTCAGGAAAACAGGGTAGAAGTTATTTCCAGGTACAGTGGAGTCTTGACTTACATATGGCTCCACTTACGTACTTTCTGACCTCTGTACTTCTCCAGCCGCAAAGTTTCACTTCGACTTGCGGCTGGAGAATTGACCTACGGACCAGAAGGGGGAGGCGGGGAAAGCACCAAATTCAAATTTGGTGCTTTCCCCCACCTCTCCCTTTCAGTCCGTAGGCCACCAATCTGCCTCCGGATGCCTTCCAGGGCTTCTCCACCACCATGGGAGGCCTCTCAGAGGTCCCCACCACCACCGATAGTATCTTTCTTTTTTGTTGAAGTTCTGTTGATGTCTGTGGATTTCAACAGCTTTCTTGTGCAGTCTAATGTAATGATTGCTGGTGATGTCCAGTATTTCAGTATTTTGAAATAGAATTTCATGTCCAGCTTGTTTTAGGGGATGTTCAGCTACTGCCGATTTTTCTGGTTGTTTTAGTCTGCAGTGTCTCTCATGTTCTTTGATTCTCGTGTGAATGCTGCGTTTTGTGGCTCCAATATATACCTGACCACAACTGCAAGGTATCTGGCATACTCCTGCAGTGGTGAGGGGGTCCCTTCTGTCCTTTGCTGACCGTAACATTTATTGTATTTTTGTGGTGGGCTTGAATACTGTTTGTAGGTTGTATTTTTTCAAAAGTTTCCCCATGCAGTCCGTAACCCCTTTGATGTATGGCAGCAATATTTTATTTGTGGGTGGCTGTTTTTCTTCTTCAGTTTGGTGTTGTTTTCTTGGTTTGATGGCTCTTGTGATTTCATTTTTGGAGTAGCCATTTGCCTGTAGGGCCCAATTCAGATGGTTGAGTTTGGTGCTGAGAAACTGAGCTTCACAGTTCCGATTTGCATGGTATACCAGTGTTTTGATTATGCCTCTTTTTTGCTGTGGGTGGTGGTTGGAGTTTTTGTGTAGGTACCAGTCTGTGTGGGTTGGTTTTCTGTAGACCTTGTGTCCCAATCGGAGGTCAGTTTTGCATATGACCATAACATCTAAGAACAGGAGTTGGCCCTCTATTTCTTTAGTATAGTATAACACCTACTATGTTGAAATTAAATGAAGTTAATTTATGTTAATAATTAAAAAGCAAAAGCAAAGCGTGCTGCTTATATACCGCCCCATAGCGCTTCAAGCACTCTCTGGGCGGTTTACAATTTAATTATGCAGGCTACACATTGCCCCCCCCCCCAGCAAGCTGGGTACTCATTTTACCTACCTCGGAAGGATAGAAGGCTGAGTCAACCTTGAACCGGCTACCTGGGATTTGAACCCCAGGTCGTGACACAGTTTTAGCTGCAGTACAGCGGTTTAACCACTGCACCACGAGGCTCTTGTAACAGTACCTTTTCAATTATCCTTACCTTCTGCTTCTTTCTGTAAACGCAAAACCATTTCTTCAGTTTCATCCTTAACCTCTTTTTTGGGGGGCAGAATCCCAAAATCTCTCAGTATGTCATTCCATTCAGTATCTTCATTTGAATCCTATTGAAAGAGAAGTCCAACATACCACTAATGCATGGTACACTGGCTTGAATGCAGTGAGATCAGAGCTGTGATCCTATAACAAGGCTTATGGATCTCCTCCTTCTTTTTCTACAGGCAGTAAAAAAAAAAATCACTGTTTTAATGGCAGAGAGGAGTACAGGAGATTCTGGAAATTATCAGAAATCCCAAATAAGCCTCCCCCAGAATTTATTATCTTTGTCAACGGATGTGCCCCTGCCCTCAGAGGTTAGAAGAAGAGGACATTTTGAATCACAGCGCCATGATTGAGCAGTTTTGATTACAATGCTTTTTATTGGTTGCATAACAGGTTCATACTTTTTAAAAATATATCTTCAAGATGTTTAAGAAATTATTCTTGGTTTACTTCTCTAGGTAAAGGTAAAGGTTCTCTTTGACATTTAGTCCAGTCATGTCTGACTCTAGGGGGTGGTGCTCATCTCCATTTCCAACCCATAGAGCTAGCACTTTGTCCAAAGACAATCTTCCATGGTCATGTGGCCAGTGCGACTGGCCACATGATGTTACCTTCCCACCATAGTGGTACCTATTTATCTACTCACATTTACTTACTTTCAAACTGCTAGATTGGCAGGAGCTGGGGCAAGCGACGGGAGCGCACTCCGACGTATGGATTCGAAGTGCTGGTCTTATGACCTTGCAGCCCAGAGCCTCTGAGGTTTAAGTTGCAGCGCCACCACATTCCTTCTCTAGTACTGCATTATTAGGCTTATTGGAATAGAATTTCCGGTGATTTCCAGAATCTGCTGCAAACGCCCCCCTCCCCCCAGGACCAGAAGGCCTTCCCAAGAATGATTTTTTTCATGCTCTGATTAGTGTCGGAATTTTATATTGAAATGTTACACGGCTGTGTTTCATTTCTAATTCACTCCTTAATTTACATGTTGGCAAATCATTCTCAGCCCATTCCTTCATTCATTTGTATGCCATATTTCCCCAAAACCACTACGACTCAAGTTGTCTTACAAAACATTTTATAACAATCAAAAATTCAGAATGAGAATAAAATCAGAATGTATTAGAAATTAGGAATAGCATAATTTCAATAGAATCTCCTCCTATCAGAGACTCTTGCATTCTATATGACCTTGTATTCTGAACAACAATAAAAAGAACAACAAATCCAAATTCAGATGTTAAGAAGGTGCCAGGAAAAGCTTGCATCTGTATTACTTTAAGCATAATGCATAATAATGCTGGGCTAGACTTTCTTAACCTACTTGGAATTTATTCCAAATATTCTTCAGAGCTTTCCAGTGCATTCAGTTTGTCCCCTTGCCTCTATTTCCCCCCCAAGACCTATCTGAGGAAAGCTTGAATTAAAATTATTGGCTTGAATATGACTAATACTGAGGAAAATATAGGAGGGAAAGAATCATACTTATTCAGTTCATTGCATGGATGCTATTATCTAAATTTGACTTCCTGCTTTTGTACCATGATATTGGAGAAATACAGAAGAAGGGTATTCACATTTACTTTTTCCAGATGAAAAATCAGTACCTGAAAGAATATGTTTTATTGCTAATAACTTCAGACATTAACTGTTGTCCACCAACCTCTCCTTCTACAGTACAGTACTCTAATTTCAGTTAAGGAACAACTTTGAACATAAATATGTGGAGAAAGGCATTGCCTTTTATATGACACATTTCACTCTTATTCAGATTGAAGAGAATGTTCAGCTAAATGAAATTAGATAAATTAAATCAGAGATTATAATTTATTTCGGTGTCTCTTCAAATAAAGATTCATGAATATTCTCTGGAATGCTAACACTGGATTAAAATATAGCTTACCATAACTGAGACAAGTTTTAAAGATGAGAAGATATTTAGAAAAGGCAAACTTCAATTAAGTAGGTCTTATAACTCAGTGTGTATAATACCCAACATGTACACTATCCAGTGTGGTGCAATGGAACGAGTGGTGGCTTAAGACTCAGGAGACCTGGGTATGAATCTCCACTCTGCTATAAAAATTCAAGGATTGTGGGGTGGAACTAGAAAAAACACTCCTTAAATATCTTACTTACCTGACTTGATAGCAAATAACACACATAACCTTCGTGGTTGTGTCAGAACTGGGGCCTTGCCGGAACCCGGCAACCGTAACGCAGGCAGGATCAGCCCCATCTCTCTGGGGAGAACTGCTCGAAGGATCGCAGGACTGGGCCCTTTTCCTGCAGCTGTTGCCCAGCTCCTCAGGAGTGCCACCTGGGGAAGCTGAGGACTGGGCTATATAAGAATAGGCCTTCCCTGTAGACCTTTGCCTTAGCAACAAAGGTTTTCAGCTGTGCTGTAGTGATATTCTGGCCTCACCTGGGGATGCCTGCCCGCCCACCTTGCCTCTCCTCTCCTGCATCCCTAGACCCTGCTGCCTTGATATGGTTCCTTCTGGCTTTGACCCCTGGACTATCTGACCATGATTTGCATCATCTTTCCACCCGGCTGCTGTTTGGACTCAAAACCCTAGCTGGTTGGTCTCTGCTTGGGCTGTGGGGTTGGTTGTACCTTGTTCCTGTGGTCTTGCTCTAGACTGGGTCCTGGTGTCTCTTCTACCGAACCCCGACAGGTTCAGTGTCAGCTTCATCAAAGGAAATTTGTGTCTGATGAGAGTACCTCAACTAATTAGCTAATAATGGCTAATTACCAAATTCAAGTTCAACCTTTATCAAAATGTTTTGGAGTTGCAACCACCCATGCTTTCTTAGAATCATACAATAATAATCTTGGAAGGAACCTATAAGGTCATGGAGTCCAACACCTTCCTCAATTCTGCAATCCAAATCAGTTTATATCCAACAGGTGATTGTCTAATTTTCTCTTGAATGCCTCCAGTGTTGGAGCACTCACCACGAGAGACGGACGTGAACCTCTGAACTGAGGTTCATGCCAATTCCTTTCCCTGCTCTCTCAGCTATATCTCCCACTCATCTGTTGGTGTGAACATCTCTCCTTGTCCTCTTTAGCTGTTCAACCAGTCCCCAGCAGGAGCATGGGCTCCCCTGCCCCGCCTCCTTGGCTGGCCACCCATTCAGACAAGGAGGCAAGACAGGCAAACCTGTGCTCCTGCCGGGGTCTGGTTGAACAACCAAAGAGGAGGAGGAGATTAAAGCTACTTCTAGCTAGCATAGTCAGGGGTGAGGGATCATGGAATCTGAAGTTCAAAAACCATAAGGGGGGGTACAGTTGCCCACTGTGGTCCTACTCAAGTAGCTCCTTCTCCACCACAGACCATGTTTGCACTGGCATTTTACTTCTGGAAATACTGCTGGATGTGATCCTTCCACTGAGTAACTGACATGGCTGGAAGTCGCTCGTTCTTAAATTGGTTGCTGTTGTTATATGTCATCAACTCATTTCTAATGTATCATGCCCCTAATAGTATTTTTAAGACATGTGAGATATTCAAATAGTGTTTTACCATTACCATTGGTACCACTTCTAAGTTTATACATCTGTATAGGTATTTCAACTCAGGTCTCCTAATCCAACACTTTATCCACTGCACCAAACTGGCTCTCATATTCTTTAATTAGGAAGGGGAAAAAAGGTTTCTACCTCTATTAGCTTAAATACTTGATACAATGTCTTTTCCAAAACAGTATTGAGCATAAAGTGAAAGAGAATATGGAGAGCAACCTACATATTTTCTTAGCTTGGGAAAAAAGCAGAGTAACATCAGTAGTTCGCTTCATACTGAAATACCAGTGTGAACAGTACTAAAAGAAAGCAACTTCTGGCTGAAAATAGCCTGGGGGTAAACTGTTGCTGCTTGAAGAAATAGATGCAAATAAATGTTGAACTTTGCTCATCACATATATGCAATAGTGCCCCACTTCTCTGACCTGCATGTTGGCTTCCTTCTGTGCAGCAGAGGTGATCTCTTGTCACTTGGCCCTGCAGTGTCAAGGAAATGTGAGGCCAGGTCTACAGAAAACCAGCTCATCAAGTAGAATGGCCAACAAACTGCTTCAGAATGTTGCCAATTCTGGACTAAGTGGGAGGAGCCAGTAGAATATCCACTAAATGCCACCTGCCAACTTCAGAGATCTGTCTTCTTTAAAGTATCAGATATATGCCTCAAATATATTCTTCTGTGTGGGTGGAAGGAGAAGTAATTCTAAATATACAAAAGCATGACAAAAACAATAAATATTGAATGCAGATAAATTCTAGATGCTGATTCCTGGCCATTACCACATCAATCTCTTCTGTTTGTATGATGGATGTAATCAGAACTAGAGTTACTTTCATCTTCATGGTCTCTGTGATTTACATGTATGGGTTCAGGTACTGCTTTCCTGAGCAGTGGACAGAATATTCTTGAGCTGTATAGCTTTAAGACTTTTCCTGCCCTCACCCATTGCATGTATCCAGACTGACTCCAACAGCTCTCCCTCAGTTCTTGCTTGAAATTCTTGAGTCAACTGGTTTTCTCAAAAGTTTTTTTTTGTACAATACCTTCCAGAATCCCTAAGTCAGCATGGCTCTGATATGCTCGATTTTCAAAACAAGACCATATAATATAAAAGCTTGTTTGCCTGTTCCATGATATATGGTGGTACACTGTTATTATGTAGTGATACAACAGAGTCACAGGACACATGTACAAAGGCACTTTATTTTAATGTCATATATGCCACAATTATGTCTCAGCACAGAAACTAGCCTTCAGAGCTAAACCTCTGGTAATTCCAAGACAAAGAAGCCTTAAGTGTAATCATTAGCTTGATAAATTTATTAATTTTTGGGTGACAAAGGTTTTTAGCTTCTTCTATAGTAAACTATGGGAGGAAAGCAATGACAAACCTAGACAGCATCTTAAAAAGCAAAGACATCACCTTGCCAACAAAAGTCCGCATAGTCAAAGCTATGTTTTTTCCAGCAGTGATGTATGGAAGTGAGAGCTGGACCATAAAGAAGGCTGACTGCTAAAGAATTGATGCTTTTGAACTGTGGTGCTGGAGGAGACGCTTGAGAGTCCCCTGGACTGCAAGGAGATCAAACCTATCCATTCTGAAGGAAATCAACCCTGAGTGCTCACTGGAAGGACAGATCCTGAAGCTGAGGCTCCAATACTTTGGCCATCTCATGAGAAGAGAAGAATCCCTGGAAAAGACCCTGATGTTGGGAAAGTGTAAAGGCAAGAGAAGAAGGGGACAACAGAGGACGAGATGTTTGGACAGTGTCATCAAAGCTACCAACATGAATTTGACCAAACTCTGGGAGGCAGTGGAAGACAGGAGGCCCTGGCATGTTCTGCTCCATGGGGTCATGAAGAGTCAGACACAACCTAATGACTAAACAACAACAATAGTAAACTATCACAAGCATCTCTTTGGAATGAATAAATTGGATTTAGCTCAATAATAGACTGCTGTCATTTGTGTTTTCTAAACATGATTTGTATTCATGGTACTCAATTCTCCTCTTTATGAATTTTTACATTTCCAAATTTCATTGACTATAGTTACATTGTTCTATTTCTCCAACAGCAGAAATTTCAGAATACACAAGAAGGGCCCATTCAATCCATGTGAGATATTAAACTAGTTATATTACAAAAACACTTAAACCATAATTGCAAATCACAGGACACAAACCAGGAAAAACATGACACTAAAAACTGAAACATTCTCATTAAAATATTCTCATTAAAATCAATTCTCTAATGAGTGCCTTTATTTACAATACAAGAAAGGGGAAAAAAACTCTCCATATAGCTACTCTGTTACTGACAAGATCTTTTGCATGCAATTATGTAACATCAAGGTCATACTGCTTTTAGTTTTATTACACACAGTTACAAAGAAGGAATGGAGAAATACTTGTGGCTTACATGGCAATCCTGTGCAGTTTCTTAGGAGTAAACCCAACTAAACATAATGCAACTTACTTATGAATAAATATGCACAGCATTGTATTGCACTGCAAATTATAATAAATTTACATTGTGAATGATCTTTTTTTAAAAAAAGATTTGTGAATGTAATAAAGAATAGAAAGGCCATCTTGTCTGGAATCCTATGGCAATTCTAGGTCCAAGGAGGAACAATTCTGGAGGAAAAAAAGGGGGAAATGTTTATTTAATTTGAAATAAATGTTACTTAACACTATTGCAACTGTCCTTTTTTTAAATCAAATGTCTTAAAATATACTACGGACCTAGCATATATTTTCTATATGAACAGCATCCTTGAAATTCTTGTTTAGTTCTAATGCAAAGTCACAGGAGTGACACCACAGGTCCCTGATGTGTTGTAAAAGAGCCCTTGGCTGCCACTGGTACACCCCAGCCGACAGTGTTACCCAGCAGCGCCAGAAGAATTGTGGCTTCATCTGTTCTACCTGTGGGATTGAAAGCTCCACCTCTGAAGGCTTGTTACCATGAGAGCTTTAATTTTAAAAATGGAAATCACTGTAAAATTTGAAGTTTGGTAGCCTGATTATAGTTGTACCTACATGCATTGCAATATATATATATATATAGAATGAGGAATACCACAGCGCAAATCTCTGACAGGTGCACTGTTGTGCCAACAAGATATTAAAGACAGGGTGTTTTTTTCTGTTGTAAAACTAGCAGGGTTATTTGGAAGCAGTCATATACAGCACTTACGCCATGTGGCAGCTTAAAACTAATACTCAAATATTCAAAACTATTTTTGAATGGAAGAAATAAAAACAAAAAACTTTGTTTTGTTCTTACTAGAGACTGAATGAGGGCCTTTTCCCTTTCACTCCAGCTGCAGAGCATAAGCTTTAACCTACTACATAGTGTAGGTGCTGTATATGACTGCTTCCCAATAACTCTGCTAGTTTTACAAAAAAACAAAAAAAAACCCTATCTTCAGTATCTTGGTGGCACAACAGTGCACCTATCAGTGATTTTCATTGTGGTATTCCTCATTCAGCGTACTCTTGCCAAAATAATATTGTAGGCTGCTCTCAAGACACAGTTCTTGAATGAGTCACAATTTTAGATTAGAAAAGTAATCCTTGAGTTCAGTCCTGAACAACTGCCACCTCAAAATAATGAATGTTTGACTCTATTGTTTGTTTTGCCCTTACAGCAAATCACAGCTCCCAAACACCAAGATACTGAATGATCCTTTCTGCATTTGCCTATTGAAGCTCTCATCCAGTGACACTTAGGTATAATTTTGCCTTCAGAAATCTATGCTACTTAAATCTTATGTGTTAAATTTACTAATTTCCCTAGAATACCTCTTTGTCTCCCTCTCCCTCAATCCTTCTTTCTTCACACATAAGATACATACCATTTTAGCGAAAGGGAGCTGATCTCCTTCCATTGCGTGGCTGACAAGAAATAAGATCACATGTATAGTAAGTATGCTCTGGAATTATTCTAAAACAATTGTAAATTAGTATGATTGTTAAGGCAATTCTAAATCTAAGAAAGCTTCATGAAGGCTGCAAAATTCTTCTTCAGTTTCCTTACATAAGAAACGTTTCTACTGATAAATACTGAAGGTCAGTTTTGCCACTTCCTGTATGAGCTAAAAAGACAGCAGAAAATGGTTGAGTGCAATTCTCACCTCAAGCATCTGTGATCAGCACCTTACTTGATTTAGACCTTCAAACTGTGAGGCTGGCCTAGACACACATAACAGTGATGGACTGCCTTGGATACATTTAGTTAACTTATGAATATTTACACATGACAGGTTGTGTAATGTTAAACCCTGGAAATAAAAACTTTGCATTGGAGCAAAATAAAATTGATAGTCAACCTTTTTTTACAGATGGTCAACCGTCAGAAGTACCAGGTAAACTCGTTATTCTGCCTATATCTTTGATCATCATTGCTGTCCGCTTCTACTGTTTCTTTGCTGTGGGAAGGACAATATTTTCATTACTGCAGATATTTCTCAAAAAGTCTCATTGTATTTAACCTCCAACTGAAGGGCTTTATTTGTCTACACAAAAGTAGTGATTTAAAATGTAAAGATATTTTAAACAAGACCTTTAAAATTTAAATGCTTTTGAATATCCCCTTATCTCCAACTACTAATTGACATACTACTTCTAGACATAGCCCAAGAAAAGCTGTCTTCTTCCATCCCTGAACAGTAAACAGATCTGTAACTAGCAATTTTGGTATCTGGGCCATGCAGTGCAAAATGTGCCCCTAAATTAACTTTGTCATTCATGTTGTGAAAAATAATGCAATAAACAATTCCAGTACTGAAGACCTTGTCGGGATCTCCCCTTTGCCACAGGAGATCAGCAGCACTGTCGGAGGCACAAAAAGAAATCAAAAGTCTGTCACATATATAGGCTCATTTGAATGAATGGGATTTATGGAGGAGTTGACTCACTAAATCCCCATTGATTCAATGAGCCTATTCTAGTGTGTTTTACTATGCAGAGCAATAGGATTTTGGTCATTGTTTAGAATGACATACTGTATATATAATAAGCTGACTTATTGTATTATCCAGCCCGGAGGTCTGGGCTTACTTGAGCCCTGGGTAGACCTCTCCTGGCTCGGCAGGATCTGGTAGCCAACCACCTTTTCCTCTGCTCTCCCTGGCAGCTAAATCTATTGTCTACAAAGCCTGCTAAAAATCAGCATTTACATCCATTCCAGAGGCCTGGTCTACAGCTATTTTTTCCTATGGCAAGCTGGGCTAATCTTGGGGGTCTGGGAGAAGAGATGTGCCCTTTAAATTTGGTACCCTAATGCAAAGCCATGGTTGCTCTGCCCTAGTTATGGTCCAGACATGGACATCCCAGCCTGTCTCTGATTAGACATCAGAATAAAGTACAAAGTGTTGCAGTGAGAGTTGGTGGGCCTGCTGAAGGAGGTTGTATACTGACTGAGACATTTCCATGGACCAGGTCTTTATGCCTGGTCTACACATCCTGTCTACTGTGTATTTAGAATATATAATAATAATTCTGTGCCGTTGAGTCAATTCTGACGTATGGTGACACTTTCCAGGGTTTCCTAGGTAGTAAGTGGTCAGAGGTGGTTTACCATTCCCTTCTTCTAGGGGCAATCTGGGACTGTGCAGCTTGCACAAGGCCACACATTTTTGCTCTTTTTCACAACAGGGAATCAAACTCTCAACCTCTGGCTCCTCAGCCTGATATCTAAGCCACTAAGCTATCCAGACAGCCCTATTTAGAATATATAAGGGTTATTTTAAGCTGTTATAAAGATAAGTTATTTAGTGTTCCTGCCAAATATTTCCATGTAATAAATGAAGTAACCTACTTCAATGATAAATAGTTACCCATAAGCCATGATGTCGCTTTCACTTCGGTTATGTCTGCATATGAGAACACAAGACCTTCCTAAATCTACTGAAGCACTTGTACAATAATTTTAAAGTAGGGTCATTTAGTTGCTGTATTTGGTTGCCTCAGCTACCATCAAGCCATCACCTCACAGACTTATTGAATCAAATTTCTCCCAAACTTTTCAATAGTCCTGTGATCTCTTTTTTGCAATATGCAAATGAGTTTGGAACACATAAAAACTGGGAGGTGGGGCTTGTCACATAGCCATGAAGGTAGTGTCTTTCAGATCTCTGAGAAGGCATCCCTTTCCATCAACCAGATAGCGGGGGCTGAAATGCTCCACTGTGGGTGTCACCAGGAGAAATAACACCCCAGAAGAGATTGGGACCAAGTGGGAACAAATAGGTGGAGGAATCTGCTTGTCTGCCCCAAAAATCTCAACAAGTTGTTATCTAGATTGAGCATTGGTCACCATGTTGCTGATGTGACATAATTTGTGAGTACCCAGAACTGTTGTCCCAGAGTGATTAAAGAAGAAGAAATATTTGGGCTGGAGTAAAGAGGCTCAATAAAGATAAGAAATTGGACTTTTAAACAAGAAAACTGCTGGACATTGCTTTTGGGATATATATATATCTACAGTTTTTCATAGTTAAAGGCAAAGATGGGGAGTGATTAGACTCCGAAAGTGAGAAAAAGAGAAAAAAACAATGAAAAGTAATCTGTCTTCCCCTCTCTGAGCCTTTTGCGGGATATAAGGATAATTGTTTTTGCTTTTATTATCTGAGTGGAACAAACAGCACCAGGCTCTCCTTTTCTGAAGTTGGTGGTTTATCTTGGAATTGGCAAATATTCTTGGAACTATATAACTGGAAATTTATGGTGGTGAACTGCTGGACTGTGCCTGATTTTGTTTTACCAATTTGGGACTTCTGAGCTTTAGATATTAAGGAGGTAATAGCATCATCTGAGTTTTTGCAAGTTTTCTTTTTCTTTCTTTCTTTTTCTTCTTTTCTTCTTCTTTTTTGTTTACTCTGACATATTGGAATATATATATCAAAGTTGGGAATACCAAATCAAACCCGTGAAACTGATTATATTTAAAGGAGCTAATATTACTAATATGGTTTTGTTATACTAATAGGGATAAAGATAACAACAAAGATATATAGACAAAGATAGTAGGAAGTTATATATTTACTTATTTATAGTTTTGAAGATAGACAAATTTAATTGAAATTATAATGCCACAGAGGGGGAAACAGGCTGGACAAGGGAGTCCCCAAATTGAATTAGGTGTCACAAAGTTGATGATATACAATGCTGAATTAAGACAGATGGAACAGAGAATGCAAGTCTTTTTTTTGGTCTGAACTGGACAGATATGCACAACAAATTAGACAAGATATACAAACTTTAGTCAAAAAAGTAGAAGACTTGGGAAACCAAGTGAATGTGAATCAGCAGAAAATCCTGAAAAACAGGAAATCTTGAAATTAACAAAGCAAGTTAATATGCAAAAAAATAGGCTGCCTAAATTGGAGTGCAATGAACGGGAGCAAGATTCAAAAATAATACAGCAGGAAAGAACTTTGACTTATCTGGAGACTGAAAAGGCCTCCTATATACTACACTTTCAAAACATAGAAGAGGAACGGGAAGAAGATTTAAGAGCAATTATAACACAATTACTCATTCCTATTGTAGGATTGGCTCCTGAAGAAATAGAAAAGAATCTGGACAATGCATGGAGAATCTCAAATATACAAGAAGCAACCGTAAACCAAGAGAGATTCATGTAAAAGTTTTAAGGAGCTCTTTTAGAAATCAAGTTTTGGCAAATTTAAAAGAGAAACAGCTGGTTTGGAAAGGTAAAGATTACAAAATATTGAAGGATATTCCCTGGAGAATCAGAAATAAAAGGGTGGATTATAAACAACTAACAGAATTTTTGATGAAAAAGCAGATTAGTTATAAATGGATCATCCCAGAAGGTGTGCAATTCTACTATCAAGGTCAGCGACAATACATAAACACTACGCATAAAGCAGAGGCCTTCCTGGATAGATATGGAGGAAGAAGGGAGAAGAAAAGAAAAGAGGAAGAAGTTCAAAGGAAAGATACAACAGAAGGCAGGAAATCAGCAGAATCAGAAATAACCCAGGAAAGCGAAGAAGAATCCGAGGAGGAGGAAGAAGAGGAGGAGGAGGAGGAAACCAAAGAAGCAAAAAACACCTAAAGAATTAGTACAGATTCAGACCAGATCTACAAGGAAGAGGGAGCACTACGGAGGTAGTAAGCAAGCAGGAAATCTCTAAAAATCAGCTGAAACTAACCTCTATTAATGTAAATGGTTTGAATGCACCTGGAAAATGGGGGAAAAACCATCAGCTTAAGAAAACTAATTTGGATGTTATATGCATACAAGAAACCCATAGGAAAAAAAGACTTGAAATATTTGGAAATGCCAAAATTAGGGAGGCTCTTCGCTGCATCAGACAACAAAGAAAAAAAGAGAGGGGTGGCAACATTTATAAAAGAGGATCTGAAACCTAAACCAATTTTTGCATCACTAGATGGAAGAATATTGAAGGTAGAAATTCAAAGAGGGAAGGAAAAAACAGTGATAGTGAATATTTATGCTCCAAATAAAAATCAAGATAATTTTTTTCAAAGAACTACAGAAAGAATTGGCATATAAAGAATACAAAGATATTTTCTGTGTAGTGGACTTCAATGCAGTTCTGGATAGAAAACTGGACACAAACATTCAAACATTAAGAAAAGGGAAAAAAGAAAGAAGGACTATATTACTAAAAACCTTCCAGTCTATATCAGAAGTGTTTCATTTGGTAGATGCATGGAGAGCAACACATATAAAAGAGAAAGATTATATATTCCACTCAAATTCGCATAAGACATGGTCTAGAATAGATTTTATTTATTTATTTATTTATTTATTTATTTCATTTATACCCCGCCTATCTAGTCAAATGTGACCACTCTAGGCGGCTAGATGCATGCTGAATTCCAAAAAGCTGGATAAAAGTGATGAAGACTATAGACATACTACCAAGAACTTTTGATGATCATAGTCCAGTTATTTTACAACTGAATATACAAAATAAAACATCGTTCTGTAGAAAGAGGAGGGTTTGACCTACCAGACTTATTGAATTATTACAGAGCAGCAGCTCTGTCCTGGGTGAGGGAATGGGTTTTTCTACAAAAAGGGAGACTTTTAAACATTGAGGGGCATGATTTAAGGCTATGCTGGCATGCCTACCTATGGTACCAAGATGATAAGCAATGTTAAAACATTTAATTTACATTTGATCAGGATAGCTCTGTTATGGGTTTGGAAGACAGTTAAGGCACAACATTATAGAAACATACCATTATGGGTGGCTCCATTAGAAGCATTCTCTGATCCAGCAAAAACATCTCAAGGTACAAACGGGAGATATGTTGAGATATTAGATAGTGATTTTAATCTAAAGAACAAAGATGAACTGGCAAAACAAGGTATTATCTTACATTGGTGGTCGATTACCTTGTTGAAATCAAGATATGTAAAAGGTTTCAGAAAGGGTTTCAGAAAGACAAAATACCTTTAGATAAGGGGTTGCTGGATTCAGAGGAAAAACTGATTAAATGTTTATATTTTAATGGAGCAAAAATGGAAGATGAAATTGTGAAGGATTGTATGGTAAAATGAGCTCAAAATTTAGGTCATAATATAGAACTAAGTGCCTGGTCACAAATTTGAGAACGAAATATTAAAATGACTGTATCTATAAATCCAAAAGAAAATATATGCAAAATGTTCTACAGATGGTATGTAACACTAGATAAATTAACAAAAATGTATAAAACATTTCTAATAAGTGTTGGAAATGTGAAAAGAAAATAGGGAGCTTCTATGATATGTGGTGGATGTGCATTAGGGCCAAGGACTTTTGGAAAATGACTCATGAAATGATAGAGAAAATTTTAGGGGTTAAAATTGCTTTGACACCAGAAATCATCTTATTGAATATATTACCAGCTACACTCGAAGAAAAAAAAAAGACTTACTTGACCTTACACCTGATAACTGCAGCTAGAATTGTATACCCCAGTAAGTAGAAGATTACAAAGGTGCCAACAAAAAAGGAATTTATTGAGAAGATTTTGGAACTAGCAGAAATTGATATTTTGACAAGTACATTAAATGATAGACTGGATAATAATAAATGGGAACCTCTTTATAACTGAATGAAATTTACACCGATTTAGGTAGAATAGATTAGATTAATATTATGTTAGAGAGTATAAGACAAGATGAAATGAATGGAACATTCATATAAATCACTCTGGTTGCAACAGATAGAAAAGTAGAAAAAATACAATAAAAATATTTATTAAAAAAAGAGAAAGAAACACATAAAACCTGCATACCCTGAAGATAAAATATCCTCTACTTTGAATTCCCCCAGGTATCCGAAGTTCATCCTGAAAAGAGAAACAGACGCCAAACCAGATGTTACCATAAACATTTAAAAATAGTTTGGACATGTCAAATGGTGCAGAATAAATCTGAACATGTATTGTTATAGGCTGGACAGTGTCCTTATGTGACAATGATATGTGCCAGTCATGCTGACTGCCAGTAAGTTTTTGAGCCCAATGTAAAGTGCTGATTTTAATATGTAAAGCCTTTAATATTAAAAGCTTTGAACCAAGCCTTGCTTTGGACCCAAATTGCTTAAAGGACCATATTCCTCTCTACCAGTCTAAGACTTTTCTCTCTTGCCCACTGCTCAAGATAGCTTTACGAATAAGTGTTATCTTTTGTCAGGCCCTTTCCTTGCTGATGACCAATTCTCTCTCCCCCAAATTGTAGTCCCCTCCTTGTATAATCCATTTTCATCATAGTCATAGCAGGAGGAAGGTTAATTTTCCACTCCCTGAATATTATTGAAAATCACTCACTGCCCCACCTCTGGTATTTTTTATTTAAAAAGTGTAAATACACATGTGGATGCTACTCATGTTACTAAAATAATGACTGCTTGGGCCCTAATTCTAGAATTGGTAACATGGTATGCATAGTCAACCCTCAGATGCATCATAAAGCCTATTGCATGGCCCCTCATTCAAAAAACAAAAACAAAAAAACTACCAATCTAAAATTTCATAACTAGAAAAAAAATGTGCCCTTTAACCATCCTGTTCTCTTCTCTTCGTTTCTACAATATGTCCCTGGGCTTAACCCAAATCCAGAGGTCATGTTACCCACCCTGCTGCCACAGCCCAACATCAAAGGACCAGTGAGCAATTTTTTTTATCATCATCAATAGAAAACTCAGCTGTGGCCAGAGAATTGGAAAATATCAGTCTACATCCCAATCCCTAAGAAGGGAAGTACCAAAGAATGCTCCAACTACCGTACAGCTGCACTCATTTCACACGCTAGCAAGGTTATGCTAAAAATCCTCCAAGGCAGGCTTCAGCAGGACGTGGACCAAGAACTCCCAGAAGTACAAGCTGGATTTCGAAGGGGCAGAAGAACTAGAGACCAAATTGCTAACATGTGCTAGATTATGGAGAAAGCCAGAGAGTTCCACAAAAGCCTCTACTTCTGCTTCATTGACAATGCAAAAGCCTTTGACTGGGTGGACCACAGCAAACTATGGCAAGTTCTTAAAGGAATGGAAGTGCCTAACCACTTTATCTACCTCCTGAGAAATCTGTATGTGGGACAGGAAGCAACAGAACTGGATATCGAGCAACTGACTGGTTCAAAATTGGCAAAGGAGTGCAACAAGGCTGTATATTGTCCCCCAGCTTATTTAACTTACAGTGGTGCCTCACTTAACAATTGCCTCGTTAAACAATGAAACCGCTATACGATGAATGTTTTGCGATTGCTTTTGCAAAATGATGTTTTAATAGGCAAAATCCGCTTTGTGACGATCGGTTCCCTGCTTCGGGAACCGATTCTTTGCATTACGACGTTTTTAAAACAGCTAATCTGCGGCTTCAAAATGGCCACCCACTGTGCGAAATGGCTCCCTGCTGTGTTTTTGGATGGATTCCTCGCTATACAGGCACCGAAAATGGCCGTCCCTATGGAGGATCTTCGCTAGACGGTGAGTTTTTCAGTCCATTGGAACGTATTGAATGGGTTTTCAATGTGTTTCAATGGGATTTTTTATTTCACTTAACAAGGGTTTCGCTTGACAGCGATTTCGCTGGAACGGATTATCCTCATTAAGCGAGGCACCACTATATATGCAGAATACATCATGCAAAAGGCAGGACTGGAGGAATCCCAAACTGGAATTAAGATTGTTGGAAGAAATATCAACAACCTCCAATATGCAGATGATACCACTCTGATGGCAGAAAGGGAGGAGGAATTAAAGAACCTCTTAATGAGGGTGAAAGAGGACAGCGCAAAAATGGTCTGAAGCTCAAAATCAAAAAAACAATGATCATGGCCACTGGTCCCATCACCTACTGGCAAATAGAAGGGGAAGGTATGGAGGCAGTGAGAGATTTTAATTTCTTGGGCTCCATGATCACTGCAGATGGTGAAAGCAGCCATGAAATTAAAAGACACCTTAGGAAAACGATGACAAATCTATTATGACTTGTCAGAAAGATAAGTAAAGCAAATTAAGTGTGGACTTTCACTACAAGCTAAAATAACCAAACAAAGGGTACTGTACTACAGTGGCATCATAAGAAGACAAGCTCACTGGAAAAGGCAACAATGCAGGAAAAAGTGCAATGCAGTTGGAAAAAAGGAAGACTGCACATGAGATGGATTGACTCAATAAAGAAACCCACAGTCTTTTGTTTGGTGCTGCATTCAAAGTAGGACCAGGAGCAGAAAAACTGGGATTCAGATTTTGGGAATAAACTATATTGTCTGCTTTGGGGATGAGAAATGTGATTGCCACACACTTCAGACTTCTGCTGTTCTCAGCAGAAAATGCAGAGCTAAATGCAGTGGAGATTAAATTTTAAAAGGTTTCTTTTTCATGGTTTTATGAAAGTGTCAAGTCTCTCTGTCTCTCTGTCTCTCTCACACACACACACAAACACACACACACACAAACCATCCTCCCTCAATTTTCAACAATTAGGGTTTTCATTTTTACCCAATTTGGAGTAATTTACCCCTGTTTTCCAACCACTGTTCTAGCGTGCTCAGAGAACCAACCCACTTTCTTTTTTATTTTTTATTTATTTTAGGGAAACAAAAGGAACCTTGCCACTGCCTGATAAGCTTGGGGATGGTGGCTGTAGGGAGTAATCAATCAATCAATCAATCAATCAATCAATCAATCAATCAATCAATCAATCAATCAATCAATCAATCAATCAATCTATCTATCTATCTATCTATCTATCTATCTATCTATCTATCTATCTATCTATCTATCTATCTATCTATCTATCTATCTACAGTGGTGCCTCGCTTAACGAGTGCACCATACAACGACGAATCCGCATAGCAATCCCCTTTTTGGGATCGCTAATGCGGAGGCATACCGATCGTTCCAATGGGCAAAACTCGCATAGCGACGATCGGTAAGCGTTTCGCTTACCGATCTTCGCTTTGCGATGCCCGCGGATCAGCTGTTCAGCAGTTCTAAAATGGCCACTGGACACCCGAAATGGCTGCGCGCAGCATTTTCACGCCCTCCCCTCGCTTACCGAGGGCGCGAAAATGGCTGCCGCTATGGAGGAAACTTCGCCGAACTGTAAGTTTAGGGCCCATTAAACATCGTTTAATGCGTTCCAATGGGTTTTTATGTTCCGTTTAGCAATGTTTTCACATAGCGAGGGTTAATCCGGAACGGATTAACCCTCGCTATGTGAGGCACCACTGTCTGTCTGTCTGTCAGTCTGTCTGTCTGTCTCCTTTCTGTGCAATGGAGTCTATTTTATTAGCCCACAGATTCCTCAAAATTAAGCAATGAACAGTTATAAACTATGCAACCAAGTAATTTAAGGGCTTTTTGTTTCAATTTTGGAACATACTTCACGCAAAAAGTAAATTTGAAATATTTATAGATGTGTGTCTAAGATTACAAGCAGCGATCAGGAGAATGGGGGCTGTTAGTCCTGCAGATTTTGATATATAAAAGAGCTGGCATTTTGCATTAATACAAATATTACAAACACACTTCAAAACGCTTCCTATTTATTAGCCATGTACTCCAAGGTTTTTTTAAATGTAAAGCTATTACAACATCTCAAGCAGTCTGTCCTGACTCTGCTATTTCTAATTTATCAGATACATATTGTGTTCTCTATCCAGTTTCACATTGCATTTCTATCCCATTGACTCAAAAGTAAGTCCAGGTTTGCTGTCTTTCTGAAATTTTCCTTCCAATCCCTCCATTTCACCTAACTGCTTCCAAATCAATTTTTGATAGCCTTAGATCACTGTGATAAAATATATTTCTGAATTCTTCTCTTCCTAAAGGGACAAAAAAGTTCTGAAATATTTATCAGTAGGTCATTTACTAATGCTTTGTTCTGATCTCCGTCTTTTTGCCCTCAAAGGCAAGTGATGAGGTGCTGGATAGTTCATTTTTAATTATCTGTTCCATGCCTCATGGGACAGAACTAAAAGAATCTGAAGGCTTTGAAAGGAGAAGTGGAAGGTTGTTCATAGAAAACAGAGCTAACATTTAATGAAATGAAAAACAATTTAAAATGATGGGTAGGATATGGGTAGTTCTCAAATTCTCTGACTGTATCTCAGGCCCTAATATGGTAAATAGGAAAGCCAATTAGATTTGCATACACCTGGGAGGCAGGAAAGTTGTAAAGGTTGGATCATACTTCTGCACTATTACAGAGCAGGCCAGGTAGGTGGGGCTCATCAGCCATGGAAGGCAGCCCATCTAGGAGAAGGAAAACTCCGATTTCTCACTGCCTTGTGGCTATATCCATTCATGGAAAAGGCTTCAGGAGTTAACCTAGAGGCAAAATCCGGAGCTGGAGTCCCGAAGGCAGTTCTTGTCGTTCTGCCAACTCCTGCAACGTTGCCGGAACCAGTTGTATTGGCTCTTGCCTTTCCATTGGACCATTTCAGCAACGTGGAGAGGGGGGATCTGCTGCTTGGGTAACAGCCTATCCTCCATATTACTTTACCCAGGCTTCATGCTCTGGAGGGGACACTCCTCAATTCAGAGCATGTTACCATAGTCTTTCGAGATTGAAGGATGCCTATGCTATACTTCCCTTTGTGTTGCCTTAGCTTTAGCCTGACACGAGAAGACAGGTTTTTCATGAGACCTGATACTCTTATAGTGCTGTTTATGGAATCAGTGTGTGGCTTGGGGCCAGCATCAATTGGCTTTGCTACCCTCAGGTAGGAGTTCACACTGGGTACAGTCTCAAACCGCCCTTAGGTCATTTTAGCCTTGCTTCAGACTCAGTGAGAGGCCCTACTCTATGCTATCATGCGCCATTTCTTTCAGGTTCAGATCAGATTGTTTGTTTAATGGAAAGACTTAGTATTTGTTGGACTGGAAGCATAAGAATCTAAAGTATGAGCAAGATCTGTGTTCTCCACTCTGTTAGACTTGCTATTTGATGAAGTATCATGCTTTGTAAATCATCCAGAAATGCCACAGATACAGAATACCATTGTTCTGACTGGACAACTTACTCCAAGCTTGTTGATTTAAATGATTACCTAATTGTTTCTAGGGTCAACAGAAAATGATTTTAACTTTAAAAGCAGAGAGTGGGTTGCTGTGGCCCCCCAGATGTTTGGGGCTACAATTCCCAGGAGTACTAACCATGGGTGATTAATTATGGAAATTTGAGACCAAAAATATCTGGAAAGCCACAGCTGCCCACTTTTAAAGTCAAAATGGCACAAGATCTAGATCACTGGTTCTTAACCTTGGGTTACTCAGGAGTTTTGGACTGCAACTCCCAGAAGCCTTCACCACCAACTGTGCTGGCTGGGGTTTCTGGGAGTTGCAGTTCAAAAACATCCGAGTAACAAAGGTTAAGAACCACTGATCTAGATCACTGATAGAAACTTCTATATGTAATGTCTGATGCTGTAGGGCAGCACTTCTGCCTACTTTTTATTGTTCATATTGTTTGTTTTGTTATTGTATCTTTTGTGTATGCCAGCTGATTTGGCTCTGTTCTGGAGGAAAACTGTAATGAGACAAAAAAGTGAAATTATATCAAAGCCAAAATGCTTTAACTCTCATATCAATTGGTAGGCGCCTTGTTTAGAAAATTATAAAATGGGAAACGTGAGAGAAATCTATTTAAATCAGTTCCTGTTTGTGGGGCCAGGGGAAAAATTAGATTTTCTATCTCCCTACTGATTAAAACCAGTTCAATTAATGGATTTTTATTTAATTTTTTTGCACAAAATAATGAGGTTCAATACTTCATAAATGAAGATCTGACTTATGAATAGATGTGTTACAAACATGCTGAACCTTTCTCTACAGTGGTCCCTGATGGTCTTTAAGAAAAAAAGAGGCAATCATTACCCTCTCCAATGCCTTCAAGTGTGCTACTGATTGTTCCCACTGGAGCCTGAGAAACCACAACAGAATCTCTTTCAAGTAAGTATTTTGCTTTAAGGAACCCTGATGTTCAAAGCTGTTTTAGAGAGGTCTAATTAATGCAAGAAATTGAAAGGATGCTGACAAAATCTATCACATTAAAAAACCCAATAAAGTTTGCAATTACTGTATCTGCCTACTTAGGTGAAAGCCTTATGGAAGGAAACAGAACTTAAAATCTGAGCTAAAAGCTGCACTGTAATTTGGTTTTACGGCTATTAATGATGCACTATCATGTTTTAGTTACATAAACAAATAAAAGAAAAAGGAAATTCCCTCCTTTCTTCCATATTGACAGTTTAAGACAAACATGGCATCCTACACTGGTAAAAACATAGTCCCGTTTAATACCTTAAAATCTTTGAAAAGGAACAAGAATTTCACTCTACTGTTCTTTTGTAATGTAATAAGGTTAGATCTGCCACCTTTATGTTGGGGAACACATAGCATGCAAAACTATAATAGTGCAATTGGATTGCAAACCTAAGCTCACCAGTAGCTAGGGAGTAAACCCCACTGAGTCTATTGCTATGAACTAAGCATATTTAGAATTGAATTGGTAAAGCTTCAAAAGCAAAAAGAGTGAAACCTGAGATCCCCCAAGCTGTTTGTAATGTTCCCAGATAGAGATGGGCAGCTATGCTACCACACAGATGACTTATGATGAAGGGTGCTTTGTGCCCCTTCTTCATAAGTCATCTGTGTGGCAGCACAGCTGCTGCACTTTCCCTGCCCCACTCCATCACCAACACCCCCACTTGCAAGCTGACGCACATTGCCCCTTCCCTCCCAGTCATGCAATTTTCCAATCCAGGCAGGAGCCTGCATTAGCCTTCTCTGTCTCCTCCAGCAGCAGGTCACTTGCAGGCAGTGCTGCAGGAATCTCTGCCCCGCCTCCTTGTCTGAGTGGCCAGTTGCTGGAGGAGGTGGAGAAGGGAAGTCCCGGCTCCTGCCTGGACTGGAAGATTGCGCAATGGAGAGGGAAGGAACAACATGTGCTGGTTGGTGAGTGGAGGTGTCTGTGAGGGCAGTGGGGACAGGGAATATGTGGCAGCTGTGCTGTCACACAGACAACTTATGATGAAGGGGGACAGAGCACTTCATGCCCCTTTGCCATAAGACATCTTTGTACCCCTTCATTGTAAGTCATCTTCATGCCCTTTCATCATAAGTCATTTGTGTGGCAGCAGAGCTGCCATGTGCTCCCTACCTCCACCCCCTCACTGATACCTATTCCCAGTTCCTCTCTGTGATAATAGCAAGTATTTTTAAGGCTGGAATAAAATCAAACATTTGTACAGAGATTTATGTTTTTGTTTCCTGCTCCTTAGGTGTGAGAATGCTATTATGTGTAGAATGCTGATTACCTTCAAATCACAAATTCAAGCAGGAGGATTCTGCTCCTTGTTGTGGACTTGCAAAAAGTAACTTTTAAAATTATAACTCTCTGCATCGCCCAACTAGAATGGTCAGTAGCTAACCATGTTAGGTGTTTCTAGGAGTTGGTCCAAAAAGTAGCTTTTCCCAGCTCTATCCTGTTCTGTATGCTGTCGTTCATCACCCTCCTCTCCTACTGTGCATGGCATTCATAGATACTGGTAGGGAGCAACCAGGGATGCAGCAGTGCGACTACTAGTGATATTTCTATTCTTGGGCCAAGTATCAGGTCATAACACCAAGTGAAGAGCATCCTCTGTGTTCTGTGCAGCTATAGTACCAGGATCATAAGCATAATTCTGTAAGCCAAACAACACAAAACTGAGCCATTCAACAGGAATGTTACTTTATGCAAAGTAATCAGGTTTTTTTCCAATTTAAAGTGCAATATACTAATACAACTCTTGCAAAGAGAAAAACCATGCAGCATATCATTCTTTAAGAAGCACAAGAAAAGCTTTTGTATAATTTTTTTAAAGTGCCATCTCTATATATATTTAACTTCTGAAGCGAAAATAGCATGCAAAATATCATACTTCTGAATAAAACATGAAAATCACCATATTGTTGAATGCATTTTGTTATGTGGGTTTTCAGAGTTAGGTTTGAACTTGTAAACCATCCAGAGTACTTGCATGAATGGGGCAGTATATCAAACAAACAAACAAACAAACAAACAAACAAACAAAAAACCAAATAAAACATAATAATATTGATGCGTTGGATCCAAGGTAAGACAGACTTTAGAGTAATTGAAATAAATGGAATAAGTGAGCAATGCGAGGATTAAGGAATAAACTTCCCTGAGTAGAATTTCTGAGTTTAACAAGCATGAACCAGTCCCACAAAATGATTGTTTAAATAAATACATTAGTTTTTGGATGGATGAATTGATGGATAGAAGGAAAGAGGGAAAGAAAAGAAAGAAAGAAAGAAAGAAAGAAAGAAAGAAAGAAAGAAAGAAAGAAAGAAAGAAAGAAAGAAAGAAAGAAAGAAAGAAAGAAAGAAAGAAAGAAAGAAAGAAAGAAAGAAAGGGAATGCTGGTGTGCAGAGTTTAAAAGTTACATACGTCCTCTTTGTATCTCTTCAGTCTCCTCTCATGCAGTTGAGGAACAAGTTGCAGCAAAGGATGCAGGACAGACGACTGAGAGGACATGAATATAGACACATGAGCAACATGAAATATTGAGCTCAGGACAGAAAACAAACAAAAATACTTTGCTTCAGCATTCATTCACAAACAGAACATGCAAAGCAAAAGGATGAAAGACTCCTAACATGGCCATCTACTGTATACATTTTCAAGGTTGCTTTCAGTGTCAGTTTCCTTCAGAAATGTTACACCACAAGTCTTTTCTTTGGAGGTGACTGGATTTTTCAAATGGACTCATGGTAGCATTTGTTTCATAAGTTTGACAAAATATCCGTAGCTGCTTCTACTGTAATAAGATGTGCTATTTGGTGACAGACCATCTCTCCTACTTCCAGCATAAGCACAAGACAGAGGAACCATCTGAGGGATAAAATGCAAACACAGGCCAGGAAGAACCAATGGCATAATTCTTATAATTTTGGCATCACTCAGTCACAAAGAAGTGTACATCTTACTTATTTTTGATCAAGCAGATTGCTCTCTTGATTCCACTTGTCATCCCTTTGTTTCTATAACCCTCTCCAGAAATTCTCCATAGTACCAGACACACATTACTCCTGAGATTTCACGTTGCAGACTGAAGTATCACAGTGATACCAAAATGGTTGACTGGCAACTCAGGCTTTGATCCTTCAATACGCCATTGTAGCACAGATAGGAAAAAGTGTACTTTTTTGATCTTATACTCTTAGAATCCCTCGGCCAGCACACCATCCATGCTCGCAATGGGATTCTGTGATTATAGTGAAAATAATAATTTTGCTGTGAGTGAATGACATAAGGCAGCTTTTTGTCATTTTACTTCTAAAAAGGCAGCCATTGGTTTCTGGACACAACTCATAGAGCAATTTCCTACTTTCTAAGTTCTTAGCTCCTGATTTTCTTCATCTCTGCTTGCTTGAATTCTACTGTATTCCTCTTCACCACAGATTGCGTCTGACCATGAATATCTGCATTCTCACAAAACCCAAGTACTGGACAAATTCTGTCCTTCTGCAAGTGTCATAGTACATGTGCTGTGTTCTAGATTTGGGGATCAAGAGATTTGGTATAATTAAATTGCACTATGCATGCACAATGTATTTCCAACTACTTCTCATTAAAACCACAAAGCATTTTATGAAGTAGATGTGCATAGGCGATGCAAATGCTGTTCATAAAAGGCATCATTGCAGGGTTATCTGCTTTGTTCTGCTAGGGCCAAAGGGAAAGATGACAAAGTAAAATATAGCCCACTGTTCAATAACTCTTTAATAGGTTAAAAGGACTTCTAATATGTTTATTTTTATAAAAAAAATTCACTTAAATCTTTGTATGTATTTATTACATTTATTTCCCATAATTTTTTTTGGCAAGAAATGGCACTCAGAGTGACTTCAGCATTTATTTAAATACTATGACCAAAAGAGAATCCAACTTCGGTGTACCTTTTCTCATTTCTTTTCGTTGTCGGTAACACATAAACCTGACAGCGGTAGAAAACAATGAGCATCATAGAATACACTACCTCTGTTGTTCACAAATGCCTTGAAGACACACACCACCGACAAACGGACCTTCATTTTTTGCATCTCGGGCAAACTACCAGAGTTCTTGGCAAATTTATGGCAATTACTTTGCTTTTAGCAACAAGCGTTATGTTTATAGCATTCTAGTATTTGGAGCAGTTTCTTTCTGTTGGTTATTAGAACATGAAGGCTAAGACAGTAGTGGCAATAAACATGGAACACTGGTTATGTTACAAACTGAAAGAAAGCAAATAAATCTACCATCAGATGTGTGATAAAGAATACAGGTGTACATGTATGTGTAAATAACTGTTTTCATGCACTTCTAAAGCATGATTAAACTTGATTATATCATATTTTACCTTGTTAGGATTAGATGGAATCAGATTAATTATTTCTGATGAAATCCAAAAGAGAAATTGATGGGCTATGCCTAATATGAACTAGAGTAGACCTACTGAACTCAATGGAAATTTTGTCACCTGTGACTAGCAGGTGTCATTACTTTCATTATGTTTACTTTATCTGGCACTAACATTGGACTTATACTTGGGAACCCAATATTTTCTGAAGATAATTTCAGTACATGGTTTATCAACATGTGTAGCCAAAATTCTTAATAAACATTAACCTGTGTTGGAAAAAAACTAGTGTGTGTATGAATATACATCCTCAATATTAACTTTAAAACATACAAGTTATTCCAAGTATTTCTTTAACCTTGGGGGTTTCATGCAGTCCATCGGCCATATTTTGCCCACTCCTGCTTTAGTTAGTAGCAGAGATGGTCTTCATCCATTTCGTCTTTTACTGATTCTTAAGTTTTCTACATTAAATTTTAGCTAGATTATAAGCAAGGTTTTTCATTTAAAACACTAACAGGGATTATGGACTTCTTCTCTTTCTATATGGATTAAATAAAATCCAAACAATAATGATAATGTATTGTTTCTAGATGCAGACATGTTCACTCACAGTGAAGGGGGCATTTCAACTTACCAGAATGTTTGAGTTGCCTGTTTCATGGGTCTTAGTATAATGAAATAAGAACTGTTTAAAGAAATTAGAAGTGGATTTTACTTTGAGACAGGTTAATGTGGTATGACTTTATAGACAGGCAGAACACATAATTAAAAGATTGCTTTTAAAAAAACTTACTCTTTTGGTGTTGTCCTTTTCATCTAAATCCTGTGGAAATATGGGCATAATTGTTTAATAATGGGACATGGATCATTTGGTGGAGGGAAAACAATGTAATACAAAAATTATTATTTTTTGTTTATATATTTATAATTTATAATCAAAGTTCTCTCTGAGGTGTGTATCTGTGCATGTGCACACAACTCTAACCCCTCTCCATGCAGTGTTCCTCCTCCTCCACACACCCACAGCAATCATTTTCAGCCCCTTTGATTCTGGTTACAACAGAATCTCATGCAGGGGAAGCAGAGTCATGCATGCAAGGGGCAGAGCCCTGCCCAGCGGGGCTGAAAATTAGATGGAACTTTGTTTATAATCCATGTACACATAAGGACAATTAAATTGTAACAGATTTACCTCAGAGTAAACATGCATAGGAGTTCACCGTTAATAAAAAATTGTTTTTAAGAAAACTATTGCTTTCTAGTCATAGTGGCCATATAATACCAATATTGTATTGATGCCCATTTATTCATTACAATTAGTTTAGAAGTTTACATTTCAATGTTGCAACTTCTTTCCAGAGCTGAAGAACAGAATTAGATCATGGGTTTTCAAAAGATGTCTGAACTACAGTGGGGTCTTGACTTGAGAACTTAATCCGTATTGGAAGGCGGTTCTCAAGTCAAAAAGTTCTCAGGTCAAATCTGCATTTCCCATAGGAATGCATTGAAAACCATTTGATCCGTATCTGCTCTTTTCCGTCCATAGAAACTAATGGAAAGCTGCTGTTCCACCTTCGACCACTAGAGGGGGATATTTTGTTTCTTTTTTTTTCTTAGGTCAAGAAAGGTTCAGGGAAAGCAGGGAAAAGACAGTCCAGGCAGTACCAGGCAGTCTGAAGACTGTCTCCCAATCCACTCTCTAAACGCTGGGAGGAGTGAGAAAGCAGACAGGCACCCTTTTCACTGGCCAACAGTTAACTGAAAGTTCAAATTTTGCACTTTCCCTGCCTCCCACGTGGGTTTTTTTCAGTTCTTAACTCAAATCTAAGTATGTAAGTCAAGTCAATATTTTCCTATGAGAGTGGTTCTTAAGTCAAAATGTTCTTAACTCAAGCCGTTCTTAAGTCAAGACCCCACTGTATTATGCCACAATTTCATTTTCAGAATTCATTACTAAAACACACCTTATTGCAAATAAAGAAATTTGAATTTTTACTTATTTTTCATATTTCTTATGGGGAATAATGGGGAGTTATGAAGAATTCTGCCCACTGAAAAGCTTACTCAGTATCCTGACTTCAAAATTTCAGTAGGCATTTTTCATGCACACGCACCAGCACATCCTTCCTCCAGGGAACTGCACAGTATTTAATAGCTGAATGGATATTAATTGTAATACACCTCACTACGCAAGGTGCACAAACAACCATGTTTCAAGTGTACAGTAAATGCCATTACCTGAGTCTTCTGTAGAAGTTCTAGAACCATAATACATAGATCCTCCAATGTATTAGATGACTAAAAAGCAAGAAAATAGAGTCCCAGATATATGATTACTGAAGATATAGAAAACAGAGCCTCAGCTATATGATTACTGAACATGCAGAAAAATATAGCATACTTGAAATTATTTGTTTAACTGGACTGACCTGAGGTGAAGTGTCTCTGGTCAAGTAAGTAGAACACACATCATTTATCTGTAAATATTGATGAGAGACACAGCAAGGGGTTGAATTGAGAAAAAGGAAAGTTAGGTTGATCTTTATAGAAGTGTCTGCCACTGGTATCATTTAAAATAGTAGTCAATGAAGGGTTAGAGCAGTGGTGTCGAACTGTGGCCCTCCAGATGTTCTTGGACTTCAACTCCCAGAAGCCTTCACCACCACCTCTGCTGGCCAGGATTTCTGGGAGTTGAAGGCCAAGAACATCTGGAGGGCCACAGTTCGACACCACTGGGTTAGAGCCTCATGGCGCAGTGGTTAAACTGCTGTACTGCAGCCAAAACTGTGCTCACGACCTGGGGTTCAATCCCAGGTAGCTGGCTCAAGGTTGACTCAGCCTTCTATCCTTCTGAGGTTGGTAAAATGAGTACCCAGCTTGCTTGGGGGGGGGGGCAATGTGTAGCCTGCATAATTAACTTGTAAACTGCCCAGAGAGTGCTTGAAGCACTATGGGGCGGTATATAAGCAGCACTCTTTGCTTTTGCTTTGCTTTAAGTGTCAGAAAATCTGATACCCTTTTCTGGATAGGAATTTCTACATGGCCATGCAATGTAAATTCAAGGAAGATCAACTCAGGGCTTGCTGAATTGTTTTGATGTCAAACATTTGGCACCACCAATCATTGCACTGCATAGGCATTTATCATAGATTTTTCCTAAGCTCATATCGGTTCACTTGCTTCTGCTCTTGATACTATGAAAGCATCCCCTTTACCACCATCTAGTTTTTGAGTGCCTGTACTACTTCTGCCCCTCAAAACTCCATCTACCCGTGTCCATGTCATGATTGGCAACCTAAGAACAATCTAGCTTTCCACCCCCAAAAAACATACTCATAATGGATAGCAGATACTTCTGTCTTTGCAAATATGACAGGTGTATGCAATAGACTGTTCTGCATATACTATAGGCACAACAGCATTCGCTGCTTTTCAGCAATGTTCTGTGAAACAATTTAGGAAAACTTCTGAAAAAAAAAGGAAAATAATTGTGTAGCCTGTGTGAAGCTTACAGCCTTGTTTGTGCTAATTCAATAAATAATGCCAATCTAGTTTCGAACATAACAATACACTTATAGGGTTAGAAAAGCTCTTTATATAAATACAGTGGTGCCTTGCATAACGATGTTAATTGGTTCCAGAAAAAAAAACGTTATGTGAAAACATTGTTATGTGAAGCACCATTTCCCATAGGAATGCATTGAAAACCGATTAATCCGTTCCAATTGGAACGGATTATCCCGTTTCCCCCCCCCCCCGCGGCTTGGATCTGACCCATGGCGGCTACCTCAGCCATGGCTGGACTCCCTAGAGTCCGGCCATGGCTGGGGTAGCCGCTGAGGCTCGGATCCAAGCTGTGGGGGGAGGGTGGTGGGATTGAGATGCCTTTCAGGCATCCCAGGCTTGGATCCCACCAACCGCCGGTTACCCTTTAAGCGGCGGAGACAGGCTGGGGGGTGGACCGGGAAGCTTGAAGCCTCTCCGCACCGCCTACCCCGGCCGTTCTCGGACTTCCAGGTGTCCGAGAACAGCCAGGGTAGGCGGCGTGGGGAGGCTGCCGGTGGCGGGGACAGGGTGGGGGGGTGTCCGCAAGGCTTCCAGGCAAAGGCCTGGAAGCCTTCGACACCCCCGTACCCTTCCCCCGCTGCCTCTGAGAGCCTTCCGAGCTCTCAAAGGGCTTTCTCCAATATCGGAGGGGGCCCTTTGAGAGCTCGGAAGGGAATTGCAAAGCGATTTTTCCCCATAGGCAAGATCGTTGTGCGATCGCAAAAGTGATGGCAAAAAAGCCATCGCTATGCAATTTTTTCGTTAAACGGGGCGCTTGTTAAGCGAGGCACCACTGTACAATAAATACATTTGCACACAAACTGAATCTTAGGTGACAGGCTGTGCAACATACAACATTTTTTCTTTGTTACAAATCAGGATTGTATCTATACATTATTATAATTTCATCCTTTTGACAAATTTTATTATCACGTCCATGTAATAAAACAACAAACTTAAGAAAAAGCAACACAGAAGACATTTCTGTTTACCTCATTCCACATCTGCAATTCATGTTCTCCTTGTGGACTATGGGATGCCATTGGAGCTGCTACAAATAAGAAACATCCTGCTTAAAGTCGTAAAGGTTTCTACTATAATATTATTCATTACACAATACTCTCTCTCTGCATAAAAATGCAAGCTGATTGGATAGCTCAGTGGATCAGAGCACCGGGGTCTGTAGTCTGATTCCTGAAATGAAATTCTTATCAGAAACTAAAATTTATCTGTAAGCTTCCCAGTTCAAAGGGAAATGTAATCAGAGAACCAGATGATCCATTGCTCTGAAGTGTAAAATATACAAACCAGTTTCACACCCTTTTGGTCAGTGACTCACCCGCCCCTTTGGCATCAGACCTAACCACAGCTCAAAAGTTCTCTTTGAAGTTGCATGTTGCTGGGTTCTCGAAGGAATGCATGTTTTCAGGGGCTAAAAGGAGTACAGGTCTTTCAAAGAAGGAGGAAGCACAAAGTCAGGAGCAAGAAGCAGAGTAGTCAAGACACGAGAGAGCACTTTCCAGCTTGAGGGCTGAAGAAGCCACTCCTGACATGGAATTAGAGGCATCCTGACTTCATGTAAGCCTAGGGCCATTGTGGAAGATCATGGCAGACTTTAGTTTAAAATCCAGCATTGTAGCCTGTAGTATTGCCTGTTTGCTGTTCTATGCCTTAGATTTGTACTTGAATGCAAGCTAAAAGCTTAACTATGCTTTTTGCCCTTTACTTTTTATTTTCCTTTTAATTCAGTTGATTTTTTAGAATAGACTCCTTGTTTGAGTGACTGTTCTTTGCAGAATGTCCTAGCCAAACTAAATCCAACCAGCCAGGCCACTCGTCCAAACTTCTTAGTGATTCTCTAGAGTATGTGCAGTGTGCAAAAGGGGTTTTAATAAGTCTGGGATTAAATTAAACAAAATCTGGATGGTAATGGGGGCAGTGAAGAATTTGGCAGATGGTTCAATGGAGTGGTGAGGTGGCCAGCCAAGGCTTTCCCCTACCTGGCAATAAAGGCATTAGCAAGCCCTAGCAGTTCTGTTACAGAGGTTTATACAAGAAAACTTTTCAATGGATTGCATGCATAGATTGTCACGCGGTTGACAGTTATGTGCACTACCCAGCTCACACTGCAATTCTATATCTACTCAAAAATGAATCCCACTGAATTCAGTGGTTCTTATTCTCATAAGACTGCTATTCCACTGAAATCAAGGTAACACAACTCCAGGCTGCATTGTACCCTCCTTAATATCTAGAACCAGTTCAAAAACATCAGTACTTCATTTTTAATGTTTGATTATGGCACAGTAAGATTGCTTTAAATGTGTATTGCTTAGTACTTATCTACAAATTTCAGTTTCATAAATGAAAAAAATACTGTGACCTCAGAACACCAAATGCTAACTAAATATATGTTAGGGAACTTTTTCATTTCTCAGTCCACCATTCTTCTACTTTGTCCTGTTTTGAATTCTGTATACAAAGCTATGAATCCCATTTTTTTTTTTTGCTTTAGCACACAGGCCATGGCAAATGACATAATAAAAACAACACAATACAATGTAAGAAAATTTGAATTAGACTTCTATTCAGATTTTTAAAATTTGAGATCTAAAATGCATCACATGTATCCAAACATAAACATTAATACACTCAGTAAATGTAACTGTAAATTAGTAATTGAGTGGCAAAGGACTGTCAGTTTGGTTAGCAGCAGAGAATGAAAAAAATTGTTTTTATAAGAGTGGAAATAAACTTTTCCATTCAAAATGTGGCAAACTTCTACTTCTCTTTGTTTTGGTCAAATCTTCCAGGGAATTGTTCTAAAACAGACCTCAGTAGTCTTGCACACTCAGCTGAGAAGAAGGGACAGTAGAGTATGGCATGTACCAAATTTTCAGTTGGTTTTGGATCACAGGAGCAGACTCTTTCATTATATGGCATTCCTTTGTACTGCCCATTGTCCATTTATAAGGCTGGGATCTTCTATTAAAGACCATTCTTTTGATATTCTCATATTTTTGCATATATCCTTCTTAATAAATAGTAAATTGTTTCAGCAATTTTCTGATGCCTGCTTGGGTATGGGATATTAGCAAGGTGTCATCTGCGTAAAGAAGTATTGAAATAGCCTTTCCACCTACTCTTACTGGGGAGAATGTCAATCCTGTTGAACAGTCCACTATACCATTTATTTATAATTTGAAAAGCAGTGTGGCCAAGATACAATCTTGAAATACCCCTTTGGATATTTTAACTGTCTTAGACAACTGGCTTGAAATGCCAACTCCGACCTTTAAGAAAATATCAGTGGACAGATCTATCTAGCAACGCAAGGTCAATATTAAGGTTTATAATTTTTCTTCAAAAGGCGTTTTCTTGGAATAGAGTCAAATGCTGCTTTGAGATTGATAAAAGCTATATATAGCTGCCACAATAACCCTTCACAATATTTGCTAATTATATATTTTAACAAGAAGACGTGGTCCACAGTAGAATACCCTGCCCTAAAGCCAATTTGTTTGGGGATTAATAGATTATTTCCCATCCGTCTAATTTCTGGAGGAGATGTCTTGTATAGAGTATGCTTACAATACCAAGTAAACTTATGGGTCAGTAATTGGTGGAACCATTTCATTTCCTCTTTCTTTAGGTTGGTACATTGGAGGATACCCATTCTGTAGGGATTCTACCAAACATATCTATACAAGTGTATAATATGGCTAGCATAGGAGCCGACCATCCTGGAAAGATCTGAGTATATAAGTGGGAATGAAGTTTTCTCCTGCAGCTTTATTGCTCTTGATTATTGAAATTTGCAATTTTATTTCCATAATTATAACCAGTGACCACCTTGGTAAAAGGTTGGGGGGGGGTAATTTCAGAGATGGGGCTTTCTTTCCCCTGTGGGTTATATTATTAAATAGTATAAAACAGTGTTCTTCCCAGCATCCAATAAATACTGTATGTAGGAATTGAGATTCTGTATACATAACCATTCCTATAAGCAAGCGCAATTGTCAGAGACACTAAGCACCTATACTTACATAGTGACTATTTTGATCTTGCTAAGTGTATTTGCTATACAGTATTTGACATCCAAATATAAAATCCAGTTTCCTATAATACAAATATGTGATAGATGTCAACCCCTTTGCCCAACTGATCATTCAGAGTGTGAAGAAGAAATTTTTAAAGAATGGATAATTGCCAAGAAAAGAAAGGGCAGAAGCTCAGAATAATTTTTTTAAAGGCAGACAAAGGAATAATAGGGTTGACGTATTTTCAGGGGCAGTGATTTACAGTCCCCTACTACTTCTCAATTATCCCCTGCAACCCCCCTCCCCATGTTAACTTTCTCTGGAAAAGACAGAATTGACAGAATCCATAAGCACTCATACTTTGAATGAAATTAAAGCTTTGTTCATTCAACATCTAAGTATATATAATGCAAACATTATCTTTTTTTAAAGAAAAAGTCTAAGCACAGAGTCTCATTTTCTAATTCTCTGACATTATACGATAAATGTTTTGTTCTTCCATCATTGTAAGCAGAAGTGTAAACTAACAGGCTAGCATGAGTATGAATATGCTATGTAACAGAAAATCACATTTTAGAGCTTTAGCAATTACACTAGAAGTGTATTGAGAATATTGATATATAAGTGGAGACGCTAGAAGTTAATTTTCATATAGTGACAATAAATGCCCACATTTTTGTTGTAGTGGTGCACATTGCTATCTCGTGGAAGCATGTCTAAGAAATCCTATAGAACTGTAACTATTGTTTATAGTACAATCAATGTACTGCACTTGAAATAATAGAATAAACTGCACTTCAAATAATTATCTGTATTTACCTTATTAAGCAACAATTATATTTTGGCTATAAGGCTGCAGAGGCTACTATTTTCTGGTAAAGTGAATAGATTCTTAGTTTCTGGAAGTTAGTGCGTCTTCACTAGATATTTTAGGAAAAAAATCACAGAAATTATGCAAATACAGTTTGCTTCTGTAGCTTGGAATCTCTGATTCAAATGAACACAGGTGGACCTGAAACCACTGGACAAGTGAAATAAGAATGAAGAATTGTTGAAAGCTGATCTTGAAATTGCACAGCCCAGAGGGAAAAAAGGAATTGCCATATTTATTTGACTGTATGAGCCCGGTTTGGGGGGGGACCACGTTTGATATCAAAGTGTTATTACTGCTGCTGCAGTTTTTAAAATAAATATTAAAAGACAGACATCTAAAATTAATAGGAAAAACAAACATGGATAAAACATTCTCTTTGCAGGATCTAGAGCAGTTAGTGTAAAATTACACTATGTTTTGGATTGCTAGGAACTCAGACTCAGTACTAGGAGATAAACTATTAGTGTTGTCATTTTCAAGCAAGATATTTTCAAATAAGAACATTTCAAATATGTAGAGAGCAAACTGGATCACAACTTTGATCGTGCACTCAGAGGGGAGTGACCACCAAACCCCACTGAAGGTCTGTGCCTTTTGGCAGCGACCTGGCCGGCCTTGGCAACTGTACCTGTTGATCTCTGCCTAAAGGGCGGCCGTTGAAAGCAGAGAGTCATCTGTGGAGGGGGGGAAATGCTCCCCCAATTTGAGAGAGAGTTGGAGAAAGAAAAGTGCATGTAAGGCGGGAGGGGAGGGAGAGACACTAAGTCCAAGAGTTTTGAAATTTCCTAAAGGTCAGAAGGGCTGGAAGGAATTAAAATAGCTGCAAACGCAGAAGGGTGACGGTGAATCTGGAGCTCTCGGGGATGAAGGAAACTCGCTCAGAGCAACAAACAGGACGCCCACCCGCAAGGCACGGCGCCCCTCTCGGCCCTTACCTTTGCACGAGCTCACCCCAAAGGCCAGGAGGGAAAGGAGCAACAGCCACGGCGTCCCCGAGCCAGGCTGCGGCTTCCTCGGGCCCGGGTGGAAAGCGCTGCCGCCCCCAGCCCCAAGTGGAGGCTCCCGGCGCCGGCCAGCGCCCGCCCTTGGCATGGCTTCGGAGCTGAGGGGAAGCGTTTTTCCGGCCGCTCGGCGTTGGCGCGTCCTTTGCTCGACGCTCGGCTCCGGCTCTGCAAGTTGGCGGCAGGCGAGCTCACACTTTTAAATCTCCCGGACACGAAGGAGGGCGGCAGTAACGGGAGTCCGGGAAAGCACGACGTCACCCTTCTTCCCGCCCGCCCTGAGGGCAGAATTTCCCCCCTTCTCCTCTCTTGGCAGGCAGCCCCCGTGCGCCCGCCGGTGACTCAGAGTGGAGTCAGACCCCGGGAGCCGAAGGAGAGAGAGAGCGAGCCTCTCGGCCCTTTTTGCCCGTGCAGAGGGTGACCGTGTGCCGCCCACACCATCTGCCAGGACGTCGGCGGGCCCCACGAAGCTGAGGGGCTGCTCGGTGGTCCCCCGAGGGTCGCTTTCCCAAAGAACCGCACCCCGTGGGAAGTCCAGGGAGGGGGAGAAGGGAGGTTTTTCGGTCCGCAGGAACTGTTTCGCCCGCCGCGAAGCGTCCCAAACGGCGTGTATGTGTGAGAGAAAGTGTGTGGCAGCCGCCTGAGAGGACGTCCCTCTTTCTCACCTGACTAGCACTTTCCCGCGCCAGCCACCTGTTCAGAAGAAACGAGGTGAGGGAGCAACCTGTTACCTGGTAGCGGTTTTCAGAGAGGTAGTCCTGCTAGCCTGTGTCAGCAACAACCCAAACAAAACTGAAACATAAGTATTACGATGTTTCTAAGACAAAAAAAAAAGTATTTCAGTGAGTTTTTTCGGATAGGGTCACTTCCTCAGACACCTCCACACCATTTAAGAGTGAGGTAGCCCCATCCTAGTCCATAAGCAGTCAACGAGTAGATGATTGTATTGCTCTTTTGGTGAAGGAGTTGTATACTCTTAGATCCACTGTTCCTTGTTCCATCCCTTCATAACTTTTCCATTGCTCATGAAGGATCATATGCACATTCAAACTATGTACAGTACATCTGAAATTTTCTGTGTGATGCAGAACCTTGCCAAAGACAGCAGCCTCAGTCAAATGGATGGAGATTATGGGTACACAAGGTGCAGTGAAGATCTGTCAGAATTTATATCTAACCACAGGAAAGTACATGGGCCCAGTGGGCGTGATCCTGCTGCCACTTCTATATATATATAGCTATTCATAAGGACCTTTTTCATGTGTATATCTCTAGACAAACACCTACCTGTTCTCTCCAGAGATGAAACTCTCATAACTCTCGTAATCCCTGAAAGAGAAAGCCCAGTACAACAGGTTGAACAAGGCTGGTATATTAAATGTGTAGAGGGGAAGCAAAACTCCAGCTACCATCACTACTCTGACCATGATGCAACTTGCAACCTCATCTGTCACAGCTACTCATTGAGAAAGTAGCTGTGACCTCTGCTCTGCCCCTGCCTTCCAGTGAGTAGGACAACAGCAAGGAGGCCTTCACTAATATAACTGCCCATGTAAATTTTCCATGCCAGCAGGAACCTCACTATTTCAAAATTCCCACTAGCTTGAAGAGGTTATGAAGATACAGTCAAGTGCTTGAAATCTCCCTCCATTACTAATGTTCCATGCAACACATGGATATCATTGGGCAATAATAGCATACTGCTGATTTGCCTTCCACTTGTAACATATGTGGATTATGAGGGTATTGATGAGCAATTGATCTGTGTAAGGTATATGAAGTCTACTGCTGCTGTGAGGAACTATATGTCCCTGTGGAGGATGAATATTGGGTTGGTGGAGGTGGAACTGAGAAAATGATAGAAGAGATTAGTTAAACTTCTCCCCAAGCTCTGCAGTCTTCTCCAGCTTTCTCTGAATCCCATGTCACACTAAACACTAAAAATTTATTTATTTATTTATTTATTTATTTATTTATTTATTTATTTATTTATTTATTTATTTATTTATTTATTTATTTATTTATTTATTTATATCCCGCCTATCTGGTCGGATTAGGACCACTCTAGGTGGCTAAAAATCAGCCCACAGACCTGTTTGCAGATCTTCTAATGTCATGTCTATTTAATCCCAAAGCAGGTGATGGGTGCAAGTTCCATTGAGTGTAGTAGGACAGACTTCTGAATAGTCAGGCATATGTTTGACCTACATGAGGACTATCTTATGGAAAACAGTTTTCAAAGAGGGAGGTTGTATCTCAGTGTCTTTGCTTGTCGACAGTGATGAAGTGCCCCAGCAATGCATCTCCATTTGAATAAGGAATTAGTATAGCAATGCAGGAAAAGATCCTTTTTCAGAGGCTGTGGAGATCCATTTCCAAACAGGGTAGATACAATTAGGCTAGACAAGCAGTACTGGGTTTGCCTGATGCATCATCAATATTTCAGCATTAGCCCATGTGAGGATGCTGCCACGCACCCAGAGTCCAGGAGTGACACAGACACAAAAGACACTGGTCAAGCAGGCACTGGGCCCCAAACCTGATCAGTGACCAGAAGAATAATAAGTCAGAGATGACAGAGACCCTGATCCCCAGTTCTCCAGATAGCCAGTTCTACTATATACTGGCCATTACACTCACTCACCTGCAAGGGCAAAGGCACATCACTGAGCTTGCCTACATGCTAGCATGAGTTCAGGACAGACACCAGCCTAGAGGCTCAAGGTCAATGGGGTGTAGCTATAAAGTGTTGTAGAGGAGCATAGCTTGAAAAGTATAGTCCAATTCAGGAAGCATGAAAAGGGTCCTGCAGCACAAGTTGTCTGGTCTTTGGGATCTGTCCAGGGTCCTGAAATAGCTGCAGCTCTGTTTCAGAGAAACCTGTTACTGATCAACCCCTATCCTGTCTATTGCTTGCCTGCCTAACCACGAGCTCTGCTTTACCACATATCAATTACTGTACTACTATAACAAATTTAAATTAACGTAAAAACACTGCAACAAAGATTTTGCACAGAAACATTATAAGTATCTAAAAAGAATTAATTGCATGAGTTCTAACATATGTTGGAAAGCAAACTAGTTTTCTAGCTGATGTCTCCTGTTAATATGAAATTGATATACATTATTTTTCATATCCCTCACTTCCTGAATATGCTAACTTTTTGATGTATTTATATATTTTATACAATAATCAAGAATGAATTTACAGTGGTGCCTCGACTTACAAATGTCCCTACTTATGACCATTTCAAGTTATGATCAGCTCCAGCTGCAAAATTTTTCTTTGACTTGCAGCTGGAGCTTCCAGTTATGAACACAAAAAGGCAGGGGCAAAAGGCTGCTTCTTTGTAGCTGTTTCACCCCAGCAGTTAAGAGACTGTGTGATCGGAGGAGGCTGCCTGGTAAGGTAAGGTGCTGTTTTCTGCTTTTTAAAAACTGTTCTGGGTGTTTTTGCAGTGTGGTTTTGAGCTGGTGGGGTTATGTTTCTGTGCTGTGATGAGTCCTGGGAGATTTGTTTGTTTTTTGGTTCCACCCCGTTTCTGATGCGTCTTGGGGGGTTTGGTTGCTTTTTGGAGTATTTTTCCCCATTTCCAATGGGTCTTGGGGGGTTGTTTTTTGTTTTTCCCCCCATTTCTGATGGGACTTAGGGGGTTTGGTTGCTTTTTGGGTTTTTTTCCCATTTACAATAGGTCTTGCATGCTTCTCTTTGTTCTCTTTGCATTTCCAACCTGGTCCCTTTGTTCTCTGTGCATTTCCAATCTGCTCCGTTTGTTTTCTGTGCATTTCCAATGGGTCTTGCATACTTGATTGCTTTTCTTTTCTTTTCCCCCTTCGGCCGGAAGGGATTAATTGCATTTCCAATGAGTCTTGCAGTGATTTTTTATTATTATTATTATTATTTGGTGCTTTTTTTCTTAGGCCGGAATGGATTAATTGCATTTCAATGCATTTCAATGGGAAATGGTGCTTTGACTTATGACCATTTCAACCAATGATACATGTGCATACAATAGTTCAAGTTCTGTATCAAGATATGCTGAAAATACCAATAAAGTAGCACTTTAGATAAAGACAAATGGGAAATTTCCTCCCAGAAAGAAGACACACAAGAGAGGGCAATGAGGGGAAATTTTGTTTGTTTTTCTCTTAAAGGCCTTACTGAGTACAGATTCTCAGTTAGACTTTTAAGATAAAAGCAAATCAAACTCCATTTTGTTGCCCCTTCCTATCTTCCACTTCCAGGATTAAGTTTTCATTTATCTTTTTTTTTAATTGTGATGCAGCACATCTATGCTGCCTTTGTTTTAGTTTTTGTCATATGCTGTCAATTGACTCTTACACTCTCTAAAAATGTCCTGTCCTCAACTGCCCTTCTCAGTTCTTGTAAACAAAAGCCACGCTGCTCTAATACATTTAAAAAACTTTCCCCCCCACTTCCTCTGCCCCTCCACAGAGCCAAGGAAATGTTTAACTTGCCAATATCCAGAAATGGCTCTCTTCATAAGCCACTTCACAATGCTGCTAAATTCACAGTGGGCTGATGCAGGCCAGATAGGGTCATTGGAGGTCTGTATACCATTTGGATATGGGGATCACACCAAATTACATACCATATTGTGACGTTCCACCCAGTGTTCCCTGTTTGTTTTCCCCAAACCAAGGTTCACTCTGGTGACATTTTCTCTTTCATTTGCTGCCACCAACACTTGCACAATACTTGAATCAGACACTTGCTGCCAACGTAACTTGTTTATTTAGATCGAATTTGAATCACAGATGTTCTTTTTAATCTTTGTATAGAATCAGTCATTAAAACTTCTTATATTTGGTTGCACATTCAATTCTTCACTTGTTTTATTGATTTATTCACTTTAACCAACTTATTAATAATATCATAATAGCAGTTCTCTCTAGTTCTCCATCTCTGTATCCTGACTATTCAATCTCTCTCCTCCACACTCTCATTCTCTTTTCTTCTCCCCTCCTAACTTCCCCTCTCACTCCCTCTGTTTAACTTTCTATCTAACTGATCCTGCCCCTCCAGTACTCTCATAGGCTCATGCAAATAAGGTTCCGCTATGAGTGACAGGAGTGACGTAAGGCATTTGTCACACATATATTCTAGCAACTTTATTTAGCCCATTCCAGCCAAGCCATGTAGACAAGCCTTTAGCTGAAGACCTGTAGTTTCTCTTCTCTGCACAGACCAAAGAAATTGTGCACTCCCCTCTTACCCAATCTGCTAAGATTTCCCAACATACCTTTTACAAAGGCGCTGTGGGCTAAACCGCAGAAGCCTGTGCTGCAGGGTCAGAAGACCAAGCAGTCATAAGATCGAATCCACACGACGGAGTGAGCGCCCGTCACTTTTCCCAGCTCCCACCAACCTAGCGGTTCGAAAGCATGCAAATGCGAGTAGATAAATAGGGACCACCTCGGTGGGAAGGTAACAGCGTTCCGTGTCTAAGTCGCACTGGCCATGTGACCATGGAAACTGTCTACGGACAAACGCTGGCTCTATGGCTTGAAGAGCGGGATGAGCGCCGCCCCCTAGAGTCGGACACGACTGGACAAAAATTGTCAAGGGGAACCTTTACCTTTACCTTTTATCTCATAGTTATACTTTTGTAAAATATTTGCTGTCTGGCACATTACCAGCCAAACCTACTTCCTTAGGAAGAGAAATACCTAAAAGGGACAGGTAAAGATCTTATCTACCTTTTTCTAATGGAAGCACATTACAGCATCACCTACTTTCCCAATTTGATATTCTCTATCCAGACAGTTTATTGGCTCTCTTTGTTGTGTCTATCCCAGACTAACAAAGGGCCCTTAATGTTACTGACCTATAAAATGTTTACTAGCCCAAGTGCAATTTAGATTTTTTAAAATATATGGACAGAAAGACTGAATAATAATAACCTGTCTTCCAGTCACATAGTTATTCTTACTTACCAATGATACAATGTAAATGGCTCTTTATGTTAACCATGTACAGAATAATCCACAGCCATCTTTGCAAAACAAACAAACAAAGCTCTGTATCAGCCAAAAACTACTAGGGATTCAATACATGAAGTTCATATGGCAAAGGACAATGCAGTGCCTTGCTTTCTAAGTAAACAAATGATGACACATACACACCACAAATTTAAATAATCTTGGAACACATAGATGAAGGTTCAAAGCCACACAGAAATTTGAAGAGTGCGAAGAGCATGTGGTGCATCATGTTTTCCTGCCCTTTGCAAGGTGCATTGTAATAATTTTCAGAACGCCAGAAACCACAAAACTGTCACAAAGTGTAGGCAGATGCTTCTTGGTCTTGCTTTTGCTGCATTTGTTTCTGTCCATGGCAGAATTTTACTGACAGGCTGGACGCAACTCATTATTGCCAGGGTTCCCAGGCTTCATTGTTGTTCTCAAGGAAGTTCAACACCTCGAAATGTCAAGACCTTTTCTAACAGAGCAAGAAATGCCATCAGCAAGTGGGGGGGGGGGAGAGAGAGAGTAAAGAGGAATTGGAAAGGAAAGGATATAAAAATATTTTTAAAAATACCACATTTCTTATACAAAGCAATTCAGATTTTTGTGTTCATAAAAAAAAGTTTTACAAATTGTTGGAGAAGGAAAAAGCACACAACATATTATTTTTCACCATATATTTGCTAAGAATTGGAAAATGTCACATTTTGTATAAGGAAAAGGGAAAATGTTTTTCTGTATTCATAAGACTCTTAACAGAAATGTTTAAATGGTTGGCAAAACAAACAAAAATCATATTCTGTCTTCAAGAATAACATATTTTATTGTTTGTAAGCTTTCACAGACTATAGCCAACTTCTTCAGGTGCAATTCAGATACATCTAAGGAAGTGGGCTATATTCCATGAAATCTTGTGCCAAATAAAACTTTTAGTCTTAAAAGTGAGATAACAGTCTTTGCTGGGCATTCTTAGTGAATCTACCAGGCCCAGGATTTCACCTCAACATATATGGAATATAGATGTTCTAGGTGTGAAGCCATGAACCTCAAGTCATGAAAATCAAGAATGGAACCCCACGTGCATTTAATCTCTGGAGTCAAAAAGACTACTCTGGGAGGTTTGGATCAAGCATTATTGAAATAGGAAAAGGTTTAATGTTACATCTCAGTCAAGCACCCTTCCATCAGCCTTAACCCACTACAGTGGTGCCCTGCATTACGACGATCCCGCTGCACGACGACTTTTTGTGATCGCTACAGCAATCACAAAAGGATACTTCCAATGGGGAAAATCTGCTTTACGATGATTAGTTCCCTGCTTCGGGAACCTCTTTTTTGCTGGACGACGATCTTTACAGCTGATCGTCGGGTTTTCAAAATGACCTCCCGCTGTTTTCCGACCCTTGTTTCAGAAGACAGCAAATACAAACAGCTGATCGGCGCTCACAAAATGGCCACCCTATGGAGGATCTTCGCTGGACAACGAGGTAATCTCCCCATTGGAACACATTAACCGGTTTTCAATGCATTCCAATGGGGATGTTTTCCCTGCATGACGACGATTTCACTTAACAGCGATTTTCCTGAAACGGATTATCGTCGTCATGTGGGGCACCACTGTATTTGAAATGGACTATTTTTTCTCTATTTTTTCCACTCATGTTTTTTATTCCCTGCACATTTTTCATTACCATTAACAGAAACCCCAAAAGGCAACTTCCACGAACCTGTTAACAATAACTGGCCATTCTTTTGAAGTACTGTCTTATGTATGATGCATTATCGTTGCCTACACTAGTCATTTATCTTTCTCCCTATATTTTTTCTTTACACTGATACTTCAGACTAGTTCCTAACTTCTCAGAAAAACAGATAAGGGGTAATCATGTGTCTGGTATATTATTTGTTTCCGTGTCAGCTTTAAAGCTTTAATGCTTACTTATAAGGCCCTAAATGGTTTAAGACCTCAATATTTGGCGGAACGCCTCCTCCCACCAAGGTCTACCCGGATCACCCGCGCGAGTCAGGAGGTGAGGCTGAGGAGCCTGACGCCGAGAGAGGCCCGGAAGGAGAAGACACGAAACCGGGCCTTCTCAGCGGTGGCTCCTCGCCTCTGGAACAATCTCCCTCTGGCGATTCATGCGGCCCCCACGCTGGACACCTTTAAAACCCAATTAAAAACATGGCTGTTTATTCAGGCCTTCCCTCCAGCCAACTCTTGATTTTTTCTTACTTTTCCTTTTTATTTTTACTGCTGTTCTTGTTTGATTATTATGTATTTGTCTATGTTTTATTATTTGATTTTATATTTGGAAGCCGCCTAGAGTGGTCCGGTGGGCCAGATAGGCGGGGTATAAATTAAATAAATAAATAAAATAAATAAATATTTCTTATATCACTACTTCAGATTCAGGAGGGCACTCACATGAGTATATTTCTCTCCATTTAAAAGAAGGGATGGTTTCCCAAGGTGGTAGATGTGTTTGTTGTTACAAGACTAGCAATGAGTCCTGTGGCCACTTTCTAAAGAAGTGGGATGTAGTCCATGAAAGTGTATGCCAAACAGATTCTGTTTGTTAGTCTTTAAAGTGTCAAAGGATTATTTGTTGCTTCTTTGGTTGTTTGAAGTCATCAACATGGAAATCTAGACAACAAGAAAGACCCTGGGCTCACTTTGTTTATGGCACTAAGGGATTTAAGAACAAAACATTTGGCTTCCTTATTTGCTGTTCACAAGCATTTAAACAGAATTTTTAACAATTCTGTATGCTGCTTAGTTTATTTAAGAAGTGCATTCCTGATGATGATGATGATGATGATGATGATGATGATGATGATGATGACGACAATGACAATGACAGAACAACCTCAGTAATTTAATTCATTCTACTCATTGGAACACATAAATATTTATTGCATGTGCTGTTGATTAAGTATATGCCACCTTCTGAAACACGAATGTTTATAGAAAATGTGACAAAAACCTTTTTTTGTAAAAAAAAAAAGGGCAAAAAATGTAACATCTTATAGGGCAGAGACTTAAGTTTAAAATGTTCAGGTATTTGACTGCAGAAAGTAGAAAGGAGTCATTGTTGACCTGACTGACACAAGGTTCGGTATGTCTTGTCTCCAGATGTAAATCCAGTGTCTCAAATTCTATAAAATTGAAATTGCCAGTTGTTAAAAAATCCAAAGGAACCAGCCTCTTTCTAGTAACCCTGACAGCAGTAAACAAAACGAAACAATGGAAGAAAACCAGGAGGGTCAGTGTCTGATTATGATGAGGCCTGAAATGAATTATATTGGGTCTTCTGACTCCTGCAGTCCATTTGAGTGACAACGAGTATGTGTGACAAAGCTGTGAATTATGCAAGGCTTCTGCGTAGAAGCCCATGTATTCTACAACAGCTGCTACTTGCCAAGAATGACCGTATTTTCTGGTACCTGTCCTTCATAAATTGTCTTCGCGTTTGCTCCTCTCATTTATTTTTGGGATATCTGCAGAAGGCCCCTTTTTATTTAAAAGGATGTGTATGTGCATTTACTGGTCTTCAGGAAAAGACCTCTGTTGAACTTTATAGCTAGTTAGAACAAGTTTTGTAGCATTTTCTAGCATTTGTGGAACGTTTATACCTGCTTAGAAGTCTAGTCTCTTAATTGAGATTCATTAATTCCCAACAGTTGTCAACTACTCGTATTAATAGTCAACTTTCTACATTTCAACTTGCTGTCTAGACTTCAGAGTATACCCACCCTGTGTCCCTGGGACTGAGCTAAGATATATAGCAATTCAACTGTTTAACAAAGGTTTAAAGCTATATATGACCAACAGATGCAGGCCATAATAGCTACTTTGTGTTAGAATGGCAAGTAGCACCAAGTAGTAGCAAAGTTACCTTTTGGGTTTAGCTCCTCGAAATAGAATGGTTGGTACAACATGTTTCCTCTTTTTTGAAATAAATCACTCCTACACTTATTTTATGAAAAACTAAGAAAACGGGTGATTATAAGAAAAATGCATTGATCTAGGAAAGATAGAGTCATAGTTGTAACTAATTAAGGTGGATATTCAGGGACCCATGTTTGCCCCTTCATTTCTCAAAAACAAAGGCAAGATGTTTCCTCTCTCCTCTTCCAGAGGCAAGAAAGAAGTGTGAGAAGGAAGAAAGGAGACATAGCAACCCTAAGAATATCAGCCTAGGTGGAAGGCAGGCCTGCATAGATTAGATGAGGTAAAGGCCAGTCTAGGAAGCCTAAGGAGATCCTTCTCTCTTTTTCAATTCATGCAAGGATTTGCATTTTCTTCAGTGTGAGCTGAGTGGCATCCAGTCACTTCCAGCAAACAAAACCACATTCTTTGGGGACATCTGCCAGTATCCTGCTCAGTTTTCTATGTCTGTGACCACAAACATAGAAGCAGCAGTGGTAGTATAGATCAGTGGTTCTTAACCTTTGTTACTCGGATGCTTTTGAACTGCAACTCCCAGAAACCCCAGTCAGGACAGCTGGTGGTGAAGGCTTCTGGGAGTTGCAGTCCAAAACTCCTGAGTAACCCAAGGTTAAGAACCAGTGGTATAGATGAGTTCACTTATTTGTGTGTTTGTGTGACTGATCACATGAGCAGCCACACAACTAGACAGGTAACAGAGCCAGCTGCATCCTTGTTTCCAGTGACACATGCATAAAGTTGAATAGGATACTGGCTACTATATTTTGAATACTAGATGCTGATGAATAACCAGGGGCAGATGGTAATCTCCAGGCCCTTCCAGAAGTATCCTGCTGGCCACTGTGAGAAACAATAGCTAGACTAGATAGACCTTGTGCAATCTTGTTGAAGTTGCTTCCATGGTAACACTTGCAGATTTGTGCAAAATAGTCAGTTTAGACTGCAAATTAGAAAAAGCAACACACTCCGCTCGACCCTTGCCCATCTTGGCTAATTGGAAGGTCTGCCAGGGGGGTTCGCACCTGGGTCCAGGAGGCCGTGAATGCCTCTTTGAGAGAGAGAGGTCCCTACCACCTTGAAAGAGGTGGTAATTCAGCCACTCCTAAAAAAGCTTAACCTGGACCCAAGGCAGGTGGTTAACTACTGACCAGTGGCAAACCTCCCATATTTCGGCAAGGTGTTGGAGCGGGTTGTTGCCTGGCAACTCCAGGTGCTGCTGGATGAAACAGGCTCGGTCCATAGTACCTGGTAGGTGATGTTTTTCTTCCAATGGTGCTGGGAGGACTGGCAGGGGACCTCTGAAAGCAGCGCTGGTGGCGGTGGGGGGGCGGCAGCAGTGGGGGGGGAGATTGTAACTCAAATCCAAGTTCACAAGTAGAGGGAATATTTCCTTATGAGGGCGGTTCATAAGTCAAAATGTTCATAAATAAGGCCGTTCATAAGTCGAGGGTTGACTGTACATGGAACCACTGGGAGAGGCCATCAGGAGGTTTGGGCTGAGGAGTCAGCAATATGCTGACGACACTCAGCTCTACCTCTCATTTTCCACCAATCCAGGTGAGGCGGTTTCTGTGCTGAACTCATGTCTGGACCTGATAATGGACTGGATGATGGTTAATAAATTGAAACTCAATCCAGACAAAACAGAAGTGCTGTTAGTGGGTACTTCACCAGACAGGCTGGAGGGCCATTTCCCTGCCCTGAATGGGGTTGTACACCCCCTAAGGAACAGGGTCCGCAGCTTCGGGGTGCTCCTGGACCCCAGTCTAACACTGGAAGCCCAGGTGGACTCGGTGGCCAGAGGCGCCTTCCTTCAGCTGCAGAAATTATACCAGCTACGCCCCTATCTGGTTGATCGGAGTCTCATGACAGTTACACACACACTGGTAACATCTCACATAGATTACTGCAAAGCGCTCTATGTGGGGCTGCCTTTGAAGATCGTCCAGCGACTGCAACTGGTTCAGAATTGAGCTGCATAGCTGGTGAGTGGTGGGGCCTCTCAGGGAAACCAGTCACTGCCCGGGCCCAATTCAAAGTGCTTGTTTTGACATATAAAGCCCTGAACAATTTGGGCCCTGGATACCTTGAAGGACCACCTCCTTCCATATGAGCCTACCCGGCAGTTAAGATCTAGCCAGGGGTCCTTTTGAAAGAGCTGTCCCTCAAGGAGGTAAGAGGGATGGCTTGTAGACAAAGGGCCTTTTCAGCAGCTGCCCCCAGACTATGGAATGCCATCCCAAGGGAGATTTTTCTAGCACCGACGTTTATTTATTTATTTATTTATTTATTTATTGGACTTATATACCGCCCCATAGCGCTACAAGCACTCTCCGGGCGGTTTACAATTTTTAATTATACAGGCTACACATTGCCCCCCCAGCAAGCTGGGTACTCATTTTACCGACCTCGGAAGGATGGAAGGCTGAGTCAACCTTGAGCCGGCTACCTGGGATTTGAACCCCAGGTCGTGAGCACAGTTTTAGTTGCAGTACAGCGTTTTAACCACTGCGCCACGAGGCATTTTGGCACCAGGTCAAAACCTTCCTGTTCCAGAAGGTTTTTAATTGAAATAATATCAACTGTGGGTCCTGATGGCAATTTTTAGAGCATTATATTTTAATTGTTTTTAACTTTTTATCTTTTTTAATGCATTTTAAATGTTGTAAGCTGCCCAGAGACCTTTGGGTAGTGTGGGTGGCATATAGATTCAAATAAATAAATAAATAAATAAATAAATAAATAAATAAATAAATAAATAAACAAACAAACAAACAAACAAACAAACAAACAAACAAATAAATAAATAAATAAATAAATACCATAATTTCCAAAACAATTAAATAAGTTGAATTTAAACATAATGCAGTTTTAAAACATTATAAATGGTTAATTATAATCAACAACCAAAAATTAGCACACCTTTTTAAAGCCCCTGACCCTAGAAATTAATCAGTTGCCAAAGACCTACTTCAATCTTTTTGTTTTGGTTTGGTTTGGGACTGAACGAAGGTCCTCTCCTGCAACGAAGGTCCTCTCCTGTGAGGGCTTGGGCAGGTTTTTAAGGGAAAACACATTCTTTCGATAATTTCAGCTCAAGCCATGTAGTCATAACCACTACTTTGTATTGGGCCCAGAATGAGATTGGTAACCAGATAAGCTGTTTTAACAGGGCAGCTACATGTTCCCTGTAACCACTTCTGGTTAGCAGTTTGGTTGCAGCCTTTTCAACTAGCTAAAGGTTCTGAACAGTCTTCAAGGAGAGACCCATATAGAGCGTATTACAGTAATCCAAATATGGTGTGACTAAGAAATATGTCACCATGAGCAGATCAGCTAATTCTAAGAATACATGTAGATCTACAATAGAAAGCCAGGCTCAGGGCTGATTTCAGGACTACTCCCAGACTACAAATCTTCAACTTCAGGGGGAGTGTTACCCCATCCAGTACAGGTTGTATTCCTATTCCCTAATTTCCCTTTTGAGTGACCAGGAGTGCCTTTGTCTTCTTTGAATTAAGTTAAAACTTGTTTGCCCTCATCCATTCCATTACTGACATGAGGCATTGTAGCTTCATGAGAGTGCCTCTATGTTATTGTGCAGCAGAGCAAATTAACATTTAGGATTCCATGGGTAGAAGGGATACGTAACCCTGTGGATACCCATGCTTCATAGTGGTCCTGAGTAACTATGAGTAAATTTATTTTAAAAGTATACTGCAGATATGCTAGTCCATAGGCTTCAATTCATCTTATGCTACTGATCTTGTCTGGCCTTGTAGCATTTGTACTAGAGATGGGAAAGGACTTCAGTGCTTCGGCTCAGTTTGGTGTGATGTTCACACAAGTGTTCTGCAGGTGCCGGGCACTTCCCTCCCCCATCTTCTCCGAGCAATCAATCACTCACCAGCAGCACTGCAGGCTTTCCTGCCCTGCTTCCTCATCTGAATGGGTACCTGCTCCATTACTCAGACCAGAGGCTTGGCCCTTCCACCCCCCTTGGGGGCTCTGCTCACAAGAAAGGGCTTGATAGTATGACAAGATGCAGATACTCGTAAGCAGGAGTTCTCCTGAGAAAGAGCAGGCAGCAGATGGTAAGGAATACACACACACATACACACTTCCCCTGAGTCATCTTGCAGTACTCCTCCTTTTCTCAGAAGTTATTGTGTTGTTGCTGTCTTTCCACCACAATGCAGTATTTCCTCTTGAAGGCGTAAATAAATAACTTACTCTTAGCTGAGAATTGTAAGGTATTTATTCCCCAGTTTTCTTACTGAATGTTTGACTCTAGTCTATCTGACCGTTTTTCCCCCTGTGGAAACAATTATATGATTTAAAGACAGCAGGCTCAAGATGCTTGACCATCTGTTAGTCCGTTTTTGTATATGTCTCTAACCATGTTGTAAACACCTTATATAGTCTGAACTTCGCATGAGGGGAAAAAAGCTGTGTCAAATCACAAAACAAACAAGTCGCCAACAAACTAATCAATGAAACAAAATCAATGTTGTTGAAGTCCACAACTGGTGCAAACGTATTTATTTCGTTTGACAGTGTGACTATGTATGGAAGTGACCTTTGAGATGTCATCAAAACTTTGCTCTGTAACATATCAGTGAGCAAATTAAATTGTTTCCACTGACAAAGAGCTTTGATACTAAAAATGCCTTAGGATGCTTTGATGCATTACTGCAAGGAATAAAAATGGATACATTTTTGTGTTTTCCAATTACTGTTTTGATCAGACTAGAGCTGAGAGACTACCTCTAGAGACAATGGGTAAACACATATGAATTACTCTGTTGCAACCCTGTCTTGCATTTCTCACTGGAAAATAGATCCCCAAATCACACAAACAATAACTGAAGTATAAATATTATTTTTACATTTAGGTAACAAGCATGATGCTAGTGTCATAACTTTTAAATGGATGTATTAACAAGCCTCTGCATGCATAATGGATCCATTTAAAAGTTTGTTGGGTTTTCTGTGTAAGATTCACAAGTGATACTGACTGTCCCTGGTGTATGGGTTAATTTTAAAGGTTTTTTTAGTGCACTTCAGCTTAAAACTAGCACTTTTAGAAAACAGAATAAAGTGCCTGCTCTGAAAGATAGAAATTGCAACCTAAAGTAATCAGTCATCCTTCGTAAATTAGAAGAGAATAGTATCCACTTGATGGTCTCTTAGAAATTTTTGTTAAGTGTTCCTTGTCTCTAAATTAAAGATGAAAATAGATAAAGGGCATTGCCACCCTGCAGGAACTTCTTTCGTGTAAGTTCCATTGAAATTAGTGGGAACTGCACCAGAGTTCAGATGGCAGAATAATAATACACCACTTGAATTGAGCTTGCAACTTCCATTTTCTCCCCATTGTCTCCTGTCTGGACCATTAAGAAATCAATGGAGATTATCCTCAGGCTAGAAATACATATGGTAAATAAGTGTGCCATATCCCAAAAAACAAATGATGTAAGATACCTCTTATGTTTTGTTCGGGATTGGGGTGGAAGACAAATATTGCTAATGGGCCTTCTGTTAAGATCATTGTTCCTTCCCTTAGACATGATGTATCCAGAAAAGCAGTGAAGTGCATTCTAAAGAAAAAAACAATTATATTCAGTCTGCTTCGATTAGAATCTGAAGATACCTAGTCCATTATTTGTAAGCTTGATGTACCAGACAGTGTTATTTTGCATTCTTCAAAGACTGCGACACAGTTTCATAAATTTCTGTTGTGCTGTATATTAAAAGTGTAAGGGAATGTCCTCCAATATAACTAGAAACAAATATTGTCTACTCTTTATCCATAATTGGTGGACATGAGGGTTCCATATAATATAATGGATGGGAATGAGCTTCCTTTAGGTTGCCAAGTCTCAGGGCCCCAGTTGAAGTCTTAAGGAATTGCTAAGCTTTTCTATTTCTCCGAGTGGGGAGACAAATCTCAGAGGGGCCAGTATTTTAGGAGAGAAGTTTGATTTTTATGTGTGAGGGAGTTTTAGAGACTAAGCACTAATTTCATTCCATTCCTAGTGGATGCCAGGACTCACTGGCTCAGACTGAAGGGGTTTTTCATGATACTCTTCCAGAAATACACTGAGAAGCCAAAAGATACATTCTCAGAAGCATTTTTTCCAGTCTTTTCCTCTCACTCCTGTACTTTTGAAGAAATAACTGTTGTACCGTTTGGAGCAAGGCATAGAATGGAGTACAAGCATCGCAACTCAAAAGCCTCCTCATAACACAAGCTTCAGCAGCGCCACACCTAAACCTGAGAGAGGGAACCCTAGCCTACCTGCTCTATGGCACACCCTGTGTGTTTTCTCCTTGGTCTCAGGTTTTGGCCTTGAAAATTAAGGGAATGGGGTCACTGCTAAACTGGCTAACTTGTTCATTTCTCATTTCTAATCCCATTCACTTAGACATACGTCCTACTGATTTCAGGAGAATTTGTCTTCTGAGAAAATATATTTTGAATCAAGATATTAAGCACACATAAAGGAGGCTGTTTTAAATACAATTTTGTTCCACTGCTGGTATAAAGTTTTGGATGTTTTTAATCTCTTAAAGTAGGGGAGAAGTACAAAAGATAGAATGACATCATTCGTGGGTAAAGTAATATCTTCTCATGGGAGAAGTCTGAATAAGTTTGAGAAGTGGGTATAAATAAGAAGGAGGTAAAACAAAGTGGGTGTAAGGGTATTTTTCACTTCCTGGCTTTGTACTTCATGTTCATTTACAGATTGTTCTGGTAATGTGGAGATAGCTTGCAAATGGCTAACATGTCATCCACTTGATGATTCAGGCCTACATCTGGTGTTAGTCTAGCCAAATCTAATCAATGACATTTATTTAAGTGTTGGCATAGCAAGTTCACATTGATTCAGTGAGTCTATTTTAGTTGGGACAAAAAAAAATGAATTTGGCCCTTAACTACAGAAATCCAGTATGCAATACCAAACTTTACTTCTTCATTCTTGATCATGAGAAATTATCTCTATGCTACTGCACTCATATTGGTGATCAGGAACAACACTGATTTTGGACTGATGGGGAAGCAGGAAATAGACAGATGAGTTCTACACACTGTAGTGTCAATGGTGGGGAAAATAAATAAATTGAAGCCAATTTCAAATAGTAGTAAAGTGTGGCTCAGATCTCCATCTTGAATGAAATGAAATCTTTGTGCATTTTCCAGGGGATAGACAAGCATGTTTTCTCCATGTGGGAAGCCATTCAAATTCTATTTGGAGAAGACAAAGAAGCACAGAGAGCCAAAGCTCAAGAAGCCACAAGTGCTAACCTTGGAAAGGGAGTGATCTTTGCAGGGATTAGGAAAAAGCCAGAACTGAAATAAGCAGAATGGAATGGAAGGGGGACTTCTTAATAAACATCCAAACAACATTTTAAACCTCAATTCCAATTAATATTGCTATTTAATTAACATTTTACTACCCAGAAACCTGGCAGAAAGGAACACAATGGTCTGGAATGGCAACTTTCAAGTGTTTAGTTGTTTAGTTGTGTCCGACTCTTCTTGACCCCTTGACAGTGTTATAAAACTTTCAAGTAAAGGTAAAGGTAAAGGTTCCCCTTGACAATTTTTGTCCAGTCGTGTTCGACTCTAGGGGGCAGTGCTCATCCCCATTTCCAAGCCATAGAGCCAGCGTTTTTTTGTCCGAAGACAATCTTCCGTGGTCACCATGGCCAGTGTGACTTAGACACGGAACGCTGTTACTTTCCCACCGAAGTGGTCCCTATTTATCTACTCGCATTTACATGCTTTTGAACTGCTAGGTTGGCGGGAGCTGGGAGAAAGCAACAGGAGCTCACTCCGTCGCGTGGATTCGATCTTACAACTGCTTGGTCTTCTGACCCTGCAGCACAGGCTTCTGCGGTTTAGCCCACAGCACCACCACATCCCTACTCCTCGTACTCCATTCTGTGCCTTGCTCCAAATGGTCCCTTGACAGTGTTATAAAACTTTCAAGTAGGATAACCTAAACAAATTCACAACATGTGAGTATATGAGATGGATGCAGAAATGTGCAGAAACAACATTCCAGTACCCTTTTTTGGCAGAAAAATGTTATTGTGAAAAACAGGCTAGACAGAGATGTATAAGTAGGACAGATCAACCAAATTCACCAGAACCATCCAACTAGAGGGAAGAGATGGATTCAGTTAAAAAAACAATCACCCCCAGGATACACACTCCAGCACCTGTTCCAAGCATAAAACTAATATTATGAAATACAGCCTAGAATGGCAACATTTCAGTAAGACAGCCCATCCAAATTGACCTGCCCCATCCAGCTAGAGGGTACTGATGCAACCAGGCACAAAACATCCCCGGGGCCAACATTCCAATAGCCAGGGCTTGAACATTTTTAGAATGTCTCACCAGTCAGTCAAAAATTTCACCAGTCAGAATGACCAGATTATAGCCTTGCAATTTATGTTTAAACTTAAATTTAAATTTAAACTAGCCACTTTCTACATAACAATGCATACAAACCCAAAATAAATATACCCTCAGACTTGGGCTGCTTTGTTACCTGCGTGTCTGTGGGGTCATGAAGCTTGTATTTTGAATGCCTTTATTTTGAATGTCTCCAACAAAAATAAAACTGAAAGCAAAAGCTCATGGCCTCTTAAGGAGCTAGGTCGTTTGGTTGAAATTGGGAGCAGGGAATCTCCATATTCTCCAGTATGGGATTACTCTACATTCTCCTGCAGAGCTATATATCTATGTGCCACTCAAACTCTCTTCTCGCGAGAAGAGGGCTGTTTTTCCTTTTGCAATGGAAAGGGGGAGGGGAGGATTGCAGGATCAGAGAGAGAAAGAGAGAGAGAGGGTAAGGAGGCAAGGAGGCAGAGAGGGAGGGAGCTGTGGCTTGTCAAGCAGCATTTTTTCACTCGTCACAGATGAGTGGACGAATGGATTTTTCAAGCCCTGCTAATAGCATTCTGGGCACATTATTAATATTATGAAAAATATTCTCGAAGCCTTTCACAGCTGGGATCTGATGGTTGTTTTAGGGTTTTCGGATTGTTTGGCAGTTTTTCTTCCAAATGTTTCACCAGTCTCTGTGGCTGGCATCTTCAGAGGACAAGAATTAAAATTCTGTCTGTGTTCTAATGTAGTGTGTAGGATAGTTGAGTATTTGTAGCATGTTGGATCAGCTTTTTGTCCTTTTCAGGAGACTGGGTGATTATGGTGATCAGGGTGTTTTTTTGTTATGGTTGTATTGTTGTGATAAGGGGGGAGATGATCTGTCACTGTGATTGATGGGTGTTGTTAGCTAGTCACCATAATCAGTCACCACAGAGACTGGTGAAACCTTAAGAAAAAAATACCCTCCAGAACACAGCCCAACAGCCCCCCCAAAAAAACTACAACAACCATTACAAAAAATAGTTCAGAATGGTGACTTCTGAGTAGGCCAGCTTAATCAAATTCACTCACCTCATCAAGTTAGATGGGACTGATGCAACCACAAAACATCCACTAAATCAACATCCCAGGACCTGTTCCAGGCAGAAAATTCATATTGCAAAAAAGTAGCCTGGAACTATCACTTCTGAGTAGGTCAGCCTAACCAAATTCACCTGACCCATTCAGCTAGAGGGGCTGATGCAACCAGCCACAGATCATATAAACTGAAGAGACCAATTTTGCCCATTCTCGAAAGAGAATGGTTGGTTCCATCTCCTTTTTTTATTTGAAATTAATCCAGGCAGCTGTAGCTGAAATATTAATCCTCAAAACAACCTTTCAAAATGGAAAAACAGCTACTTTGTTATAAAACTAAGTATGCATGGTACAGGCTAGCCGGCAGAAGTTTCACTAAATTGTATACATTCATAGGCAGGGGAGGAAGATATTGTCGAGAGAAAGCTCACAGAAACAGACAGAAAAGAAAGGTTTTCTTTAAAAAGTAAAGCAAAACACAGCTTTGTTTTAAAGAAAGTAATGCAGTGATAGTCCTTGAGTAAGGGGAATATTTTGACATATATCTGTAGTAAACATTATCTCAGGATTTATGAGATCAACAGTTTCTTCACATAAGGTTTCAGAGGGGAAATCAGCTCCACCTCTGTAGCAATCTGAACTTCTAGACACAATTAGCTGACTCTTAGATAACTTTTTAACTCCTTCCTGGATAAACAGGCTTATCCGAATCATGGTTGCAAAGAAATTCTGTCTCTAGTTGTAAAAATAGACACACAACATTTTTAAAAATACAGATATTGACAATACATTTAAAATATATTAAAAGAGAATATAGAATGAATATTCAGAAGCTCACTCACTTAATCTGTGAAACTATTATTTTCTGCTTTGTTGCTGGAGATGGTCTTATATGACGTTAATGGAGCTTTGGTGCCTATATCCTGTCGTAGTCTCCATTCCACCCATCATGTCACTATACAATTGCTTGGTAATTTTAAAAAGCCTCCAAATACAGTATGTGCCATCAAGTCAGTTCTGATATGTGGTGACTATATGAGTTAATGACCTCCCGAATGTCTTGCTGTTAATAACTCTGCTCAGAGCTTGTAAACCAACAGTATCCCATGTGAGGTTCTCTCTTCCTACTGTCTCCTTCCCAGCGATATTGTCCTTTCCACTAAATTCTGCTCAGGCCTTGCTAACTAACAGCTATGGATTCTTTGACTGAGTCCACCCATAGCATGTTAGGTCTTCCTCTTTTCCTACTCCCCCCCCCACTTTTTCCAGTAATATTGTCTTTTCTGTTATGTTCTGTGTTCTCAATATATGTGCCAGGTAGGATAGCCTCAATTTACGCATTTCTGCTCTAGTGAGTGTTTAGATTTGACTTACCTGGGAACCCACTTATTTGATTTTCTGGTCATCTGTGGTATTTGTAAGGCTCACCTCCAATACTATATTTCTAATGACTTTATTGACACACACACACACTGGTCTTTCTTCCCTATACATGTTTTACATAGTATGAATAATTTTGAGCTTGATTTCAATTGACAATCTTTGCTAATTCCCACCCCTCTTTTTATTTCAAAAGATGAGAAGACATCTTTTGGAAAGCTTGTGGACAACACAATCATAGAGCAAGGGTTTGGAAACTGGAAGACTCTTTTCTAGTCTGCATTCTTTGGAGAGGGCATGATAACATTAGTTTACCAGAGAGGTTAAAGAGTGTGGATGTTTCTCTGTTGTATGTGCTGCACTTTCACACAATTTGTTTCTTAATTTTAGTAAGTCCCAAACAGCCTTTCAAAATGTTTTGGCACAGAGGCAATACAGCCATAACCCAGCTGTTCTTTGTTCTGCCCTTCCCCAGCAAATGTATGTGATCATTTTCTAGGATCATCTAGCCCGGGTAATTCTACATGAGGAATCTTTCTGCTGGAATTTTTGTGTAGTTTATGTATACTTAAACTTCCATTTTAAAATACAATTCTTCAAAAAACACCCCTCTTTTTATGTAAATGGCCCAATATTGCTGCACAATATTGTGCCTGCTTTGCCAGCAGAAAATACAATACAGTAGATGCTAAACTTTACATAGCAGAAAGCAGCTTGAATGTTGCCAACACCCATGACATAAGTCAAGATGGTTTACAGGATATCTTCTTGTGCTCAATACCATTCACAAAGAGACCCATAACAGGGGAAAATCCCAGAAGCTGATACTTTTTCCATCAGTTAACAACCCCTCACCCAAACACAATGCAATTGTCATGTCTGTTTTCATCAAGTTATTTAGGTATCTGTTGTATGGATCCACAAAGTAATCCAAATGCCAAGAGGAATTGGTAATGAGCACAAGAGGATATCTTGTATACCATCTTGTTTGCTGCCCTTTTAAAATAATGAGAGGTATCATATTCATCTAAAACCTTTTATCTTTGACATTTCCACCATCTTACCTCCTTTAGAGGATCTACTTTGACTAAGGAAATCAGCATATATTAAATTACCAAGACCTAGCTAGATGAGCTGGTGGATGTAGGGACATGGAACACAGAGACAGTGGAAACTTGCCTTCTACCACATCAAGGCAATTGTGATGGAATCTTAACCAATATGGCCTAGCAACAGCAGAAATAAGGTAAATGGCTAGGAGAATGCAGGAGGTGAGCCAATCCAGGAGAGCCTGCAGGAGGTGGAGTCAAGAAGAGCTAAAGAGAATGGGAGAACATTATTTTATATCTAGGAGAGGACTTAAGTTGAACTCTGTTTATTTTTGCAGTTATTGCATTATAATAAAGAACATCTCATATGTTTGATTCTAAAACTGCTTGGGCTGGTATGTCTGGGACTGAAGGCAAGCCATTTAAAGTAAGGGTATTTTAAATGTGATTAGCTTGGGTGAAGCATGGTCACAATCATATGCCTAACTTGTTCAGCATCATCTGACTGATTGGCAGAATGTTAGGCCAAATTCATTCCTAGTTCTAAGTTAAGACACCAAAAATTCAGTCTTGAACTTTCAGGTTGAAACGTGCTCTACCACTAACCTAAAGCTCATTCTCTTAATTATTGTGTCTTAGGTGTGTACAATGGTACAATGTTGGTCGAGTATCCAGGGTGGCAGGTCATGTGCTTCCAATGCCATGCACCTTGCCAAGGAAGACATTAGGGCTGAGACTGCCACTCTTTCTACTGCCTAACTGGGCCTGCAGAGGTTTATTATCTGCTTGCAAGTTTGCAAATTTTTGACCATTAGTTGTCTGTGCAATACTCATATAAAAATACAGCCCTGTAGAAGCAAGGGAATGGAACAGGAGCATGGACATGGTAACTACCTGTACATCACTACCACTCCCCCAAAAAAGGAGACTGAGTTGCATAAAATTACACGTGCAAGTTTCTATTACACAGTTTATATTATTTTGATAGAATTAGAATGTGATCTTTAATTTTAAACACATTTATTTATATAATATATATTTATTGCACCAGTCAAAGACTATGGCAAGATAAAACAGTTACAACCAGTCAGACTTGTATAAAAATAACAATAAAGACCACTAAAATTAGGGCAAGAGACATAATAAATATACATACATGTTAGGTACCTTTAAGTCAGTACTTTAGAATCAATACTTGTGAGATAGTTAACCAGTGATATTTGACTGTGATTGTATTAAGATACACTAAAATTGGGAAATTTATCAGATTACAGTGGTGCCTTGCAAGACAAATGCCTCGCGGGACAAAAAACTTGCAAGACAAATGGTTTTGGCAATGGGGCTGATGACTCGCAAGATTAATGTTTCCTGTGTTTTTTTTTTGTTCCTGCCTCATGTTTGCTGATTTTTAAATGTTTATCTATGATGTTTAAAAAGTTTTTTTAATTGAAATTTTTAAAATCAACTGCACAATATGTATGGCTTTAAAGAAAACTTAATAAACCCTTTGTAAACCAAATTTGACTTTGTTCTGACTTTTTTTGCCCATAGGAATGCATTAAATAGATTTCAATGCATTCCTATCGGAACACGCGTTTCGCAAGATGAATTTTTCGCAAGACTAACATTAACTGCGGAACAAATTAAATTCGTCTTGCGAGGTACCACTGTACGTTCATGCTGTTTTCTCTTCAGAGCTCAGTACTGGTTTTAGTCCACATTCCTTACATTTCTCCCTGCATCTAGCCACCTTCATCGTGAATAGGGCAATGTTTTGGGTCACATATTGGTTTGTCCCTTGAAGCAGGAAGTCCAGTTTTTCTTTTACGTCCCAGAGCTTCCTTCTCTTTAACAAGGGATCTAGATAACATTCTCTGATGTCAACATACAACTGGCAGTCGAGAATATAATGAGTTCGACCTTCCACAGCTGGTACCCCACAGATACACTGTCTGTCTTGAATTGGTATACCATGGAATTTCTTCTCTGGCTTCCTCCAGCAGATTCAACAGTCACTCAATCTTCCCCATTTAGGTATCTTGTAGTGGGAGAAGTGGGTTCCAGTTCCAGCAGGGCATGCCAGCATACATGCAGCCCAGCAGTTCTGTTGTTGCTTTTATATCTATTTGTGATTTTTTTTTTTAAGTTTATAGTCTGGCAGTAGGTTGGCTATAGTTCTAAAGTTTAGAGTTTCATACCTTGCCCTTGTAAAGTGTAACCTTGATTTCTAGAGAACTCCTCCACAACATCCTCCCTCGACCTTCGGTGGAAGGGAGCCAAACCTCATTAGCTACTTCAGGCTCCCTTGTCTGAGAAGTCTGAGAAGCTCTAAATATGCTGGAGATCTGAAATATATAATTCCACTGCATCGTGGAATTTAATCCAAGTATCCACTGTTGCCTCCTGCTCTTGGTTCTGCTGAGGTGACCGTGCTGGAATGAAAGACAGCTATGTTGCTAGAGATACCATTAAGACTGGGAGTGTCTACTTAAAGCTGTAAAGCTGTAATGTAGTAGCATTCCTCTCCACTGAGTAACATGCTCAACTCTGATTCTGGTACAATGGAACTATAACAGGAGGAAAGAGCGGGGGAGAACCATGATTACCAGAAATGTAGGCCACATTCATGGTGCATCTCTTTATACAGATAAACAATACAGGATTGTTTCCAAAATGTTGGAAACGAAGTACAATTGTACCAATACACAAGAAGGGGGACCAAAAGAACCATAAGAATTATAGATCAATCAGCCTGATTGATATCCTAGCGGAAATTTATGCAAAGTACCTCCTGCAAAAATGACTGGGTAGAAGATCATGCCTTGCTGGCTGAAGAACAAACAGAATTTAGGAGGAGTAGATTTACATTGGATAATTGTTATATCCTACACCACCTGATAACTGAATATACGAGGGGAAATGGGCAACTTTGTGCCGCCTTCATTGACCTCTGTGCAGCCTTTGACTGCCTACTCACCTAAGTCCACCATACCATCTATCTGCCTGCCTGTCTGCCTGAGTCCCTCAGGTCCACCATACCATCTCTCTGCCTCTTTCTGTACTACCCAGGGCACAAAACTGAACTCAGGGCCAGCACCATGGCCCACTCAGGGCACAAACTGAACTCAATCCATCTGCCTCTACACATCTTGGTTCTATGTGGCTAATTTCTGCCACTATGCCACAAGGCGAAGAAAGAAGCCTGCCTGCCTCAATATCGCAACCTGCTAACCCAGGATGAGGAAGAAGAAACTTGCCCACCAGCCCCAATGCCACATCTATTCCAAAAGCCTCTGTCCATGGTGGCAAACTAAAGTACAAACCTACAACAACCATAAAGTACATATCTTCAAAATGCCTCTGTGCCTGGAGGCAAGTCAAACTACCTCAGTGCTATCCCCTTCTGTGCCTAGTGGCAAACTAAAATACGTTTCTTCTAAACGCTTCTGTGCCTGGTGGCAAACTATACAGCTGCCACTGTCACTTTCCTGGGGAGATCCACTTTGTGGGTGCATAACTTGGACATCTGAAACCCAAACTTCACCAAACTTGGAGAGCCTGTAGAGGAAAGTCAGAGGAAGCATCTTTGTGATTTTGGTTTCTCTAAGTACCTGGGGGGCCACTTTCCTGTGGGTACTCACTTTGTGTACAACTCAGATATTCAAAACCCAAACTTCACAAAATCTACAGGCCTGTAGAGGAGATTCAGGAGAAGCTTTCCTGTGATTTTGGTGTCTCTAGGTGCCTGGGGACCCTTTTATAGCATTTTAAAGTAAAGATGAATCAACAAATCAATTCATTGGTTTGTCCAAAAAAAAAAAAATCATACATTCATGATTCGTTGAACTTGACAAATTATAAATCATGATGAAATACCATTTTTTTTTCAATTCATGCCCATCTCTACTCACAACATGACCCAAACCTTTGGGTTGGGTCATGTTAAGAGCTATTGTCTGCTTGGAGGTCATGCTGCTCAGCACTCTGAGCACTACACCACACTGCTTTCATGCAAGAAGCAACTGTAGAAATGAATCACAAATTCTCTACAGTATGTGCAGCCAAGAGGAACCCATGGTTTCCTGCCACTTAAGTGACAGTCATTCTACGCTGCCTTGGCAGACATTTTATTTAAGGCAGTGTGTAAATGGGCGACATAACTGGATCAGGAAAGTTACAGGTTGAGTGACTGACTGCATTTGTAATCAGCAAACATGCACTTGTCAAAAAATCTCTGCTGGATTTTAAAAGAGCAGCTAAGCAGGAACAGCCATTGCCTTAGTGGCCCCAAAGCAACGTACTGTATAAGTCTTTATTGTGAATAACAGTTCAGAATGGAGATTTCCAAGTAGGCCAGTCCAACCAAATTCACCAGATCCATCCAGCCAGAGGCGACTGATGCAACCAGAAATAAAATGCTCCCAGGAACATTACAGTACTCATTCTGAGCAAAAAACAAAACAAAACAAAACAAAAAATAATAATAATACTGCAAAACAAACAAACAAACAAACAAACAAACAAACAAACAAACAAACAAACAAACAAACAAGCAAACAGCCTGGAAAGGAGATTTCCAAATAGACCAGCCCAACCAAATTCACCTACTCCATCCAGATAAAGGGGACTGATGGAACCAGCCACAAAACACCTCTGGAAAAAACAATCCAGTACTGGTTCCCAGAAGATAATCAATACAAAGGTGGGGAGGAACCAAGCCTAGAACATCAACTTCCAGCTAGAATAGCCCAACCTAATTCATCCATCCCATTGGACCGGAGGAAACAAATGCAACTAGGCACAACATGCACCCAGAAAAAGCTCTTGAGTACTCGTTTCAGGCAGAAATCTGATTTTTTAAAAATAACAACAGCTGGGAACAGTTACTTCCAAGTAGGGCAGCCCAATGCAATTTGCTTGTTCCGTCAGACTAGAGGAGACAAATACTGTATCTATCTGTGAATGTTCAATAATTTCTTGCTTTGTCCTATACTGTTATGTTTGACTGATGAATATGGGGCCCTTGGCGTCACCATGAGCTGCTGTTTTGAGATGCTATACAGAAAACAAAGTATCAGTCCAGAAAAAGAACTTTCATCAATGCCATCCCAATTGAGATTCGTCTGGCGCCAATGCTGATGACATTTCGGCACCAGGTCAAAACCTTCCTGTTCCAGAAGTCTTCTAATTGAAATAATATCAACTGTGGGTCCTGATGGCAATTTTTAGAGTATATATTTTGTATTTTCATTGTTTTATCTTTTTTTATTGTATTTTGATTGTTGTAGGTCACCCAGAGACCTTTGGGTAGTGTGGGCAGCATATAAATTAAATAAATAAATAAATGGTTCTTCTTTATCATCTGTAGCTACATATGATTTACATGGTAGGTACAGCCTATTTAGAAGTTGCAAACACCCTTCTTTCTATAGAGTCAGCTCCGTTTTGTATGTAAGGTGCAATTTTAAAAATTTCTTGGAGTGCTTAAAAAGAATTCCTGGAGCATCCACACAACGTGACAGAAACAAAATAACAAAGTTTTATTGTAACATAAATATCATGTCAATGCAAAATAAGACAAAAACTGGTGGCATCTTAAAGAATAACTTTTATATTTTTTTAATGTGAGCTTTTGTGGACAAGTTCACTTCATCAGACACAAGAGTAGAGATTTAAAATGGCAAACATTTATATATGCCATCAAAGTATAGATATCAAATACAGTGATACAGAGATAAAATACAAAATTTCTTACCTACTATTCTTTTTATCTGTAAGCCCACAAACACTGCTTGCAATAATCATAAATGTATACACAAGTCATGTAACTTCCCCCTCCCCACTATGCCTGAGGAAAGATGTTCCAATAGGATAAAAACATTTTCACACCATGGCCTTTTAACAGGTTTCAGGATTAGCTGTGGAATGCTAAAAGAAGCAATAATGATTTTGCTGTATATTTCTGAATGGCTTTTGAAAATTTGCTAATGCTAATGTACTTCCAATTTTAGATATTATGCTTTTATTGCAATTACAGTATGATGCTGAAAAAGATAACCTCAGAGACAGCAATCCCTGGATTTATAATGGTTAAACTGTTTGGCAAAAGTACATATGATTGATTAGTATATTGAACATAACCGATTTTAATACAGTTTAATCTGCTGCTCTGCTTCAGTGGCAAAGGTACAAAACCAAACATTATTAATACTAAGCAAGTGGCCATTATTTTGATGTCTCCCCAAAATCCACAAATGATTTTTGAGGGAGATACTTCTTTACTGGTTCTGTTGTGTAACTTCAGAATATACTGTATTTGGCAGTTGTTGTCCTTGTTCCTGCTGGTGTGTGTTTAGAGCCTACTTAGAATGTTGGGAGGCATGTGACAAAGGCAACGCAGAGCAAGATTCAGGCAGAGCAAGGTGATCACCTTAATTGGCAGCTGTTTGAGGGACAGGAAAAGCAGTGATGTGGAAGACAGAACTGTGTATGCTGCCCACGATACATTATGTCCCATATGTATGCTTGCTGCCCACAGGCATTCCGTTCCATTGCAACTGTTAAAGGAAGATGCCACTGCCACTCCGGGAAATTACTGCATGTGAAGTAGGGGTAGGACAAATTTCTTGAACCAGGATTACTAGGATGTGTACTAAAGTATTGAACTGCTGATTTAAATAGATTTCTTGATAACTGTAAGCAAATTTTAAAAACTATTTTTAAAAAAAAAAATATATGGCCAGCTTTCTTACCCACCAGTGCATATTCTAATGTATACACACAAATACAAAATCAGGAAAAAATATAATTTTAACCAAATTACAGTATATATCATTCAAGTAAGGAAGACTGTGATCAGGGTCATTGTGTGTTTGCTGAGTCTGCTGTCCAGATGTTAACTGTGGATGAGCAGCTTCAAGGCCCCAGGTTTTCCCCCCTTATAATTCTTTATCTTCAGATTAGGCTTGGAGCTGACAGCCATTCAAATGGGGGACACCCTCAAAGGGAGGACTGGCATCTGGCATCCTTTCTAATAAATCACATATGGTCACCATAATCCCTGATCAGCTCCTATCCAATTAATATCCAGATGGGCAATGTGAGGAAATAGGAAGTGATCCTGACAGGCAATCACATAGGGGATTCATAACAGAAGTAGGGTGGCCCTATTTATTTATTTATTTATTTATTTATTTATTTATTTATTTATTTATTTATTTATTTATTTATTTATTTATTTATTTATTTATTTATTTATTTATTTATTTCAGCATCAAGCCATGTAGAAAACAAAATAGAATTCAGAGCTTCAGGTACTGACATATACTGTAAAAAGCCAAATCAAATAAACAAAGCCAAATCAAATAAACAAATAAACTACCATACTGGCTACTATGGCATGCCGCCCAAAATTTCGCTACCAGTTCTGTAGTAATCCGGTTTTGATCAATTAACAATTGGTTACAGTAGTCTGAGTCTGATTGGCTTGGCATGTCTTTTAAGAGAGGTGTAATATGTTTTCCTCGAATCTTGTTATGCCTGTTACATCTGAACATCATATGCTCAATAGATTCTGTCTCACCAGATCCACAAGGGCAGAGTCTCTGTTCCCTCGGGATCTTCTTAAACCTGCCTTTCAAGACCACTGAGGGAAAAGCCTCACATCTAGCCAGAGTAAAGGCTTTCCTAAACTTATATGTCTCAAGCTGTGATAAATAGGCCATAGGGAGCTAGCGATATTTGTGCGTGTCTATCATTCTAAAGTTGGGGCATCTACTAAGATCTAGCTGTCTTTGCATGTCCATTATTCTCTGTTTAAGGGCTGATTTCGCTTCATCCCATTGCATACTCAATATTGCTTGTGGAGAGAAGCTCATAACTTGCAGTTTGTTTAGGACTGCTTTCAACCACTTTGATTAAAAATTGTCCTCTAGAAGTAGATGGGTTAATCCCTGCAATTGATAATTTATTTTAAGCAGGACTGAAGGGAGGCTAGTGTAATTTTGTTTACCATTGTTAGTGAGCCTGTCTCTAAACGAATATGTGCATTTGTTACACATCTTAGAACTTCAAGAATTGCTCTAAGGAATTTAGTCTGAACCCACTCTATTGGATCAAAGCTGCTAGATGAAGACCCTATAAAGGTGGCATAGAGCATCTGGCTGACCACCTTTGCCTGAAAGAGTTTTTGGGCTGCTGGAATATATCGACCCCCTTTGGAAAGGTAGAATCTTAAAATGGCATTTGCTGTTTTTTCCTCTTGGGTAATCTCAAGATTAGACCACTGTAATGCACTCTACATGGGGCTGCCTTTGAGGCTGTTGCGGAAACTCCAGGTGGTGCAGAATGCAGCGGCCAGATTACTTAGTGGAGTGAAAAAATACCAACACATTTCGCCCACTCTGGCCGCACTGCATTGGCTGCCCATTCGGTTCCGCATCGACTTCAAAGTGTTGATGCTTATGTACAAAGCCCTAAACGGTTTAGGGCCTCGATACCTGGCGGAACGCCTACTCCCACCAAGATCTACCCGTGTCACTCGTGTGAGCCAGGAGGTGAGGCTGAGGAACCTAATGCCGAGGGAGGCCCAGAAGGAAAAGACAAGAAATTGGGCCTTCTCGGCGGTGGCTCCTCGCCTCTGGAACAACCTACCTCCAGAGATTCGCGTGGCTCCCTCACTGGGTATCTTTAAAAATCAATTAAAAACATGGATGTTTCAGCAGGCCTTCCCTCCAGTCAATTCCTGATGCTTTCTTTCCTTCCTTTTCCCATTGTCTGCTCCCATCTTCTGAAATGTGTTTTACTGTGTAGAAACTGTTTATATATATATCTGTGTGTTTTTTGCTGTAAGCCACCTAGAGTGGTCTTAACCAACCAGATAGGCGGGATATTAAATAAATAAATAAATAAATAAATAAATAAATAAATAAATAAATAAATAAATAAATAAATAAATAAATAAATAATTGGGTAGCTGCATATTGTATATGAGCCTTTCTGTCCCCAGTGGATTGAAGGGCCATACCCAGATATTTAAAAGAACCCTGTTCAAGAGATTGCCCATTTATAGTCCATGACCTTTTCTTTTGTCTTCTACCAAAGGCCATAATTTTTGTCTTTTTATAATTTATTTCTAATTCCTTCATTTTGCAGAAGTCTACAAATTTCTTGACACTTTGATGCATATTTCTCTATAAGGTGTTGGATAATGAAACAATGGTCCATAGTGGATCTACACTCTCTAAAACCAGCTTGCTCTACAGCTATCCTATTTTCTTCAACCAACCAGGTCTCAAGTTTATCCTGAAGATGCTTAGCATATAGTTTACCACATATGTTTAGGAGACTAATGAGGCGATAATTTGCTGACTCATCTCTTAGTCCTTTTTTGAATAGAGGTACTAGAGGTCCAAGTCTCTTGAATTGCTATCATATCAACTTTCTGGTGGTCAAAGGGATTATCATGTGAATTTGTTAAACAGCGAAACCACCCTGCAACATTCCATGAGAGTATCTTAAGTGAGGAGATTAACATTTGTCATTCCGTTTTTTCTATGTTATCCAAGATTTTTTCGGGCATCATTGACTACACATCCATTGAGGGAGTTCCTGTTTTTTAATACCAGAGGTGGTAGAGGAGATATCATTCTAGCTGTTTGTCCATTTAACTCTTGATTTTTAGCTCCTAGGACAGATGTTGATGGTGTGGTCAACGGTATCCTATCCTCCTTAATATTTAACAACTCCAACCCACATGTGGTGCCACTTACTAACATGGGGGGGTGTCTCCCCTGCTGCTAGCTGGAAGTTGGTCCATAGCAATTAGAGAGATCTCCTCTGTGTCATATGGGCCCACATTGTCCTGTATGTTTCCCTCTGGTGTATTAACAGGCCTTGCTACGTTCTGGAGTCGTGAGCACAGTTCTTTTAACCTGTCCAAAATCTCTGATTCTGCTTCCTTTAATGGGCCCGGGAAAACTGCCGATGTCCCTGTCTCCACCGGATGTACCATATAGCTGTCCTCCTTGTGTGCAGTATCCATTGGATCCGGCCATGTGATTAGTTCAGTTTCCATGACTGTTTCTGTCCTTGGTTTCGGTATTAGCAATGTTATTCTTGCCAGCTTTTTGTCAGGAGACTTGTGAGTGAGATTTGGGAGGAGGGGATAAATCTTGGTGTTTTGGAACACTGTACAGTAGTTGGAAAAATTCCGAATTTCTTTAATAAGAGTCTCTTCCTCAGTATCAACAATGGTATTTTTTTTTTTTTTTTGGTTTGGAACAATAACACTACTTTTTGTATCTGGATAGATTTGTTTATGGTTTCAACTGAGATTACATCCTTTAGTAAGGGAGGAGTCTTCAAGAGGAAGTTTAGATGTCTTACTACTTGGTTCTTGGTAGACCAGTTTATTTCTTTTCCTTTATAGAAGGAGACTGTTAAGCAAATTTTCCAGGATCGCAAAGAAAGAGCTAATGTTTTAAAATCCTCCTCTGTTTTTCATAGGTTTCTATATAATTGCTACCCAGACTGTTGAAAGTTAGGGGAGATTGTTGTTGAGGATGCCTTACTCTAGCTCCTCGTCACTTCTGGTATTTTTCCAAATAGGTCTGCGCTGTTATCTACAGATGCTAGGCTCTCCCTTCTATCAAAGTTCTTCACCAGAGAGGAGACTTTTTCCAAAAATATAGATAGATCTTTAACAGCTTTCAGCATAAAGTCTATAGTTCTTTCCATAGTTCTCTTCATCAGTTTTAGGATATCAGTTGGTTCAATCCCTCCCTTGGGTTCCTCCGGTGTTGTCTTTAGCCCTTCTTGTGAGTTTACCTCAGCGTTAAACTGTCCCGTCTCTATATCAAACAGGGTTGCTGCTTGAGTGTTGTTCTCCCTTTTGATTACCTTCATTATCACTTTCATCCAGAGGAGAAAAGGAGTTGGGTATGGGAGTGGGAAGTGTAAATTCAGGCTCTGCAGTAAAAAAGTCCATTACTGTATCTTGGTTTGTTTTGAAGCAGGAAAGCAAAGCAAATCTTCTCTATCAGCATCACGGCGGCATTTCCCAACACCCATCTCCTTGAGAAGGAATGCTCTAGTAACAACTCACCACCTCCTACAGGTCTTGTCCTGGCCTTCACTGCCACCATGACTGGCTAACTATAAAAAGTCAGATTGATTAAAAAAATTTAAAACTGTTAAAATATTTAAAACTGTTAAAATTAATTTAGATAGGGAGCAGAGCTCATTACAGACGCTACCTGCTCCCTCACTGGAACCAGAACTCTCTCAATCCTCTAGAACATAAGCAGATAGGGACTATTTATTTATTTATTTATTTATTTATTTATTTATTTATTTATTTATTTATTTATTTATTTATTTATTTATTTATTTACAGTATTTTTAACCCACCTTTCTCCTTAAAAAAGACCCAAGGCAGCTGGCAACAATTAAAATATGGTATTTAAGCTAGTAACCGTGAGTGTACAATACTAAAAGGATCAATTAATACAATACCAAAAAACCATAAGCAGCATCAAAACACCTTCAATGCAGTAAGATATAATAATACATTTTAAAATCCCCACTGGGCAGCCATTCACTCAGGGAAAGCCTGCCTAAAGAGAAAGGTCTACCCTTCTGTGGGATGGAGTTTCAGAGTCTGGGAGCAGTAACAGAGAAAGGCCCTCTCCTGTGTCCTCATCAAATGCAGTTGTAAAAGTGGCAGGCCTGAGATGAAAGCCCGTCCTGATGATCTGAACACTTAATATCCATTCACTTTGGGATCTGGCCCTGGGACATGTTAGAGACAGGAAGACAATACCATCACTATACATAAACTCGTTATGTTTATGCTATTGCATGGCTATGTTACCTATGTTCATATATGATGCATAACCCAAGAGACATTTTTTTATGTCCAATTCCTGGAGAACATACGGCAAAGCCTATCTGTATCTTTAAAGGAGAAGGTAGAAGGTGAATAATTAAGAGTTACCTCTCTCACTGTGGATATTACAACAACCTTGAGACGAATTTACATTTCATTGGATTCTGGGGGTGGGGGTGGGGAGGAGCTCTAATATTAGGTTCCAAAACATGACCGGTGTTTGAAGAAATCACATACCCATACTGGGGGGAGGGTACTCTGTATACAGTATCAGTTCTCCTGGCTAACAGGAGTTGCTAAATTCTTCCATCTCCTTTGAGAGAGAATGTACATCTCTTGCTTTTAACTTGCAATATCTGGAATGCTTTTTGAATGCTTCCCCTTTCACTCAATCTGGATATTTGGTTGTATTGTTTTTAAAAGGGAATTTCTCACTAAAACCTTCATCAAAAGCAAAGCTACCATTTGTGTTCTTAGGATCTTCGCAATGTTCCATGTGTCCGAGCTCCAGACAAGAAAATCTAAAGCAATTTTATTTTTATTTTTTTCCTCAGAAGGAAGGGAAGAGGGAGGAGCCCTTGCACAGAGTTTAGAATTGCTGAGCTGGAATTACACCTGATAAGTGGCAAACTATCCATAACTCATTTCACAGGGGCATCTATCACTAAAGAAAGTAACTGCCTTCTTATGCATCTGTAATACAGCAACTCTCCTGTAAATTAGCCGGAGGCATGTCCTGTCATTTACTATATGATCTTCTGTGCTTTGTTCTAGGTGCAAATGTCTGAAATTGAATTGGGACTTTCTGCATGCCAAATAGTGATGTCTAATGATCTAAAACCCTGGCTATGTTACAGTTGCTTCAGGGTGCCCTATTGTTTGGGGATTGAAAAATGGAAAAGAATGCAAAGCATGGTGTAACTTTGATTACCTGTCACTTATAAGCTACCTGTGTTATTATTAATTGAAATCATAGTAACATTAAGAACTATTCTTAACTCCCAAGGCTAAGTCTCAATGTCCCTTTCATGAAGGAATTGGAAAGCTAGTTTAGTAGCTAGGGACAGGAGAGATCATGTGTATGTTCTTGCTGAGGGAAAAAAAGGTAGAGATGCTATGAGTTTGGATTTTACACATATGTTTCTCCTCCACTGATACCTTTAGGTTATTATTGAAATTTGATACTATTGTTGTGACTTGACTGTAGCTACACTGTAGAAGATGCTGTCAATATGACATTTCAGAAATACAAAAGGGAGGAAAGGTTCTGGGAATTAGGGAAAAATGAGAAGACAGAGCAGTAAACAGGGGACACTACGGATGTTCTGTTGGGGAAACCAGGCACTGAAACAGATTGCTCAAGGCAATCTGTTGCACTTTGTCAATAACAGCTTGCCAGAACTCCCTGGTAAGGAGGTGGTAAAACAGCAGCATATTCTTCTACTGTACCCCTGATAAATGTACCATGTCAAACATGTGTAAGGAGATAAATAAAATAGTTTCTTTTGTATAAGGGAAAAGAACTACCATATTTTTCATCTGAATTTCCCCTCCCTTCCTCCACCTCTTGCACACATCATTTTTGGGTTGCACCCTCCATTATTTGGTGATTTATTACTTCATTTTTATCCCAGCCAGTCCTAAGAATGTCATTCATGGTAACATGAGTGCTGAGCCATATTACTCAGTTCCACATCACCCTGGGCAATTCAAAGTACTTAATTCTATGGCCCTTCATTCTAGCATGTTTTCAATAGGCTATGTTTACGTTAGCATCAGTATTAGCATTAAACATAGCATTAAAAAGCACTGGCTCCAAAATGTTTTGAAGAACAACAGAAGATACATAATTCTGCTCATTAAGCAGATAAGCATTCCTTCCTCTAAAGCAAAATAAGAAGACAATTTTTATTCTAGATCGCTTGCACACACAGGGAAACACATATTTAAAGTAATGTTGTTGATTTTAAAACTATGTGAAATCTCAAGGGGTAGTTTTTGCTTCTGGAAGTACATAGCAGAAAAGAATTAAACTTCTTAAGTGTGCTCTACACAAACTTCTTTTGTTGTCCTGGTAGGAGAGAAATTAATAATTTGCTTCTATATAATTACCTCTTCATCAGAGGTATTTTTATCTTGAGAGTAGCATTACTGTAGTCCGAATGTGTCTTTCTTACTGCTATAGTTCTCAAGGAGCTATAAGCAAAAATGAAAAGTTTTTAATGTCTATACACAGGAGAAAATAGAAATAAATCTAACTTGTCCACTAGTCAGCACACATTACAATGTATTAGCAACACATTTTTTTTAAAGAAAGGATAAAACTTTCTATCAGCAGTGACACATAACTGAGTCACTGTGAAGGAAATAGAATTCCTTTTGGGACAGCAGGTCTTGGCACTTCATATCTTTGGGGCACAATACATTGGGAAGGCACTGTTATGCTCATTCGGTTCTGCAGGGCTTATGCAAGATAGCTAGGAAATTGTTCCCTTTGTCTCCAGTGCACAAAAATTGAAAAATATGAATTTGTGATTAGTGCTGCCCAGGCATATATTCATTTAGAGAATTCAAGCTTCAGCTTTACAAGACTGTTACTAACACGTCCATATGGCAATACATGTAAAAGCAGGAATACTGTACAAGGATGGTGAAAATGCATAAACTTGATTGGTTTCATTTAAGTGCCATAGAAAACAATGGCACCTTCATTAATGATGGCTGGCTTTTTACACTAGTTTCATTTAAAGTATAATTAACTTAACCTCCTGCTATTATTAGGACAAACCAAAATTATAATGACTTTGATTCTGTGATGGGAGACAACATTACAGTGGTGCCTCGCTTAACGATCGCTCCGTTGAGTGATGAATTCGCATAGCGAGGGGGTCCGGGCCATTGCTGGAGCGTTCGCTCAGCGATGGCCCCTATGGCGTTTTTTCGCTGTGCGATGATCGCTAAGCGATTCGCTTAGCGATTTTCGCACAACGAAGCGGGGGAGAACAGCTGATCAGCGGTTCCAAAATGGCCGCTGCAACTTTTCCCGCCGCGCCCTCGCTTACCGAGGGCGCGAAAATGGCTGCCCCTATGGAGAAGCTTCGCTCAACGGTAAGTTTAGGGCCCATTGGAAAGCATTAAACCAAGTTTAATGCGTTTTAATGGGGTTTTTTGTTCCATTGAGTGATGTTTCCCATAGCGAGGGTTAATCCAGAACGGATTAACCTCGCTATGCGAGGCACCACTGTAGTTTCAGGGTGCTGTGAATCCACTTTTAGTCTACACTTTATAAGAGATATCCAATGTGTTGAACCTATTGGTGGTTAGCATTCAGCATCTAAGATAGCTCTTGCAGACTTCAGATTAAAGCCCAGGATGGATTTTCCATAGCCCCAAAACTAGATTCACCATAGCTTCGACTTTCAAAAGCATTCCCAAGAAGGAGGTGCATGAAAGTTATCTTTCCTGCTTCTTCTAGGTTTCTTCAGCCCCCTTAAAAAGCTTTGAAGGTGATGCCAGCCAGAGACTCCCCTGAATGTGGTAGGTGGCAGCATCAGGTTATATAAGAAAGGGAATGTCACACAGTTTCATCTAACGTAATTGTACCTGATGAAGATACTATCAGTATAGTCATCAGCCATGGGATGACCCAGGTTGAATAAGAATTCTACAGCCATTCATATCACAGACGCAGTTTGCCACATGTGGTGAAAATAGTGGCTCCACTATTGAACTTATCGTTGGCTTCACCCTTGAACTTATTGTTAGTACATTGGCTTCAACAGAGTTTTCACCAAAAAATGATACAAGACCAAAAATCACACTGGACTCTTTATTAAGTACCTTGACATCTTTAGAATGTGATTGTTGATCTGGTGTAGTTCCCTCCCATCTATTTTGAGAAAGCTTCAGCCAAAGACAGGATTTCTTTCCTTGCTGGTGTGTCTTGTTCCCACACATGGAAAGGATCGGTTAATTGGGTACAATTAAAAAACAGACTGCAAGAATACATTTGAAGTACTTGCCACAGATTACTTTTTCTTACATTTCTCAGAGAGTACAATGGTAATGGTCAACTCTCAAGGTCAAACTAAACAATTGGTCTTGCACATTAATCTCATTTTTACATTCCAATTGCTATTCACAAAAACATCCTAAATGCAAGATACATAGGTGATGAAAACATGCCTTTTTGCCACTTGGGGGAGCACCTCCACAAAAAGTGTAATAAACTTACTAGTCCGACCTTTAGAGTAAACAGACATAGATGTACCCCACTGGATGAGTGGCACAGCACAGTAATCAATATGTTTATAGAAAGGACAAGAGTTAAAAAAAAAAAAGACCCAAGAAACAATATTTTTAGATCTGCATAGCCTCATAAACAAAATCTACTGCTAAGAGTCTACATAGATAGGAATAAGTTTCATATTTTATAACTCTGATCATGGGCAGAATTAAGGTCTGGCCACTTCATCATAGTGGCATAATTTCTCTTCTCTCCTATGTATGGCACTGCCATCCATTCCTATATAGAAGTGCTGCACTTAGAAATAGAATTTGGGCAAAACTTCTCAGATATGGATGGAATTTGCTGGATTTGGGTTGCCTACCTACCAGAAACATACTCTTGAGGGAGCAGAACAATGCCTCCCTTTTCTGTTATATAAACGTAAAGGTTCCCCTTGACAATTGTCCAGTCATGTCCGACTCTAGGGAGCAGTGCTCATCCCTGTTTCCAAGCCATAGAGCCAGAATTTGTCCATAGACAGTTTCCATGATCACATGGCCAGCGCGACTAGACACAGAATGCCGTGACCTTCCCCCGAGGTGGTACCTATTTATCTACTCACATTTTTACACGCTTTCGAACTGCTAGGTTGGCAGGAGCTGTGACAAGTGTCAGGAGCTCACTCCGTGGCATGGATTTGAACTGCGATCTTTCGACCTTGCAGCCCAGAGGCTTTTTGCGGTTTAACCCACAGCACCACCACATCCCTTTTATATATCTCTGTTATATAAGCAGCTTCAAAGTTATAGGGAAAAGAGGTCACATTGCAAAATTTATCTGCTAATTATCTTCCTCTTTTTCAGGCTGAAAAGGTGAAAGATGACTACTCTGAATCCAAAGCCTGAAATGAGGGATGTTCTTTACCACTTTTTCAGGGTCTTAAGGCCATGGGCCATTTGGAATCAGGGCCAGATTTGGGAGTGGGGGGCAGGCTTTGCTCCACTCCTTTTTCTGTCCCTGCAAATAGAATCAGTTATGGAACAGTTACGGAGCATCAGGGATTCAATATAGTGCTAGGACTCAAAAGACCTGAGTTCAAATCCCTGCAGGGCCATGGAAATTTACTGTGTGGTAGCAATGATACTAGGCCACCAAGGATAAGTACAGACAAGTAGCAAGGAAATGCAAGGATGGCATTAGGAGAGCAAAAGCTGAGAATGAGCTGAGGTTAGCTAGAGACACTAAAAGCAAAAAAGAGAGCATTCTTCAGGTATGTGAGTAGCAGAAGACAAACAAAAGACATAGTGGCACAGCTCCACAATGGAGATGCAAAAATGATAACAGACAAAGAAATGGCAGAAGTGTCAATTCCTATTTTAGTTCAGTCTTTTCCCATAAAACAGACTATGAACTTCCAAACAAATTGGAAGTGCAAGTGGGGTGGGGGGACAGGATTGCAGTTGGAGATAGATAAACAAATAGTCAAGGAATACCTTACAACCTTGAACGAGTTCAAATCTCCAGGGCTGGATGAACGACATCTGAGAGTACTGAAGGAACTGGCTGAAGAACTCTCAGAACCACTATTCATTATTTTCTTAAAATCATGGGAAACAGGTGAGGTGCCAGAGGATTGGAGGAGGGCTAATGTTCTCCCTATCTTCAAAAAGGGCAAAAAAGAGGAACCTGGGAACTACAGGCCAGTCAGCCTGACATCAATCCCAGGCAAAATTCTGGAACAGATCATAAAGCAGTCATTTTGCAAGCACCTAGAAAACAATGCCGTAATAAGTAGAAGCTAATATGGATTTGTCAAGAACCAATCCTGCCAAACTAATTTGATTTCATTTTTTGATCAAGTAACCTCCCCGATAGACAGAGGGAATGCTGTAGACAAAGCTTTTGACAAAGTGCCCCATGATATCCTGACCAGCAAGCTAACTAGGTGTGGCTGGATAGATCAAATGTCAGGTGGATACACAATTGGCTACAGAATCGTACTCAGAGGGTGATGATTAATGGGTCCTTCTCTAACTGGGAGGAGGTAACAAGTGGGGTACCCTAAGGCTCAGTCCTGGGCATGGTGCTCTTCAATATTTTTATTAATAACTTGGATGAGGGAGTGCAGGGAATGCTTATCAAATTTGCACATGATACCAAATTGGGTGGAATAGCTAATACCCTAGAAGACAGAAACAAAATTCAAAATGACCTTGATAGGATGGAGCACTGGACCGAAAGCAACAGAATGAAATTCAACAGGCATAAATGCAAAGTACTGCACCTTAGAAAAAGAAACCACTTGCACAGTTACAAGATGGGGGATACCTGGCTGAGCAAGAAGGATCTTGGAATTTTCGTAGATCACGAGCTAAACATGAGCCAACAGTGTGATGTGGCTACAAAAAAGGGCAAATGCTATTTTAGGCTGCATTAATAGAAGTATAGTTTCCAAGTCCCCCGAGGTGCTAGTCTCCCTCTATTCAGCACTGGTTAGGCTTTACCTTGAGTATTGTGTCCACTTCTGGACACCACACTTCAAGAAGGATGCTAATAAATTGGAACAAGTTCAGAGGAGGGCGACAAGGATGATCAGGGGGCTGGAAACCAAGCCTTATGAGGAAAGGCTGAAAGAACTGGGCATGTTTAGCCTTGAGAAAAGGACGCTAAGGAGTGATATGATAGCACTTTTCAAATATTTGAAAGGCTGACATACAGAGGAGGGTCAGGATATGTTCTCGGTCATCCCAGAGTGCAGAACACGCAACAATAGGCTCAAGTTAAAGGAAGCCAGATTTCAGTTGAATATTAGGAAAAAATTCAAAAGTGTTAGAGCAGTACAACAGTGGAACCAGTTACCTCAGCGTGGTGAGTGCTCCAACACTGGAGGCATTCAAGAAAAACTTAGATAATTACCTGGCAGATATGCTTTGATTGTATTCCTGCATTGAGCAGGGGGTTGGACTTGATGGCCTTGTAGACCCCTTCCAACTTCATTTTTCTATGATTCTATGATTCTGCTTCTTGGAACATCTCATATACCCACAAAATCTCATTGAGATCACCATAATTCGCCAGTGAATTTCTGGTATACTTGGCAAAATGGATGAGTAGGGAGGGTTCCTCACCTCTCACCTTCCTACTCATCCTACTCATCACTGAGGACCTTGTTCTTGTATCATATAAAGCGGGGGTGGTGCTGGAATCAGATGTGTTATAGGGGTTGAAAGAGGGAAAGAGGGAGGGATAGAATGTATAGACAGATTGTAGTGCAAGCAACACTTTCCCTCTGATCTTATAGAGTCAGTACCCTTCAACAGATGAGTGCAAATCCCTAGCCCTTACTTCTTCCTCACACTATCCACCAGTAAATTAATAATACTCAAGAGCACTTTGTTTCCTAAAACTTTGAAGTTCCTGTCAAATTTATAATGAGTCTGAGGAAAACCAACATTGTGTGTGTCAGAAACTTTGTATTTGGTATCTTGCTTTTGTCATCTTTACCAACCAATTATAAAACATTTTACAGAAGATATGACAGTTAGGTAGCACACTCAAAATGGTTATTTTTCTTGCTTTTGGATATAATGTACTGTTTTGTGAACTATCCTAATCACTATTAATCAGAAGAAGGAATACAGAGAGAAGCTAAAAAGAGACTGGATATATTTCCCTAAACATTTAATATTTAAGGCAGTAATAAACGAAATGAAGCCTGTGGGGCCACATGTCCCACCAACAAGAAATTTTTGTGCCCCCCCCCAGGACTCCCCAAAGCTCTCCAAGTTTAAAACAAAATTTGGAAAGCCTGTTTTGCTCAACAAATGCCCCCAGCATTTCCTCACCTCTTCAAATCCCCCAGAACAAACTGGAAGTAGCCATTCTAGGCACTTCTTCTGTCCTCTCCCACTTTTTAAAAAGTGGGTATTTTCAGCCATTTCCAGGTCTTGTGGAGAAATGCCCTCAAGTCCTCAGACCTTGCCCATCACTGGTATAGGGCTGAAAGAGTCAAGAGAACCTGAAGGCGAGATAGGTGAGACCTTGGAGATCTTTGACTGAATATCTCTAATGTCTTGTGAAAAACAGATAGATTGTGGTGAATAGAGATGGGTATGAACCTCAGTTTGGGGGTTCATGCTGGTTTGTGCATGTTCCCTTTCCCCGCCTCACTGGGTAGATCCCCCTCCTCCACTCACCCGCTGGCATGTGGTCCTCTCCACCTCCTCTTCAGCTGTTTGGCCAATCTCAGGCTTCCCTGAGCAGAGCACAGGCTTCCCTGCCTCACCTGCTTGGCTGATCACCTACTCAGAAAAGGAGGCAGGAGAGCCAAAGCTGTGCTCCCCTGGGGACTGTTTGAATAGCCAAGGAGGAGAGGACCATGCACCGGCTAGTGAGTGGGTAATTGGCTGGTGAGGCAGGAGAAGGGAATGTGCGGCACCTGTTGTGTCACACACACGAATCTCCAAACTGAAGTTGATGCTCCTCTCTAGTGATGAATAAGGATCATGGTGGTACAAAAGGGTTAAAGCACCTCCAACGTGCTAATTTTTTTCCTGTGGGGAAAAAAAATCTCCCACCATCCCCATCCCAAGGTGCTATTTGCCCTTTTAGGGAAATATAAACCCAAGAATTTTGTATGCCAAGATAAATAACTGCTGGGTTGGTAGTTTTCCTTGGGCAACTGGCTTAAAGGGGAATTTTCCTCTTCCTTTAGGAAAAGGACAAAGGAGAGAAAAGTTGACTGTCCCTCTGCCAGAGCCAAGGAGCAAATCAGCTCCCTTGCTTTAATTTTTAACCCCATTTTAAGAGATAGAAGATCCCATTATGCATTTGCAATATTCTCCCTAATTTGGACCTAGGACAACCAACTGCACTGTAATATTGATTTGTATTGCAATTTGAAGTCACAGAGCTTAGTTTCCAAGTAGATATGTTTCAGGTGGAATACAGACAGTGCAATGATACAGGTATAGATTTAAGGCAGGCATAGATAATCTGTATCCTTACCCCCAAATGCTATTGGACTCCAAATCTCACCAGCCACAGCCAGCATGACCAGCAGTCAGTGAGGATGAGTCATAGTTGAACAAATACCTGGAATACCATTGGTTTTGCACCTTTGCTATATGGTACACATATATATTTAGGACCCTCAGATTGTTCATTTTCTGTCCCCACTTTTTTTAAATGCAAGACCTTTAAAGCTTAGCATGTAGCAATTTATTGTGTACTCCATTCATACATTATAGATTCTTTACTTAACAATTACATCTCTAGACAAAACTCACATTTTTATCTTATTAACTTTAATTTATAGCTGCTGACATACTTTCATTTTGAGTAATAAATAACATTGCTTTTGGATAAATACATCCATACGTAAAGTCACATTACATGAGGTATTGGCTGAAATCCTTTTGCTTAGCATACTAAGTAATGCTACAGTATTCCCAGTGAGCCAGTAAGAATTTGGTGAGTCAGTTCCTCCCTACATTCCATTTATTCAAATGGGCCTATTCTAGTTGCCACTCGCTATACCAAACTAACTCACAAGTAGAGTAGGTATGTTGTATCAGTGACACTCAGGAGGAGTTGACTCACCAAATTCTCAGTGATTCAATGGGCCTCTTCTAGTATGACTTACTACACTAAGCAAAATAATTTCAGACATTATTTCTTCTGAATATTGTGTCACAATGCAGCTTGCATATTGCTGCAAACAAAAGACTGTTCAACAACATGCAAAGTTATCTACATACTTGGGGAAATGGCCCTAGAAATGTCAAGAAATGTTTTTCTTGTTTCTGTTAGGAAGACGTTGCATTTGTTGACTTTCTGCTTTTCAAAGAAAAATTTAATACAAAATCTACCAAGATGGCACTTTTTCCAAGCAGAAATCCTCTGACAGGGAACCTTTCTAAGACTGTACATTTTCTGATGCACCAACCTATCTTTTTCACAAGAGAGTCCTGTAAAGCTCCTGGTTTTGATGTTCATGCAACCATACAACAATAAGATAGGAGGGGAAATTGTCAAGATCTGAAAGGGCAAATATGTGAATTGTAAGGTACATTCAACTTAATGGGTCACAAATTGTGTAGGCCTGGTAGGATATAACTTGATCAGTCACTAATTGTGTGACCCTTAAAAATCCTGCTGAAGATCTGCCCGTCCAAATAGTTCTTCCAAATTATGTTAGCAGACAGGAAGAACTGCTATATAATATACTAAGGATGGTCTTACTAGGACAAACACAGTCCAGTTTGCCTGAAGTACTGAGATCCATATTGATTTAGTTGCATTGATTTTCAGTTGTTTCAGTTTAAAAACTCTTATATGCTGGATCATACTTAATCCCACTCTTGCTTTTACTATTTATATGGAGTAGCTCTCTGAGGGGAACTGCTGCATGAAAACAACCATGAAATCAAATTTATAATTTGAATCATAGATATTGCCTCTAACTTCCATCTTCAGGTCATTTCAAGAACAATTATTCCACAAGGCCTTAAAAGTTTTGAAAAACTAAAGAAGCCCACAGTTAATAAAACTCATATTTTCAACTGGTTCTTGCTGGAGATATGGCAGCTTTTGACACCATCGACCATGGTGTCCTTCTGGATAGGCTGGCTGGGTTGGGAGTTGGGGGCACCACTTTACAGTGGTTCCACTCCTTCCTGGCTGACCGTATCCAGAGGGTGGTGCTGGGGGACAGTTGCTCTGCCCCATGGCGTTTATGCCATGGGGTTCCTCAGGGCTCGATACTGTTCCCCATGCTATTTAACATCTACATGAAACTGCTGGAAGAGATCATCAGGAGGTTTGGGCTGAGGAGTCAGCAATATGTTGACGACACTCAGCTCTACCTCTTGTTTTCCACCAATCCAGGTGAGGCAGTTTCTATGCTGAACTCATGTCTGGACCTGATAATGGACTGCATGAGGGTTAATAAATTGAAACTCAATCCAGAAAAAACAGAAGCGCTGTTAGTGGGTGCTTCACCGGACAGGCTTGAGGGCTATTTCCCTGCCCTGAATGGGGTTACACTCCCCCTAAGGGACAGGGTCCGCAGCCTGAGGGTGCTCCTGGACCCCAGTCTAACACTGGAAGCCCAGGTGGACTCGGTGGCTAGGGGCGCCTTCCTTCAGCTGCAGAAATTATACCAGCTACGCCCCTACCTGGTTGATCGGAGTCTCATGACAGTTGCACACATACTGGTAACATCTCACATAGATTACTGCAAAGCTCTCTGTGTGGGGCTGCCTTTGAAGATCGTCCAGCGACTGCAACTGGTTCAGAATTGAGCTGCACAGCTGGTGAGTGGTGGGCCCTATCAGGGACACATCAGGCTGATTCTGTTTAAATTACATTGGCTACCAGTCACTGCCCAGGCCCAATTCAAAGTGCTTGTTTTGACATATAAAGCCCTGAATGGCTTGGGCCCTGGATACCTGAAGGACCGCCTCCTTCCATATGAGCCTCCCTGGCAGTTAAGATCTAGCCAGGGGGTCCTTTTGAAAGAGCCGTTGCTCAAGGAGGAAAGAGGGATGGTTTTAGAGAAAGGGCCTTTTCAGCAGCTGCCCCCAGATTATGGAATGCCCTCCTGACTGAGATTCGTCTGGCACTGACGCTGATGACATTTCGGCACCAAGTCAAAACATTCCTCTTCCAGAAGGCTTTTAATTGATATAATATCAGCTGTGGGTCCTGATGGCAATTTTTAGAGTATATATTTTAACTGCATTTTAATTGTTTTAAATTTTTATTGTATTTTAAATGTTGTAAGCCGCCTGGAGACCTTTGGATAGTGTGGGCAGCATATAAGTTAAATAAATAAATAAATAATACAGTGGTGCCCCACACCACAACGATAATCTGTTCCCCTGAAATTGCTGTTAAGCAAAAACATCGTCCAGCAAAAAACAATTCCCCGTTGGAATGCATTGAAACCCATTTAATGCGTTCCAATGGGGAAATTACCTCGTCGTCCAGCGAAGATTGCCCATAGGGGAAGCCATTTTCCAAGCGCCAACCAGCTGTTAAAATGGCTGCCCTGCGAAGCATGGGTCCGGAAAACACAGGGTAGCCATTTTGCAGAGCCAGAAAAATTGTCGTTTTGTGAACAAATGGTTTGCAAAGCAAGGACCTAATCGTCGTGAAACAAAAATCCCCCATAGGAAACATTGTTTTGCAATCACTATAACAATCGCAAAAAAGTCATCGTCATTCAATTTTGTCATTCTGCGGGGTCGTCGTCATGCGGGGCACCACTGTAAATAAATGTACAACCAGTTCATAAAACATATTATGTGGCGAAAATATACAAAATGCAGTTTTAAAATGTAGAACCAGTTCATAAAACATATTATGTGGCTAAAATATACAAAATGCAGTTTAAAAAGTGTACAACCAGTTCATAAAACATATTGTATGGTTAAAATATACAAAATGCAATTTAAAACGTGTACACAGATAATTGTGTACTGGTTGTAAAATATGGAGAGAATCAAATACAGCATTTTTATAGCTATCCTTTGAACCATTGGATCATCTAGGGCAAACTGGTTTGGACAGGGTCTTTGGAGTAGAGGGAGTCCTTCCTACATATTTGTAAACATTTTCTCCCTTCGGTTGGGACCACAACATTTCTCTACGCTCGACAATAACCCACCCTCATGCTAAAACCAGTCAACCTGTGAACTCAGGAGACTATAAGGGAGTGCTATGCCATTGCTGCTGCACAAAATTATGCTGCAGAACGTGTGATAAGGGAGTCTTGATCAGCAATTAAAGGGAAAGGGGATTCAGAATATTACCAAAACTGGAATAAAATGTTTGAGTGGCTAGAGCAAAGAAATAAGGTATAGAGACAAATGAAACATGATATGATATGAACAATTTGATGTATACCCAGTGAACATGACGAATGACAATGGAAATATGTTTTTATGTGTTATAAAGAAATAAATCTTTTTTTTTTTTTTTAAAAGGGAAGTCTGATTGGAAAGAAGTACCTTGATCAGGTCTCCATTTTATTTGATTTTTTTAAAGTGTTCGATTAAAAGAGGGATAGATCACACAAGGTACTTTTATTGTTTTATATTCTGCTTCCTGCTGCTTGGCTCCTAAAGATGCACTGACAAATAGTCTGGGTTAGTGTGAGACCAGTGGGAGCCTAATGTCTCTGGCTAACCACTGCACACATGGGCACCTCAGCACTGTTCATGCACAGCGTACCCATTGACTGGGGTGTGGACGACTCAGCTGCATGGAGCACCTGGGGTTGATCAGTCATGGTAATGGTGAGGAGATCGGATAAAGGAGTGTCATCCAGTGAGGAGGAGGAGACCTGGGCCGATGCTGTGGACTGGTTGCCTGCCAGTTGGAGGAGGTAGCCCCAACCCCAACCCCAACCCCCTTGATGGAATGCTAGGAAACTGTGAGGAGGCCAGACCCCTGGATGGGTGAGTGGGTCAATCTGTTGGTCCAAAGAGGCTGCCCATGTCCAGAGGGACGACGTGCGGCACAGGGTGCTCACAGTTCGTCAAACTGTTTTGAAACCACCATCTGTCAGATCATTGTTTCGCCTTTGTTTTCAGCTCAGCAGAAAGTAATCAGGCAGGCCTGTATTTCAGTATAGTTCCTGCACATCATTGTGTCCTATGAGGCACTTCCCCCACTTCTACCCCCTGGGATGTTAGCTCTAACAGGAATAAAAGCAACTGTTGTAGCTGCTAAGCATATATTACCACCTGCCACATCACAAAAAATATATTCCCCCCGCCCCCAAGCTCTGGGTTGCCCTTTTACCTCGTTGTAAAAATTTCCACAGATTCTTGGCCCATTTATCTGAAATTTCCAAGCCCCATGCCTAGCCTGTTCCACCTCTGTGATATCATAAAGATTCACCACAAACTTCAATTTTGGGCCTCAGAATCTCAGGGATTCATATGCTATTGACATAACAACTCTAAGTATGGAACAGGTCTTGGTAACTCAGGAGGGGGGAACAAATATCTATTTATCATACACATCAGCTTATTCACTAGTTGGAAGAAAACCAGCATCCAACAGGGATAATGAAAAAACATAACCATTTAAAGGACAATATTTATATTTTGATCAAATTGATATTTTAAAGGGGGGAAACTGGATGGGAAATTATGAATAGTGACTATCCAGATGGAGATAATTATTCATCAGATGATGCCTCCTGGAAGCAATATAAATTAAGGAAACAGATTCACAACAATTTAGTATTAGGGTCACAACACTGTGACTCAGTGGGCAACTAACTCTAGGCTGGAGATGGAGAGCCTTGGAATAATAACAATACTTCCAGACTCATGACTTCTATTTTGGAGGAAATTCAATAATTCTGTACAAGGAAAACAGGCATCCAAACGTGCACATTACTTGGGAGAAGGCCAGAAAAATGCCACTCAAGTAATCAGCAACCACTTGCAAATTAAGGGCTTCTGCAAAGAGACAGAGGAGAGAGAAAACGAATGCTTAGTGTCTTTCTATATTCATATATATATATATATATATATATATATATATTCCTACATTCTCCCTGAGATGCTGATTAAATCGTATTCTCCCCTCAAGTAAGAGTCTCCTTTGAGTGTTGCTCATACACATCTGATTGGCTAATGTTGATATTACTCATAATGAGGAAATTCTAGCTCTAGAAGAATCTCAAGCTTATATTGTAGGATACTTTCAAGGACACCATTTTAAAAAAAACTGATACATAACCAATTAATATCTGTACTGTGCACAGACTGGCAGTAAAGAATTAGTTGCATTTTATAGAGGACAGTCCTCTGCTTGAAGGACTGTGTAGTCTCAGGCTAATTTAAAGGAGCATGAGAAAACCTTCTCTTTGATCCTCCCTCAGCCAATATCTAATGAATCTTCCTGCCTGTGCTAGTCTCCAGAATAACCTTCAACTGGTTAGTTTATGGTATGAGTATCCCTTAGTCCCATGCTAAGATTTTTTAGTCACTAAGTCTGTGCCACAGCCCTTCATTTAGATTAAACATACTACTTAAATGGCACACAAACATGCCAAATAAATGTTTGAGTGTGATCAGACGGGCATTTGTCCTACTGTTTGGTCTGCTGTTGGGACAGCGTGGTTTGTTCCTTTTTCTCCCAATCAGACAGTGTAACTGAGTGAAACAGCATGTCACCAGAACATTCCTACTCACACCTTTCTGGGGCCCTGTCAAGAGCTACTTTTTGGTGCAGGTAGGATTGCTCTCTTTTGGTTCATTTCCATTACAATGATCACTGGAAATGAACCAAAGCAGTTTGTGGCTGAAAATTTGCCTTCTGTTTCAGTTTCTTAAGAAGATAGCTTTGTCACTTCACAATATTTGGAAATTCAATACTTACTCTGCTCTTCCATTTAGAAAAAATAAGAAGAAAGAAAACTTCCTCCTGGAAGTGGTAGGAGAGAAGAGGGGTAAGGAGGGGTTTTTAGTTGTATGTTTTTGTTGTTTTCAACAGGGAGGCAGACCAAATAGGTTCTATTGAGGTGTTTATGCCATTTGGATGTAAGGATCCCACCAAATAACAAACCCAACCTAATTCTACACAATCTCAGTGATCCTATTTAGCCTACTGCAGTTGAGCTTGTGTAGACAAGTCCTTAGTCACTGCCAAGAAATCGTGTTAGGATGTTTATTGTTTAGATTCAAACTTTACAGAAGATGTAAGATTCATAAAGGTACCAATAAAGGACACTCTGATACTCATCCAGCAGATCTTTCCAGAAGACATCAAGGCCCTTTTCCAAACCTGCCTAACGACCAGCTGTTTTCAGTGGGATAATGAGTTCTATGAACAGACAGATGGAGTGGCCATGGGAAGTCCCCTCAGCCTGGCTATAGCAAAACTCTACATGGAACATTTCAAAAAACAGCCCTTGGCTTCGGCACCCTTCGCACCCACAGTCTGGTTCCGATAGGTGGATGACACCTTCGCAATTTGGAACCATGGTGAAGAAAAACTGGAAGAATTTCTAAACCATCTCAACAGCATCCACCCAAATATACAATTCACCATGGAAAAAGAAATAAGAGGGCCAACTCCCTTTCTTAGATGTCATGGTCATATGAAAAACTGACTTCCTATTGGGACACAAGATCTACAGAAAACCCACCCACACAGACCGGTACCTACACAAAAACTCCAACCACCACCCACAGCAAAAGAAGAGACGTAATCAAAACAGTGGTAGACCGTGCAAATTGGAACTGTGAAGCTCAATTTCTCAGCACCAAACTCAACTATCTGAATTGGGCCCTACAAGCAAATGGCTACTCCAAGAATGAAATCACAAGAGCCATCAAACCAAGAAAACAACACCAAACTGAAGAAGAAAAACAGCCATCCACGAATAAAGTATTTCTGCCATACATCAAAGGGGTCACGGATCACATGGGAAAACTTTTGAGAAAACAGAACCTATAAACAGTATTCAATCCCACCACAAAAATACAACAAATGTTACGGTCAGCAAAGGACAAAAGGGACCCCATCACCACTGCAGGAGTATACCAGATACTTTGCAGTTGTGGCCAGGTATATATTGGAACCACAAAACGCAGCATCCACACCAGAATCAAAGAACATGAGAGACACTGCACACTAAAACAACCAGAAAAATCAGCAGTAGCTGAACATGCCCTAAAACAAGCTGGACATGAAAATCTATTTCAAAACAGAGAAGTACTGGACAACACCAGCAATCATTATGTTAGACTACACAGGGAAGCCATTGAAATCCACAAACATCAGCAGAGCTTCAACAAAAAAGAAAAATGTTTAAAACTCAACAAAGCCTGGCTCCCAGTACTGAAAAATACAGCCTGCAAAAGGTTAGCGAACTCTACCCAACCACAAGGACCGGTGATCACTGCACACAAAAGACCAGCTAATGACACCCATCAATCACAGTGACAGATAATCTCTCCCTCTTATCACAACAATGCACCCACAACAAAAAAAAACACGCTGATCACCACATTCACCCATCCCCTGAAAAGGACAAAAGCTGATCCCACAGCTATAAATGCTCAACTATCCAAGCAAACTGCACCAGAGCACAGACAGAGTTCTGACTCCTGTCCTCTGAAGATGCTGGCCACAGAGACTGGTGAAACATTAGGAACAACCTTCAGAACACAGCCAAAGAGCCCAAAAAACCCACAACAACCATTTACATAAGATGCTTTGACTATAGTCTTAAGCAGAATTGAGATGAATACATAAATGACCGAGCACAGACAAAATCGATTTATAAAAGAAGCCGAAGTGCACTTTGACCAGCTGTCTTCAAGAATATTCATAATCACAGATAAAAATTGCATTTTCTTATCAATGCAGAAATATTTTGTTGTCTATCCAACATGCCTACCAGCTGTTATCATTTATTGAACCTGGCTTAGCATGCCTTTTAAATTGTTGTTGAATAAGTTTAGTCTTGTAGGTGCTCCATACTTGCTGCACGTAGTAGTTCTCCAGGATCATGCTCTCTGTAGGGTAGCTGTTTAGCATTTCTAATGCTATTCGCCTGGATTTGGCAGGTGCTCCCTCCAGAAATAGTCTTTTAGGGATAACAATGCATTCTGCACCTTCACTAATCTGTGGGAAGGGCAAAACAGCCAGACAGAATTTAGAATACATTTTGCACTGTTTCCTTAAGAATACAATTAGCCATAATTTTATTCATACACCAGGTCTATTGGGCTACAGATAATATAAATCTGACTTCTAAAAAACTAGCAAATGAATATTCCAATCTCTGAACACACTGAAATATATTTAAATTTTGTGAACTATGACAGCATAAACAAAGGAAAGAATTGAAAGCGTATTCTACATTAGCCATCAATGGGGGGGGGGCATACAGTCCCCAGGAGACCCTGACAAGTTTGAAGTGGGCCACAGACTAGAAACAATTCTTCACACACCACCTTATAATGTTTGTTATGTGACTTACACAGTCCTGATTCAGCCTATATTTCTTTTATATTGTGTTTATGGCTATGGCAAAAAAAAAAATGGTTGCGTATGGCTGCTCTACACTACAGAACTTTCCAGTAGTCTGGTGTTACAGGACCTTGATGGACCAGATGCTTTATGTTGTAGGTCTTTATTCCTCCAGGCTTTGCAAGATAAGGATGTCTATCATCATAGTGGCAGCCTGACAGATTCTGAGTTACAAGCCTGTGAAGTTAAAGAAAGTGCTGAGACAATAGGATTCCCTATTAATTTCTTGTTGGTGGTGGTGCCAGCAGGTCCTCCAAAAAGGATTATTGAAAGTTGATGAATGGGAGAGAAGGGTATAAATAATGGCTATAAAAGAGAGCCAGTGAAGGAACAGCAGCATTCAGCTTATCAACACAAGATGGCAACACAATTATCATGGATCTTTCTCGACAGATTTCAAGCTGGTTTGGCTGGGTGAGCATTTAGAATTATTTTGTGTGTTATTAATATGTTCAGAGGCTATAAAAGTTATTTTCTATATGGTTTCATTGTTAGAACTTTGATATTTTAGAGATGCATTATCTGCTCTTTGTTTTTTAAATGTGCCTTTTTAGTCTATAACTTCCTGCACTGTTAGAATGTAAATGAAACACACACTCTTTTTTTTAACTCTTCAAAATATATCTATACTGCCTTTTGGAATGCGTTCTGACTTAAGCATTTGCCTGCAAGTTACGTTTAATTTTCATGTATTTTCAAAGCATTTATGCCCGTAGTTTTTCATAGCTGTAAGACTTTTTGGATCTTTGCAATATTTCAAGCATTTCTGTGCTTATGGAAAATAGAAGCAATGTAAATAAATAAAGCTGGTAGAATTAGACAAGCTGATGTTGCCTGGAATTTTGGCAACAATGAAAAGACTTATAAATTGATACCCAGATAAATTTTGATATGATTGGAAAAAGTTGATTTCATTCCGGAATTAACTCTTAATTGGGATAATGCCAGCTGTGACAAACATAGGCTTCTGATTTTCCCCTAGAAGTCTATGAAGTTCTGTAGGGCTCTTAGGGTTCTGTAGGGTTCAGGTATCAGACTTCCTGATCTGATAACATCCATCAGAAAGGTGCATTAAATGTGGATGGGGTACAGCAGGCTACAGTCACTTGCATTTGTAAATAACATGAAGTCTGTCCATTGGTGATGAATGAAATCTTTTACTAAATACAACAAAGGAAAGGGAAAGCTATGAAATGAGGGGAGGAAAAGCCGGCTTCCAGTGCTTCATGATGCTATACTTCTACAGCTTAAATTAAAACTTTCTGATTTGTCATCAGGTTCTGATTATTTTCACCCCTCTATATTTCTATAGAACATGGGGGTGGGGGTTAGCTCAGAATGTGACAGCTGCTTTACAATATTAATATTATTTTCAAAAATCTCAAAAAAGAATTTAGTGAATCATCCTATTGTTCAAAATAATTTCTTACCAAGCTGAGCTGAAGGGCACAGAATTTATCCATCATATCTGCCAGTCCCTAAAGTGGCAAAAATATCATTTAAGAAAATGAGAAGATGAATGTTAAAGACAATTCATTAGTGCTTTTTCCCATATAAATAAGGCTCTAAACTGTTGTGTTAGCTAAATTGTCCATCCTAAACTACACTTCTAGAATAATAATAGGCAATTGCAGATGCTGCTGAACTGCAACTATCATCATCTTTGGTCAGCACAGACAATAGTGAAGGATGATGGAAAGTGTAGTACAACGTTTTGACGACCACCCATTGGCCAACCTTATTCTAGAATGTGCAGTATATTTAATTATTCTTTATACTTCAGATTTAAGCTACTGTGTCAGACATTGAGAGCAAGTACTTTGCTCCATTATCATTTTCCTTCCTGTGCAGATATTTAAAATCATCATGAAAAGATTCAGTAAACAGGCTATCATTTCCTTGGTCATTCCATTGATTTCCTTGGTCATTCCAAGTAAAAATGAACACAATTTATTACACATGTCTGTGTAGAAAATGGAACTGAATGAAAAGTAAAAACTGGACAGGGTGAGATGCTTAATCCTTTTAGAGAAATAGCAGTCTAGCATGCACTAACAATGGATATCTATAGGACAGGGTTTTACAACCTAGAATGATTGCTACAAACTTGATTGCTAAAATCTTTCCTGCTACTGGCATTTGAGTCAAGCCTTTCTTTCCTGTTTGTTTGCTTCCATTGTTTTGTGATTGCTGTCTTCTTCCCTTGGCCATCCTTAAAGAAGCAGGCATGGAATCACTCTCTCAGCCTTGACACTCCATTTTACCCTTTCCCTCTTCTGACTGTAACTACAGATGGTAACTGTGAGTTAAGATACATTTTTCTACTTTAAAATGCTTCTAGAATGATATTTGACTCACAAAGAGCTACATTTTGTGCGCAGTTAGATTTGATCAGACTGAACTGATCTCTCTATTTTTTGTGGGTCTTTTGTTTGTTCGTTTTTGCATTGTGTTCTGCTAACTAAAGGGATAACCACATTTCTAGAAACTATTTTACTCAAATCTCCAACAAATCATTCCTCACTTGGAGATTTAGCACACCACCACCACTCATGTTATCTTAGAAAATACAAATTTGGAAACACATTTATGAGATAATGCAGAGTTCACATGTGAAACTATCATGCAAGTTGTTCAGATGAATATAGCAGCGGCCCCATGTTAAGCATTATCTGCTACAGCAAATCCTCAGACCTCACTGACTCCATCAGTTTTTAAAATACATTAGTCTTTCCAACTCAACAGGTTTCTACATCTCTGATACTCACAAAAATGTCTCTTTGTTCAAGAGTCCTAATCTTCAGGAACTGAGGAGCTAATGGAGCTTCCTGTGTAGAAAGAAAAATATGACAAATGAAGCAATGGGCCAGCAATCGCCAAGTTAGGGAAGATTGACAACAGCTTTGGTTGACTACATTGAGAGAGAAGCAGGAAATAAAACCTTATCATAATTCAATAGGCTAGACAAAAATGTGTGTTCATTTATTTGAGCTGTGATAATTAAATAGAAGGAAAGGTAGTAGGGAGAAAGGAGAGCAATCAAGTATAAGTTTATATGTTTATTTTTTAACTGCATGTTGTAAGCCGCCTAGAGTGGTCACAATTGACTAGATAGGCGGGGAATAAATAAATAAATAAATAAATAAATAAATAAATAAATAAATATCCTTCTGGGAGAGACCATGATAAACAAGCAGTTGTAAACAAGCCAAGTCATATAGTATGATTTTGGTTCCATTCCAATTTAATCCAAATTCTCACAATAAAAGCTTGTGTGACCTGTAAAAGTTCAAGATAAACACAATTATGGGGTGATTCTAAACAAATAATAATAACAATTGTGGGTTGTCAAGTCAATTCTGATGGTTTACGGGATACCCTCTTTTACTCACTACCACTCACACTTGTTGAAAAACAGCCCTGACAATTGCTTTGTGTTTGGATGAGAAGTAGTTAACTGATAAAAAAGGGAGTCAACTTCTCAGATCTTCCCTTGCGTGGCATCACTTAGTGAATGGTAGTGAGCAGAAGAGGGTATCCTGTAGACTATCTTGACTGTTGCCATTGGTATTGCCAACTTACAGGCTGCTCTCTGCTATGCAAAGCTTGTATCCTTTTTTCTGCTTGCAATGCAGGCATAATATTGCATAACAATACTGGGCCACTTCCTGGCTTTTTGCATCATGGGTTACAGAAACACAGTATCTCACATTCATAAACCAGAGAGATTTTTGAAGAATTTAATTTATGAAACTCCATCCAAACAATACTAAATACTGTAATTTTTAAGAAGTGTGATAGTCACATAATACACAACAGATTTATAGATATTAGGGTGAAATGAGATCTGCAAATAAGTACATTAAGGTGAAATGAGATCTGCAAATAAGGCTTTTGCACAGGTGGTTAATTTGTAACAACCTATATATATATATATGTTTTCCCCTTCACGGATTGCTGCCTTGTGATGAAGGGGCTTGAGTAATTCAGAGAAGCTATGAGCTATGCCATGCAGGCACACCCAAGACGGACAGATCATAGTGGAGAGTTCTGACTAAACGCGATCCACCTGGAGCAAGAACTGGCAAGCCACTCCAGTATCTTTGCCGGGAAAACCCCATGGGCAGAAACAAAAGGCTAAAAGATAGGATGCTGGAAGATGAGCCTCTCAGGTTGGAAGATGTTCAACATACTACTGAGGAAGAGCGGAGGACAAGGACAAGTAGTTCCAGAGCTAATGAGGTGGTTGGGCCAAAGTCGAAGGGATGCATAGCTGCGGTCGTGCCTGAAAGTGAAAGGAAAATCCAATGCTGCAAACAAGAATACTGCATAGGAACCTGGAATGTAAGATCTATGAACCTTAGTAAGCTGGATGTGGTCAAACAGGAGATGGCAAAAATAAACATTGACATCCTAGGTGTCAGAGAACTAAAATGGATGGGAATGGGCAAATTCAATTCAGACAATTATCATATTGTGGGCAAGAATCCCATAGAAGAAATGGAGTAGCCCTCATAGTCAACAAGACTGGGAAAGGCTGTACTGGTGGCTCTAAACATGGAAATCACCAGAGGGGTAATACCGAAATCAGATTGATTATGTTTTCTGCAGCCAAAGATGGAGGAATTCTATACAGTCAGCAAAAACAAGACCTGGAGCTGATTGTGGCTCTGATCATCAGCTTCTTATAGCAAAACCCAAGCTTAAACTGAAGAAAGTAGGAAAAACCACTGGGCTAGTCAGGTATAATCTAAACCAAATCCCTTATGAATACACAAGAAGGGGTTGTTTTATCATGTTTTAATGGAATTTTATTACCCTGCCCAATTTTACTAAACAATGATTATATGTATCTATTTTATATTGATTTGGTTTTACTGGTCTTTGACTGTAATTTTAAAAAATCCCTTATGAATACACAGTGGAAGTGAAGAACAGATTTAAGGAACTAGATTTGGTGGACACAAAGCCTGAGGAACTATGGATGGAGGCTTGTAACATTGTACAGGGGGCAGCAACAAAAATCATTCCAAAGAAAAAGAAATGCAAGAAAGCAAAATGGGTGTCCAACGAGGCCTTAAAAATAAAGAATAGAAGGGAAACAAAATGCAAGGGAGATAGAGAAAGTTACAGAAAACTGAATGCAGAATTCCAAAGAATAGCAAGAAGAGACAAGAGGGCCTTCTTAAATTAACAGTGCAAAGAAAGAGAGGAAAATAATAGAAAGGGAAAAAGCAGAGATCTTTTCAAGAAAATTGGAGATATTAAAGGAACATTTTGTCCAAAGATGGACATGATAAAGGACAAAAATGGTAGGGACCTCACAGAAGCAGAAGATATCAAGAAGAGGTGCCATAAATATACAGGAGAATTATACCAGAAAGATCTGGACGTCCCGGACAACCCAGATAGTGTGGCTGCTGACCTTGAGCCAGACATCCTGGAGAGTGAAGTCAAATGGGCCTTAGAAAGCACAGCTAACAACGCCAGTGGAGGTGATGGCATTCCAGTTAAATTATTTAAAATCTTGAAATATGATGCTGTTAAGATGCTACACTCAATATGCCACCAAGTCTTGAAAACTCAACAGCGGCCAGAGGGTTGGACAAGATCAGTCTACATCCCAATCCCAAAGAACGGCAGTGCCAAATAATGCTCCAGCTACCGTACAATTGCACTCATTTCGCACACTAGCAAAGTTATGGTCAAAATCCTACAAGGCAGGCTTTAGCAGTATGTGGACTGAAAACTCCCAGAAGTATAAGTTGGATTTCAAAGGGACAGAGGAACTAGAGACTAAATTGCTAACATGCACTGGATTATGGAGAAAGCCATAGAGATCCAAAAAACTTCTACTTCTGCTTCATTGGCTATGCAAAAGCCTTTGACTGTGTGGACCATAACAAACTATGGCAAGTTCTTAAAGAAATGGGAGCACCTGACCACCTTGTCTATCTCCTGAGAAATCTATATGTGGGACAGGAAGCAACAGTTATAACTGGATATGGAACAAATGATTGGTTCAAAATTGGAAAAGGAATACGACAAGGTTGTATATTGTCTCCCTCCTTATTTAAGTTATATGCAGGATACATCATGCGAAAGGCAGGACTGGATGAATCCCAAGCCGGAATTCAGATTGCCAGAAGAAATATCAACAACCTCAGATATGCAGATGATACAACTCTGATGGCAAAAGATGAGGAGGAATTAAAGAACCTCTTAGTGAGAGTGAAAGAGGAGAGCGCCAAAAATGGTCTGAAGCTCAGCATCCAAAAAAATTAAGATCATGGTCATTTGTCCCATCACCTCCTGGCAAACAGAAGGGGAAGATATGGAGGCAGTGACAGATTTCACTTTCTTGGGTTCCATGATCACTGCAGATGGTGACAGCAACCACAAAATTAAAAGACGCCTGCTTCTTTGGAGGAAAGCAACGACAAACTTAGACAGCATCTTAAAAAGCAGAGACATCACCTTGCTGACAAAGGTACACATAGTCAAAGCTATGGTTTTTCCAGTAGCGATGTATGGAAGTGAGAGCTGGACCATAAAGAAGGCTGACCGCTGAAGAATTGATGCTTTTGAATTGTGGTGCTGGAGGAGACTCTTGAGAGTCCCCTGGATTGCAAAGAGAACAAAGTTATCCATTTTGAAGGAAATCAAGCCTGAGTGCTCACTGGAAGGAGAGATCCTGAAGCTGAGGCTCCAATACCTTGGCCATCTCATGAGAAGAGGACTCCCTAGAAAAGACCCTGATGTTGGGAAAGTGTGAAGGCAAGAGGAGAAGGGGACAACAGAGGACGAGATAGATGGACGGTGTCATCGAAGCTATCAACATGAATCTGACAAAACTCTGGGAGGCAGTGGAAGACAGGAGGGCCTGGCATGCTCTGGTCCATGGGTCACGAAGAGTTGGACATGACTTAACGACTAAACTACAATATACATGTTTTAAGCTAACCCAGGAGACATTAACAAAGAATCTTGACTCCCCATGGTTAATTTTAAATTGAGCATTTCATACTTTTTGTTCACTTTTAGAAAACAATTTTTAGCATGACAATAAACCTTACCATTACTTTCTTCTTTCTTTGTCTTTCCCCCGCCTCACTGCCATCTTTTCTTTGTTTTTGTTTAACTGCAAAGACAGAATTAAGTAAGTTAAATGCCTTCTAGGATGATTTTCATTTTATGCAATTTATCTAAAATAACAAATGTATTGCGGGTCACAGATACCTGCCCTATAGATAGGCATGATTGCTCCCAAGCCCTTTTTCCAACATTATTCTTCTAATTCAGCTTCAAGGGAGCTGCAAGCAGTGAAACAAATCAAATGATGACTAGAGCACAAGTGGAGTGAAAACACAATGCAAAGTTGACTGAACACACGTTAGAACACGTTTAGAAATAAAATTGGTAAAATGGCCATTAGCACCACTGACATTGTATACCCCTGATGTAGATGTGTTTGGACCTGGAGTTGAAGCTGAATTGGTGTTGGATATCTTGATGAATTGCCGTTACTGAGACAAAGAGGATTGATAGGGGGGTTGCAAATCCTGTTGCTCTTTATTGACCTATCTGTAGCTTCTGATACCATTGACCATGGTATGCTTTTGGATACTTTTCAGTGGTTCTTCTCCTAACTACAGTTAGTTCAAAGCCAGGCTAGGAAATCCATATATCTGTAGCTGGCATACAAGTCAAGGGAGGAGTATCCACAGCAGAGTATGGTAAATAAATATGAGATTAAGACAGATAAATGCCTATCAAAAGTTAATAAATGAAATATGGGGAACGAAAGTCAAAATTGTGTGTATAATCAGCCCAAGGTCTAAGGGTAGCAGAATAAAAAACAATAGGGATTCAGGCCAAAAGAAAAAGAAAAATTAGGGAAAAAAAATAAAGACAAAAACATTGTGGCACCTTAAAGACTAACTGCTATATTTTAATGTGAGCTTTTGTGGGACAAGTTTACTTCCTCAGTGGAACAGGACTTGTCCATGAAAGCTCACATTAAAATACAGTAGTTAATCTTTAAGGTGCCACATTTTCTCTTCTTTATATTTTTTTCTTTTTTTTTTTTTTGCCTGATATGCTAGCCCAAACTAACACAACTACCTCTTCTAAAATTACAAGCAGGGACTCAGTTATTCAGGGAATGCAAGAAGTTAAGAATCATTAAGAAATCTGGGGCTTCAACAATGTCTCAAGCCTAAGCCAAACTGTTTTTTGTGGGAATTGCCAACCCTCCCCATCTACAAGGTCCAGCTGCAGCAGCTCAGAGGTTTTTGGAAGGAGTCCTCCTCACAAAGAGTGCCCTGTGGTTGAGGAGTCCTCTTCTCCAGTCAAGCGCTTCTAGGCAATACAATTCTGCTATGCCTCCTTAAGTGCTGCCACTTCTGATGGCTTGGAGGTGGCTTGGTCTCAAACCGCTGCAGGACTTCCTTTAATCTGATTAATGTAGAACCTCAGCCATTCCACCTAGGCCTCATTCTATTGTGGTGGGGAGTTTGTGCTTCTGGGAAGTCTGCGTTATAAGCTGATGAAGAATCCCCTAACTGCAGCATAACCATCATTTTTAAAAAAGCAAATCATTGCATTGTTCATGACAGCCATTGTTACTGTTGTTTCTTTTACATAACTGACTTGTTGCATGGTTTGCCATTGCTGATGGGCCAGAAAATACAGTGAACTATTCTCTGGCTTATTCTAATGGATAACTATGATATTATCTATAAAAATACAAAATACTAAATTGAAGAACACTTTCCATAGTTGTTGTTTTGTCATTAAGTTGTGTCCGACTCTTTGTGACCCATGGACCAGAGCACGCCAGGCCCTCCTGTCTTCCACTGCCTCCCAGAGTTGGGTCAAATTCATGTTGGCAGCTTCAATGACACTGTCCATCCATCTTGTCCTCCGTCATTCCCTTCTCCTCTTGCCTTCACATTTTCCCAACATCAGGGTCTTTTCCAGGGAGTCTTCTCTTCTCATGAGATGGCCAAAGTCTTGGAGCCTCAGCTTCAGGATCTCTCCTTCCAGTGAGCACTCAGGCTTGATTTCCTTCAAAATGGATAACTTTGTTTTCTTTGCAGCCCAGGGGACTCTCAAGAGTCTCTTCCAGCACCACAACTCAAAAGCGTCAATTCTTCGGCGGTCAGCCTTCTTTATGGTCCAGCTCTCACTTCCATACATCGCTACTGGAAAAACCATAGCATTGACTATGCGTACCTTTGTCAGCAAGGTGATGTCTCTGCTTTTTAAGATGCTGTCTAGGTGTGTCATCGTTTTCCTCCCAAGAAGCAGGCGTCTTTTAATTTTGTGGTTGCTGTCACCATCTACAGTGATCATGGAGCCCAAGAAAGTAAAATCTGTCACTGCCTCCATATCCTCCCCTTCTATTTGCCAGGAAGTGACAGGACCAGTGGCCATGATCTTAGTTTTTTGATGTTGAACTTTCCTTAGTTCTTAGAGTGAAACTTCATAAAACTTTTAAAAAAATCTAAAAATGCCTTAAGTATCCCTGTAAAAATAAAATTTAGAAGTAACTAGAAAACATTACTTGGCATTCAACTGAAGAATAACTTTGAAACTCTTTATGTAGTTTTGCTGTAACTTTGTAGCATTGTGTATTACTCATTATCCCAAAGCAACTATGTCACTTGCATGAGATAGTACCATTAATCCTGGTTGAGAAGACGCAACTGGTGCTGATGCTTCAGCTAAACTTCTGATTGTGGCAGATTATTGGTAGCATATAAGACTACTGCTGAAGGAATCTGATAGCAGGCCAAGTTTAAGGTTTTGCTATTAATTTATAAAGCCCTAAACAACTTGGGATCTTGTCACCTGAGAGTCTGCCTTCTCCCTTATAAAGCCATTTGATCATTAAGGTCATCTGCATCCTAGTACAGTGCTGCCCCGCTTCACGACGACCCAGTTAGATGACAAAATCACTTCATGATTAGTTTTTTGCGATAACTACAGCGATCACAAAATGACAATTCAATGGGGTTTTTTTGCTTTACGTTGAATCGGTCCCTGCTTCGGGAACCGATTTTTCGCTTCAAGACGATCAAAAACAGCTGATCGTTGGGTTTTCAAAATGGCCTCCCACTGTTTTCCAGACCTATTTCCAGAAGACAGCTATCGAAAATGGCTTCCCCATGGAAGATCTTCGCTTTACGATGAGGTATTTTGCCCATTGGAACACATTAACTGGTTTTTAATGCATTCCAGTGGGTTTACTTTCGCTTAACAACAACATCGCTTAACAGTGATTTTTTGAATGGATTGTCGTCATCAAGCCGGGCATCACTGTAGTACCAATGCTCTTCACATCTACAGTGGACCCTTGACTTACAGACGTCTTGACTTACAGACTTTTTGAGTTACAGACTTCTCTGGCCGCAAAATGTAGGTTTGACTTGCAGCCTGAGAATTGACTTACAGACCAGAAAAAACCCAAAATGGAACAAAAACAGCCTGTTACGGGATTAATCAGTTTTCAATGCACTGTAGGTCAATGGAGACTTGACCTACGGACTTTTTGACTTGAGAACCGCCTTCCAATACGGATTAAGTTCTCAAGTCAAGCCCCCACTGTACATCGCAACCCACCATCTAGTTCCTCTAGCATCCACTATGTAGAATGTTCATCCCTCACAAATTCAAAATATGCCTCCAATTTTAGTTTTAAGTGCATGTTGAAAATATATCTATTCATGTGGACATTCCTTCTGTAGTCCAATCTAACATCTGTCTTACAAAACTATGTACCCTAAATTAATATTAATATTGCATTTGTGTACTGTGTATTTTATATCTGTTTGTGATATTATATATATTATATATTGCAGACTTTTTGAAATATTTTAATCTCAGCAGTGTGTAGATCTCAAATACACACATACATATAATATGTGTTTTACACAGTAAAATACTTGTCATATGACAAAAGGGTAACAATTTCCCATTAAATTTGCCTGAAGGTGCTTCATTACCTTCCTCTTCAAGGTCACAGATGTCTTTTCTTCCCTCAGGTGAACAATATGGTGCTGCAGCTGACTATTAAAACAATTAAGAAAGAAGTTGGAAGAACAAATCACTAAAAATTCAGAGCCATTTGCATTAGGAAAGCATCCATATTCTTTATTAACACTGCTAATCTATTTAATTAACAAGAATTTAATGAGCACCTTAGAGAGCATTAATCTGGAAACTGATTCATTTTTATTTCTGCATATAATATCTGATTCCTTTTTCTAATCTGCATATAGCAAGTACTATGACATCAATTAAAATATACTATTTTATTGTTTGTAATACTGCAAACACTAAATTAAAGTGTAGCAGAACAAAGAAAGATTTACCACTTTCACATATTTCAGACAAGTATAACTTGGATATTTTCTACTCACAATGGTTGGACAAGGGCAATCAATAAATTGCTATTTGAACCAGCAAAAAGGTAAAAGGTAAAGGTTCCCCTTGACATTTTTAGTCCAGTCGTGTCTGTAGCGAACAGCCCTGCCCTCACCTGTCCATCACAGCTGAGCAGTGGAGAAGGAGCCAATGAGTGGACGGAAGGCAGTGCCAAGGGGGGAGGGGGCTGGATATAAAAACTGGTGTATGGAGTATGAAAGGAGTTTCTATGTGTGAGAGAGATTCTGTGAGTGAGAGAGATTCCGGTAGTGAGAGACTGTGTGAAACTTAAGAGTGAACTGAGAGTGAGATAGAGATCTGTGAGGATGCTGAATGGTGTAGAGAGTTGATAGAGCTTTAAAGTTAAAGTAAAACTGATTCAGATTCAAGTGATTAGCAACCTGTGATTTACCTACTGCATATTAATCAGATGTTAACCTCCCTGATCAAATAAATGAGTTAAGTTTCAAAAGTACACATGTCTCTTTGAGTGAATGGTATTGAGACAGCAATACCTGGTGGCAGCAAAGAAGGAAGAAGAGCGAGAACCTTCTGAAGGCCTGGGGGAATAGGGGCTTCAGAGGAGATCGCCACAGTGTCCAACTCTAGGGGGTGGTGCTCACCCCATTTTCAAGCCGTAGAGCCAGTGCTTGTCCAAAGACAGTTTCCGTTGTCACGTGGCCAGCATGACTAGAGAACGCCGTTTTACCTTCCCACCGAGGTGGTACTTATTTATCTACTCGCATTTACATGCTTTCGAACTGCTAGGTTGGCGAGGAGCTGGGACAAAGCGACGGGAGCTCACTCCATCACGTGGATTCGATCTTATGACTGCTGGTCTTCTGACCTTGCAGCACAGAGGCTTCTGCGGTTTAGCCCGCAGTGTCACCACGTCCCTTTGAACCGCAAAGCTTCTGCTAAACATCCAAGCCATGTTCAACTACAAGGAATAACGTACCCTGTTTCAAACAGCAGGTGAGTGATTTGTTAAGAATGCTCAAGTGAAGAACAGAGTTTAAAACCTGCATTTAAACCACATAAGTGTTCTGTCTGCATCTCATGCCACATTTTATAAACAAATAAAACAATATGTAGTTCAGTGGGGTGGAGGCAAAACCCTGAATTCCCATAAGTGGAGTTCCAGTTATCAGGTGCTCCAGTGCTAGAAAGTGCCCCCCTCTGCTCTTTTGAAAAGCAGGGCAGGTGATTTTTGCTGCTCCCAGTCTAGTGATTGGTTCCTGTTTTCTGAATGTTACGCCTTCAAATTTATTGCATCTTCATTGGCTTCCAGTCTATTTCCAAACACATTTAAAACTTCAGAGAAGCTTCTTTAGGTCCTAAGTAGCTTGGATTTAGGATATTTAAAGGACTACTTTCTCCCACACAATCTGATGTGTTTACTGAGGTAGTGTTCAGAAGGTTTGATTACATTCATTATTACTGCTGAGTGATTTGGGTGGATATGTGATGGGACATTTTGAATGCCCAGGCTATTGAATTCTTAGCCCTGGAAGGCTCATTGTGCTCTCATCCTGAGCATGTTTTGCTGGAGTTCTTTTTTACAATATTGCATGCTGTTTGTATTTTGTGTGACTGGGAGGGGCTTTTCTGGGCTGGGCTGATTGTCTGTCCAGCTCTAGCCAATAGTTCCTTCCAACCTTTGAATTTAAGGTGGGCCCCACCCCCTCTACTATATAGCAAAAAGAATTTTACTAGAAATTCAAAATTCTGCGATTTGCCTTGCGGACCACAAAAAATTATCCACTGTCTCTATGTTGCTCATTTTAGACATTTTATTCATTATGTTTGTTTTTCTTTTAAATGTTTATTGTTGCTACATTCTTAAGCCTGCTGTTCATGATAAACAGCAGCATTTTCTTCTAAACAAGTGCAAATAAGATATTATGCATCTATAACATGAAAAGTAATAAATATGCCTTTGCAGTGCATTTATTTTTTTGTCTCAGACATCATACAAGTCTACACATATGCTTGCATATCCACATATATAAACACACAGAAGAAATAAATGAAATAATTTTCCTACCAATGATGTCTCTTTTCCATTGTTGCATCTTGGTGTTTTCCATGTATCTGGATGCATATGTCCATAAAAAAATAGCAAATTATAATAATAAAAATATTATAGGATTTCCTGATACTAATATATATAGCCAAGTGTGTACACACACACACACACACACACACACACGTGTTAGATACTCCTGCTACAAATTGTATAAACCATGTCCTTTTAAAAATACATTATTTTGCTATTAGATTTTTGAAAAATCCTAAACAACCATATAATGTGTTTGTAAGATGTAATGCACAGAAATCAGTTTGCTGATGTTTGCTGAACTTGGCATCATTTTTAAAAATTTTTAAAAAATACAAGATAAGATCAAGCAGGAAACAGAGGTGATTCATACAAGTTGCTTACTCTGGCTATTAGGGTAATGCATGTAGAACTCACTTTCTGTTCTTTAATGGAGGATTCTGGCCTCCAAGTCATCATTTGTAATAAGTATTCTCCTGCCTGTGTGCATGGTTTTGAAATGATTAGTAATCATATTAATTTGTTTGTGGTTTCAAGGGCTAGACTAAAACATACTGTATAAATACTGTTCCAGCAAACATTTATCTCCAGTCATATGTCTGCATGGATCAACCAAAGACTGCTAAATTAGAAAATAGGTCCCATTTGTCAGAGCATGCCTGAGCCTGTGATGTTGTAAATGTATCCCCAAATGATGCTACTTGCATCTATATTTAGAAACAAATTCAAGAAAACTCAGTACTATGTACATCTGCATAGGAAGTAAAGCTGGCAAAGCCACCCAAGATCTATTACAATGAATGGGATATGTTTTTTAGATGTTACCATCTATATTCCCTAACAGAAGGGCATCATTCAGCACTGTATTTTCTTTGAAAAGGTTGAAGCAGTAATGTGGTGAGTATTTAAACAGTTATAGGAAGAGTATACAAAAGATCACAATTGTACCATAAATGCGTTGACTCCTCAACTTGATTTTGTCCTCTTGTTCACACAGAAATCAAAATTCTTTTTTTTTCTGTTCTGAAAAACTCAGTGTCAGCTAATAGTCAGTAGACAATGTCCCTACTAATTTGAGAAATTTTGCATCCAACCAATCAGTTCTGAATCTTTATATTTGTTTGCCTTTTCAGAATATAAGAAATTGCTAAAGCTGTAGTTTTCAAACTACTGGTGCCTCTTAACTCTTTTGATGATATACTGAATATTAATATGGTAAACATATAATGATTTCCAGTTATTAAAGTATAACAAAACTAAATGTATTGTAGGAGATACTTGATTTCCATACGTTAGCTGGTGAAATCCATATTCTAATAAGGATATCAGGAAAAGTTTGATCTTTAAAAAGTAAGCAATTACCATTCTGAGTATTGATTTGTTTTGGATCCAGTTTTGCCACCTCTATGCAACGGCCCTACAAATATAGAGACATTTGTGCATCAATCTGTGGTTCTCTTAACTTCAGTAATTCGTCTTCCTTTTAAAAGAAATCCAAAGTTTAACTTCAGACCATGCCAAAGTTAAGTACCCTTTTTTGTCACAGTGATTTGAATAGGAAGAGTGATTTTGTTTAAAATAAAAACATACAGAACACACAATAAAAATTTTGGATATTCATAGAATCACAGCACTATTAGTTTCAGTAAATTGTGGAATCATTTTGCACGGTTCATTCAAGAACATGACAATTTGTTCTGTCTGTCAACTTTGCTTGTTATCTGCTGTCGAGGGACATCGAACTTATACTGACCCTAATTAGACTTTCAAGCTATGTCTGATATTTGCGGAGTGGTTTTATCATTGCCACACACACACACGCAGTGGGTTTCCATGCTCAGTCAGGGCTTCAAGCCCAGTCTTCTAAGTCCTAGTCCATCTCTCTATCCATAACACCATGCAGGTTCTCTATCTGTTTAATACCGTTTCTCAGTCTTCGGATATATACATGGTTTCTCTATCACCTGCTCTGGTGAATTTTGGACTATAGGCATGTCCAAAATTGGGCTGGTTTGCACTGGAAAGATAAAATCTTTAATGTGATCTATTTTATCTCAGACTTGAGCAATCCTTCTGTTCACACTGATCAATATTTCTTCTCTCATGAGAAGAGTCCAGACAGGTCTTTGGATCACTTCAATTTGTCCTGCTTTTGATTAATGATATTCTCCTTCCTGCCCCTGTCCCCTCCTTTTCATTCAGTGGATTGTGGTAACTTTCCCCATTTTGTTGTTGTTAAATAAAGTGACATATTGCAACAGCATTGTCTCTACCTAGCATGGTATACATACTGTCACCAATATATCTCAAAACATGTCACAGGGCTTTCACCACAGATAATGCTATTCGCAGCTCTATATGGGTGCAAACTAACCATCTGCATGAGCTACAGAATGGGATAATTAGGAAGAAAACCCTAATTGTGTGAAAAAAACCGTAGCCCTAGAGCTGTGCCAAAAAGGAGTGAGGCAGCTCTAAAAAGGCGTAGGATGGATTTCTCTAAGCCAAACACATGGGGATGTTATAAATCAAACATCAAGCACCAAAAGAGATGAAAATAACAAGCTGTATGCCTGTCTGGATGTATCCATATGTTTTTATAAAAAACAGACTTCACCGTGTATAATAAAGTTTGAAAATTGACACATTTTGAAATACAGTTACATCTATAGTATTGAGGATTGCCATTTGGAAGAAAAGGTTGAAAGCATGGCTGAAATGAAAGGAATCGTCATGCTTCCCATGAAAGCTCATTTCAGCAACTATTTATAACAACTACAAAATGAAGTGAAAATGTTCACCCATTAAGGGCAAAAAGCATTATCACTACTCTGATTTGACTTTATACTAATCTTAATGGGTAAGTAAGATAGACAGAATATGAGGGTCTTCTGCTTGTATGACGATATCATTAAACTATACTATCTTTAACTTGTCTGTGCCATTTGTTGGTCTTTAAAGCCAATCTTTAAAGTGCTACACAAGACCTTTTATAAGTGGTAGCCATGTTAATTGACGCTAGCATGTCTGACAAAAACAAAACAAAAATAATAAAATTATAAAGTAATTAATTTTTGTTTTGTTTTGTTTTTGCCTGACATACAAAAACTTTTTCTGCATGTTTCCTGCAAAACACAAACATGGCTAACTCTTTGAAAGTATCACATGACTAACCTAACTTTTTGAAAATAGGGAAAGTTAGAAAAATGTGTAAAATTTCATTTTCAAAAAATTGTGTCTTGCATTAATTTGACAGCAGAGGCAAACCAAATGGTATTGATACAATGTTGTTGTTGTTGTCTGTTTGGTTTAAGATACTTACTGATTTCACAATAACGAGAAAATAAGATTTCAGGTTGTTCGTTACAACAGTTGTACCTGCCCTGCAAAAATGAAAAAAAAAAAGAGAAAGAAAGGACATCACTTTTAATACAGTCTATGGGTATACAGTCTAGTTGCTTGAAATTATTATTTTAAAATGGGGATGCAAATTTACCTGGGTACCCCAGTTGTGGCTGGAGTGGCAGCACCGGGCCAGCAGCAAGTAACTGGAGAGGCTGGAGCTGGCATAGTGGCTCCCACATAGTTCTAGCAAAATGTGATGGAGGTGGGTGGGATTTCCCCTTTGCTGGCTTCGTATTGGCCAGTAGAGGAATTTTTTCCTGTCCATTGGCTGGTAGGACAAAAATTAACAAGAGTACTACAGGTAGGCAGACCAGAAAGCAGCAGCCTTTAATCTGGTCTGCCCAACTAGCATAAAAGCAGAATGGAGAAGCTACTCTAGTCAGTCCACACCTCACGAGATTTTTCCCTCGCCCCCCTCCCCTGCTTTATGGTGATGATATGGTAGGAGATGTTAATGTTTGCTGCTTGGATATTCAGCTAGTTGTTCTGGGTGTTCTGCATCTTGTTTCCTTTGTCACTACTTTGTTGGTGGTTTGGGGCATTGAAGTTAGATCCACGCAGTATGAGACCGCCAAGCAGAAGTCTGCCTGCCTGCCTGCCTGCCTGCCTGCCTGCCTGCCTGCCTGCCTGCCTGCCTGCCTGCCTGCCTGCCTGCCTGCCTGCCTGCCTGCCTGCCTGCCTGGGTAGTGAAAGGAATCCCATTAAAGGGAGCTGGGGCGGGGCCATGGTCTGGCCAAGCTCAAGGGCCCCTTGGCCTGGCCTTGCCCTCAGGTGGCAAGGAGTCATGGAGTGGCATCCACCCATATGGTCTACAGAGGACTGTCACTCCTTGTGGAGCCTCCACTGGCTGCAGAAAGGGCTAGGGTGGCCATGGGGGGAGGGCATTCGGGTCTCCTGATGCACTGGATCCAATTCCTCAATGCCAGGCCAGGAACTGCTTCTATAAGCAATAAAGCTGTGGCCTTTTCCTTCCAAAGAATTGGGGGTGGCTTTTTCTCTTGTGATCTTAGAGGAGATAGTCATGTTAGTTTGTGCTAGCATATCATGCAAAAACAAAAGAAAAGAGGAAGTGGACTTCTTCACAAAAGCTTGCATTAAAATATAGCAGTCTTTAAGATGCCACAACACTTTTGTCTTCTTTTTAAAAAATATTTTTCTTATAATATAGGTATAGGCGTCTGGTGCCACCGGCATAACAACAGGCCAACAACATTATTACTGCTTAATATGAAAACATATGTTTAGACATATTATGCTCATGGTTCTTGAACTCTGACTTTGTGGCCACTGGAAGGGAAGAAGGCATTGAATGCCCCCCTTTTTTCCCAGCAGAATCTGCTATGCATATGCTGAGCAAAGATTTCCTGTTCCTCATGCATCACCACTGATGCAGATGTTGCAAGACATGGCTTGTGATAAAAACACAGGCTGTTTTGGTTGTTGTGGGTTTTTCGGGCTCTTTGACCGTGTTCTGAAGGTTGTTCTTCCCAACGTTTCGCCAGTCTCTGTGGCCGGCATCTTCAGAGGACCTCTGAAGATGCCGGCCACAGAGACTGGCGAAACGTTGGGAAGAACAACCTTCAGAACACGGCCAAAGAGCCCGAAAAACCCACAACAACCATTAGATCCCGGCCATGAAAGCCTTCACGAATACAAAGTTACTTAAGTTTGTCCCCAGGAGGCAACTGAGGTTGTCAAAGCAGCAGCAACAGCAGGAGAATAGGGTCTGACTGCAAGGTGCTACTAATAGCAGTTAAGCAGGGTGGCCGCTGGGCTTCTCAAGAGGAAGATCAGCAGTTTGAATCCATGCAATGGGGGTGACCTGAGCTCTTGTTTCTTGTTCCTGCTTCTGCCCACCTACTGAGTTAAACTGCTGATGAGCCACTAGGCTTGTTGATTGGAAAATCAGGAGTTTGAATCCGTGAGCTCCCTTGGCTTGTCCCAGATTCTGCCAAACTACTCAGGCAGTAGCCCGAGTGGACTTTGGAGCACCATGTTGGCATGGGACAGATGGACAGGCATTGGGTAGGGGCAGAGCCCGGCCCTCTTGGCATGAGGATACCCATTCAGGCTTGCGAGGGGGCAGAGGAAGAGGCAGAGGCAAAAGGAAGGAAGCAAAAGGAAAGAAGACTCTTGTCTTCTTCAGCTCCAAGGTAGTTCAGTTTGCCCCCAGGAGGCAACTCAGGTTGCACAACTGCAGCAACAACAGCAGATGAAAAGGGTCCAAGGTGCTACTAATGTAACGGCGGATAATCCACGGGGCCTCTGGTGAGCTGAAATCCCGTAGTTTGTTCCAAGTTCTGCCTACCTACTGAGGCTGTAGCTAGGAAGCTGGAATGAGCAGTCTGTCAGTTTTGGGTGTGCCCTTTGGCACAGGGGACGCCCAGGCAGGCTTGGGGGGCTTGAGACAGGCCTGGTTGGCGCTTGGATGCCCAGGCAGGCTTGAAAGCAGACTCTTGCCTTCTTTGGGAACATCACATTTGCCTGCATAGTTAGGTTTGCCACCAGGAGGCAACTGAGGATGAATAGGGCGGTGCTGCTGACGTAATGGTGGTTAATCCACAGGGCTGCTGGGCTTCTTGAGTGGAAGATCAAATCCATGCAACGGGGTGAGCTGAGCTCCCATAGTTTGTTCCAGGTTCTACCTAACCGAGGCAGAAGGGAAGCTGGAATGAACAGCCAGGAATTAGGAATGAAGCCCGAGTGGACTTTGGAGCCCTTTGTGTAGCCCTTTGAATAAGCAGGCAGGCAGGCAGGAAAGAACTTGGCCCGATGAGGCATCTTCACCCAGATTTGGAAGGCCCTTGGCCCGATTCTTGGCACAGAATCAGCAGCAGGCAAGCCCAAGGCAGCTGTAGAGGGATGCAGGATTTGGGGCCAACATGGCCCAAGGAGGCTGGAATTGATGCCCGGTGCGGTGGGGGGGGGGAAACGCCTGCACAGGTTGCACATAGCAGCAACATAGACTGTGGCACTGCTGGTTAAACCACTGAGGCACTGGGCTTGTCCATCAGAAGATCAGCACTGCAGTTTGAATCTATGTGATGGGGCGAGCTCTGTCCCATTGCTTTGCACCCAGCTTCTGGCAGCCTTCTGGGGCAGTAGTGAAGACTATGAGGCCGGAATGAACAGGCATGAATAGTAATTGGAATGAAGCCCAAGGAGGCTGGAATCATGGAATACGTATAAATATGCATTTCTGAGATTTCTCAGAATAAATGAATCAGCGGATACTGATCCTGGAGATAAGGAGGGACATGTCACACACAGCACATCACAGGAGAAGGGAGCACATTGGTCAGGTTTGGGTGGTGCTGAACCTGGCCCTCTTGGCACGGGGATGACCGAGGAGGGTAGGGCGCTGAAGTCAGCAAGTAGCATTTGAAAATCAAGTCTGAGGAATTTGGAATGAGCACACAGGCCTTTTGGAAACGGAAGGAGCTGCAGGACTCGGAAAGTTGTCATGTTGCCAGCTACGTAGACTTTTGGAGTGGACCCATCGGGCACTGAGGAAGTTGGCAGCAAGGTAGACATTGGCGCTGCGGGTTAAACTGCAGTGCTGCTGATCCACTGGGCTTGTTATAGGTGCTGTTGTTGTTGTTGTTGCTGTTGTTGTCCATTTCAGTACAGGGGACACCAGGACAGGCTTGGGGGGCAGAACTCAGGTCTCAGGGAATCAGTAGCACCAACAGAAGAAAAGGGTCCAAGCCTGGTGCTATTAATGGCAGTTAATCCGCGGGACCACGGGGCTGTTGGAAACAGATGCTCTGCAATCTGAAGCCGAGTGATGGGGTGACACCCAGACAGGCTTTGAGTGGGTCTGAGACAGGCCTAGGAAACTCACCTGTCACTCACCACCAACGTCTAACTAGACTTGCTGACAACCTTCTAACAAACAAAGATGCCTGTATAGAACTAGAAAGCTCGGGGGGGGGGGATTGCAACTTGGCTGCTGAGACCACCCGGATATGATAAAGATAGATCTTGGAGGTTTTGGGGATCTTAGACAGGCTGGCCCTCTTGGCATGTTTGGGGATGGCTTTATGTGTGCCAAGAGAGGGTTCGCTAGTGCTCTAGACACATCTGGGGGTTCTGGGACAGGATCTGGGTGCACCAAGAGGGTTGTCTGGCCCTCTTGTCACGTTGGGGGGTGCCGGGCCATTAGTTAGCAAATAAATATAGATACATTGGGATTTTGCTAAATTCTTGTGTGCACACTTTTATGTAAATGCACACTCCTATTTGACTGAGAAGCTGCAAGGTAATAGTGTTGTCAGGCATCCTTGTGCAAGTAAAGAGTAATTCTCTTTGTTTCATACTTGGCACCCATTTGTAATGAGGTCTCCACATATCTGTGGAAAAACTGCTAGGGCCATTGTGGTTTTGACAGAGAGAAAAATATTTTGATATTGATGACCTGTAAAATTGCTGTAGAGAGCAATGAAGCAGAAAGTCAATTTTCTGTGGTAGCCATGTAGAGAATAGTGGAAGTTTCCTGTAAAGGAAAAAAAGGACAAATATTTACATTAGAATTGAGTATGAAACCTCTAGATAAAATACATCAAAACTATACTTAGTAGCAGTATACTTGGACTTTTAAGGTAGAAAATACTTGCTTTGGGCAGAATTGTGCATTCTTTTGAGGAGTAGGGTTGCAGCTCAAAGATGTTGCTGGACCTATCTTTGTACTGAATTCTTAGACAGTGAGTGTGATCTGCAAGTATTTTCAGGGAGGTCAGAGTTATATACTAATTGCATCCACTATTGGAAGAAAGAAGTTTGGAAGTAGAGACATGCAGGCTACCCAAAATACAAACTGCACAATTTACCCAATGAAACATGTAATTCAGTAGGCATCTGTCAAATGTTTGATTTTAAAACAACAGAGGGTGCACTGACACCTACTGGTTAAAAATATACAGGAGTATGATATGGAAGGATTACCATATTTTACCGTGTACAAGATGACACTTTTTCCTAAAATAATCAGAGGAAAAATTGAGGGTCATCTTATAAACGGAAGGAAGCAGTTGCACGCCTGCGCTCGGGTGCCTCTTGCTGCTGCCACTGTCGCCCAATTGCCTCTTTCAGAGCTCAAGGCTCGTCCCCTCTGTGGCCGAGGCAGCAGTAGCAGCAGGAGGAGGCAGAGATGGAAGGAACATTAACACATGTTCTGACGCCTCTTGATGCCTGCCTCCCCGCCCGCCCACCTAGTCACCACCTCCAGCGAGACTGAGGGGCTCCGCTCAGTTCTGCCTTGTCCCCTCCATCCCCTCCAGGGGCGGAGACAGCAGGAGGCATAGGTGAAGGAGCATCCACACGTGCTCTGGCGCCTCTGACTTTTGCTCCCCCCCCCCGCCTGCCTGATCACTGCTGCCTTGTCCCCTCCCTTGGTGGAGGCAGCGGGAGGCGCGCACTGGGGCGCCTCTTCCTGCCTCCTTAGCAAAAGAAAGGCAGCAACAGCTCCCCTTCCATTTTTGCTAAACCAGCGTGCCTTTTGCTAACCTTCTCAAAAGGTGAGGGAAAGCAGGCAGTCACTTTGACAGCCGCTTTCCTTGCCTTTTGCCAAGGCAGGGGGCTTAGCAAAAAGGGAGCCCTTTGATCCCTGCTTTTTTAAATTTGGGGTTAGAAAAAGGGGGGTTCGTCTTATACTTTGGGTCCTCTTGTAAATGGAAAAATACGGTATAGAGCACAACAGAAAAGAGTAGAATACTGTTACTATTAAAAGAATATGTTGCTTTTTTTCTTACACTGGCTGTTTGCTATTCACTAACGTGATACAAGGATGCAACGGCAGCTTTTATAGTAATTCCACACCAGCAGTCCAAAAAGTTCAAGTGTATTGTGTCAAAAGCATCTCAACTAACTTTATTTTGATTACATTATGGTTTACATCCCTGCAGGTTTAGAGTCTTAAATCTTTTTACCATGAATTAAGTTTCATTATAGCTAGTGAGGCTTGTGACATTGAAATGTATACATAAGACTGCTGTCTTAATTTTGTACCTTATGTATATGACAGAATTCAGTTTACTAATATTCATGGAGATACTATTTGAATGTCTAAAAAGAATATGAAACGGATAGAGTTCTGTACAGACCTATGTTACTACTTCTCATCTGTGCTAGTAAAATTCACAGACTTTCTGTCCTAAGCATAACGTTGATTTAACATTATGGCTTTTCTGGATTGTGCAAAGGATCTGAGCATATAGTTTCAAAGCAAACCATTATTATGAAATGAAGAGGAATCTCTAAGACTACTGAATTCATGTCCTTTTGCACATTACATTTTTTTTTTCATATGTGACATGCAACAAGGGAGGGTTAATGACATATATCCAGTGTTCTGTGCAACTAGTAATCATGTCTTTGTTGCCCTGGCCAGATAAAAACCTTTAACAAATCTAAACAAAGATACAGTACACAAATTCTCCCCTCCTTTGCAACTGGCCACTGAAAATTGTGCCTCTTTCCCCCTTCAGCAGCCATGATGTTTTATGAGATAGAGCCTAGCACCATCTTGTGGGCAATTTTGTAACAAGAGCAGATCGCTTTGAGAAGACGGTGGCTCCTGCTGTATGTATTCTCAGAGCTAATAAAAGTAATTCGAAATGCGGAGGCATGAACAAAACCAAATAAAGGTTTCAGCCTGTGTTATACAATTTTTGATAAAGCTTGGAATATTGGTTCTGCATTTCTCTTTCACAAACAAGATGCTTTAATTTTTTTAAAAAAAGCAAAACTCCCACAGCTCTATCACTCTTACTCTTCTAATCCTGGGCACACTGCCAACAGCATCTTTGGGGCTAACCAGGAGGCGCATCTCGCCCCTTCATTCCAGGGTAAGATGTCTACTTGCTTCTATACGCATTCAAGTCTCCAGAGTCCTAGTCCAGCACTTGATCTACTGTTGTCACACTGGCTCTCCTGTGCCAATATACCAAGGCACAATCTGTAGCTTTTGTAAGAGACCTTGATATGCATGAGTGTGCATTTGGCAGAACAGAGAATAACTTGAGATCCAATAGAGGGTGCAGAGCTTCACCTAACAATACAGGAAATGACAAGAAGTCCACTTCCATTTTTTGGGGGGGGGAGGAGTCTTCTTTTAAAAGAGAATTATGGTTCCTGTTAGCTTCTGGGGGACACGATTATCCTAGTAAGAAGAAAACTGGGGAAGGCAGAGTTCATGCAGCCTCTATGTTGTGCCATCCCTGGACAGTTGAATGAATATTTTAATGGAAACTAATGTGATGTAGTGGAAAATATCATGGGGAAAAAATACAAGAGACCTGGATTCAAATCCTTACCTGGCTATAACAACTCACTGGACATACCTTGTAATTTGATGGCACATTACAACAATAAACATTCCACACCCCTGCCCTATTTCTGACTTTTTCTTGCCATTCCTGTATCTCACAGCTATATTGTAATTAAGACAGGTGTGCACTAGCCCCCACACCAGGCAAATCCAGAGATTTGGAGGGTACTTTTCCACGCACCAACCTACCAGGGCCTGCAAATCCTAACTTGCCGCTATACCACGAAAATTCAAATATTCTGTATCATGGCAACAAAAAAAAGACTGCTTTATGCCTTTAAACATCATATTTCTGCATTATAACAAGGTGTGTGCTTTGTTTGTAAGTCCATTCATGCTTCTGGAAAGCTCCCTGTGTGGCTTGTTTTACTGCCGAAACTGTTTTAGTGCCCAGGAACTAGTGAAGCACTTGCAGAATGCATGAGCAGAATGCATGAGCAGAAGGAATGCACGGGATTCTACACATTGTACATTTGTCAGTGCCAGTTAAATTGCTCTTAGATACAGGAATATTTGACCTGCAATATATTTAAATAAGCATGCATTAATTATGGGCTTTGAGTCTTGAAGTAAAAATAACCCAGGAATAAATGAAATATTAAACATGTCTGAAGAGTACATTTCTCTCTACAAAAGAGTTTTTAGCTTGTTTTAGAGTCTTGCCAAAATCCCAGCTTTGAAAAAGACATTAGGCATAACCATTAGCCAAGAGGTGTACAGGGATTTACAAGCAAACTTTGACTCCAGAGTTCCCCTTCAAATATCCGGGCCCAAAATTAAATTAATTAATTTATTTAATTAAATTATATAGATATAATTGGGATTTTTAGAAGTGTTCATATAAGCGTGGGTGGTCCATGACTGCTACAAGATCCACCACCCCCAAAAAATTTTTTGATGAGTCCCCTCCTGCTGAGTCCACATTCTGCCCAAGCATGTTAGTCTGTTTCAACATGTCAAAGCAAAACATCTATTTTGGCACGAGCTTTCATGATTTACAGTCCCCATGCATTTGAGGAAATGCATTATAATCCATGGAAATCCATGTGAAAATAAAGCTATTCTTATTTTAGTCTTAGAAAGTCTAAAAACTCCTTTTAAAATATTAAAATCAAAATTATCTTAACAAGCAACAATGTTGGTTTCAATGCTGTCCTTCAGAGAAGGATCTTTGATACAGTGAAGTCTTCTATTAAAAAAAAGTGAGGGCAGAGAAGTAGTTTTCACAATATAGCTCTTATATTTTCTTTGCATCGTATACGTTAGTGGGATAACTGCATTATGTACTGGCTCTAGATAGGATCACTGGAAGTTTCCCCTGATGTGCTTCCATCAGACTAGTCAAGAGGAAGGACAAGCCCTTTCCCAACTGTAGCCACCCTATGCAGCATGAACATATTCTGGAAAATATTCTGGAAAATACTCTCTGCCCTCCTTGTTCTGAAAGGCAGGGAGATCTTCTAGAGTGGGTTTTCCAGTGATGCAAAGGGCTGCAGAGGGGGAGGGAAAAGCAAAGAAAGTTCTGTTTTGCTATAGTTAGAAGCTAACATAATGCTTGATCTAGGCTTGATTTAATTATGATTTTTCTCCTTCACATTTAGACCGCAAAACTGTTCATTGATATCAGATATTTTACACATGTCATGAGGCGTGGAGCTGTACCCATAATGTAAAGCAGAGGTGAGCAGAAGAGAGATCTACTGGTTGTTATCACCTCTGATATGAACTAATTCAGATACAGATTTGTACTCAGCACATTTGTAAATCAGTCACAAACCAACCTTGTGTACAGCTCTTAAAATGCACTTAATAATTGACCGATTCAGTAACAAGAAGTATCCTTTCCTGGTTGTTGTTACTGGATCTCGGGCTACAGATAAATAGGGAGGGTGAACTGGTCCCACAAACCTGAAGTCTGCTCAAACTAATTTAAGATTAAGTTTTGGAGGTTTACATTGTTACCTTAAAAAATAACAGGTTGCATGGTGTTTTTCATACCATATGTTGCCAAGAATGCTTTTAAAATCCTGTAAAATGAAAAAAAACAAAGTCATGCTTATGAACAAAATTCTAAAAGGATGAGGAGGAAGAGAGAGAGACCATGATTTTCATTTCATATACCAGCAAGCTTTCATGCGTTTAATATGGTCCAATTTCTTGCCATTCACATTTGGATATGATAAACATTGGGGGGTTTGTTTCTGTGCATCTTTTTGTAAGCTGTTTCGAGCATCTATAGTATCAACAGAGATATGATGCCTCATTTTTACTTTGATTAATTGATTACAAATATCCCTTGGGTTGCATACACTTTGCCTTCTCTCCTCTTCTGTCCTGGGTAAATTCCACCTCAATTCCCTCTTCAGGACAGCACTGCATCAGGACTTAAGGCTGGTTTCAAATTCCAGTCAAGAGCTCTACACTGTTTGGATTAGCTACGTATTTGAGGAGATGCAACTTTACACTATAGGGAGCACTGAAAAGCTAAGGAAGGGGAAGGGAAAGTGAAGAACATTTAAGACCATGGATTACTCTGACTTCAAATGATCATGTGTTCTCCTTGGTGGATGTTTGTCCTGTATGTGAAGGGCTCTGTAAGCCAAATCTGAAGTTATTTGTGGGGAATTAGCATCTGGATAGCAAACTGAGCATCAGACTGGAGTCATTGGAGTGATCAAGAGACATGACTGAGGCAGTATTTTGAACTTGAGAAATCAGACTTAACAATAGAAAAATCTGCCTGTGACAGTTGTATACTGTCAGCACATAAGGACATTTCTCCTGTTTCTGGCTTATCTGTGCCATGATGTTGGATTCATCTGGAATCCTCCCTGCTGCTCCTCCTCCTCCTCATTCTCTCTCCCCTATGATCCTAACTGCTAGCAGACACTAAGCAAAGATTTGCATGCCTGGCTACTTATATCTAACCCATATCCCATCTCCTGTTTCATTGCACAAATGCATTCATAGGAGCAAATGTTTTGTAAATCTGTGTACTTTTTTTAATGATGAATTTCTTTCCCACAAGGCATGTAGCCATCCTACCTTCAATTAGTAATCATTAAGAGACAAGGAAACTGCAACAAATTACTGACTATGGTGCAGAGTGAACGAGTAAATATGTAAAGACAAACTCTGATTTTTAAAGCAGAAATGGAAAGAGCATTGCTGTTTCTGCTAACTTCAGCCACTGTGCCAAGCAGTACACCTTTTCTTGAGCAAGGAGGAATTTTCACTTTCTCAAATGTGCCATAACTTCCATCAGGGAAAACCATAAATAATTCAAGGTAATGCCTGGAAGTTGGCACCACTAGCAGCATGATGACTCAACCTCTTGTATCTTCATTCACTACATGTTCAGCTACAAAAGCTAGAAGTTATTAAAAATGTATGGAGAAATTCTATGAATATTAACACTCTAGTTCTTTAAATGTTCATTTCTACAGAAGCAATGTTGGAAGGGGTATTGTTGTTTTCCAGAAGTCTTTTTCACCTACTTGATCCGAATTATTGGTGGTTATTCAGAGAACTAAACACTTAAAACACATTGAATAATAATAATCATTGTGTGCGGCCAAGTTGATTCTGACTTATGGCAACTCTTTCCAGGGTTTTCTAGATAGAGCATACTTAGAAGTGGTTTACCATTCCCTTCTTCTGAAGGATTAGTTTATTATCCAGAATAATGCAGAATAAGAATACAGTTTGTCATCTAAATATTTTTGTCAAAATAACTTTCTGTCTCATTGAAAGCACATTTATAAGATTAGTCAACTCATGTTAAAAATAGAAAGATCATTCTAAAGAAGACAAGCAAAATGATTTTGTTTTAAAAGAAATGTCCCATAGTAAATTGTCCCATAGGAAACTATATGCATACGTTATTTGATTCTGGGCCACGGAATTGCAATGTTTTTGAAAATCATTACCATATTATTAGTTGGCTGTCCAACCTGCTGGGGAAATGTTACATCTCTGCCAGGTCCTATCATCCCAGAGGATAAATAACTCTTCTGTCAGACCAGGGCTGGGAGAGGAGTAGAGTTGACAAGTGGCTACTTATTTGAATTTGTGATGGAACTAATTCAAGATGCTTTAGGTGTGTAATAATCTTTTTGTCTTTAAAGAAAGAAAAATATAAAATGTCTCAGACTGGATTCTTATCATTCTTACCTTAATCATCTTACCTTACCTTAATCATCATTCTTACCTTAATCTAGTTGGAACCCTCCCTTTCCCTTTAAGGAGCAATAAATAAATAAATGAAGAATTGGCTGCTCTTAATCCAGCCAAGACTAACAAATGGGGCTAGCAATGTGATTAATAACAAAATGAAACTTAGGTGCAGGCAACCACCTGACAATGTGTTATTTTCAAACTCATCTCTCTTTTTATTATTTATTTGTTTATTTTTGGTCATTCATTTTAGGAAAGTATGTAGGGAAAATTTATGTGAGAAGCAGCCCTCAAAGTTCACACACACACATCCTGCATCTCCATATGCACAATGCAAGGAGGTTTCTCTGCAGATGTACTTTGTACAAGGAAGACCTAAGAACCAGACCCAAATGTTCCCAGAGGCTTATGTTTCCAAGACTCACTATTATAATGTTCCTTCATTATTATCACTTGCACATAGCACACATCATTGCCTTCTGCATAAAAGTCCTCTAATGAGAATCATTCCAGGAATATATGAACAAAACATTGTGCTAATGGACCTTAAATGCACCTGTGTGCAAGACAGAAACCACCAATTTTCAGTTCTCGAACATTTAAGTGTATTTTGGATCCAGGCCAGATGGGATTAGAAACTAAAGGGAGGTAAAGTCCATCTCCTCTGAAAGATCCTTTTCAGCCTCTGAGCAATATCTTTCCATGATTTAACTGACACAAAATGCTGTTAACACCAGAGATTCAGAATTCATATCTTCCAGTGAACACAGAAAAATGTTCAATGTCATATCAAGTTATTTTTAGGACATCGCACATAATAAAACACTACTAGTGCAAAACTGTTGCATCATAACTCCCATTTAATCAAATTAAATTTGTACAAGTCCATATCCCAATTACAGTGGGGTCTCGACTTACGAACCGCTCTCATAGGAATATATGGACTCGACTTACGAACATAGATTCGAGTTACGAACTCTTTTCCCCCCCTTTTTTTAAAGCTAAGTCATCTTAGGTTAAAAGGAAAAAAGAAAAAAATATCCCCCCCTAGTGGCAGAAGGCGGAATAGCAGCTTCCCATTAGTTTCTATGGACGAAAAGAGCAGATACGGATTAAATGGTTTTCAATGCATTCCTATGGGAAATGCAGATTCGACTTAAGAACTTTTCGACCTGAGAACTGCCTTCCAATACGGATTAAGTTCTTAAGTCAAGACCCCACTGTAATGTGTTGACAGCACAAATGCGAAACACTTAATATAAGCCAGGGTTGAGCAACTGTGACACCACAGGTATTTTGAGCTGCAACTCCTATCCTCCCTCATCACTGGCCATGTTCTCCAGGGTTGATGCAAGATGAAGTCTGACAGAGCCTTGCAGGTCACAGATGCACATCTCCAGTCTAGAGTTTAGGAGGAGATGGAACATTCTGAACCCAAGGATATTCCTATAGTTTCTTTCTGATTCTAATGCTTTGTTGATACACTGTTGATTGTCAACTTCAAAAAAGATGTGTAGTCCATAGATCCAGGGCAGTATGCAAGGGGCAAGCCTGCCATTCAACCCTCCATACTAGAATCTCAACTTTACTTGGCTAGAAGCTCAAAACAAAACATAATAGGATAATAAAAGAAGGATAGTAATGTATAGACACCACCCTTGTCCTTAATGACATCTTTTTGGCTAGAACACATTTAGTTGCATTTCCCTACATCTATATTCTGAAGTTCTAAAGTCCAGTCAGCTTTTCCCTATAACAATATGTTGGTTAGCTTCCAGTGAAGAAACTGCTTGGAATGAGAAGCCTCAGGCTTGCTGGTTCTCTATAGCAGCCATTCTCAACAGGGGCCGTATGGCCCCCTGAAGAGCCCTGGAAACAATTATTCACACACCACTTTATAAAGTTTGTTATGTGACTTATACAATCTGACTCAGCCTGTATTTGGTTATTGTGGGTTTTTCGGGCTCTTTGGCCATGTTCCTAACGTTTCGCCAGTCTCTGTGGCCGGCATCTTCAAAGGAAAGCACTCTTTGCTCTGGTGTAGTTTGCTTGGGAGTGGAGTATTTATGGCTGTGAGATAGGCTTTTGTCCTTTTTCAGGAGATGGGTGATCAGTGTGTCTTGTGTGGGTGTATTGTTGTGATAAATTTGGCTCCCAGCTCTGAAAAATACAGTGTGCAAAAGGTCAACGAACTCTACCCAGCCACAACTACCGGGGATCACTACACATAAAAGACCAGCTAATGACACCCATCAATCACAGTGACAGATAATCTCTCCTCCTTATCACAACAATACACCCACACAAGACACACTAATCACTCATCAGCCTTGTATTTCTTTCATATTGTGTTTATGGTCGCAGTAAAAAAAACACCAAGGTTGAGAATGGCTGCTCTATAGTACAGAACAGTCACTCAAATATCTTTTTGTAGATGGAAAACACTACCCAGTATGGTGTAGTGGATAGAGTGCTAGACTAGGCCTCAGGAGGCTTGGGTTTGAATTCCTGCCCAGCCTTGGAAGCTCATTGGGGAAGTGGAATTGGTAAAACCACTCTTTAAATATCTCATTTGCCTTGAAAGCCCTATTAGGGTTGCTATACATCAGTTCTGATTTGATGGCACACAGCGACAACAAAAGGTAGAAAAAGTATGGAAATGGTGTAGAAACAACTACTGTATATCTGGTGTAACGTATTCTAAGGGGAGTCACATCCTCATATTCTAGGTAATAGTCCATACTTGCAACTGAAACTGATAAGGATCCTCAATTCAACAGAATAAAGCAAAAACACAGAGGGGTGTGTATATTTGTTTTTGCTATATTCTGCACTTACTCCAAGGAGCTCAGGATGGCTTTCATGTTTCTTCCCACCCACCCTCCACAATAGCCCTGTCAGAGAAGTTATAGTGAGAACATAGTGAGAACTTCATGGCTAAACTGGACACTCCATGGGATAACAGTGAAAAGAACAGGTGTTCCAAAACCACATGACGTCAATTTTATAAGAGGAATCATAAAACATTTGTAAACAGTTCCACTTAAGTATTTCTATAATAACAACACTCCATCCAAAAGTGTTTCTCAACAACTCGACATCCAAATGTTTTGAAGAATAAACATCCAGGATCCATCAAGCGCTGATTAATAGACCTCTATAAAATGTACTGCATCAACTTACTGTCAATCCACTGTAATTAGTTAGATAGCTCTTTCCTATCTTGAGAATAGTAAGAAGAGCATGCAGTATTTACACAGGGCCTTTCTTCGAGACACAGTTTGTCAGAGCTGAGAATCTTAAAGTACTGTATTGAAAATCTTCCCCTACTGGCGACATCATCACCCTTCTGGAGGTACAACTTGCACAAGAGAATTTTCCCCAGTGGGGCTACAAGGGAGGTACCAATAGCGGGTCGACTGGGCAAGGGGATCAGCTGCTAATGTCAGCCTTACTTAGAACTAGGGATGTACACAGCAAAAACTTGCATTCCATTTCATTACATTAGGGGGAATGCCTCTATCCTTCCCCCACTGTTTTTAAAAAATATTTTTGTGACTCAGTCCTTTAGTTTGAAATGAAAGGGGTCTGTTCTTTAAAGTGAATTCATTTTGTTTTCTCCATTTGTTTGCTGGACTCCTTCAGGATCTGCACTTCCAAACTGACCGCCACTAAAAGCAGGGGTGTGTGAGAGGAAATGGGCAAATGCTGTTTTTTCATAGTTCAGCTTATGATTATTAAGGCATCCCTTTTTTTCTGCTATCCTAAGGATTTAATACCTGGGCAGGGAACACAGAACTACATACACTCTCAGACCCATGATATAATAGGCTCAAATTTAGGACTGAGCTGGATTTAACCAATTGATGTAAAATGAAGTCTATGTGAACAGAGTTCGCTGTGCATAACACATAAAGTGTATGTGCTTGACATATGGAGGCATATAGCCCTGTTGCATTTATAGACAAACAGAAAGCCTCTTTTTAAACTTTTGCAAATATACAAATGGAAACTGCTGGATAGTTCAATTCTCCACTGATAGGGGCTGGGCTCTGTAGGGTCCACTGTACATAGGGTCCCTTCCAGTTCTGCAGATCTGTGATGATGATGTTGATGATGATGATAGTTCATTAAAATTAAAACCAGCTATTCATATTGATGCTTTCAAAATAATTACCAACTGTATCTATTTTAGACAGTGTACTCCATATGATACCCTACAAACAAGACAGAAAACTAGGACACTATTATATTATTAAATTACAAATTTGTCCTGTTACTATCAAGTAACTTTAAATTGCTAATAGTGTTGATTGGCAAACAAAATGAAAAGGACTGTTGAAGTTAAGCTGGATTGTAAAATGCCACACAATATATCTGTTGCATATCCTTGCCTTGCCTTGCTATAATGTAGTTCTCTCTATTTTAAAAGGTAATTACTCTAAACTAGGCTTAGGCTATAACTTTGATTCACAGACTACATCTAATCTATACATAATGATAATAAATCATCTGGCATAATACAATCAACATCACTTAGGAAAGCCCATGTATTTTGTTTCTTTCTTGCTCTGTCCGTTTGCTGAATTTGCAGCATGAAATAAAAGCATTTATTAAGGTCTAAACCTTCACCCTTCCAAAGAATTTAGGATGCTTCTAAGTATGTTTTTGTTTCTTTATGCGGTTATTCAATTCCACTAAGTAGGTCTCTTCCTATGGAGTTTAAGGTTCAGTCTCTTCCAATACAAAATGAGAAGACTAAAGGCATGGCTGAGTCTAAAATATTAATAATACATAAAAACTTGGTGGAGCTATATAGGTGATTGGCAGACACCTTCCTTTTCTCGGAAGGAGTGAACTTGCAAAAAAACAAAAACAAAACAACAACATTTAAGCAGTGTACTCTCACACTTTTTAAAAATGCAGTATAGAGAGAATATGTGGATCATGTATCCCATCTGCTGAAAATGACTAGGATTTGACTCAAGGTGGTGTTTAACATGTTATTATTTACAAGTTTACTAAAGTTTAAAAGAAGAAATGCAACATTCAATACTCAGCTTAAAGTGGTGGAAGCTGTGGAAAGTGGTGAAATTTCAAGAGCTGTTCTTCTATGGCTAATAATATCCATACATCTATGCTGTTTCTCTCCTAGAGCCTTTACAAGACATGCCTTGTACTCTTTTGCTAAATCTCTGTTTTAATGATGTTACAGTGGTGCCCCGCATGACGATGGTAATCTGTTCCGTGAAAATCGCTGTTTAGCGAAATCATCATCATGCAAAAACCATTTCCCGGTTGGAATGCATTGAAACCCATTTAATGCATTCCAATGGGGAAAATACCTCGTCATTTTGCAACGATCGCCCATAGGGCAGTCATTTTGCGAGTGCTGATCAGCTGTTTTTAATCACTGTCTTGCGAAAAATGGGCCCGAAAACACCCATTTTGCAAAGATCAAGCTGCCAATCAGCTGTTTTAAATCATCATCTTGTGAATAAATGGTCCATGAAGCACAGACCAAATAGTCATTCAGCGAAATTCCCCCATAGATATCACTGTTTTGCAAAGCAAAATGGCGGTTGCAAAACGTTGTTGCCATGCGGATTCATCGTTTTGAGGGGTAATTGTCCTGCGAGGTACCATTGTATTTTCCAGCACTGTATATGATATATATCAAGGAATATGGTTAACAAAACAGCTAACAAGAATTCAGTTTTAAATACAAAATAAAATGTACATTTTTTTGTTAGTAAAAAGATCTTGGAGGTGGAGAGATTTATAACAGGTTCACAAATAAATTCAAAAATTGTTATGTAATTATGACAGATAAATCTGTGGGACTTAAATAACTGAACTTAATTTATTTAATGAAGTTGCATAAATCTTGGGCCAGTTTTTATGACATCTACAAGGTCCACTCATGTAAAACCCACTGATACCTTTCAAGTAGACAAGACAGACATCAAGGCGATCTCACTTAACTATAGATATCTTGGCTTAAATATTGCTTCTTTTACACACCTTCAAAAACAGAACTGCTTTTCCTGGTTTTTATAAAATTCATGAACCAAAGTATTACACTACTATGTAATTAATACTACCCATTTCCCTTTTGTCAGAGAAAAAAGAAGAGTACACTGAGGAAAAAGAGAGGAACAGATATTAATAAGATATTAAAGCAAGCAAATCATTAGATCACAGATGCATGATGTAAACAGCTTGAGAAAGCCCATTATATTAAACAAAAGATTCCTGGCACCTTTTATCTCGTGACCTATTGACCTTTCAACATACAAATATACTTTTAATAGAAAGTATTCGAGGCCCAACAATAAAAACTGCTATTGTTAAAACAGCAAAAATGTTGGTTATCTATATGACAAAGTGTGGTATTATCATGCGCATGGCTATGACCAGTAGAACTTCTGAAATGGAATGCAGAACATATCCCCTTCAAGGTAAGTCCCATTTAATTTTGCTCCCCTTTAATTTCTAGTTATAGTACACCTACTCCAAGTCCATTTCTCTCCTCATTGTTAAAATAATGCATGTGAAATGTAACTAGACTATTTCTTAGTAGAAATCTGTTTTACTCTAAACCAAATAGAATATATGTGCCATTTGTGGGTGGGTGGGTATGATTTGTATACATACCTCCTTGTCTATCACAACAACTTCTACCTCAGATTTACAGAGAGCTGAAGTAGGACGTCTTTTATTAGTCAGCAGGCATGTCTCCTTGAAAGAGAAGAGTAATTTCAAGCTTATCGTTTCATAGAACCACACAGCAGTTATACGTAAGAATTTACTACTGTACACGGTAATTTAGAATATATTTATAGATTTAAAAAAGTTGATTCTTTCCACAACTTCACAAACATCTTTCTTCACCCTCCATGATATTCAGCTCAAAAAGAAGTATATACTGTATGTATGTGCTCAGAGCTGCAACAGTGTGCTTTGAATGCAGTAACTGAGGAGCTGAGCCAACAACAACTCTGCCTCCATTTTTACATCTTTTGAAGAGCTTTCCTTCTACTTGGAACAATTAATTATATTTATATCTTTAGCCACTCATTAATAGTAGAGCTACAAAGACAATGAACTGGCATTCAGAAACAGAGTCTCTGAACCCAGAGGCTCCCCTGACCTATCTTGCCAAGCTGTCATCGATAAACTTGCCCTCCAAACTTGCTGACTAGCACAAGAGTATACAATCCACAGGGCATACTCTTGAGCCAATCATCACCACCTAATGAGTTCTATAAATCAATTGTGCGGTATATGAAAAAAAAATGCTCCATTTTGTTTGTCCTGAGCCTTAGAATACTACAGTGTTGAGCCTACAGTGATTTTTTTAATCTTGAGTGGATGATGTGAACAACTTCCCTGGGGAAATAACTTTAACTAGCTCCTTCTTCACCAAAGGACAAGCCCTGTGTCCATCTCAGATGATAAGCCCCCAGAACAAACCCATGGAATATCCTACTTAGCCTGAAATCTCAAAATTAGATAAAAGCCTTTTAAGGCCTCCCAGTACCTCCAGAGGGTTCAGCCAACCAGGATACACAGCTGGTCAATCTACAAAAGGTTTTAAGTCCATGCCAAGGTAACATTTTCCTATCGCAAAAGCAAGCATCTTTTCATCCTCCAGATGTTGTACTGCAGCTTCCAACCAATGATGAAGGATCACAAAAGTTGCAGATCATGGAAGCTGCAGTATTGCAAAATCTGGAGGGCTACAGGTTGCGTACCCCAATCCTAAATCATTCCTCAGTAAAAGCAATCATCAACCAGCTGGAGTCTCTTGGAGCTGTCCAGGGTTCTATCTAACCTCTGCAAAAGAGATTTTAATTTCACTTTGCCTACTTTCCTTTGATTTCCCCTATTGCAGAACTTCATCTCTCTTTCCCTGCCATCAGTTATCATGACCAGATTTTTCCTGCCTTGATTTGACTGCAAAGGATGCTACCAGCTGCCATTGTGAGTCCCACAGAATAGGACAAAATCAAGTTCACAGGCTGAAATAACATGAGAACAACAGAGCTCTCTGTTCACATTGCTCATTTTGAAATACTAACACTGTGCTTTTGTGTGAGGACAGTTCTGTACATATTTCTTTCTCTTTCAAGGAGTTTTAAGTAGGATATATGGGATTATTTTTTCTCACTGACTTGTGAGATAAATTAGATTGAGCAATTATAATTGGCCGAAGAGACTTAAAGTGAACTCATGACTATTCCCTAACAGAACCTCACTAATCTAACCGTAGCACCAAAGACTTGTAAAATATATTTGCATTTGATTCCATTAAATTCCTTTCTACTTTATTAGCCTATTTCTGAACTTTTCTGCCCCTGTTCTGCTGCTATAATTTTTAGCACCATCAGGGCTTACGCTAATTTTCTGGTGTTGTTTATGTTATGTCTGATGTTTTATTGTATGTATGTTTATAGTCTACTAACTAACAGACTACTAACAGGACTGAGGCTACATGTCAAAAGTATGCAGAAGACCTAGAAGTCATCCTTAAGGCTGTAACACAGACTTTCCTTAAACATGAAGAGTTTCACCTCTAAGTAGAGTGTATAACTGTACTGTAAATCACTTGATTTGAATCAGTGGAGAGCCTTTCATTTTTTTTTCATATCTTTACACTGAGAAGCAGCATTTCCTACAGATTATTTGATTACCAAAAGAAGAAAATAGTTACCCCTATAAAATCTCCTTCTTCTGCTTCATACAATGTTTCAGAGGTGAAAATCCTAGTTTTCTCATCAGTCATCATGAATTCAAGTCTGCCAGACAACACTAAATAACATTCTGTTGCCACATGTCCTTGTCTTACAATGACTGTTCCAGTTTCATATCTGTAGAAAGAATTTAAAATATATAAAGCAGAAGTCAGCTGTAAGTTTTATTAAAAGGGGATAAAATTGCAGCACAATCTGAAATTATTCTTGAAGCTCAACAATTGCCGTGTAGTCTCCTTCTGACTCTTTCTGAATCCTCAGCAGGAAGTCCCAGGAATATGTTTGTTCTGTCTTATGCTGATTACTGCATTTTTCCCAACCAAAGTAAATAACTATACCAACGATGGCAAACCTAGGGTACATGTGCCACAGCTGGCACACAGAGCCCTCTCTGTGGGCACGTGAGCCATAAGTTGCCATTGAGAAATACTTACCTGTCCTCTGATCTTGGATTTTGGCACTCCCCTCTGCTGGTGCAGTGGTCCAGCAGAGGGGTGCAATGGCGACGATTACCAGTCTAGCCCAATGGGGGATTGGAGGACGCGTAAGTATTTCTTTGTTAATACTGCCCATGGGGGGGGGGGGGACCACAAGCATTTAACCCTTGCAGTGCAGAAGCTTTTTTTTAACCTAAAACCTCAGTATTCAAGTTTTAATTGCAGTGTTGGCACTTTGAAATAAATAAGTTGATTCTGTGTTGCAGTTTGGGGACTCGGGCTCAAAAAGGTTCCCTATCACTGAACTATACAGTGTATTTAGATATTCATTTCGCTAAATGCAAATAAATTATTTTAGTAATTTAGTAAATAACATGACAATATTTGTAAGTGCTTACCAGTTCGGATTTAGGCACATCAGTTTCCACTTTTGAAATTTTGTGGAAGTGTACTGCTGAGATTAAAATTGCTGAGACTGCCATGAAATTAAAAGACACCTGCTTCTTGGGAGGAAAGCGATGACAAACATTGACAGCATCTTAAAAAGCAGAGACATCACCTTGCCAACAAAAGTCCAAATAGTCAAAGCTATGGTTTTTCCTGTAGTGATGTATGGAAGTGAGAGCTGGACCATAAAGAAGGCTGACTGTTGAAGAATTTATGCTTTTGAATTGTAGTGCTGGAGGAGACTCCTGAGAGTCCCCTGGACTGCATGGAGAACAAATCTATCCAATCTGAAGGAAATCAATCCTGGGTGGAAGGAGAGATCCTGAAACTGAGGCTCCAATACTTTGGCCATCTCATGAGAAGAGAAGACTCCTTGGAAAAGACTCTGATGTTGGGAAAGTGTGAAGGCAAGAGGATGACGACAGAGGACTAGATGTATGGGCAGTGTCATCGAAGCTACCAACATGATTTTGACCAAACTCCGGGAGGCAGTGGAAGACAGGAAGGCTTGGCGTGCTGTGGTCCATGGGGGTCATGAAGAGTTGTACATGACTTAATGACTAAACAACAACAACAACACTGCTGAGATATTTTCACTGCCTTGTAAAATAAATGTAACTCAACTGTAACAAAGGCTTTCCAAGGCAAACCTTTATTTAAAAAGAGAGCTTGGACAGCCTTTCAGTTTGCTATAGTTTGAATCAACCAAATGTACCATGTGTGAGTAAATATGTAGTCATAAGCCCCATCCCATTCTTGGAGCAGTTTTATAGTTCTTATTTCTAATGTGCATGAAGAAATAAAAGCTGAATCTATTTTTTAAAACAGCATGATTCAACCCATTTGAAACATTTGATTTACAGCCACTTTGTTCACTAATATGGGTATCTATTACACCAATTACAAACCCATGCTTGTAATGGTAATAAAGAATTTATTTTAATTTGTCTTTTCATTTAACACCTTTCTTCCTGCTGATGTTTTCCCATTAAATTGAGGATTGCGTAATTCCCCTTCCTCAAAGAAGTGTGGTAAGAATTAAACAACCTTGTTTCACTTTCTACAGTAAGAACTATAAAATATAAGGCAGGAAAAGGGAATTGTACAGATGTTATGCCTTTCTGTGTCTTGAGAGAGTGGCTTGCATTATTTTCTTTATGTTAATCACCCAAGATCCAGAAGCTCTGTATTAAAAGACTGCTGTTGAAATCATGGAATACCAGAGAAGAACTACGTACTTTCCATTTGTCAATATTTTATTTTAACAGAGCAGGGCACTTCAGAATTATGATAAATATTTAATCACAAGAATCTCAGCCTTGTTCAAAAATCTTCACCTTCTGACCCAGCTTTCTGAAGGAAGTTCATGGAAGGGATCCCATTCTCAAAATGCAAGTAATGCTCTGGTACCTTACTTACTTTTGATAGATGGCAACTTGACACAGCTGGAGTTGTGTTTTGATGGGCAGACACTGAAAGGCTCTGTTTATCTTCAAGTATTCTTGTATCTTGGGAAAGGAGCACATTTTTTTTTAAAAAAATTGGATTTTCAACAGAGGCTTGATCATATATTATGTTACGAACTTTATATTAGAAGCTTCCTTCTGCAAATATTGTGAGCCAGGTAATGCACAAATTACATTTCAACATTATGGGAATGAGCCACTCTGAACAGTGGATTCATTTGTCTGTTCCTCTCTTCCTCCTTCATTCAGGAGAGGAGAACCTTGCACATTTTAACTCTCTGTTTTAAATAAAATCAGTTCATTCATTTATTTTAACTGTGCTTTGGTAATGAAAAATATGTAGAAGCTTGTTGTTTGAATGTACATATACATATACTCTTCAGTCTCTGATCAGCAAACACATTCTTGGAGCAGGGCTGTTCTGTGCCGTGTGCTGCCAAGTCAATTCCTGTTTATTGTGAACCTTGTAGGCTTTCTAAGATATGTGATATATTTAAGGTATGGTTTTATCACAGCCATTCCCTGTGAGTTTCCATGGCCAACGAAGGATTTGAACCCAGGTCTCCTGAGTCCCAGTCCAACACTCTGTCCACCATACTACACTGGTTGCCACCCTGTTTTCTGGTCACAAGCCCCTGCCTCTATAAACCACACATGCTTGCATCTCCGAAACCTGGTTTATTCCATGGTATAATCAAAGTGTCAGCGTCAATTTGATCCTTTTGCTAGCATTCTTTCTGTCTTCACCCAGCAGTGCTGGAGCGCAAAAGCAACTGCCAATTCCTGTATATATACGGAGATCATGAGCTCTGAAGCCTGATCAGGTGGTAGCTAATGGATAGTTTTAATTTACTAACAGTTTAATACATTAATGGTTTATATAATATAAGTTTATTGAGTCAACAAATACATCTCTAACATAGACTTTGGTAAAAGACCCTTTGATTACTGCTACAGAACCCAAAGCAACACCTCTTGATGCAATGTCAAGAGATAGGAAGTTCTGTCAATATTTGTCTGATGCTTTGCTATGAGCCTTGTGCTTACAAAAAAGCTTTTTATATTGAAACACTTAAACAAAAAACATCTATGAGCTGTGAAAGCCTCTTTATTTTACAGACAGCTAAAAAACAAGTTAAAGATTTTTTATATATACATTAGTACCTAGGTGATCATGAAGTTTACTCAAGGAGGGAGAAGTAGAAGTGTCACCTTTCCCACAGAAAATAACTGAAATAGGGAGTGGACATGAAGGTGAAATACCTAGTCTTACATAAGTACCCAAGACTTAGTATACTTCTGTTTTATTATTATTAGCCTTTATTCAGAAGAGCTCTGACCAAGGGCTCCTTATGATTAAAGAGTATTAGATTACATTTTTTCAAAATAAGCATATTCCAATGTTTCCAACAGAATAATGCGGACAGTTGTAGCTCTGGCACCCATATCCTAAACAAATTACATTAGAAATTAGTCCTGCTGATTTTAGGTTGCTGGCCTACAGTGGGCAGGACATTCTAACCCCATATTATGTATTTTCAGGTAGGATTCTCCATGAAGGTGTATGTTTTTAAACATCAGTGTCCTGTCTATACTAGCACTGTTGCCTATCTAGCAAATTGTTTTTTCAATTATAGTTCAGTTGCTCAATGTGCTGAACATATGCAAAACTTAATGGCTGAAATCCTGTTTCGTGGTGTAGTAAGTAGAGTAGGCCCATTGAATCACTGAGGATTTGGTGTGTCAGCTCGTCTATATGTTCCATTGATTCAAATGAGTCTCCTTTAGTGCAGCTGAGGGGTGACTACCTTGGCTGTTTATCCCTCAGTTTGCAATGGATTGGGCACTGATAAATTCTAAGTTTTAACTTTTTAAAATAATGTCTCAGGTTATGGGGGTTTCCCCTGGTTTTCTTACCTGCAAGAGGTCTTGCTGTTTTCTTTGCTTTGGACAGTTATGTAACAGATGCTTGAGCTTTTCAAACCTTTTCTTCTTCTGCACCAAGAAAAAGGGAACATTACCAAGTGCCTTTACTATTGACTACAACTTCTCTTAGATACACCTTACACAATATAAACAAGTACACCCCAGTCACTGTGACTCCTTCAGTTATGAATTCTTCTTTGATTGACTATTTTATAGTAAGTTTTGTCAAAAATATGTTCTGTATAAAAAATAACCCACCCAGCCCAAAATTAATTTGTACACCGTGTGATCCTATATGTTTTTTTTTCTTGGAAAGAAGTCTAATTTCATTTAATATCAACTATTCTTAGGTATTGCTTTTGAGCCTTTTGGCTAAGTTCAAATATAAGTAAACATGAGCAGGACTTAAGCCTTAGGCTGCAGTCCAATGCAGTTTTATTTGGGAGTAAATCCAATTCAGCTGAATGGCAGTTTCTTCCACGAAAATATTCATAAGATTGAAACTTCCAGAGAGTTAGTTTGTTCTGGGAGTGGGGTGGCATCCTGGTGCCTCTTCTAATGGTGCAAGTTTCCATGGGAACAGGACTGTGTACCTAAACACAAAAAGCTAATGAAAACAGAGGTGTTCAACCCCCCCCCCCCCAATAAGTGTTAGTGAACTCAACGAATTGCTGTTATGGTGAAGAGTCACTATACTTATTCTACAAGTTTTTATTTTCTCCAGCTGCACTTTTCACATTTGTTGCCACGTGATCCCCACCACTTATTCTTCCTCCTTTCTTGACGTGCCTCTTTTATACTTTTTAAACATTTCATCTGAGTTATTCTACAGTGAAAATATTCTCAAAGCAAACAATATGTGCATTCTAAAAAAAACCCAACACAGCAGTTTTATTCTCAGACACTGAAAGCCATGTGTAAAAATGGCAGAAACATTTCTGTGCCCATCAGTAAATACAAGATGATGTGTGCAATTGCCAAAGGGCAAATACAAACAGATTCTATATTTACATCACTTTGACACCATATTCTGAAACTAAGGATCACAAGCATGTTTTAAAGAGGGCAGAATTCTGTTCATGGTTTATGAGTGCATAGGTGAAATAATGTTAAGCCAGGGCAACAAATTGCCACTAACTAATGAGCTACTATTTGCATTCCTGGCTGCACAGCTGGTAGCAGATAGACACACAGGCAGAAATATGACTGACACCTCAGTAATTAGCTGTTATTTGCCACTGCAATTTGGGGTAGTGCTACACTGCATTATAATTAGTGCTTTGTGTTGGATTTGCCATATTTAAAATTGATGTTGTTCCCGCCAACTACGTACATGGCAAAGCAATTGTGTGGAAGGCCACAGTTTTTCTAGGGTCACTTGTTTCTTTTTTAATAGTTGGCAGGGGTTTGTTTATTTTGCACCTATTCACCTGGCATCTGAAGGGGGAGCAGGGGGCACATCCTACATTGATGCATGACTGTTGACAATGGCATATTTAGTGGGATAATCCCCCTCAAATGAGCCTTCTTGTCTTGCCTCCAAACTTTTTTCCATTTTAAAAAAATACCCCCTGAGTGCTGTTTCAGAACACTGCTGCCCCGCTAACCCATTTTCCCAGCTGAAGTTGACAAAGGGTTCTCCTTGATTTCTCCTCCCCACACCTTTGTTGCTGCAGAAGCCTAGTTGAAATCTCCCTTGGGAACTAGAGGAACCTGGCAAAGCGACTCTGTTTCCCTAGGCTGATAAGCTATTTGGATGGATTCAATGCGATTTTACTTCAAAAAATAAATGAAAATTATGAATAGAAAAGAGACTGCCCAAGATATACATAACCACCTATATATGTAGTGTTTGTTAAGGCAAGGTTTTACATTTAGCATTGCTGCTCAACATAAACGGAGAGCAGCAGAGTGCAGGGCCAGAGCCAAGAAACCTTCCCGCCAGACCTCCCAAAACAGCAGCAGGCGCTCCCTCCCTCCTCACTGCTTTGCTGGTTTAGGATTCATGTCCTCATGAACCCTGAGCCATGATCTCCATAGCTTTGGGGCTAGGATAGCAATGACTGTAGAACGTATGTCTGAGCATGGGTATGTGACCTAGAAAGACAAACAGGAAGCCCAGCAGCAGTCTCCTCAGACTTTCTTCCTCGGCCAGCTTCCTCCGTTGCCCCTGACAGGCTGTGGACGAGACTGAGTGCGCTAGAAGCTCGTGTGCAGCAGAAAGAGGAAGGCCAAAGAGAGGTCTTTCTTTCTACTGCCGTTGTCTGCTTCATTCCACAGGCATCAGCTGGGGAATAAGAGGGAACAACCCCTCATTCCCACTGCATGCGGGGAATTGTGCTAGTGCACTATAGAGAGGGTAGTCTTGCTACCCAGGAAACTCTATAGGGGGATCCTACAGAGCTCAATGATATGCACACGTGATCCCAGTACTCCTTGCAAGTATTCAGAAAGACAGGAGAACATTATTATTACCCTATTAAAGTTGGGTGGCCAAGGCTACCTGGCAGGCATCTCAGCTTTTAGAAATTCATGACTCATGCAATACCAGACATACTCACAAACTGTCTTTTGGAATAATAACTACGGTTGAACAAAAGGTCACTTCTGAAATGTAGCTGCCTCTGCAGGTGAAATGTTGCCCACTGCACTGCTGGACTGCTTTCAATATATCTACCGGGGAAAAAAAGAATGCCATGTTGAATTATTCTGACACTGAGTGCTTACACAGTATTATTATTATTTTTTGCCCTTAGTCCAAAAAGCTTACAATCCCATGCAGTGTCCTTTAAAGATACTGTAACAGCATATACTTCCATATGGCAATGCTTACAAATTTAAGGTGCAACCGTTTTTTGGCAATATAATGTTGTTCAAAACATGTATTTCCATCAAGAGGCAATAAATAAATAAATAATCAAGTGACAAAAATAAATAAGTAATGTAGACAGATCCTAAGCTATGTTATTAGGTTAAGGACGTCATCCTATATGCACCTCATAGTGATTTCCACTGAACATAGAGGGCCGCCTTTTAGATGAAGATCCATACTATGAGGCTGCACATTTCTAACACAAGGGGATAGGGGCAGGTTCACATCTGTCTGGAAGCTGCCCCCCCCATCTAATTTTATGCAAGGGATGCACACAGACACACATACTTGTTGCCTATGTAACTCCATAATAGGAAAACAGACTTAAAGGCATTATCTGCCTTTTAAGAACACATTTCATATGATTAGGGTTGAGATGGCTCATTGAAATTCAGGACTGTGTCCTGCAAGAAATCAAAGTGGGCAAGTAAATGCCTTAAAGACTGATGCCTGAGAAATCATTTTTCAAACACAGCATTCTACTGTATTTATTGATACGTTAAATGCGCTAAAAGACTAAGGACCATTTATAGAATGATAATAATTGCACTCTGTCAAGTTGACTCTGACTTATGGCAACCCTTTCCAGGATTTTCTAGGCAGAGTACGCAAAAGTAGTTTACCATTCCCTTCTTCTGCTTGTGCTCTGGGATTGTGCAGCTGGCCCAAAACTATGTAAGCTGCCTCTTCTCCCAGGAGGGACAGCGGGGAAACAAGCTTCCAACCTCTGGCCTCACAACCGTATCATTAACTCACAGAGCTACCCTTCCTTTAACCATGGCTCAAGATATGCAGTGTTCTGAATAGCAGCTACCATGTTTGTCAAAAAGGAAATGTCCTACTTGTGGAGCATGGGCAGAGGGCAATTCTCCCTCTTATTGAGTAAAGTCTCCCATACACCAGGCAAGGTGAGGCAGGCCTTCCAAATTCATTCTCTGAAGCTGACAACGACAATACATTTATTAATAGATGTTAAATCGGGGATATGAACAGAAGGGAGACAGATGGCTGTCTGCTCTACAGAGGCAGTCACGTTACCTTTTCCCACTCAGCAGTAGTCCACAGAGATGTGCAACAGTTGTGGCTGCTTTGAGGAACCGGGACCTTCTGGACAGCCCTCCTCCTGCTGCCTGCCAGGGTAAAGAGGCATGTGAGGGCAGAAAACACGGGAGAATGACAGAGGGAGGCGGGAAGGAGAAAGACAAGGGGCTTACCTTCACTTCCTCTGAGGCATCCATGGCTCAGTTTCCAGTTACTACTTCTTCTTCTTTCTTCTGAGCAAGTCCATTCTTATAGCAACAGAGAATAGAAGACAGTTCAAGAGAGTTGCCTCCCTACCTCCAGCCCTATCACCAAGCAAGGGAGAAAACCACATGCTGCTTTACACCAAGCCTTGGACAAACAGAGAACCGACACACCACAGTGAAACTGAATTATAGTGTTGCTAGTTCTGTCCCCACCCCACACCTCTTGCCAAAGATCTGTATCATAACTGCTTAGCCCCATCAGCCTAGGTAGTTCTTAGCGCAGGAGACAGAAAACTGGCCAAGGTTGGAAATAGTGCTTAGAATTAAACACGTGCTGTTTATTAAGGTTTTAAAATGAGGCATGATCGCACTCAAATCATCTCAGCCGTAAGGGGGGAAATGCTAAGGAAAACTAAGGCTGCAGTCAGATCTGTGCACACCTATTTGGGTTAGTTCTACTGAACACAATGGGATGAAAATTCCCAGCAGATGTTATGCATGTACTCTTCATTGTGAAGAGTTGTGTCAGCTCCATGTCTAAACTAATGTGTTACTTTGTTGCTGTTTTGCACCACAAACCTTACATTCTGTACTGCAATTAGGATGGCCACTGCTCCATCACCAAAAAAGAGGTGGGCATGAACATAAAAGAGGACATGGGGGGACAAGGGACACTGAAAGGCAGACAAGCCTCACAAAAAGGAAGGACATTTGCATATAGTTGTTTAAATATATCATCACAATTTGACATTATTGTTGTAATTTAAGTGGAAATACACTACAGCTCACTCTATTGCACAAGACCGTGACTAAGTAACCACCTTGGGACATACTACTGAGAGAAAGAAGAATATAAATCAAATACATAAATGCAGCATCATGCTTAATAACTCTCTGAAATGCCCTCTGCCTTGTATTTTCTGCAGTGTACTGAAAGTAAATATATGTAGAAAGAAAATAAAGAGGAGTCATTATAGTTTTGTTGACATCTCTAGCTAGGCAACAATCAATTATTTCAGAAGAATGGTCTGAACAGTGCTTCCAGAATGGCCACTCCTAGGACTGACCTCACATCTGAAATCTATACAGAATGGACACTATTATCCTTCTTGCCATGCATGTATTCATATCAGCCTGTATATTTACTTCTTTTCTTACGCGTGCCCCCCAAACCCATTTGATTTTTTAAAAATGAGAGAGAATACATTTACAAACAAAAGCCTCTACTACACATAAAGATATACAGTGGTGCCTCACTTAACGGGCACCCCGTTTAACAACGAATCCGCATAGTGATGGCTTTTTTGCAATGGCTTTTTTGCGATCGCTTTTGCGATCACATTGCGATGTTGCCTATGGGGAAAAATTGCCCCATTTTCCGCCAGCTGAGTGGCGGGAGCTTCCGAAGCCACTGCCGCTCAGCTGGGCGAAAATGCCGGCTAGGGCTTTGCGAGGACCGCGGGGGAGGGCTCCCCCATGCTCCTCCCAAACGCCCCATTTTCGCACAGCTGATTGGCGGTTCCAAAATGGCTGCCTGCTGTGTTGCCTCGCTTTAGAGGCACCAAAAATGGCCACCCCTATGGAGGATCTTCGCATAACGGTGAGGTTTTCCCCCATAGGAACGCATTAAACAGGGTTTAATGCGTTTCTGTGGGGTTTTTTGCCCCAGATAGTGACGAATCCGGATAGCAACGATTTATCCGGAACGGATTATCGTCGCTATGCGGGGCATCACTATACAGTGGGGTCTTGACTTGAGAACTTAATCCGTATTGGAAGGCGGTTCTCAAGTCAAAAAGTTCTCAGGTCAAATCTGCATTTCCCATAGGAATGCATTGAAAACCACTTGATCCGTATCTGCTCTTTTCCGTCCATAGAAACTAATGGGAAGCTGCTATTCTGCCTTCGACCGCTAGAGGGGGATATTTTGTTTCTTTTTTTCTTAGGTCAAGAAAGGTTCAGGGAAGGCAGGGAAAATACAGTCCAGGCAGTACAGTACCAGGCAGTCTGAAGACTGTCTCCCAATCCACTCCCTAAACGCTGGGAGGAGTGAGGAAGCAGACAGGCACCCTTTTCACTGGCCAACAGTTAACTGAAAGTTCAAATTTTGCACTTTCCCTGCCTCCCACATGGGTTTTATCCAGTTCTTAACTCAAATCTAAGTATGTAAGTCAAGTCAATATTTTCCTATGAGAGTGGTTCTTAAGTCAAAATGTTCTTAACTCAAGCCGTTCTTAAGTCAAGACCCCACTGTAACTTCATAACATCCATTACTAGTCTAGTCTCAGCTTCTGACCCAGATGATTTTTTGAAGTTTTTTTCCTCCTCACCCCCAGCTTTCCAAAGTTCAGCCTGTTGAAGAGTTCTGCAAGACTCAAAAGGTGTAGCCTGTTTTTGAGATTTCATTGGTATAATAAAAATGTTATCTGACAGATAGTTTGCCTCAGTGTATGTACCATCAGGCACAGAATCAGGAGACCTGGGTTCAAATCCCTGATTGGCCAGGGGAAGTCACTGTGAGATAGCATAGCTACTTACATGTCACCATGAGGACAGATGCTCATATGTTCATGTGGAGGATCTTCCTCCTTAAAGGAGGATATACGGCCACCCTAATTGCAGGACCAAATGTAACATAATACTGTATTCGGGCTCACAGTTCACATAACTCTCCTAACCTTTGTCAAATGCCCTCTAAACTAATGCTGAAGGGTCATACTGCTTATATGCTGTTACATGTCATAATTCCCTAGCATTTGGTCCCTAAACAAAACAAAACAAAACAAACAAACAAAAAACATTTGTAGGGGACTTGTTGAATGTAAAAAATAATGCTGCATTGTCTTGCAGTTGATCTATTGCAATATTCGGTTTAAAATACTTACAACATATTGTTGTGACACAAAGTTAGAACAAAACTTTGCCGTAGACTTGGAGGAGAAATGAGACTGGGGGCTTCTAATTAACACATCTGCAATAACTCCACAGTTTTTGCACTTGGTGTTTATTATAAACCCTTATAGACATCTTTGCTTTCTCTCAGTATGGTATTATATTTTTCCCCTTTACTTAATATGTTAATTGAATGGTTTTAATGAGTTGTGTGGCATTTCATTTACTGTACTATTCTGTCATTGACTCTCACTAGGCACATTGCAACTACCTGGTTAACTACTCTGGTTTTCCCAGTTTGTGTTGGGACCAATAGGTGTCTTTACCAATTAAGGTAACTCAACTTTAAAATGAGTCGCATAAGGTTTGACTCTGAATCACTTCTGAAGCAGCTATTCAAAATGAAAATAGCTGTCAGACTTTTATTTGGTTTAGTTACCTGTGTTTAATTGGCTCCTGAGTTTATAAGAGCCTAATGCCCTAACCTATTGTTGTTGTTATGTTATAGTTATCTAGGGGCTTATAGTAACAGACCCTTAGGCTCCAGGTTTAATGTTAGTCCCAACAATTCTGCTTATCAGTAAGATGGCAATTTGCCAGATTTCAGGTTAGCAGCGCCCCGAAATCACAAAGGAGTGTAAAAGTAATGCGAATTCACGTTGGAGCAACATTCCTTAGAAGGCAAGAATCCTGTAACTGGCAAGTAGAATGCTGTTCCTTTGCAGCTATCTTCAGGATGCACTTCATTGATTGTAAGATAAAAAGTAAAAGTTAAGTTTAAATGGAATGTGTGTTCTAGCTAATATAGACTTCATATTGCACTGTGAAGGCTGAGAAGTTTTGCACGTTACTTGTGAAGATAGCTTAAGTGGCCATGTTTTGCTGGCACCGAGGTCAGGGATTAGAACAGAAAAGATATTTCTGTTAAGGAGCAAGGAAATGAATTAATTAATCATTCAAAATCAATATTGCATGCAGATGAATTTTCCACGCAAAATTATGGCTTTAAGTTTCAGGTGGCCAGCTTAAAGGAGGATGTACACTTTTTAACTTCCTTTTTTTTCTTTCCTGATATGACTCTTCCTTCTTAAAAATGGGTAAAAATGTGCTGATCCTAATGAAAATTAAATTAGGTTTGAAAGGAAATTAAGTAAATGAAGCAACAAATGCCTCACAGAAAAATTAATGGTTTAGAAAAACCTTTTACTAGTTGCTAATTTTGAGTTTTGGGAGAGTATGATTACATATTCCTTATAAATAAAATTCTTTGCAACTTTGGTGTGATACTGGAATAAAAAGTGAGCAGGGAAAGTGTTACAAAAGAAGATCAGCTTTCCACAGTATTACGGTCTGAATGGTGGACATTTTTTTTCCTGGTGGCTTGAGACTGGAGTTCTGAATTTAGTGTTGAAGTTCTTTCTGAGCTGCCGGTTGGTTTTGGAGCCAGAACTGGCTGGCTCTCCTTCATTTCTGAAATGCTGCACGTAGACTTGTGGGAAAAGTTAAGTGTTCATGAGCAGCAGCGGCGTTGCAGATGAGGGCGGGTGAGGAGATATCGCTCTTGCTCCTGTCTCTTCTTTCGCCAGTGGTAATATTCTTAATGGAAGATCATCCCAATCAATACCTTCGGGCAGCTGTTAACTGACTGGGATAATGGAATCAAAATGAGTTAGTGCAAATTGCCGCTTTGGTATTAAAGATGCCTCTTCCCTATGGCAGTCAGGGGGCTGCTGAGACCCACAGGAAGGAACCGCTCATTGTATCAACCAACTATGTCAGAGCAGAAGAATCTCTTTGGCTGAGCTGGGTGCTGAATGGGGCGGCTGCTGTTCCTCTGGCCAGCAAGTTGGACAAGTGGGAGAAGGGAACTGTGGCCTGATTGTTGAGCACTTAAACCCAATCCCTAACCCTTGACAAGACCCAAGAAGAAAGAGCAAGAAGAGCAGTAGAAACAAAACAGCTGCTGCTATTCTCAAAGCCAAGGCAATGTCATCGCTCGTAAAGGAGGACCTCAATAAGAAGCTATTCAAATCCCTTGGGCAAAGCTTATGTGAGTTTATTGAAGTCGAGTGCTCAGGCCAGGATCGCTTCTACCTCTGTGTTTCAGGTAAATGTCTAGCCACCAGGTATCCATTATGGTGTAGTGCAGTGCCTAAGGGTGAGAGTTGGGTTTCAGCCGTTCTTGCTTCAAAATTGACCCGAAACATAATCTAGCAATATGATCTTGGCCTGTTTTTTCAGCCTCGGTTCCTTTATCTGCAGAAGAGGCATAATACTACTGATTCACCTACATCAAGAGGTGTTATTTCAGTGATTTGTTACTATGTATGTCGAGTGTTTTAAATATTAGATGTTATTTATTGTCTTTGCTATTATTTATTACCTGTGACTTATATGCCATTTCCAACAGTTTGTCACTTATTTCTAAATTAAGGCAGCACCTTAAAAAAAAAAAAAACCTCATTTCTTCAATCTAGATGTGACTTAAAATTCTTCAATGTAACAGACTAAGTCCCTCTTGGAAGTTTGAATGCAAAGAAACAAGTAATCAGTTTTTACAGCGCAACCCTATGTATAGTCCCTCAGACTAAATCACACAGAAGCCAGTGTGGTTTACTCCAAAGTAAGTGTGTATGGGATTGCAGTTCTGCTCAGTAAATGCTTATTATCCATTACTGTGTGAGCTGTAGGAAAATAGTTCAAATATTGCATCAGAGTAACTGATGTCTTGCTTCACAAATTCTGGCTGCAGCATTCAGCGTGGTGAAAAGGTCTCATGAAATCATTTTGAGATCAAGGTGCCCTGAATCATTTTGCCTGTATTGTTGGGTGCTTTCAAGCTCAAATTTATAAAATGTTCATGATTGTCTTGTACCTTCCAGTAATTAGGAACTATATTCACTTGTTCGGAACTAGATGGTTGATTTTTTTCTGAAGAAGAACACCAGAAAGATATGTATCTATGTAACTGTAGACTTGGATATATTCTGTTGGTTACTGTGTTTAACACAGAGAGATAGCTGGTTTTTGGATTTTGTTGTTATTTTGAAGGCTTTTACATTCTGGTTTACTGTTGCAGATGGTGATTTTGTTTTCGACATAAGTAAGACTACTGATTTTTAAGATAATTACTAGACTGCTTTGAGCCCTAATGTTTTCTGACTCCGCAACTGATACCAAACACTGTGTATCTTTATAGGTCAGTGATTTATCACCATAAGTTATTACTAATTGGACCATTTTGATAATCCAACAAATGGTGTAATCAGAAATTATTTGTATATGTGAAAAATCTCTTAAAATATCCCAGGAGACAATGATTCTCTCTCTCTCCTTTCTAGCTATAATATAAGCATCTGTGGCATGAAGCATTTAGATTTGTCACTGAGCTACATCTTGACAATTTGTTTTGAAAGCATTTCAATGTTTTGACCTGTTAGAAAAAATGAGGCAGGGGCTTCTCAAGGACATGTTAGAATAGAAATCAGACTAGGTGGTGAGTGCAAGAATAGTTAATTATCTGTAGCTAATAACTTGATATGAAACTCAGAGCAGTCCTGAAGAATTCCATTCCCTGAAAACTCTGCTCGTGTTCATATCAGGCCCATTCAAACAGTTCCTGTGTATCAAGGATTTTGAAATCTTTGATGCAAGACCAAAGTAACTTCCTGAAACTTGACATCCCTCAGAGTCTGCCTACGTGCTCTGCATTGGCATGCCATGGCAGTCTGCTGTGCCACCAGGCAAAAATGAAAGAAACTCAAACAAAAATTGGGAAAGTTTTTAGGGAGTTTCAGAACCTATTGCTGCCCCTGAAATGACTTTGCTTTGCCCAGGACTTTATTATCTTCACACTTCTGTTGACTTAAAAGGGAACTGAATTCAGTTTGAGAGTGGTGTGAAAATGGAAACTATGCAGTTTTCTCCCATTTCAAACATTATCGAAAGCAATTACCAGTCTCCAAATAACACTCCCAACACGTTTCACGCACTTGAAATGATACTGTATTCTCAAACAGCAGTCTTCAATGCAGCATATCGGAGCACTGTTGCAAATTATAAATTTCCAAAAGTAGCTCATGATACGTTAAAGGGCTTTGCTGTTCATAGAGAGGTAAAAGAGAATTAAATGTTTCCCCTGCACATACCTGACATTTCGTAAGTACCTAAAGTAGTTATTTGGTCCTGGTCAAAGTAATTTGGATTGTGGTCTAAAATAACTGTTCTGAGCATGCTTATCTGGAAACAAATTCCATTGGGATAAATGGTGTAGCTCCAAGTAAGTGAAAACATTTATTGATACTTCATAATTTACAAAGAAATATACACAAAAGACTCCCATCAACTGTTTAAATTAAATTTTTCCAAACAAATCCATAGAACAGGTGGGATCATGAACGCATCTGCTGATCCACGATTGTTACAAAGAGGGAGTCAAACCTATATGCATTCAGATTTTTCCATTCAGTATAGAACTTCCAAATGTATAGAGGGAGGGATTTGGAATTTCCTTAAGGTCTGTATGTGTCATCTTGGTGGACTATTGGATGGATGTTCAGAGATGAGGAGTGGAAACCATCAGGCTCCCAGCTGTCCTTCTTGCATTTACTTGGTCATCTGAAATTTGCCTTGTGTTTGCCCAAAATATATTTCCAAATTGTTATATAACTTTGATCAATGCATATTTCATAATGCTGGCAATGTTAAAGCAACTTTTCTCAATGCCCATGCAGTTTGTGTACTATGAAAAGTTCCTTAGAATAGACAAAGGTAACAAATCCATCTTAATGTTAGGAGTGAGAAGTAAAATACTGAGCAGTATCCTATTAGTAACCACAAAGCTTAACAGCTGTGTGGGTGGAGCACTTTTTAATTGCTCCAGCAATTTCCAGCTGTAGTTAAACGAGCCTGAGAATGCCCCACTGAACATTCCCTTGTGCAAATGGTGAAAAAGGCAACTGGACACACATGGAAAAAGCAAACAGGAATGACCACTGTTGACCATCATTCTTTCATATTCATGCTTTTAAAATTTACTTCTGATGTATATGCCAGACTGAAGACGTTTGAAAAATTTGTTTATTTGTAAAATAAACAAAAAGTGTTTGGGACAAAATAATACAGAAAATAAAATGCCAATTAGCATTTTTGGCCCAGCCAAATTAGACCAAAAAGAAAGCATGCATTATAGGGCAGTCCATAATGCAGAGAAGCAGAAGTGATGCATTCCTATTACAGTGGACCCCCGACTTACAGATGGCTCGACTTACAGACTTTTCGAGTTACAGACTTCTCTGGCTGCAAAATTTAGTTTCGAATTGCAGCCAGAGAATCAATCTACAGACCAGAAAAAAACCAAAATGGAACAAAAATGGAACAAAAACGGCTGGTTGCGGATTAATCAGTTTTCAATGCATTGTAGGTCAACGGAGACTCGACCTACAGACTTTTCGACCTGCAGCCACCGTTCCAATATGGATTAATTCCGTAAGTAGGGGGTCCACTGTATCCCATTGCTTTGGGAGAGGGGGCAGGGCAGATTGAAATAGTCATTGTGATTTTTTTTTTAAACCGTTTACTTGAATCCTGAACCATAGTCCTAATTCTAATCCTCAATATACTTGAATTCTGGCAGATGTCAAGAGATATCCCTACAAATTTCTCAATTATTGTTATGGGACACAGATGAAATAATAATCACACATATATGAGAACGGGTTCAACAGTATCTATTAGCTACAGCTTATACAGCATTGGTGTTGCACAGATCAAGAATAATGAGCATCATTGTGCTTGCTGGCCACTTCTCTACCCCAAACTATACTGGCATAACTTTGTGAATTGCAGGAGTCTTTATCCCATTGCATCACAGTCCCTTCTAGCAACCTGAGTGTGTGGCAGGCTGGCTAGTCCCTGAACTGAGGTGATGCCTTTATGTCCCACTGCAAGATCTCTTATGGGGAGCCTCCTTTTAGGAAGCTCTCCAACTATGCTAGCTAACTCGCAAAATGGAATGGGCACAATGCTTCCTGTGGTTGTAATGAAAAAAGGGGACAAAGATAACGCACATGTAAAACAATTTAAGCAACTTTATTACTATGAAGGCAAAAGATCCATCATTAAGGACTGTAGTAGCTAAATGACATCACCAACAGGAAAATGTTTTCAGTAATTAAAGACTTCCTCCTTCATTCTTCAACTACTACTGTATGTCTTCCATGTACAGTGGTGCCTCGCATAACGATGTTAATTGGTTCCAGAAAAAAAAACGTTATGTGAAAACATCGTTATGGGAAGCACCATTTCCCATAGAAATGCATTGAAAACCGGTTAATCCGTTCCAACTGGAACGGATTATCCGGTTTTTTCCCTCCCCCCGCGGCTTGGATCTGACCCATGGTGGCTACCTCAGCCATGGCTGGACTCCCTAGAGCCCGGCCATGGCTGGGGTAGCCGCTGCGGTTACCCTTTAAGCGGCGGGGACAGGCTGGGGGGTGGATCGGGGAGCTTGAAGCCTCTCCGTGCCGCCTACCCAGGTCGTTCCCGGACTTCTGGAAGTCCGGGAACGACCTGGGTAAGCAGCGCTGGGAGGCTTCAAGCTTCCCGATCCACCCTCCAGCCTGTCCCCGCCGCTTAAAGCCTCCTTGCGCCGCCTACCCAGCCCGTTCTCGGACACCTAGGTGTCCGAGAACGGGCTGGGTAGGCGGCGGGGAAGGCTACCGGCATCGGGGACAGGCTGGGGGGTGCACCGGGGAGCTTGAAGCCTCTCCGCGCCGCCTACCCCCGCCGTTCCCGGACTTCTGGAAGTCCGGGAACGGCGGGGGGTAAGCAGCGCGGGAAGGCTTCAAGCTTCCCGATCCACCCTCCAGCCTGTCCCCGCCGCTTAAAGCCTCCTTGCGCCGCCTACCCAGCCCGTTCTCGGACACCTAGGTGTCCGAGGACGGGCTGGGTAGGCGGCGGGGAAGGCTACCGGCATCGGGGACAGGCTGGGGGGTGCACCGGGGAGCTTGAAGCCTCTCCGCGCCGCCTACCCCCGCCGTTCCCGGACTTCTGGAAGTCCGGGAACGGCGGGGGTAAGCAGCGCGGGAAGGCTTCAAGCTTCCCGATCCACCCTCCAGCCTGTCCCCGTCGCTTAAAGCCTCCTTGTGCCGCCTACCCAGCCCGTTCTCGGACACCTAGGTGTCCGAGGACGGGCTGGGTAGGCGGCGGGGAAGGCTACCGGCATCGGGGACAGGCTGGGGGGTGCACCGGGGAGCTTGAAGCCTCTCCGCGCCGCCTACCCAGGTCGTTCCCGGACTTCCAGAAGTCCGGGAACGGCGGGGGTAGGCGGCGCGGAGAGGCTTCAAGCTCCCCGGTGCACCCCCCAGCCTGTCCCCGATGCCGGTAGCCTTCCCCGCCGCCTACCCAGCCCGTTCTCGGACACCTAGGTGTCCGAGAACGGGCTGGGTAGGCGGCACAAGGAGGCTTTAAGCGACGGGGACAGGCTGGAGGGTGGATCGGGAAGCTTGAAGCCTTCCCGCGCTGCTTACCCCCGCCGTTCCCGGACTTCCAGAAGTCCGGGAACGGCGGGGGTAGGCGGCGCGGAGAGGCTTCAAGCTCCCCGGTGCACCCCCCAGCCTGTCCCCGATGCCGGTAGCCTTCCCCGCCGCCTACCCAGCCCGTTCTCGGACACCTAGGTGTCCGAGAACGGGCTGGATAGGCGGCGCAAGGAGGCTTTAAGCGGCGGGGACAGGCTGGAGGGTGGATCGGGAAGCTTGAAGCCTTCCCGCGCTGCTTACCCCCGCCGTTCCCGGACTTCCAGAAGTCCGGGAACGGCGGGGGTAGGCGGCGCGGAGAGGCTTCAAGCTCCCCGGTGCACCCCCCAGCCTGTCCCCGATGCCGGTAGCCTTCCCCGCCGCCTACCCAGCCCGTTCTCGGACACCTAGGTGTCCGAGAACGGGCTGGGTAGGCGGCACAAGGAGGCTTTAAGCGACGGGGACAGGCTGGAGGGTGGATCGGGAAGCTTGAAGCCTTCCCGCGCTGCTTACCCCCGCCGTTCCCGGACTTCCAGAAGTCCGGGAACGGCGGGGGTAGGCGGCGCGGAGAGGCTTCAAGCTCCCCGGTGCACCCCCCAGCCTGTCCCCGATGCCGGTAGCCTTCCCCGCCGCCTACCCAGCCCGTTCTCGGACACCTAGGTGTCCGAGAACGGGCTGGGTAGGCGGCGCAAGGAGGCTTTAAGCGGCGGGGACAGGCTGGAGGGTGGATCGGGAAGCTTGAAGCCTTCCCGCGCTGCTTACCCCCGCCGTTCCCGGACTTCCAGAAGTCCGGGAACGGCGGGGGTAGGCGGCGCGGAGAGGCTTCAAGCTCCCCGGTGCACCCCCCAGCCTGTCCCCGATGCCGGTAGCCTTCCCCGCCGCCTACCCAGCCCGTTCTCGGACACCTAGGTGTCCGAGAACGGGCTGGGTAGGCGGCGCAAGGAGGCTTTAAGCGGCGGGGACAGGCTGGAGGGTGGATCGGGAAGCTTGAAGCCTCTCCGCGCTGCTTACCCAGGCTGTTCCCGGACTTCCAGAAGTCCGGGAACAGCGGGGGTAGGCGGCGCGGAGAGGCTTCAAGCTCCCCGGTCCACCCCCCAGCCTGTCCCCGGAGCTCGGAAGGGAATTGTCGGCAGGGGACGGTGGCTTCGGGGTCCTTCCGAGGCCACAGCCCACTGCCGACATTTTCCCCCAGCTGAGCAGCGGGGCTTCAAAGCTCCCGCCGCTCAGCTGGGGGAAAATGGTGCCTATGGGGAAAAATCGCAAAGCGATTTTTCCCCATAGGCAAGATCGTTGTGCGATCGCAAAAGCGATGGCAACGAAGCCATCGTTATGCGATTTTTTCGTTATACGGGGCACTCGTTAAGCGAGGCACCACTGTAATGCAATGGATTACTCACAAGTCAGACAAGCTGTCCTGAAAGACAAAATTCTTTAATTACCCCAAATTTCCTCCAGACAATGATGGCATTCATCATAATTTATGCAGTAGGATTTTGGCCATTGCCTTAAAAAAACCCAAGAGTCACATTTGATTGTTTTAATTCAGGGTTATTGTATGCCAAATTAGGTAATTTATAATTATAGCAAAAGGCAGCCTACAAATATTATAATTACATTATCATACTTGTTATAGTTAATAATAATAGTTGTATCTGAAAGCCACAACTACTTTTGGAGTTTGTGGAACTTAATTCTTAGTAAATGTACATTGGAAGATGTTCACAATGTAAGGTAAAGGTAAAGGTTCCCCTTGACAATTTTTGTCCAGTCGTGTTCGACTCTAGGGGGCGGTGCTCATCCCCGTTTCCAAGCCATAGAGCCAGCGTTTGTCCCAAGACAATCTTCTGTGGTCACATGGCCAGTGCAACTTAGACACAGAACGCTGTTACCTTCCCACCAAAGTGGTCCCTATTTATCTACCTGCATTTGCATGCTTTTGAACTGCTACATTGGCGGGAGCTGGGACAAGCGACGGGAGTTCACTCCATCGCGTGGATTCGATCTTATGACTGCTTGGTCTTCTGACCCTGCAGCACAGACTTCTGCGGTTTAGCCCGCAGCGCCACCACATCCCCTGTTCACAGTGTAACCCTATGCATATTTGTTCAGATGTCCCATTAAGTTAAGTAGGGTTTCTCTCAAGTAAATGTGCACATGATGGTAGCCCAAGGCTGTGTTCACCAAGCCAACAAAAAATTAGATATTTCTCAGTTGTATTCAATTATTGTATTGTATCTAAAACGGGTCTTCAGCATAGTTACTAACAAAGAATAACCCCACTAAAGAGTTAGATTTATGTCTGAGCAAATATGGGTAAGTTTGTATTGGTTGCTTTAGAAAAGCAAAATGAGACTAAATTGATAAAATAATCAATGTGATTATTTTTAAAAAATGATCAACAGGTTTATGCTGTAAATCTCTATGTGTGTGAGAAACACCTGACCATTCTAGAATATATGAATACCCATTAATTAAGAACAATGCAGTTCTGAAAAAAATAACCTCAGCAATTACTGCCAGATTCTATAGGACAACCATATCCATCATGTATCCCATGAGATTTCTAGGAGCATATGGCCAGCAATTGCTTAAAATACACATACTGGACTAGCTGATTAAGACAAGACTTATATTCTTGTGAGCAGTTCATCTGAAGCTCATATACTGATTTTGGATTCACAACAAAAACAAAAACAACAAAATAATGTTTAACATTTATGTTATGCCTTTAACATTTATGTTAAACACTATATGAATTTCAGGTTTGGAGTACCGTACGTATGCCAAGCTTTGTTTCTTGCATTTCTTCCAAATCTTTCAGAAGACACTCTGCATTTGATATAAGGCACAAAAAGATATTTGACTCCTAGTTCTTCAATAGGCATACAACACTTCACAAAAGCTCCAGTCAGCACGCTGGACAGCTCCAACAAAGCAAGATGTATTATCCTATGCTTGAGATCGTTGTTGGTGTTAAACTTGTATCATTTTTTTAAAAAAAGAATATTGTGTTGATTCAAAGCAGTATAGCAGGCTAATCTCAGACACCATAGGCTATGAAATGTATAGCAGACAAGCTACAAAAGGACAATAACATTCTTTCTGAAAATGAGAACATGTAATCAATGTATAAAAGCCAGAGGGACTGTACGTAACTATGAGAAAGCTCAGCTGAACTGAAATTGTTCATTAAATTTTAAACTTGCTCTGGAATTAATAGTCAAAAATTAAGTTCTCTTCCAAATTCTTCTCTTGTGTTTCTTAAACACTGTACACTCCCTGAAAAAAAAACTTTGTATGATTCGACAAATAACAGAAGAGACAAATGAACAAGAACATTTTTTCATATTATTGACTATGATTTCAAGGGCTATATTAACAGGTCAAGATGTATAATATGACATAGTGGACAATTGCTAACTTTAAAAACTAAGCCTTTCCATTTGCAATCAATGCGAGGCCTTTGATTGTGGTCTCTGATGTAGTGGATTGATGTTGGGGAAAGGGAAGCCACAGAATTCCTGTACAGAAGCATTAACATATGCAGAATGATGCATCTCTAGAATTAACTGATTGGCTCTGGACTATGTTGTACTTAGTCCCCCTTGAAATCCAATGGAATGCATGTCTAATTTATTAATTTCAAAGAAGTTGAGCGAAAGTAGCTTAGAATGTAATTCTATACATATCTATTAACTAGCAAGTTTATCTGAGCTCAAATTCACTCAATACCAGGTAAATGATAACAGAAACTGCAACCTCAGTCTAGATCCAATTCATTATCATTACTTCTACAACTTTTTAGATTCACCAACCATTCTGAAATGTCAGAAAACCTTGTTTAAAACACCTTGGGTTTCACCTGCAATTCAGGTGTTAGAACTTGGGAAATGTTAGTACTTGTTATGACCAGCAATGTTTTTACATCTCATTGCAGAGCCTTTTGCATCCAACCCTGCCATAGAACGAATTTCCATGTTTCTTCATAAAGTACTGTGCCACTCCCCCCCTCGGCTGACCCGAGGTCAATTTTGTCAGTTGGCACCAGCAGATGTTAACAGCATGGTAGCTGCCATTTTGTGGTCAGGAGTCTCCTTCCAGAAAACCACAGTGACTTTTGTGGGTGTCTTCCTGTGCCAGGACTCCCAGCCAATGAAGGCTGGTAGTGAGGGGTTGCTTTCACAGGTAGACAGGACGGAAGGGGTTTTCATTCATTACCGTTTCACATGTCAGATTTGTGTCCATCTATTGCTCCCATAAACACTAACCCTTTCCCCCTGTGTAAAATTGTGTGCAATGTTGCTGACAAAAGATGGTATATTATCAGATTGGAAGCAGGCTTCTGCAACCTTAATAATTACGTTATTAGGATCTTTAATAATATTTCCAGTATAGACATGGGAACAGTATTGGCATCTGGGTCTGGCAGAATGTCTGGCTCTTGTGTCAGTGTCTCTGTTTGGAAGATCTATTGTTGCTGGTGAATAATCCTGCCACATTGGGTGTTTGTCTGCATGCAAGTACATGCCTTCTATGTATGTAAAACCATTTCGAGATGTAGCATTGCCCAGGATGGGCTATAGATAACGGATGACACATTTGAGTTGTATTAACTGAGAACTGTGTTTTATTGTTATTCTTAATTTGTCTCATAGAAAATTTTCCATATCATTTCCATCGAGCCCTACTGGTATGCTTGATCACTTCCTTGAGTGGGTACTTTACTCTGATAAATGTCTGTGTTAGATCTCCAAGCTGAGAATCTCTATACTCTCAGTCTGGACAGATCCAGTTATATCATAGAGCTCGGCTGTAGATGATAGATTTAGTAGTGTATTCTGAGTGGAAACAGGATGATATCCATGTTAATACATCTCTGCAGATATTATAAGATGGTTTGTGGTTTTTATGTGCCATTAGATTGCTTCTGACTTATGGCAACTCTTGTAGGCTTTTCAAGATACAGTGGACCCTTGACTTACAGATGGCTTGACTTACAGACTTTTTGAATTACAGACTTCTCTGGCCGCAAAATTTAGATTTGACTTGCAGACTGAGATTTGACTTACAGACCAGAAAAAACCAAAATGGAACAAAAACGGCCTGTTACGGGATTAATCGGTTTTCAATGCACTGTAGGTCAATGGAGACTTGACTTACAGACTTTTTGACTTGAGAACCGCCTTCCAATACAGATTAAGTTCTCAAGTCAAGACCCCACTGTATGTGAGATGTTCAAAGAATGGCTTATCATTGTCACCACCACTCCAGTGCGTTTCTATAGCAAAGCAGGGATTTGAACCCAAGTCTCCTGAGTCATAATAATCCAACACTCTACCCTCTCTACCCTGTTGGCTTTCAGTATAAGATGATATAAGATAGAAAATGCCTGCTAAAAGCAAGATGACTTATCAGTTTTCAGACAGTGATGCACTCTTCGAGGAATGGAGGCTTCACTTTTATATGTATTTTCCCAATTGGCAATTTTCTTCTTATTTGGAATGGAAAGAACTTGAGAGTAAAAATATCTGAATGTAAGAAAAGCCAAATTTGACAATTGTCTATCTAAACCCACGACTTTGAGGACTCAACTCTGATAAGTTTTAATTTGAATCCTTAAAAGTCTGGGTTTGCATTTAGCATATTTATACTGAATTAGGGTTCCTGTCTCTTTCTGGAAAACTCCTCAACTTCAACACATATATAATAGATTTCTCTGTTGGATATGGCCATAGTAGATAGGTGACAAATTGTTTCAGTTCAGTTTTGCAAAATTTGCCAAAATCCACAAATCTTGCCTTTTGGAACGGAAAGAACATGAGGTTCAAAAAATCTGAAGGTAGTAAAAAGCAAAGCGGACATACTTCTGCATCCCTAGATCCTACTCATTAATTAGCATCACAACTTGTTTCAAACAATTAATGAGAATTTTTTTTCCTCATAAGGCCAAATTAAATACATGAAATACATGAGGCCAAAATAAAGCTTAATTCGGATAAGACAGGGATGCTTTATTCAAAAGGCAGACAAAAATGTGGTTTAATCCCCTTCAAGTGTTGCTAGTTGTATGCTTCCCTTGAAGTCTCAGGTTTACAGCTTGCTTACTTTTAATGATCCTCAAGGGCCTTTTCTCTGTCCTTTCAATATCTGAAGCATATTTGGTGAAAATATGGGAGAATTATCTGTCAAGGGCAGGGGTCTCAAACTCAATTTACCTGGGGACTGCTGAAGGCAGAGTCTGGGTGAGGCTGGGCCACATGAGATTTTCCGCCAAGCAGAGCAAGAGGCCAAGGAAGCTGCCCAGGAGTTTCTTTAGTCTGACTGGGGCTGTGAGGAGCCGGAGGAGGGGCGCGCGAGCCCTCATTGCCGGCCACGACCCCCTCCGGCTCCTTCTTCACTACCACCAGAAGCAGGAGCAGGATGAAGAAGCGGAGAAGGGAGGGAGTGCCAGCGACCACCTAGCCGGGGGGAGGGCACAACATAAAATTTTTTAAAGCCCTCACAAAATCGCCTTGCCAAAGGAGAAAAGCTCCCATCAGTACCCACGAAATTAAACAGAATGGGGCAGGTCCCCCCACAGGTGCACGCGGGCATGCATGCATGCACACAAACACACACACACACGGAGGTCCGGCAACCTTCCTCTGAGGGCCCCCCTCAAAAAAAGACACACTCAGCAGCAGCAGCTACCCCCCACCACAACAGAGGAGCAAACTTTTCGAGGCAAGCCCAGGCAGCCTCCAGAGCCGAGGCGGCTCAAGTAGGACGAAGAGGAGGAGTAGGAAGCACCACTGGGTGTTGAGGCGGCCGCTGGCCAGGCTGGTGCTGGGTGTGCTGAGAAAGAAAGAGAGCCAGAGAGCCACTTCCCTGGAAGAGGAGGCAGCAGCAGCAGCTGCTGTTGGAGGCACTCTTCGAGGACGGGCTGGGAGCGAGCTCTGCTCTCAGGCATTGCTCGGCAGTGGCTCAGGTGCTCGGGGAAAAGGGATGGCAGCGCACCTTGCTTGCCGGCTCTCCCCCAAGACGGCGCCTCATGCACCCTCCATCCAGACCTGCAGCCGGCAGACAGGCGAGCTGGCTGGCAGGCTGCAGTTCTGGATGGTGGGTGCAAGAGGTACTGTCTTGGGAGAGAGCTGGCGAGCGAGGCAAGGCTTTTTTTTTGACTCTTGACAGCAGAGGATGCGTGGGTGCTTTGGGGGGGCAGACAAGGCGAGGGCCACAAACTATCATCCAGAGGGCTGCAAATGGCCCCTGGGCCACATGTTTGAGACCCCTGGTCAAGGGGAAAGAAGGCAAGTGCCATCTCTAATTAAAGTGTACTCATTTAAATAGGCTTTGGGTATCTTAGTTACCCAAAATTTTCAATGTTATTGTTAACCATGAGTTATGATTTTAATAGAAAACTGGAATATACACTTAATAAATTGATATACACTATTGTGCATGTGTGCTACTACTTTGTCTTGCAGTGACAAAAGCTGAAGAAGTGCAAATATCTATGGTGAAACACTTTAGAACAGGCCTTGATGAAAACTATGAAATATCTGAAAAATGGTTTCTTGATGATTTGGAGATGATTGATGGGAAAGAGCCTGATTCTGTGAGTGCTACATTTTAGTATAAGGCATGCTTATCCCGCAATTTGTGCTATAATAGTTGATGAAAATGATGACTATAAGAAGTTATATCAAAATAACACCATGGGATTTCAGGTTCAATATTTTGCAGTATTTCCATGGCTTATATGCTCAAACATGCACATTGAGTGTTGAGGCATGTGGCATAAATGCCTATCAAATTGTCTGTGGTCTCTCTCATAAAGTTGACACCAGCTTATGCCAACCAAGTGTAACCTATTTGAAATTTGTCACACTAATTCTGAATTTCATGAACTGGCCCTCAATATACTGTCCTTGCCTACATGGTTTGACTGAAACCTCAGTCCCCACAAGAATGAATTGTCTAAGATCTGTAATAATAGCTTGTGCTATCTTGCCTTTAACTGTGGTCAGATGAGTCCCAAAGAATAATCAGTTTCAGCTGGCAAGACACACAGAATGTCCATGTGTTCGAAAACCTCAAACACAGTTGGCCACAGAAGTTCTGACAGCTATTGTCCTGTTAATCCATCCATGCTCTCCACCCGTCTTACAGCGAGGCATATTTCAAGAACAAACTGAAACTACTCAAATATTTCTCATTCAGCAAAAATGGTCCTGACTTTAGTGGAAAGTGGCATATGTTCTTTCCCTCTTGAATGGCTGGCGCCGTTTTTAAAAAATTCAAACAATTTAGTGTATCGGAAATATTTCCAAAGGCTATTTTGTCCTTATGAATAATTCATTAACCCACACAAAAGCTGCAGGAGGAGAGCCTAATAAAGGTTTTAATGGCTGTCAAACAAGGAATGATCAGGGTCCTGCCTATCCCCTTATTCATTCATGTCCTGTTTGTATCTTTTTAGGATAATCCATGGTTTGATATGCATTTCAAGAAAGTCTACAGTTGGGAAGCTTATAGCTGTGCATCTAAATATGCCTTTGCACGAACCATAAATAAATTGAATGAGAGGTACCTGCAGAAGGACTTGAAGATCGTGAACTTTGATTTTACTTACATCAACGACGAGGCACTCTGGTCATCCAGCAATGGAGACTGTGTAGTACTTATGAAGATCTGCTTCTATGCCTCCAACCTTTTGTGTTTGTCTCTGTGCCCTTTGCCAGGTTGACTGTTATCAATTTCACCAGATTTGAAGAGCATTTGTAATTAAAATTTTACAACAACAGTAGCTATTCAGTACAGTGCCAGGACTTCTATTTTTCAGAACAGTAACGTTTTGTAAAATTCCAATTCTCTTAGAAATATATTCTTGACTGTATGTATGAAATGCTAATTTCCTAACCACTCATTTCAGCACAATGAAGAACATATTCAGGGTGTCATACTATACTCAGCTACCTGTGTATAAGGCTCATTGAATTCTATGGTGTTTATTTCTAAGTGCATATAGATGAAAACTTATGTTGATATTATATCAGTGTAGCTACCATAAACTATTGTAATTTCCAATTGCCATTTATGGGCACAAAAGCTGGGCAGTTAAGAAAGCTGATGGAGAAAAATGGTTTGTTGGAAATGTGGTGCTGGAGGAGAATTTTGCAGATACCCTGGACTGCCAAAGACAGACAAATGGGTCAAGTCTGAATCAAATTCAGGAGACAAGAGACTTGAAATCGAGGTTGTCCTACTTCGGGCACAATCAGAGAAGGCAAGATTCTCTGGAAAAGACAATGATGCTCGGAAAGGTTGAAGGCAGCAGGAAAAGAGGAAGACCAAACATGAGGTGGATTGATTGCCTTAAAAAAGATGTATTTGAGGACAGAACATTTTGAAGATCGCTCTTTCATGAGGTCACCATAAGTTGAGGACAACTTGATGGCACATAGCAACAACAACACTTATCCTGACGCCTCCCAAAGTGTCTTAGGAATTGTAATTTGGTAGAAAGTAATATTCAGGAGTTAGTATCCCTCTCACACACACCACCCAAACCTTTCCTGCTGTGCATGCAATCACTTACAGTGGAATAAGGAAAGGAAAAGAGTTGGTACATAGTACCATAAGACAATTTTTTTAAAAAACATCTCTGACCTGAGAACGGGAGTACAACACACATGCACACTCCTAGCTGCAAGACTGTTCCCAATAAACTTACACAGTTTTTCCCCAGTAAAACCAAACCAAGTCCATCATCTCTCTCTCAACATAACAGGTAGATAAATCAACATTTGCTCTCTATGTTTGTACTGAGATTGGTTTCATTCCACTTTGGTTGTCAGCTAATTATCATTTAAAAGTCATACTAAGGTGATACTTTTATCAGCCTGAATAAAAAGGCACCAAGTGTGCAAAAACACACAAAAAGCAAACATTTTGAGAAAACACACTCGTCATCAGTCAGAAGTACAACCAACCCTTGACTTACAATCTGCCCTAGTTACAAACCTTTCGACTTACAAACCGCTCTGATAGAAAAATATTGACGACTTGCAAACAGTTTCGAGTTACGAACCAAAAAAATGCGCGGGAAGTGGGGAAAGCATGAAATTTGAATTTTCAGTTAACCATTGGCCAGTGAAGAGGGTGCCTGTCTGCTTCCTCACTCTTTCCAGCATTTTGAGAGTGGATTTGGAGACAGTCTTCAGACTGCCTGGTACTGCCTGGTACAGTGTTGTACGGACTGTATTTTTATTTTTTGGCTTTTTTTAAAAAAAATATTTTTGGATGTTTAAAAGGTGTTTCCTCCCTCCTTTGCTGCCCCCTTTTCCCCCAAAAGGTGCTTGTATTGGCTTGTCTTGATTGAAAAGGTGCTTTTCAAGGTGATCTGTTGTCTGAAAGGTGCTTGGTTTTTCCCAAAAGGTGCTTGTCTTGGCTGAAAAGGTGCTTTTCAAGGTGTTCTGTTGAAAAGGTGTCCGTTCCCTTCTTCCCTCCCTCTTTTCTTTCCTTTTTTTTAACCTAAGTCATCTTAGGATAAAAGGAAAAAAAATTCTGCCCCTAGTGGTAGGAACGGATTAACCGGCTTTGCATTAGTTCCTATGGGAACTATGCTTCGACTTACAAACAGTCCCTCGACCTAAGAACCAAAAACAGCCGGAATGGATCAACTGGTTTTCAATGCATTCCTATGGGAAAATGCTGATTCGACTTACGAACTTTTCGACTTACAAACTTCCTTCTGGAATGGATTAAGTTTGTAAGTCAAGGGTTGACTGTAAAAAGTAAGCAGGGTGGCAGAAAGGGAAGGGGGGAAAGGAGGAGGAAGCTGGTTCTTAAGTCAGTGTTTGGTGATGTTATAAGAAGTAGCCACAGGGTGGGCTTATAGATTCTTTGCTCTAAATGTTTTACCTGAGGCTGTCTGACCCTGTTGATCTAGCATGGCTACTCAGACAGAGAATTTGTTCCTCTCCTTTCATTGCAACACATCTCTTATTTTTAAAGAACAGGTGTTGTTTAAAGAAGCAGTTCAAAAATATTTCAAAACACGTTCACAAAAACATGTTTAAAATAATCTGTGTTGATTTTTTTCTTTTAGTAGAACTAAGACTGAAAACCTCCAGCTCGAGCCCTTTGCAAGAGAGCTTCACACTGATCAAAGTCCACTTTGAAAATCAGCTCCAACTCTTTCAAAAATGTTGGGGAAAAACCTGTTGAAAAGTGTGCCTTAAAAAAAGTAGCTGAGCACTAATTTCGAAACCTTTGTGTGAGGGTTCAGTATTACGGGCTTCTGTCACACCCAATAAAGGACGAGATGGATGTGTAAAATCAACAGCTTCAGTATTTATTGTAACACCAACTTTAACTGGACCATCTAGCCCAACGGGGTTTAAAGTCTCTTGTGGCTCAAACCGTGGCCGCAAGGGTGTCCATAAGTCATCCACAAACGGGTTACTATTTTCCGCAGTCCACGGTGCTGTTAGCTCCTTCACAGGCACCGGCACATCTCCCACTTCCTCTTCAACGGGGATTAAGGGCAGAGTTTCCTCGTCATCGCTCCACCCCCATAAAGGGGACCCATCTGCGGTGTCTGCCAACCGAGGCCCGGGCAAACTCCCATCTTTTGCAACTCCGCAAGATGCCATGCCTTTTTGCGTTCTAATTCCTTAGCCACTGCTTCCCTCTCTTCCCTTAGTTTACGGCGCCACTCCTTGGCCTCGGTTTCCCCCCAATACGAAGGTCGGGGGTTCAGCCCTTGGCATCTCCGTCTTTCGGCTTCCTCATGGGGCACTCTCACCTGCTCCCATTTGCCAGTCCACGGATCCTCCACCAAGATCCATTCCCAGACGCCTGGGATTCTTCCTTCTTCTCTCTTATATCTCCCAGCCCAGCCTCTATCTCCTCCCTCTCTTTTCCCGCCAAAACTCTCCCAGGTCTCTGGGTAAGGGTTAACTCTTTCAGCACCTGCCCCAGGTCGCTGGTATCTACCCCTTTGTTTGCCTTATTCCGCTCCTGGTTGATCTTCCCCCAGTCAGGGGTCTCCAACTCTTTATCTTCCCACAGCGGTGGTGAAGGAGGGGGAGATGTCTGGGTGTGTTGGGCCCACGATGGGAGCGACGGCGCTCCTACATAGGCCTCCACCTTGGGGGCCTCACACTTTGGATCTATGTCTTTTGTAATGAAGGCTCATTCCCCTGCTAATCCACTCCAAGTATTGACTATCTTTCAAAACAAGTATTTAAAAATGTTGATGAAATATTTCAAAAAGTGTTTATACCTTGCTTTGTCTGAATGGCAGTAAAATACTGATATCATCAGTGCACCACTGGGTATACACAGTGGAACAAATGCTCCATCTGCATGAGCCCTTATTCTATGAGAAGGTCTGGTTTAGTGCATCTTATATACAGTATAATACACCACAGACAGCTGAATAGTCAGCATACATTCTTTTTCAGAGTATTGTATAGTTCCTTAATTAGAAATACTTGGAATCCAATGTGCAGCTGTAATACAAATACATGTGATTCCCTGCATGTCTGATTAGGAAACTGCTGAATACAGTGGTGCCTCTGAGAGGATTCATACTCTGTGTCTCCAGCCTGGAGTTTCCTGCTAGAAACAACTGAGGAGCTTGCCTATCAGCAAAGTATATAGGCTTGCAGATTTAATAAATATATCTAGTCTTCAGCAATGATAGCGATAGAGCTTAAAAACCTCCAAGTGCTAGCAATGTAGGCTTTGGTTTACATACTGTAATCCATGGAATGAATATGATTGCATTTGTTACATGTCAGGTTTGTGGCTACAAGCTTCAGTTTGACTCCATGTACAGTGGTGCCCCGACATACGACCATAACCCGTTCCAGAAGATGGATGTAACTTGAAATAGTCATAAGTCAAAGCACCATATCCCATAGCAATGCACTGAAATGCAATTAATCCGTTCTGGCCAAAGAAAAAATCACTGCAAGACCCATCGGAAATGCTATTAATCCCTTCCAACCGAAAGGGGGGGGGGACAATCAAACATGCAAGACCCATTGGAAATGCAAAGAAAATAAAGGAAAAAGCAAATGGACTGCATTGGAAATGCAAAGAAAACAAAGGGAGCACATAGGAAATACAAAGAAAACAAAGGAAAAAGCAAAGGGAACACATCAGAAATGCAAAGAAAACAAAGGGAGCACATCGGAAATGCAAAGAAAACAAAGGGAAAAGCAAAGGGAACACATCAGAAATGCAAAGAAAACAAAGGGAGCACATTGGAAATGCAAAGAAAACAAAGGGAAAAGCAAAGGGAGCACATTGGGAATGCAAAAAAAGGAGCACATCAGAAATGCAAAAAAAGAGAGCAAAAAGCAAGGGAAGCATGCAAGACCCATCAGAAATGGGGGGGACGACCCAAAAGCAACCAACACAAAAGCAACCAAACCCGCCAAGACCCATCAGAAATGGGGGGAAAATAAACAAACCCCCAAGACCCATCAGAAATGGGAAAAAAACTCCAAAAAAAAAAAAACAACCAAAGCCCCCAAGACCCATCAGAAATGGGGGGGGACAAAAAGCAACCAAACCCCCCAGGACCCATCACAGCACAGAAACATAACCCCCCAACCCAAAACTATGCTGCAAAAACACCCAGAAAAGTTTTTAAAAAGCAGAAAGCAGCACCTTACCTTACCAAGCAGTCCGAAGCCTCTGCTGATCACACACTCTTTAACCATTGGGGTGAAAGAGCTACAAAGAAGCAGCCTTTTCGCCACCTACAGTTAGCAATTTGAATTTCCCGCCTTTTTCACGGCCTTTTTGTGTTCGTAACTGGAAGTTCCGGCCGCAAGTCAAAGCAAAATTTTATGGTTGGAGCTGGTTGTAACTCTAAATGGTCTTATGTTGGGACGTGCGTAAGTCAAGGCACCACTGTAATCTGGAAACGTTTGCACTCTACTAATTCTACCTTTTGTCTTTACTACATTACATTGATTATGATTCAGTTCAGAATTAAGAAATTTCCACATAATGCTTGAAGAAAATTTGTGCCTATAAATACCTATGATATTTATTAAGCACAAATTTTCTTCAACCATTGTGTGAAAATTTCTTAATTCTAAATTGAATCAATAATAAATTGATTATCTATGATATTTACTAAGATCCAAGTGAATGTCCATTCTCAGCATCTGGATAGGAGAAGCCCCAGCCACGTGAAGTCACTTAATAATGTATTTTCCTAGTTTATATGGACATGTTAAAAACATCCCTATAAAAGACACCCAAATATACTACTTCAGCATGTGCCAATACAATATTGCCAAAACAGAACAGGAAACAAAAGGCTGACATTCTATTCTGTAAGATACACTGCTGTTCTACTTTGAGCACATCATGAGAAGGCACGATTCTCTGGAAAAGACAATGCTGGGCAAGGTGGAAAGCAGCAGGAAAACAGGAAGACCAAAAATTAGATGGACTGGCTTCCTAAAGGAAGCCGCATAGTTGAGTCTACAAGAATTGAGCAGGGCTGTTGAAGTCAGGGCATTTTGGAGATTGCTTATTCATAAGGTTGCCATAGGTTGAAGGTGACTTGACAGAACATACTGTAACAAGAGCAATAAAGTTACACTGCATAAGGCTGATTTTTTTTATTTCTGAAAAATTGCTGTTGCTGTTGGCATTATCAGCCTACATAGTGCAACTTATGGAACAGGATTTCAATCAGACAATTACTTTTAACTAAATGTACAAATCATAGACCTGAAAAATGCAAAAATTGCAGCAGCTAAGCCTCACATGCAAACGCAGACTGAGGCAGATCCTTGAAAGAATCAATTCTGTATTTAAGAGGCATGAAGAAGTGTTGGCTGCTGCAAGAGAAAATTGTTTTAATAGGATACGGATAAATGCAGCATAAATATTCCACACCATCTTTTCTGAAGAAAAATTCAGGTAATGGATACTTTTACAAACTTTCTTTTACGCAGTGGAGAAATAATGTAATTTCAAATTTGTGATACTTAATTTCATCCCCTCTTGCTCTACTCTTGTTAATTTATTAATAAAATCAGAATGCTAACACAATGTACACCTTAAATACCACCATTTTGAAAACTGGCTAGATGTACTTGTGCTAATGTGAAAGTGTTAATATAAACTAATAGCTCCTTTCCTGAGTTGGGGTCAAGGGTCTGGTGAACCGTGGCCTATATGAGAGCTGGTAATAACAAACTACTACCTCAATGCTAAACACATTAATTATTCCATTAATGGAAGAGAACAAAGAAGGAAGAGCAAAAACTTCAAGTTCCAGTAAGTTATGTCCAACCAGATGATTGAGAACAAAACTTGCTTGTTGACTAAAACATTTTTTTCTCAAGTCATCTCTTGGATTTAACAGAGATGCAGCACAATTGAGTGATGAGACCAATTTGTTGGTTTATGTGGGCTGGAGAGATCATTTCAAATTAATGAGAACTAGACTGATGTTTCTGTGTATCTGATACTACCTGTTTGTACATATGTATAAAGGTAAAGGTTCCCCTTGACAATTTTTGTCCAGTCATGTTCGACTCTAGGGGGCAGTGCTCATCCCCGTTTCCAAGCCATAGAGCCAATGTTTTGTCCGAAGACAATCTTCCGTGGTCACATGGCCAGTGTGACTTAGACACGGAACGCTGTTACCTTCCCACTGAGGTGGTCCCTATTTATCTACTTGCATTTTGCATGCTTTCGAACCGCTAGGTTGGCGGGAGCTGGGACAAGTGACAGGCGCTCATTCTGTCATGTGGATTCGATCTTATGACTGCTGGTCTTCTGACCCTGCAGCACAGACCTCTGCAGTTTAGCCCGCAGCGCCACCACGTCCCCCTGTACATATGTATAGGGTGTGGCTAAATAAACAGATTATTAAAAAATACTTCCTAAGACTTCAGTAGTCCCTCTACCATGGAAAATGGATTCTGCAAAAATTATTCTTAATGCCTAAAGCATTTCCCTTGAATGGTGAATGGCGGGTGGGTGAGATAATTACAAGTTTGCTTGAAGTCACAGATGATCAAGTATTTGCCATCTGCTGACCACTGCCGTGTGTGATTTCATTAATAAAGTTACACCATTTCTTTGGCTTTCTGAAGCACTGAGGATGATAAAACAAGATGGATGATTTCTATAGAGCAGTTGGTGATAAATGGGACAAATCTGACTGAATATGAGTTTGAACCCATGTTTGGAACCTACTCTGGTAATAGCTGCAAAACACCCACCCTCCACAACAAAAGCCCTTACCTTTCATCATCCCCGTGACTATGTCATCCCTCCAGTGCCTACATAAGGAGACTATAAAAGCCAGTGTTGTTCTATTACAACAGTAACAGAAATAGTTATAGGCCCATATATAATGTAATTACAGGCCACTTAAAATAAAGATTGCAAGGACATTTAAACATCCCTTTTAATTGGACATAATCCAAATATCCTGTCTGAATTCAATTTCTGCATATGTTTACTGGTACTTACTGCCATCATATTACACACCAGGCCAAGGGGAAGGTTCTGGAGTGGGTGTCTTTGAGACACAAATATGGTGGATCACATATTTTATTTCAAGTCTGCAAGACAGAATGGCATGGCTTATGTGGCCCACTGAGTAACACTCAGTAAGGATCAACATAGCTGGTTGCACTCATAGGTTTGCTAATTACAGTGGTACCTTGACTTACAGACGTCCCCACTTACAAAATCTTTGATTTACGAAAAGCTCCAGCTGCAAAATTTTCCTTCGACTTGCGGCCAGAGCTTCCACTTATGAAAGAAAAAAGGCAGGGGAAAAGGGCAGGAAATGTAAATGCACTAACTGTTGGTGGCGAAGAGGCTGCTTCTTCACCCCAACGGTAAGGAAAAAGCTCAGCCTCCCAGCCTTCCCTGCCGCTGCGACCGCGGAGGCAGCGGTGAACCAGTACTGGGAGGCTTGAGCTGGCTGGATTTCTTCAGCCGCTAGCCTCCCAGCTTGCCTCCTGCTCGCTCCTCACCACCCTCTGCCATTTGAATTTCCCGCCATTGGCCCATGGAGGGTGGCGCAGAGCAAGCGGGAGGCAAACTGGGAGGCGAGCGGCCAAAGCACCCCAGCCAGGCAACACATAAACTCCCCTAACCAAACAGAAGTTCTTTGAATCAGAGAAGGTGGGGTTGAGAGGGGCCAGATTTCCTGAATGTCCTTTATTTTAAGAGATAGTCCATAAATTCCAAACTGCTAGCTGAGGAGGAGCCTGGAAACAGTTTGCACACTGCGCTGTCTCCATCTAAGAAGCGAACCTGCCTTAAACATTAAAGGGAACCAAAGTGACTCCATGATGGCTTATGTATGTGCAAACAGGACTGGACTACTGCCAACTCATGATCAGATCGTAAGAATGTGATGGACAGAAGGGAGGGGCCAGGAGAATGGGCCGTACAAGGGGGGGTAGTATAACTGTTTAAGGGTATAAAAAGGGGGATTACTTGTTTGTAAGCGCAGCAGTTTTGAAAGAGACTGTCCGCCTGTTACTTTGCTCAGCCGATTAAAAAAAAGTTTTCCAGATCTCCTGACTCACATCTCTTATTGGCCTTAGGGATTGGTTCCCTAAAGATGTCTGAGGGACAGGCCTCTACAACATCGTCAATCATGTGAATTTGGGGCATTGATAACAGAATATACCTTGGAACTGCCCACAAGAAGGTGATGCACAGCTTTGAAGATGATTATTTATCATTGAAAGCTCGCTGTTTGTTTTTTGGTTTTCTGAGTTTTTTGTTTGTTTGTTTCATCTTAACGGGTTATTAACTGTATCACCTGGTCCTGTATTTGTACTGCCTATTTTGTTAACAGTTAGCACAGCGGGGGGACCTTCTTCTTGCCACCCCCTCCCTTTTGATCGCGGTGGGAGAAACAAAACAATGCAAAACAAAACTCGCAACCTATTTCCCCCAAACTTTCCAAATCAACACCCTTCTCCTTTGTTGGTTCTACGCCTCCTGTAAGCATCGTCCCGCCATAAGATGAAAAATATAGAGTAGTAAAACACCTTTCCAGGTTTACATTGGAAAGCATTTTAAAATCTCCCGGGGCCAGAATAAAATTTAAAACACATTTCGGTACGGAATTCTAATCCTTAATTCAAGAGGACAAAGAACCTTGTGACATTTTCAACACACGCGTTATTTGGCACCAGCTAGCATAATTAAAACATAATAAAAGAAAACCCCAAATAAAATAAAAGATGCAAAATTATTATCGCTCATTGGTGCTGTGATTGAGAACCAGGAAATTCGCCCATCAAAACTACTCTTGTCGCAATCAGCTTTGGGTGCCTACAAGTCTCTGATTTATTGCTAAGGCGCAGGCGCAATTCCGCTGTAGATAGATTTTTTTTCCGGTCTGGGTTCGCTGAAACTCGTCTGAAGTTTTCAAACAGAGCTTATAAGGAGGGCAGGCATTCTTGTTAGCTTCTTAGTTAGATTTTTCTCTTCTGTGAGAAGTACTTGGGGGGGAGAGAATTCGTGTGTTTTCAATGTTTCTGAACATTATCAGGGCATGAATATTTAGGGAAAACAAGGTTCATGGGCGTGTCACTCTTCAATTTTCTATCTCTGTATTTTCCTCTCCCCCCCCCCCTTTAGTCTCTATGGTTCGCCAAAGTTGTCGACCGAGGGTGTTCCTCTGTCGCTCCTCTACGTCACGGGTCTGTGTTACAGCCGAGCTTCCGCTTTTAACGTCACGTGATAGAAACAGGACCGAGAGCGCGAGAGGGCGGGTCTAGAGACAACCTGGGAGTGACGGCTGGCTTCCTGGGAGCGGTCTCGCGGAGGGACCTCTGTCCCAAGCGGCCGGGTAAGGAGGGCGGGGCCGCTGTCAGCCCGTAGGGGGGGGGGAGCGCCAGTGCGCGGAAGGGGGGGGGCTGTGAGACCCGGACGAAGGCGGTGGGTTTCCCCTCTCCTCACAGGCCACCGGCTCCATCCCGGCAGATCTTCATTTCACCCCCTGCACGGTGACAGCCAGGCCCGCTGTCAGCAATCCTTCTGTTTCAAGAGGAAGCCCGGATTTCTGCATGTTGTCACCGAGCACCTGTTTTACGCCCGTAACTCCATCTTCAAACAATGCCCCGTTCAAATCCAGATTAAAAATTGGGATTAAATAGGGACCTGTTCTTTAAAATAGTGCTATAAATGAAGGGTCTGTGTTCAGCGAACCCAGCGTGAAGTCGTTGTGACAGAACGTGGGCTAGGTCGTGCCCCCCTCAAAGTGGCATGTCTTAATTAGTCTTGTGTGTAGGTGGTTCACTCATTTATTAGAAGAGCCCTGTTGGAATTGTTAGTGGTAAGAATTGTTCTTTAGACCTTTATTATGCTGGAAATGAATGTCATGCACTTGAAAGCATTACCAAGTTTTCACAGGCCCTGGAATGAATTATGACAGCCTTCATATCCAATTTATAACCTGCATGAGAATTGAGATAGTACATTTTCAGGTATCTTTATGTCTTAAAATTCTTTGGACATGTTGAAATTTTGCCCATTTTCTGTTTTTCTTGTTGCTTTTGTTAGATGAAGCTATTGATGTGTAACGTTAAAAATCGGAACTGACTTATTTCCACTTGATCTGTAGATTGATCTGGGACGGGATTTCTGTCATAGCAGGATTATATATCATTGTTCATGGACCTAGTTTATACAGTGCTACACTAGGCCAACCTAAAGAAATTCCAGGTGTTGCATTTGACTTTGTTTCTTAGTTCAGCCACATGATAGTGTGAACTTTTTGTAACATCTGTTGTGAAACAGTTGCACTTGATCAAATACTTCATGCAAAGATTTTCTTTGAATTTCAGAACATATATTACTGTGCAGTGTCAAGCTGTTTTTATTGCGTTACTTTAAAAGCCAGAACAGTGTGTTCAGTAGAAAGGAAGAATGGTTTGTAGAGGAATTCAGTAAGTAGAATATATGCCTGGTGGGAAATATGCTCGAATGTGCTTAAATCAGGACTATGACCATATCTTACAGCTCAGAGAAAATGACTGCAATCAAGCATGCCTTGCAGAGGGATATTTTCACTCCAAATGATGAACGTTTGTTAAGTATTGTTAATGTCTGCAAAGGAGGAAAAAAGAAAAGAAATTGCTTTCTGTGTGCCACAGGTATGCATTGCTGAAGCATTTTCTTTAGCTTTTTTTTTCCTCTCTGTGGTCTGGGAGTATTGAAATATAGAAGGGTGCCTTATTTACTGTCATTGTAGGCAATTCTACCTCTAAAGGGTAAATGGTTCAATTTTTATTTATTGAATTTTTATACCGTCCATCTGACATATGTTCACTTTGTGTGGTTCTCAACGCAGTAAAACATAAATAACATAAAGTGCTCTAAAATTAACTTAAATATCATGAATTTAAACTTACTAAAAACAAGCACAATATGTAGCAATACATATGAAAAGGTTGATACTTGTTTTGTATGTTGGTGACACAAGAGAAATGTAATATTGCCTGGTCAGGAAAAGCCACTTATTTGAGATGATTACAGTGGTGATTTATTGCTGCTGCCTACATGAAGGTGTGTCTTGAATGTTTTACAATGTTATATTTTCTTATAAAGTAAGCAGAGGATGGTTATGTACTTTAGGGCTGATAGGTTCATGGATATGGTTGTGGAAAAACTGGCATAAACATCACTTAACTGTACTTAACAGTGACAACGGAACGCCCCGTGCAGGTGAATGTGGTAAAGGTGAAGAAATCTGATAAGGGAGATTTCTACAAGAGGCAGACTGCATGGTTGCTTCGAGATCTTGCTGTCGTTGATGCAAAGGATGCCATCAAAGTATGTTATAATGGCTTGTACTGTAAATCTTTACATATACACTAAAAACAACTTTAGCTTGAGTATGTCATTGAGAATTTAGTAACTCTACCTTGTGTTGCAAAGATAATAAATTACCTTTTAAATTGTCTTGAAAAACAGGATTACCTTTTTGGGTGATCTGTCTTGGGAGTACATTCTATTAACTTAGGGGGATTTTCAGACAGTGTATCAGATTTCTAAAGAAATAGCCTCATTTGGAGGACACCACCTGCAGTGTCACTCAGAGAATTTATGACTTGCGTATTGACTATTGAAATCAAACTAAACATTTCTCAGAATTTGGGAGAGGGGCATTTGCCATGTTTGTGCGTTGCCTCTAAAAGTAATCTTTTTAAAAACCCGGCACAGACAATTGTAATTAATGTGGCTTGTGCTCATTTCATATGGAAGCATTGCTCCTGTGGACCCATGTCATTTCTTCATTTTTAGATGCATTTTTGTGGTCAGTATACATATGCAGTAGGCATACCTCAGATTCTGCTATCAGTCTGCACTGAAAGCACATTATGAGTGTTGTTGCCATTTTTATGTTTACTTTTCAGGAAAGTCCTGAGTTTGATCTACATTTTGACAAGGTGTACAAGTGGGTTGCTAGCAGTATAGCAGAAAAGAACATTTTCATTTCCTGTATTTGGAAACTCAATCAACGTTATATTAGAAAGAAGATTGACTTTATAAATGTTAGTCCTCAACTTCTGGAAGGTAACATTTTTTGATTAGTGTCTTGTAAGAGTACATTAGAGTTTAAACAGACATTCAGAACACATTAAAAATAAAACAGTAAATCTATACTCTTGTTGATCTTATTCTCATGTGTATATCTATTTATAATAAATCAGGCTTCCCTGTACTTTTATATGACTTTTATGCCGATCTTAAATTTACTAGTATTTCAGTAGGATTATGTCATGTGACAGTTAGGACTCAGCTGTTGTCACCTGGTATTTGATAGAAATTAGGTTATAATCCTATTCTCCCTCGAAGTGGAAAGTCATAAACACCACTGTTTTGAAAATAAATACGTTGCATATTTGTACATCCTTATCTAAGCTCTTCAAGGTGGTTTAAACTTTCTTTTGCATTTCTTGTCCTTATGACAGTCTAGAGAAATAATTTAGAGGAGCTGATAGCTCAAAATCATGAGGCATCCATTTCCTTAGAAATTCAGTGTGAGTGAATCTAGCCTTTTAGTTTTTAGGACAAGATACAGTATGAGGGAACTGTAATCTTTGGTGGTTTTTAAAAAACAATTTCAGTTATGTATTAGGAGGAGCTTATCGGATCAACTACTTGACTGGTCTAACCTGTTAATTCTCGTAATAACAACTGGCTAAACCGTAGAATATAAGGAGGCTGTCAAGCTACCACTAATTGCTAAGCTTTCATATTGGCTTGATTTTAAACTTACTAATCATGCAATCTTCCGGGCGTTGCATATGTAGGAAGACATCTATTTCTGGAGTCATATTTCTAATACTTAATTATATGGCCCTAGGTGCAGTGACAATAAATCACAGTGACTGCCACTAATTAACAAGTTGCTGCTTAAATTCCCCACTGCACAGCAACTGATAGAACTGGTGATTTGTTAACTAGTGGCAATTCATTGCTCTACTTTATGCTATTGCAGTTACTGGTTGATGGGTTTCTATCAATCTGTTAGAAGGCTCATAATTTTTGAACTTTGAAACTGTTTCAATTTGTTGCCAGGTGTTTTGGTTTTTTAAAAAATCTGTGTTCATTCACTGCTTAGCTAACACTCTTTGCTTCCTTTCCTCTGCTTTTCTCATATTCTTAATTCTCCAGAACTACCCAAAGTTGCTGAAGGTGCGTAACACCTTTTCCTTCCATTTTCCTTCTTCTTTGTGACTACTTAACTTGCTTTTTTCTTCATTAAAACCATCCATAAACAGTTTTGTTAAGCACGATCCTTTCTTTACTTCAGCTAGAAATGTACTGAAAATGTGCATGCAAATACTGAATTTTGAATATTTCAAATCGATAGCTACTTTGAAGGTTTAATGCTGGAAGAGCTGCACTTGAGTTGTCTCCATTCAGCTACAAAGACAGCTATGGCAAAAGATGAATTTGTACATTTAGTGTCATACTGTGTCCGAATTTTCAACCTCTGCCTTTTGAGGTCCAGTCTCACTGACATCTCGACTTGGCTTCCTGTATTAACAACTGCTTGTTGAGCAAAAATTTTGTTGGAGGTTTCTAGCAGTAACTGAACAAGTGAAATCCACAATTTGTAGTGTTCAAAATATATGATCAGCTCATTCTCAGCATGTTCCTTTGCAAATATATTGATATTCAAAATATTCATCTTGAACAAAGGTTCTTAAACTTAATTTGCCATCCTATCCTCATTTATTAGGGAGTAGATTAAAACTGGTATTGAAGCTGCAGTTAACACATTGGTTTTTTAGTTGTTGCTTCTTTCAACATTTCAATTTGAGCTGTGCATTATATGAGTTCACGAGTCATTAGATTACTGCTGTTACGATCTCAACAATAAATACTGAAGGGTTAAGTAAGGTGTAGATAAAAGTATATGAGAATATATCAGTTCTCTAATTCACAGCATATTGTACGAAAGCAGACCACTGGTATATTTGTACTGAAAATGAGGTTTGTCCAGAAACTATTTTCAAGCCAATCTTAAGGACAAGACAGACCAATGGGAATCTAAAATACATCTATAAACTTTCAATTAAATTGCACATAGTCAACTATGAGGTTAAAATTATTTAGAAAAGATTTAATGAATATTTCCCTTGAAAAATAATGTTTATTGGTGTAAAACAGTATATTTTTGGTGTACAGTAAGAGAACAAATGGATAATCTCATACCAGTGGTGTTTGTATATCTGCCAGACTAGGATTTGTGGTTCAGATAAATAAGATATAACACAGGTGATACTAACTTTTTGTATATCTGGTGAAAATGTTCAGTTGTATATGATGAAAATAATAAAGGAAAATCCCCATGCACAATCCTGTTGAGATTTTTTTATTTAAAAGGAGAGAAAATGCCAAGGAAAGTACAATTGTTTGCAAGAGATCTTTAAAAAACACATGGAGTTTAAACTTATTTTTAGGTGACATTTAAAGATTGGAAGGACAACAAAATTGGAAGAAAATTGGTTTCAACAGATTCCACAAAAGGTCTGCTCATCTGTTGCTTTCGGATGTGATGGTAGGATTCTTGACAGGGTACAGCTTACTATCCAAGCAAGGTTGCGGAAGTAATCTTTCACCGTATTGAGACACGCCACCCTGCAGTGTCTGAAATACATTAGAGTTATGTTTTGCAGTGTCAGTGAGACCTGGGTGAGTTAAAGCAGAATTATAGCATCTGGTGGTCTTAGGGTCTTATTAATAGTAATGTGTGTTGCCTTATCACTGAAATAAGGCTTACCTTGCTTGTGCGGTTATCTGGTCTTTTTTCTTTAACAATGTTCTGAGTTAGTTTGAATGCATGCTTTTCTGTGTTCCTTTCTCAAGAGTCTGTTCCAAGTGGTGAGAATCAGAATGTGGCAGGAGGAGATGAAGAGGCAGTGGATGAGTATCAAGAGCTGAATGCAAGAGAAGAGCAGGACATTGAGATAATGATGGAAGGCTGTGAATATGCCATCTCTAATGCAGAAGCCTTTGCAGATAAGCTGTCCAGAGAGCTGCAGGTGCTAGATGGGGTAAGGAGTTTCTGTGAAATAGAAATGTCAAAAGGAACAGCTGAAATGTTCTATGCAGATTGCAATTTGGCTTTAGGATAGGAACTCGGTTACCCTTCACTTTAAACATGTGTAGAGTGTACTTTGCTGCGCAGACCCATGGCACAGTGGTTAAACTGCAGTACTATAGTCAAGCCTCTACTCACAAAGTGAGGTTAGTTTCAATGGGTTCAGGTAGCTGGCTCAAGGTTGACTCAGTCTTCCTTCCTTCTGAGGTCAGTAAAATTAGTACTCAGCTCACTGAAGAGCAAATGTTTTTTCTGCATAATTACGTTGTAAATTGTCCAGAGAGTGCTCTAAGCACTTTGGGGCAGTATATAAGGTGAAATAATAAAATTAATAAATAGAGGTCACTTTGTACAACTGATACTAGCTTTCACAAGCCCCATATTCTGTTGCACATGTCAATTTCCATTTTAGGGGTGAGAGGAGTCATTTGCCCCCTCAGTTTTTCCACATAGGACATGTGCCCATTTTTTTCCAGGAGGAAAAATGAAAACTTCAGACACATAAGGAAAAACTCAGAGGAGATATTTTCTCTTATGGAATGAATAAAACATTTTAAGACAAAGGTTTTACTTACTCAGAATGCCAGGAGCTGCATAATATGAAGATTTGCAGTCCGTAGAATTGAAGAACAAAACCTACTGTCCATAATGTAGATCGCACAACACTCAAATTAAGGAACCATTTCTCTACTTAATGAGTGCTGCCATCTTCCCAAAAGGATCCTTTGTTGCTTGTAGATTATGTCTTGCCTTCCTTTAGTGACTTTTGTTTTAGTTTGGTGGAGACAAGCACAATAAAAGCAGAGCCGTTTCTGCACAAATCATCCATTTTATTTTGTTTGTTAGAAAATTTGTGACTTCTGATTTTGTGTGGGTTTTATGATTCTCAGATGGCAAAAACTGATGTACGTGTACTTAAGGTGCATAGACTACAGGAATGTAGTTTTATTTATATAAAACTAGGGCTTTTGTGTTTTTAAATTTCACAATGCAAATACTGCAGCTTTATTTGCAATGTACATAACGAATAGAGGATTTAATGTTGCTGAAAGAGTAAGTTCACTTATAGGTTTGAAAATAAGTACATTTCTCGCTTCAGCAATGCTGGAGTTAAGAGCGCTGGTCCCCCATGTAATTCAAAATCTGGGTATGCCCAAAAAGACATAAACAGAAAGCATAAACAGATGATTATTACATACTTTCTCTCTCTCTCACACACAATAATTTTCTCTTCTGGGCTTTTCTTCCATATCCTTTCTATATAGTACCATGTCGAATGGACCTTAAAAGTCTTTATGACTCCCGGATCCAGAGGCTGAATTAGAGATGTTGTGTTTGGGGGCAAGTAGACCATGTCTTTGGTGTTAAACCCATGGGGTTCTGGGTGACCAGGTGCACAATATTTATTGAATTTATTGGGGGGAAAACAGCGTATAAGCAAAACCATGCTGCTCAGGCCCATGCAATTCAAGGGAGAAGTGTATTGCATATATTTAACCCCCCCCCCCCAATTTTCTCCACCTAAACCCTGCCCAGAAGAAAGTTGCCCACTCCATGCCTTTAAATGTTTTAGAAATTTTAAACCACTAATCCTGCTGTCTCTCCCCCAGTTTTACATAGTGGATGTCCATGAGTATTACCAGCATGTTAACTAATCCCACTGTCATAGTTTTGTAGAATGCAAAAGCTGTTTATCCAGGTTAATCTAGCCCAGTGGTTCTTAACCTTAGTTACTCGGATGCTTTTGAACTGCAACTCCCAGAAACCCCAGTCAGGACAGCTGGTGGTGAAGGCTTCTGGGAGTTGCAGTCCAAAACTCCTGAGTAACCCAAGGTTAAGAACCAGTGATCTAGCCCATAACTATCAGCTCTGACTCACAGCTGCTGTCCAGGGTTAAAGTGAAGAGTTTTTCCTAGCCGTACCTGGTGATCTCTGGTTGGTCTCCCACGAAAGATGTAACCAGGAATGGTCCTGCTTAGCTTCTGAAATCAGATGGGTCCAGTGTTTAGAAGAATACATTATCCTTATAAAGAAAAATCATAATGCCTTTTCTTGTTCAATTAGCTATGTCCCAAAGTGGTGGTTCAATTTATTTAGCACTTACAACTCCTGAAAAATATGGTTTCTGTAGAAAAAAAAACATTGATTAAAGGTCATAAATGTCTATTTTTCTTTATCTGACTGTTGAGTAATTACATAATCTGTTCCGTAGGCAAACATCCAGTCAATCATGGCCTCTGAGAAACAAGTGAACATCCTTATGAAATTGCTGGATGAAGCCCTAAAGGAGGTGGACCAAATTGAACTGAAGTTGAGCAGTTATGAAGAAATGCTGCAGAGTGTAAAAGAACAAATGGACCAGATTTCAGAGAGCAACCACTTAATTCATCTGAGCAACACTAACAATCTTAAGCTGCTTTCAGAGATAGAATTCCTTGTTGTAAGTATGTGACATATTTATGTTATATTTTGAAGACTTCAGTCTACCTATACCCACCATTTCAAATGTATGTGAGAAACCAAACATCCCACTGCACTTATATTAAATACCAATATCATGTTCAGGTGTTGAGTTGCACAACTGTTCATAAGAGATGAACTGTGGGAGTATCCCTTGGCTGAGGTGTGTCGATTACTTTGGACATGTCCAGGAGGATTTTTTTTTAAAAGTTTGTACCATGTCTTCTTTCAATGAAGTACTCAAAATAGCTAACAGAGCCAGATGCATATAAAGATTAGACTAGAAGTGGAAACATAAAATAAAGGCAGATAAAAATGATAAAAGCAATGTCCTACACAGTTCCACAAGCGTAACTTTATATTACTCCAACTTTAACAGGATTTCAGCCTGTATAATTGGTTCTGGTCAGTACTCTGGCTACAGTTTTCTGGTCCAGCTGACATTTTAAAAGACAGCCCTCCATAGAGCCTTGGGTTGTGAAACAAACAAATCAAGTTATATAATTTTAGGAGAAATACTGAGAATGCCTTTTGATACATATGTCTTCATTGTGTAGAGTGTATGGACTGATTGTTAGGAAAGCAGTTCAGGTTTACCTTAGAGATCATGATGAGCCATACTGAGTGGAAAAATGCAGATTCTTAGTATGTGGAACTGCTGCTGTGTAGCAGCTCAGCTTTGACGGGGTCTCTGCAGAAGGAAAAGCCTTGGTGGGCCTGGATGTAGTCTGCAGATATATATTATATATGTTGCCTTTTCTTGGTCTAGATGTGTTTGTGCACTGATATGAACTTTGTCTATTTGGGAGTGTCTGTTAGCAGCCATGTTGGAAATCTATAAAAAATGGTAACATGAAAACTAAATTTCAGAGACGTTGTAGGGAGAAATTAATGTGGAGGCTCTTTTTCTGAACATAAAATGCTGCCAGAGCCTGTCTCTAATCTGTGAAAAAAGGTATGCAGGAGTTTAGCCTAAGAGTGAATATTCTTTCAGAATCATTTGGATTTGGCAAAAGGTCACATCAAGGCCCTCCAGGATGGAGATCTCTCATCTTCAAGTGGAATTGGAGCCTGCACAAATGCGGCAGACGCTCTCTTGCAGTGTATGAACATAACTCTTCAGCCAGGTAAGTACAACTTGTTATTAACATGGTTGTCTTTCTCTACTTGAAGCATCCTGCTACCATCCAGTTTCCTTCTCAGGGGCCACAGATTAATTACTTTGATTGTCAAGTGCAAATAAGGTATGGTGGAGAGCCAGAATGACATTTGCTTGGCAAATGAAGTAGTTATTTGATGAATGGCTTGGAATAATGCCTGCTTTCTTTTTCTAAAAATCCACTTTATGGACGTGGCCTAGAACACATTATGAAATGAACTAGATACTGAGCATACCTTGTATATGAAATGCACGTTAAACCAGATGACAGCATATGGTGGATGAGCCTCGTAGGGCAGTGGTTAAACTGCTCTGCTGCAGCCGAAACTGTGCCCACAACCCGGGATTCTATCCCAGGTAGCCGGCTCATGGTTCACTCAGCCTTCTATCGCTCTGAGGTCAGTAAAATGAGTACCCAGCTTATCGGTGGAGGGGGGCAATGTGTAGCCTGCATAATTGTAAACTGCCCAGAGAGTGTGTTAAGTGCTATGGAGCAGTATACAAGCAGCATGCTTTGCTTTTTAAAATATCTTTCATTTTTCCAATTACAGGACATGAAATGCTTCATGCTGTCAAGCAGCAGCAGCAACAGTTCAGTGACCTGCGTGAGCATTTTGCTCGGAGGTTGGCCAGTTATCTGAACAAAGTGTTTGTTCAACAGGTATTTTTTAAAACTCCTTTCTTGATGTGTAAATTATTAAGAAGACTTAGTTGCATATGCCTTTTGATCCAACCCAGGATATTTGATTAAGCCTGCCTTAAGCTATCTGGCAAATCCCGGTGTGGTGTAGGGGATAGAATTATACAATAGGACTCTGGGGAAAAGGGTTCAAATCCCCACTCAGCCATGGAAATTCACTGGGGGGGAGTGCAACTGGTAAAACCACTCCTTAAATACCTCACTTACCATGAAAACCAACCTTATTAGGGTCACTGACTTGACGGCAAAGAGCATGAGTGCACGCACACAAGCTATTTGGCTGGTTGCATCACCTCACTCCCTTAATGAATCATAGTCTAAAACTGATTATGAAATCAGCCTTGGCTGTTGAACATATATTTTATGTGAAATATCAGTTGAACCATTGAATCTTGATATTAGTATTCTGTTGCACATCCATCCAAGCAAACTATGTTCCTTCATTTTCTTGACCATGGGGATTATAATATGAACAAAATTTTCCCAGGACTCATTGATAGAAGCTTATACATATGGTTCTACAAAAGAGGCAAATTTAATGGAGGTCAGAATACACTCTTGTTGGGTTGAGAGCAGGTATGCTTCTTATTATGGTATACTGTGAAAGAATGCAATATATTGCTTATGGGATTCTCACAGAAAAAAATGAGAAACTGCTTGTGATAAGGCCAATCTTCTATCCAGTCTGATCCAGCTACATGGGGTTTACCTTGGAATGAACAGCCGTTATTCATGTGGGCACTTTGTCATTTGCACCATTCCCCCAAAAGTGGCTATATAAGGCTTGTATTGAATGACAGCCATATGGATTGGTAGATTACCAAATCTGATTTGGAAATGTGCTAAGTATGAGTGAAAGGGATATGGAAGTGAAGTACAAAACATCCTTTCCAGATGTAGTTCTGAAGAGTGAGAGGAGTGCTTATACTAGCAGTCTCATACTGTTAGTTTTGTCCCATCTCCACATTGTGGAGAGTACTTAGTTTTCTACTGAACTACTCGTAGGCCAGGTTGTGTGTTTGCTGGGATATCAGGAGATCCCCATCCCAAGGAACTCCCAGTTTTGACAGTGTTTGCTCTGTTCACTTCTTGTGTTCAGGTTATAGAGATAAAAGTATATGAATATTTTGACTTGCCTTAGCAGCCTCCTTTGTTTTGAAACTGTGTTTTGAAAGTGATGCATTCACAGTCTAATAAGTAGCGTGGGTTGTGTGGGCATCTCTACTCAACAGCCTTTTTCACTCCTATATTTTATTTCCAAATAGTTTATAGAGCTGGAGAAGGGTCTCAGTAACAGGTCCTACTATTTTTCAGTTTCTGTGAGTACAGTTTGAATCGAGCTGCTTTAATTTAAAAAAATACTTGCTATGCCTAATTTACTTTCTGCAGTATTGGCTCAGCAGATTAGAAAATACAGCTTATGGCCTGAGGTAGCAAATCCTCCTGATTGTTACCTCATCTCTAAAGCTGGCTTCGTATTGATTAATGTGCTTTGTGAAAGTTGCACAGCTTGGGCAAGGTAACTGAATCAACATAGACTGTGAGAAGAGTTGGGTTGTATTAAGTGCTTTGTCTTTGTGTTATTTGATTGATGGGTGAATGCTGTACCAAAGTGAAACTACAAAAGAATTATAGCTGTGTAATTCATTTGCTGAATCCAAAATCAAATTACTGCCTTATGTCTATTCCTTCCCCACCAGTGATAAATCAGCATGCTATGCCCAGTGAGTCCTCATTGGGACATTGTGGTTTTTTTCTAATTTGTCCTTTAAATACTGTAGCCATACTTTTGCAAACCTTGACATTGCCCCAACCTACTGTTGCCATTCTCTTATGTGTGGGTGGTTCCTCTTTAGCTATATAAATCATTTGCTATGGAGTTGTACATAAATATTTGGAACTCATGATATTTAGCTTTTTTCTTAAGAAAGAGTGACATGACTTCCATTCTTAGTGGTAAGTTACAAATTGAAATGTTGGATCTTTCGGGCTTCTGTAATGGATCTCCAGTTGAATGAATGTTGCCCAAATGTATGTGAATGATGTCTACTAACTGGCATTGTTTTCTATCTAAATTCTTGTCCAGAGTTGCATTAATGAAAAGAAATACATATGATTTCTGTCAAAAGCTCTGACTTGTTTACTGTTTAAAATACAGAAAAATTCCAAAGAATTTGGCTTCAGACAGATGTCTAAAGAGCAAATAAAAATAGGTTGTGTTTTCACACTCCGTGACTGTGAAGACTGATGGCATATAACTAATAGTGCATTGAAGAAGCAATATTTCATCCATCAGTTGCAAGGTTAATGAGGGGAATCTTGTAAATTCAAGCATGGAAAGCAACTCCTGATGAGAAGAATGCATTGTGGTAGCAAAAAAAAAATGTTTTAATACATAATTTGTAGCTTGCATTTGTTCTGTCTATTTAAACATTTGATTTCTGAATGTTTGTGTGTCTACTTTTCTGCCTTCCAGACAGTTCAAAGAAACACAGGAAGACATGCTTAATAAATGGCAAACAACTTCCCTTTTATCTAACAAAGTAGCAGTTTCTCACAGTACCCAGAGTTTGCAATTCTGCTAATTGGTTCATTCAAAAAACAAAAACAAAAACCCAAAAAAACCTTCCTTCTGTTCCTTCCTCCGCCCCCCCCCCCCCGCCCAGGGCCATGACCAAAGTTCCACTCTGGCACAGCATTCTATTGAGTTGACATTACCAAACCACCATCCTTTTCACCGAGACTTGCTCCGATATGCCAAACTTATGGAGTGGTTAAAGAATACCGATTACGGCAAATATGAAGGTTTAACAGAGGTAAGTGGCTCAGAAAGTAAATTATTTAACTTACTGGGAAACAGGACATGGGATATGATGCTACAGTATTTGGCAAAACCAAACAGCATGTTCTTGTGCTAACATAGACAGTAATTTGAGATTATTCACCAGTGGATGGACTGCAAGTTCTTGAATATTAGGGAAGCAACTCATACCCCCACTAACATGCCCTCTTTGTTCTAAGTGACTTCCTTTGAGGGTTTTTTCTTTGTTTTTTAAGTTTAGGCACCAAGACAAAAAACATTTTATTGCATTTCTCAGATTCCCTCTGCCGTTCCTATTCCATATCATGGTAGCTAATTTTTCTTTCTCTCATAAAGATTTTTATATGTTTATGTGTGTATCTTGTATAGTATATCCATACAGCTGCAAAGTTAATAACACCAGGTCCAAATCTACAACCAAGCACATTAGAGAAGAAAGAAAACTTCCAAATTTTTAGACTGGTTACCTTAACACCTCATGGCCTGAACCTAAAGGATAATTCATCTGCTTTGAAATATCTTGTCCTCTAGGTACTATCATTGCCATTTGGGAAACAGCATACTTTTACCAGAGCAACTGAAGAAGGTGGCTGAAACATTTTGCTTAAATAATGTCAGAATAATTTTAAATATATGTCTTTTTAAAATATGTTATTTGTCTGTTTAAAGAAGCAGCTATGCCAGTCATTCTGCATTTGTTTTTGTTTTTCTTTAAGAACTACATGAGTTATTTATCCCGGTTATATGACAGAGAAATAAAAGATTTCTTTGAAGTAGCGAAGATTAAAATGACCGGTGCCACTAAGGAAGGAAAGAAGTTTGGTAAGTTTCTTTCAGTTTTATATCACAATAGTGGATATTGCCAGCCTGTGTTGAGGAGGTTTCCCATTTCTGCAAGTGAGTTGTGGCTGCTAGTGTTTCAGCAAGTTTCAGAGCGGCCATGTTGGTTAGGGATTCTAGACGTTTTCGTTTTTAAAAGTAACTTTTCAGAGCTCTGGGTGGAGCCTTGGTAATCTGCTCATCTGTGCAGATTTTCTCAAGATATGATCTGCGAATCTTCTGTACGGTTACTCCCAATACCGGTGACTTTGCGGAAGCATGGGTCTTGTCATTATGGGTGCAAATATTTGGACCCTAGAAAAAATTCTGCTATGAAAATAAGAGCTGAACAATGGTGCATAAGGCAGTTTCCATAATAAAGCACAATACAGGAGGGGGCAGTTACATAAGGTACAGTTGAGGTACTGTTCTAATCACTCATATTTTGATTCATCCTATTGGGTTGGTTTTTACTACAATGTCTTTTTGGCTTGAGTGTATAGTAGCCAAAGAACACTCTCCTCTTGTGAAGCTTGCCAAATAGCAGTTATCCTATTTTCTCTTGAGAATCCAGAATGAAAATATATTAAGTAATACATCCCAAACCCTTGAAATAGGCTGGATTTATCCAAGGGTTTTACCTGCTTACAGCCTCAATCCTTCATGGGGAATCCTTTAGGGAGCAGTTGCATTCTCTTTTAGGGTAGATTTTCAGTTGTAAGTGGAGAGAAAATCAGCAGTACTATATATAAGGGCAGAGCCATCTCATGCTCTCTGCTTCTTGCCCATCCATCCATACAAGTCCATTTACACCACTTCCTCTTGCGTACATTTATTTAAAAATGGGTCTATTTACCTACACACTCATGTATTTACAAACCCATCTAGAAAAAGCAGGTGTTAGTTTACCTTTCAGAAGGGGGAAAACACAGCAGGACAAAGAGGTTACAGGATGTATTGTCTCTTGGAAGTAGTTGCAGCACCTGTAACTCTTTCACTGAGAATTTAATGAGAAATGTGGGCCACCCCAAACTGTGGCAGCACAGATTGAAGACCCTAGCATTTTCAAAGATACCTTGTATCATGTGAGTAATCTCCTTCACTGTTGAGCCAGCAGACTTGTGTTTCTTGGATTGTCTGATTTTACTCCTCTGGTTTTACTCCTCTGGCACACAGTCATCTCCTGCATTTTTCACTAGTGGAGCCTAATGTTACAATCTTGTCCGCAGTTGCTTAGCAGTAAGTCCCATGGAACAGTAGAGAGATCTACTTATCTGTAAGCTTTCATATGACTGCACAGCATATGTGTATTTCCTGCAGAGTTGTACATCAAATCTTGCATATATGTATCCTGTCTCTTTGTTAGTCCTGCAACAGAATTTCCACATCTCGCTTAGCATTAAGTAACATACCATTCTATGATCTTTTGTTTATGATCTGTCAGTTTGCCCTTCCTAACTGGATTTGCATCCCACAAGGCTTGTATTTGTGTAAAATGTGTGGAACTTGTGAACAAATGTGTGCTAAACAGATTGCTAGCTCTTATGAACTCATAGAAAATATGAGGAAAATGTAATGATGTGATCCCTCTGTAGAAACAAAAGTTCTGAGTGGAGTTATTTGTTGGATAACTAAAAATTTACAAAGAGGAAGGTATTTGATTTCTCCAGAACTCTTCCTGAGATAAAGATGGTATAAAATTTTTGGGTAGAGGAAAATGTAAATTATTATCATAAAGACTTCTATCTTGCTCCACATTTTTCTGCTCTAAGCCGATAAAGGGTTTATGTGCTTTGCTCCAAACAATGGAGAGATCCACAAGCGTTTTGCACTGGTTTTTCATCTATCAGGAGAGAGGGAGACTTTAAAAATGACACATTTACGCTTCTGTCTTGAGCTGGATCTGCAGATTACTTCTTGACTTGCTAGCAGTCTATCTTCAGGAACAATGGGTATCATATCTAATCCCTCATCTTTTGGACTATTTGCCTCTTCCTCAACCCACAATTTAATAACACATTTGATGAAAATTCTGGGGAGTTCAAAAGCTTTCCTTGTTTGTAATGTTTTAATGAATGTCTGACTTCACCTAGAACTTTATGGTAAATAGAATTTTAAAGTCTGGAGAAAATCTATTACTGGAGAACATCCAGTATCTTCTCTACTGGATATTTGTTTTTGTTGATGTTTTAGTAGATTAGAACTAAATTTAAAGTTTCAGAATTGAGAAGCAGTTGCTGCCAGAATGCCCCTGATGCAAAGTGAAAAAACAAAACACAATATCTACATGAGCTGGTTTTAAAAAACAAAACAAAACAGAAGTCCAAGGTTTTTGTCATTCTTGGTCAATGTTAATACCTATTTAAAACTTGTATCATTGGGACAGCAGGAAAATACCAAGATTATCAGTGCACAGATGGATATATTTAGGGGGAAATGTTCTATCTTAATGTGCCTTAGGTTTTCAGTAATAATTTGATACTCCAGTTTTATTTTCAGATTTAGAGGGAAATAGAATTTAGATAAACTGTAGGTCTCCTGCAGTGCTGTGCAGCATAAATGTTTCCAGAGCCTTCTTGCAACCTTCATTATGAGAATGTGACAGTCTTCTCCTTGCAATGGAGAGTTTCTCATTTTTGGCTTTTCTCTCCATTTGTAACAGTGGAGTTGTATGCCTACAAGTTGGGTTCTTTCGGGACCAGCCCAACCGTATGCAGTACATCTTAAAGGCATTACAGTACATTACAGAGTACTATGGCCTTCAGTAGGGAAAAGTAGCTGAGGAGTTGGATACCATACACCAAGGGTGATGATGATGAATGTGTGGCCCTCTAGATGGTTTCAGACTGCAGCTTCCCCATTCTTTACTCTTGATTATGCTGCCTGAGGCTGATGGGAGTTGCAGTCCCACCTATTCTTCAGGGATGTTTTCCCAGTCTGCTTGTACATATCCCAAGAGGTGCACTTTTGATCTTTTTTCATGTGGAGAAGGATGTTGGGGAGAACTGGAGTGTAAGCAGCTATATCTAATAACATTTCAAAATGTATCTTTCCACATCTCCTATGATATCATAGTGCACATTTCTCCAATGTGCATGCTGTACCTCTTTGGGCAGTCAGATTCATTGAACAAAATTTGTTTTTCTGTGTCATGCCTTATGTATACCTGGAACACTGTCTGCCATAGTTGATAACATGGAGCGCTTTGTATAGACAGGGCTCATTGCCATCAGTTTGTTCTTTCTCCTTTGAACAAAAACTGGCAACTCTTCAATGGTCTATTGAAATGTAACACATTTTCTGCATAGGTAAATATTCTAGACTCATACTTCCCCAGCTGTGTTTGTTTGCAACTTGTAGTTACTTGCTTCTCATAGTTCTCTGCATGTTTCTTTCCAGCTAGTGCTTAACTTGCATCTCGTGCATGGTTTGTGCAAAATGCATTTTTAACTTGTCTTTGTCTTTGTTGCTTGCCACCTAATCCATCCCAGCTACACTGCCTCGAAAAGAAAGTGCTGTCAAACAGGAAACAGAGAGTGAGTATGACTAGTGCTTTAATGGTTCTTGCCACTGCATTTGTGTCTCTGTAAAAATACTTCTCATGGCAAAGCCTGTTAACACAGAAGTGTTGGATGCCTTGTCCTTGCATAAATTTATGTACGCTACAACAAAACTAAATTCTCCTCTGGGAAGGTGCCAGAATGTAATGTTGAATCTCAGTGGAGATTGCCAGTAAAATATTGAATTCTAAACCAAGTACAACAGAAATGGGTTTTGAAATTCACTCCTGAACTTAGATAGCCTTGTCTGTCCGGGATATTTTTTGGAGGCAATCTCTCTAACATTCACCCTGCACTTGTAATTCAGTCCTGCTGATCTGCACTGCAGACCAGAGAAACCACAAGCTCGCTAAGGTTGGGGCTGGCCACGTGTGGGCAACGTGCTTCTCTCCCCCACAAACACCCCTGGGCAATTTTAGGTCTCCTCGGCACCCTTGGCATCCCCCAGCCTGACATACACATTTTTTCTTTCTCAGAAAGTCCGTTTCTGCCCTCCAAGAGACACAGGGGGCAATTTTGTTGTATGTTAACAATCCCCCAGCACCTCTGGGGAACTCATAGCACTCTTATTTATTTTTAAGTAATTATTTTGATAACTAGAGAGGTTTTTCAGCTTTAAAAAAAACATTTTAGTTTAACCCATGTTTTCAGATGGCCAAACCTGCACTATGGGGATGGTGGACATTGCTGCTGGATGGGTCATCCTGGCACAGGAATCTTCTGCACCACATATTCCTTGGCGGTGCAAGCATACCCACTTGTCTTTCTGTACATATGTAGTCTTAGATGTCCCATATCCGCCATTTGCATCCATTGGATTTCAGTGCACAACCAGAATTACAATGAATTCCCAAACTTCTGTGACATCAATGTCTGCTAACACTTCCTCCTGAGAGTAAGAGAATTGTTTCAAACACTTGGAGCTGGGATGGCCAACTTCTGGAGTTCTGAGCTTTATGGCACAGCAGTTATTCAAATGTAACACATGGCACCACCATCTGCATGGGTGTCATGTCATCTGTATCCTCCACTGTGCATTGTTTGTGCATAGAACATTATCATGCTGGTGCTTCATTTGTGGCAACAGGCAGGCATCACACCGTGTGGCTGGAGGCTACAGTGATGAGCCCTTCATGAAGCTGGAGGCGCTACAGATTAGGCATTTAAAATGCTGTTATGCTGCAGGTAGTTGCTTGGATCCGTATTTGTATTTTCCTTTTCTAAAAATTAGCCTTGATCCAGCAGTGCTGTAGTGTGAATAGAAGGCATTTCTGCTCACGGAAAAGATTGTTGATTCTCTTGCAGCCTCCTGCATATCATCAAACACAATTCAATGGAACACTGAATCCCAGATTAGCTTTCCAAGACTGAACTTGACTCTCCTCCGTTATGGCTACAAGTAGTTGGAAACGTTCCTTTCTATTCAGGATTGACTACGGGTTGCCATACAGTCTGGATCCAGCTATGTTGTAGTTAATGTGAAGTATGGCTATTTGAAACAGACTAATTTCAAAACATAATTTATGAAGGTGGTTTCGTATGCTAAGATCAAGGGGAAAGGTGAGCAAGTGAAGGGGCAGGGAGGTGATTGGACTGGCAGGGGGTAATCAGGCTGGCAGGGAGAATTGATTAATTAGATTAATCACAGATTAGTTTTGAATGACAAACTAAATTGTGGTTAATCTAAAACGGGAGCAGAAGTTTGCAGTCTCCCCATACCTGCACTGAAGGAGACAGAGGGAGACTGGAAGTTAAATAATTGTTTAGGCTTGTTTTCATAATGGGAAACTGTAATCTGGTGTTACATACAAACACAACCGCTGTGAGAATCCTCAGCCTACCCTTCAAGAGTGACTTGGAATACTGCAAGAGGCTGAAACAGAAGGAGCGATGAAAAAATACATTCACTCACAATTGTACGAATCCAAACCAGAATCTTTTCCTTCCAAATTCTGGTAGAAGAATGTAAAATTGTGGCTATAATTACATGTCATATATGTGCTTTTTCACTAGTCTTCAAATTGAGTGAAAACCACAAAGAGTATATGAATAGTTTAATACTGTACATCATCAAAAATGGACAATCATACCTTTTAAACTGAAGAAATTCTTCCTTGATCAATAAAGACTGCTTGCTGAGTGTAGCATACAGCTGACATAATTGTACTTAAGCCTCAGGAGTGTGTGTGTGTGGGGGGGGCATTTCCCTTATCTTTCCAGCAGGCATTTGCTACTATTTTCTTTTTAAAGAAAATAGTAAATTCTTGTCAATTCTTGTGTTTTGCTTCTAAGAGATGCCCCTGTATAAATTGCTTCTGGCCTTTCTATTTACACATATTTGTGCTCTTTTCTGAAATGTTATTGACCCTACACTATTTCCAGTATTTGCTGATCCGTAATGTCTGTCATTCAGTGTTCATTCCTGAACCAGTTTCTTCCATATGGTTTCACCTAAGTGAAGAAACATGTGGTCACATCAACTGTCTGCTTGTTCTGCAGGGGAAGTACTGACAACCTTCAGGTGTGTGTGTGTATGAGGGAGAATGATGCTTAATGTACAATATGTACTGCACTAATCAGTAAGTAATATGTTGTCCATCTATGACAGCTTCTTACCCCAGTGTTCATTGTTATCACAGGCCTTCATGGAAGTTCTGGGAAACTGACAGGCTCGACTTCTAGCTTAAATAAGCTCACAGTCCAGAGCTCAGGAAATCGCAGGTCTCAGTCATCCTCGTTGCTGGATATGGGAAATATGTCTGCATCTGACCTGGATGTAGCTGATAGAACTAAGTTTGATAAGGTAAGACACAGTTAATATGATGAGCTCCTCCACTTACCAGTGTAGTTTCTCCCAGAAACTGGAGTAGAGAAAAGCTTTGATTTGCATTCTTTTCATATAAAGCAAAGCATGCTGCTTATATACCACCCTGTAGCATTTCAAGCACTCTCTGGGCGATTTACAGGTTAATTATGCAGGCTACACATTGCAAGCTGGGTACTCGTTTTACCAACCTCAGAAGGATAGAAGGCTGAGTCAACCTTGAGCCGGCTACCTGGGATTGAACCCCAGGTCATGAGCACAGTTTTGGCTGCAGTACAGCAGTTTAACCACTGCACCATGAAGTTCTTTTATATGAGCTCTTACATGGCAGTGAACAGTTACCTTTGCAAAATGAAAAGGAGCCATATTTCAGGTGCTCCCACCTGGCAACGTAAGTTGAGGAGGAGGCTTAGTGGGCTAGAAGTACAGGTCTTTATTGATAACATTAACTATTTTTAAGTGCCCGCAGTTTTCTAGCTTTTGCAGGGATCTCTCCCAGACTTAACTTTTCTTGAACTTGATAAAAATGTTTCTGACAAATAATTCTAATGTTCTTAGAGGGCAGATACTAGTATGTAGGACAAAGAGGTGATCACATGTAGTTTGATAGAAAAATGTCATCCATTCTATATAGTATCAAGTACAATTTTAACACTGAACCCCCAGCATTTACCTCATGCTTAACAAATTCAATATGGCAAATCACAGATAACATAAATGATATTTCAACTTCAGCATACCTGACCCAGGGCTTAGACTTCAGAGTATCAGTACAACTGCCAGCCATGTAAAATCTCCCACTCTTATGTGACTGTTGTATGCCTTATTCTTAAACACTTCAGTTGAAATTTGGAGATTTGAGTGTGTTGAAGCCATTTTTACTAGTGGGACTAAAAATTCCTGTGATGTGTTTAGGCTGAGAAAACTTCAATGCTAAACCAGAAGCTGACATTTGCTTTAAAAGCAGCTCACCTTCCCACCTGCCTGCACTATTTTATGGTGAGAATGTCACAGAAAATATGCATATGCAAATATCCTTTCATCATGGCCAATACGTAGAAGATTTAGTTAAATGTAAAAAGCAAAAGCATGCTGCATATACACCATCCGATAGTTCTTCATGCACTTCTTGGGTCGTTTACAAGTTAATTATTCAGGCTACACATTGCCCCCCCCCCCGAGCGAGCTGGGTAATCATTTTGCCAACCTCGGAAGGATAGAAGGCTGAGTCAACCTTGAGCCGGCTACCTGGGATTGAACCCTGGGTTGTGAACACAGTTTTTGCTGCAGTACAGCGGTTTAACCACTGTGCCACGAGGCTCTTAGCCTCATTAAATGTAATGAGAGTAGTTCCATGACTTAAATATGTATTTTGATCCTTGTAGATTTTTGAACAAGTGCTAAGTCAGCTGGAGCCCCTGTGTTTGGCAGAACAAGATTTTATTAGCAAATTCTTCAAACTTCAACAGCATCTTAGCATTCCTGGAACATCCATGGTATGTCTCTTAATTTTGAACATCAACTTGAAAAATTGTTTATAACTCTGGAGTGACCTCCCTCTAAACTATTCATTTCTTTTTCAGAGTGATACTGAGGAAATGGATGGAGGAACATTATCAAGGATGCACAATGTTGGCAGTCCACAGTCTATGTCTTCAGAGTATGTTTCCTTAACATTGCTAGTGTCTAAGTGTGCAAAACTACCAAATCTTTTAAAAGTAAATGATCAACCTTAATAGTAGACCGTCTTTGTGTGACAACCAAACAAAACCAGGTTTCTGCAGCCACAGCTGTAAATCTGCCTGATGTCATTTTAACTATGAGGTGTTATATTTCTTACTCACATGGTAAAAAAATGTAAAGAGTCTCCACCATCCCGGAACCTCCCCAATCTCTGGGAGTATGATTGATTATTTGGGACCAATTACATATAATAACCAAATCAATTCTGACTTATGGTGACACTTTTCAGGGTTTTCCAGGTAGGGAATACTGAAGAGTAGTTTACTATTCCCTTCTTCTGGGGCCACTCTGGGACTCTGCAGCTTGTCCAAGGCCACACAGGCTGGCTATTCTCCCGGGAGGCACAGTGAAGATTTGAACTCCCAACCTCTGGTTCTGCAGCCAGATACCAAATTCACTGAGCTATCCAGCCAGCTTGGGGCCACGTAAATCCTTCTATTACCATTTTTGTTCAAAACAGACTTTCAATTAGCTTCTAGTTTGTTTGTTTGTTTGTTTTTATTTAACTTATATGCCGCCCACACTACTCAAAAGTCTCTGAGTGGCTTACAACAAGTTAAATGCAATAAAAAGATAAAAAAATTAAAATACAATTAAAAATACAGTACTCTAAAAATTGCCATCAGGACCCACAGCTGTTATTATTTCAGTTAAGAATCTTCTGGAACAGGAAGGTCTTGACCTGGCGCCAAAATGTCATCAACTCAGCGCTAGACAAATCTCAGTTGGGATGGCGTTCCATAGCCTGGGGGCAGCTGCCGAAAAGGTCCTTTGTCTACAAGCCATCCCTCTTACCTCCTTGAGGGACAGCTCTTTCAAAAGGGCCCCCTGGCTAGATCTTAACTGGTTCATATGGAAGGAGACGGTCCTTCAGGTATCCAGGGCCCAAGCCATTTAGGGCTTTATACATCAAAACAGGCACTTTGAATTGGGCCCGGGCAGTGACTGGTAGCCAATGTAATTTGAACAGAATTGGCCTGATGTGTTCCCTAGTGGTCCAACCACTCACCAGCCATGCAGCTTGATTCTGAACCAGTTGCAGTCGTCGGACCGTCTTCAAAGGCAGCCCCACGTAGAGTGCAGTGTAGTAATCTATACGAGATGTTACCAGTGCATGTGTAACTGTCATGAGACTCCACTCGTCCAGGTAGGGCCGTAGCTGGTATAATTTCCGCAGCTGAAGGAAGGCGCTCCTGGCCACCAAGTCCACCTGGGAAAATGCTTATGTGGGGGAATGGCCTGCTATGCAGTAATACTGTCTAGAAGACATGAATGGCCATTTCAGGTGCACATAATAAGTGTTTCTTTTCCTATTATCCTCTGTTCCCTTTATTCCATGTAACTGTTACTTCTGGATGAAAAATAAACATTGATTTCTGAAATCATTATCAACCGAGAACTCAGATTTTTAACTTGTATTTTACAGGAATCATATGATCCGGCAGATGATGACAAAAATATTTCGCTGTGTCGAGCCAGAACTGAATAACCTTATTGCTCTAGGAGACAAGATTGACATCTTTAATTCCCTTTATATGTTAGTGAAAATGAGTCACCATGTATGGACAGCACAAAATGTGGATCCAACCTCCTTTCTTAGTACAACACTCGGAAATGTTTTAGTGACTGTCAAAAGGAACTTTGACAAGTGCATTGTAAGTTTTTACCCAGCCTGAATAATTAGGATCTTTGTATACTATTAGCAGTCTGATAAAAACTCCACATTCAATAGGGCAACAAGACCAGCCTGCCTCAGTTTATTTTTCATAATGGACAAAATCCTGTTCCTGAGCATAGTAAATTGCACTACAGTAGGCCAGTTGAATCACTGGGGATTTAGTGAGTCAACTCCATTACAAATTCCATTGATTCAAATGAGCCTATTCTAACTGTGACTTATTTTAGCATAGTAAGTTGCAATTAGAATAGGCGGAATTGAATCAATGGAACTTATAAAGGAATTGACTCACCAAATACTCATTGGTACAGTGGACCTATTGTAGTATGATTTACTATGCTAAGCAACAGGCCAATATGTAAAACGTTATCCATTTGCTTAGACACCTGCCTATATATCTATCCATTGGTGTGTAGGTGTGTGTGCAGATGTGTAGGTGTATTAAGAAAAAAAACATGGTTGTCCAAGGACTGTATAAGCACAACCCTCCAGTTTTATATAATAATTATTATTTTCTATAAGTCATCTTTAAGTTGTTTGTAAAGTGTCCTGAAATGTTTTTACATGTTGCTATTTCTGATCTCAGATTTATATACATTAATTCTGTTACGTAGATTGTCCTGCTTGTCTTACACAGAGTGCAGAAGGACCTTGCTGGCAAAGGATGACATAGATCATGTTAGCAGATGAACAAGCCTCTGATATTGTGGATGGCATCGTTGGGGCCTATAATTATGTTGGCAGAGTAAATATGGCAAGAGAGTTGGCATGTAGATTTGTAGCAGAGTCTTGTTCCTTTCTCTTGTTCCCATATTTAATATGTCAAGAGTTGTTTGAGATTTGGATGTTGTCTTTAGACAAGTACAGGCCTACAACCAAGGGCTTAGGAGAGTGAAATACTGTTGTCTAGAGAGTACCGTATTTTTCCATGTATAAAATGACACTTTTTTACTTAAATAGACAAAAAATTGAGGGTTGTTTTATACACGGAAGGCAGCCACTTTCCCTGCCTTTTGCGAAGCCACAGAGTAAAGCGGCCATGAAAGGGCTTCATGATCAAAGGGGTGTGAGCATGCAGATTTTCTAATCTGGGGGTTAGAAAAGGGGGGGGGGTCTTATTTATACATTGGTTTCTCTTATAAACAGAAAAATATGGTAAGTTGTAAATGGTTGATGATGTATATGGGTAGTTTCAGTTATGAGCTGAAAGTGACAACTAGTATTGTCTGGTCATTGTCTCTTTTGGGTCTGTCGTGTAATAGGTTGTTTCTGGATATCCACCTTGCCCTGTTAATTTTTTCCTTAACCGTATTGGGTGGGTATTGTAGTCTGAGAAAGACCAATTGTAAATCCATGAATTTGGAACCTCTATCCTGTGGATCCAAGTAGATTCAACTACATCTAAAGGCTTGACTGTAGACAGTAGATATTGTGGTGTGTTTGGAGTGGAAGCTGGGGACATGCAAGTAGCTGTGATGCAGAATTGCTTTTTGATACAGTAGGATGCTAAAATATCCATCTTGTAGATTGACAGTGGTGTCTAGAAAGTGCACCTGCTGTGTTGATAACTTTTACCTTAGGCTGAGCTTGATGTTAGGGTAAAAGTTATTAAAAGTTAGGTCTGAATAGGATCTGAATAGGATTGTTAGATGGACAAAGGATGGGGTGTCTGTGAGTGAAAATCCCACTTCTACAGCCTTTCTCCATCCATTGCCATGGGTTGTTAACAGTTGTTAACAGTGGTTTTTCTGGTGTGTCGTCCTGATCAGAGACAGATAAAAGAGCAGCATGATAAACGGGAGAGAGATTACATGTTAGGCCTCCACCCCATTGAATGATTTTCTGTATACATATGGCCTCCCTGACCCCTCTCTGAAACCACCTATCTTCTTGGTCCAAAATGAGTACATCTTGCTCATCAAATGAGTGTCCTCTGTCCTTCAAATGAAGGAACATTGCTGATTGTGGTCCTGAGCAGTTACCCCTCCTGTGCTGGGCCATTCTCCTGTTTAGTGGGTATTTGGCTGTTTTAGAAAATCCCTCACTCAACAAGGATGGAGGCCTTACATACATACAGTCTGTCTCCCATTTATCATGCTGCCCTTTCTGATGAGGACCACACACCAGAAAGACCACTGTTAAAAACTATTAACGTCCCATGACAATGGGTGGAGAAGGACTGCAGAAGTGGTATTTTCACTCACACACACCCCTTTGTCCTTTGTCCATCTAACAATCCTATTCAGACCAGGGGGGAGTGAAACCAACGTGGAGGGGTCTCCTACCAACTCTCCTCAGACTGAAGAAGCTACTTGGATGAGTAGCGAAACGTTTCAACCTAATAAGTCCAGTTGCCATGACTCAGCTTCCAGATTCACCTTGTTTGGTCCAGCACTGCCTGCCAACATTTTGCTAACCATTGCTTATATTCCTCTGCAGCCAAAACAAAATGGCTGTGTTCTTATTGGCTTGTAGATCAGAGCCATCCCAATTCATAGTGAATATCCTTCCCTTCTGAAGTTTAAGACGGAAATTTATGGCAGCTGTTCTTCATTTCAGAGCAACCAGATAAAACAGATGGAAGATGTAAAGATATCCAAGAAAAGCAAGGTTGGAATTCTGCCCTTTGTTGTTGAGTTTGAAGAGTTTGCAGCACTTGCTGAATCTATTTTCAAAAATGCTGAACGCAGAGGAGATCTAGATAAAGCCTACCTGAAACTTATTAGGGGAGTTTTCATTAATGGTAAGTCCCATTTTATGGCTGGAATTCTGTCTTTACATAACGTAGAGTTACACCTGTGTAAGTTTGCCAGGAATTACACCCAAGCAACAAGGATTGCACAATTTGATTGGGCAGTGCACCTGTGGAATAGCACTTCCAACTTGGCATGATTAGAGCTACCACTTATAAAACATTAAGTTACAAAACAGAACTCCTCAATACAATTTCAGCCCATGATTAGAAAGCCAGAAGTCACAGTATCTTATAAATGACCTCATTTTGTTCAAGAGAGATGGGCTTCAGCCCTATACCCATGTTCCTAAGAACTTAGCCCAAGTGAATTTAGTGGGAAATACTTCTGAACAGACACATACAGAATTATAGATACATTTTGTCCATATATTTGTCAGTAATGTGTTTGTATTTTGACATTATTAATAAACAAATGAGTACTGTACTGCATTTATTTATTTATTTATTCCATTTATACCCCGCCTATCTGGTCATTGCAACCACTCTAGGCGGCTTTGTGTATGCTCACTATGTGATGGGTCAATAACATGTCTGTTTCTAAAAGTGTCAGGCAGTGGTCAATTTATGAAAGTAAATTTCTTTTGCTTTTTCAAGCAAAAGAAAAAAAATCAGTCCAACCAACTTTATCAAAAATAAAGGAATTAACGGGATGACAGAGAACAAGATGGTTGGACAGAGTCATCAAAGCTACCAACATGAATTTGACCAAACTCTGGGAGGCAGTGGAAGACAGGAGGGCCTGGCGTGCTCTGGTCCATGGGGTCATGAAGAGTCGGATATGATTTAACAACAAAAAAAATCTATTTTTTTCATTGAATTCTATGGAACTTAGTTCATATCATGAAATATTAGTTGCCCTTCAAAAATTTCCTTAGATTTCAGTATTTCATTTTCAACCCAGATTCTAACAATTGCATGGATATTATCTCTTGCCCTTAAAACTAAATACATATTTCAAGAACTGATCATGTGTTCAGAGGTGTGTGGTAGGTTCTTCATCATGTTGACTCTTGCTGTGATTGTATGTTTATATGTTTTTTATTTTTTAAGTGGAAAAGGTAGCAAATGAAAGCCAAAAGACACCACGGGATGTGGTCATGATGGAGAACTTTCATCATATCTTTGCAACACTCTCACGATTGAAAATCTCTTGTCTGGAGGCCGAGAAAAAAGAAGCCAAACAAAAATACACAGATCATTTGCAGTCATATGTCATCTACTCCTTGGGACAGCCTCTTGAGAAATTAAATGTAAGAAACTTGTTTTATAACATAATTAGAAATGGATAATAGATTTCTGTAGACTCTCTCTTATAAGGCAGATGAATGAACCATTTATTCCTACCTTCCATATCATGAATAGTGTGTGTCAAAGTATTATGTGTATGTTTAGGTGATGAGCAATTCTGGAAGAAAGATTTGAATTAAATCACAACTCTTTGGGTTAATTGTGATCTAAAGAATATTGCTTACTTCTTTCAAGCTTGAGTTTCAACAACTCTTTGTTGAAAATTAGGAAACCTTTAACACATTATCAGCTGGACTTGTACAGTTTACGCTATCCCATGGCACTGACAAGATCTTTTCTAACTACTACATAGTTGTGTGTTTCAGTTTTTTGAGGTGAGATGTGGAACATAGAGAATGTCAGCTGTAGCAACATTAGCTAAGAGCTTATGCAAGGGGTAGGGAAGCTGTGACTCTCTGGATGGGTTGGACTTCACCTTTCATGGTCCCTCATCATTACACAAGTTACAGCTGATTAGAGTTGCAGTCCAGCAACATCTGAAGGACCACATCTTCCTCTATCCTTTTATATACTGAAATGGTTCAGCCTCCACTCCCAAATAATACTGTTCATGTGAATGGTCTTTTTTAAAACACATCCTTGAAAAGATGTAGTGACATCACCATGCAGCAGTGGAATTTGAGGAGTTTAATTTTGTAATAGGAATCAGGCCCGCCCAAACAGAGACCAATTCTTACCACAGGGTGACTTCTTATAATTTTTGTTCAATACTTGCAAATGTATCTATTCAATACTAGTTAAATACTAGCACAGAAGACCTATACATCCCTGTTATCCAGACGTTCAGTGCTTGCCCATGGGTTTGACCTGCAAAACACTCTGCATATGATGATAGGACAATTTAGAACAGTATATAATAAATCTATTCACAAAAAGTAGAGTGATAATGAGATTTTGAAAAGAGAAGAAAGAAACAGGAGTGGCACGCTAAAACACAGATTGTTAGTTCAGCACCTCATCTTGTTCTGAACAAGCAAAGTCCTATAAGGTTAAACATCTTGGTATATCACTATTAAGAGTAATACAGGCAATTTCTGTGGTTCAACTGCAAACTTGCCAATTTGATCTGACTATGTAATATTCTTGTGTAATATGATACTGTTAGTTAACATTACAATTATGTTACTAAAAGTAAAACATGGAAGGACTTGTAGTGCCCACACACAAGTGTGTACCAGAAAAAATAACTTTTGGGTACATTCTATGTTAATATGGGATTTCTCACTGGGACAATTATGTAGCTTTGTGGCATTGTTATTTATTGCTTGCCCCTCCTCCTGGCTGTTCATTACCTCTTTACTGATAGCAAGTAAGAGAAACATAGTATATATGAAGTCAATAGAAGAAAAAGATCTGTCACATTTTAATATATATGTTCAAAACTTGATGATGTATGTGACTGAACACCCTTTTGTTTGAGTTTAAACATTTATTTATTTATTTATTTATTTATTTATTTATTTATTTATTTATTTATTTATTTATTTATTTATTTATTTATTTATTTATTTATTTATTGCATTTATATGCCGCCCATCTAGACATAGTCTACTCTGGGCGGCTCACAACTTAGAAGATAAAAACAATTTAAAATATACAGTTTCACATTAAAAAACAAAATAATATAAAATATAATATAAATTTACGAAATAACAATATTTCATTTTAGCACTTTTTTGAGGGTGTTGAAGCTCGTGTGGCACAAGGTGTGAGAGAAGAAGAAGTAAGCTATCAGTTGGCCTTTAACAAACAAGAGCTAAGAAAAGTTATAAAGGAGTATCCTGGCAAGGAAGTGAAAAAGGGACTGGATAACCTTTATAAGAAGGTGGACAAACACCTGTGTGAAGAAGAAAACCTGCTTCAGGTAATCTAATAAATGGCAGAATTTGATTTTTATGGAGTAGTCACATGTTCATTTAATATAGTACAGACGCTTTTATACTAATTTTGCCTGTCTCTTGATTAGAGTGGAACATCACATGAACACAGCAGGAAATGGCTGACTTGGCAATAGGAATAGCTATGAGGAATCTGATTCTGCTTCCACATCACTCAAACACTTGAGGTGCACTTCAGGAGCATGTGTAAAACTCAGAGAGACTGTGGCATACCTTCTGACCCTATAGCAGTCACAGAGAAAAGACAATAGCTGGCTTATTTGTGTGTAATCTCTGTCTACAGTCACATGCTTCTTAGGTTCAGTTCTTACTGAGATGATAAAAACAGTGTTTGGATTGGAATCTTATTATCTGCCATAGTTGAATATTTAAGTACAGTACAAAAAAACCCTCATAGAAAAAAAGAACCCAAGGAGAAGCCTCTTACTCATTTGGAGGCAACTGTTTTATGGTGGCTCCAGTCCTTCCTGGAGGAAAAACTGAGAAGATGGTGTTCAGGGACTCTTTTCTAACACCCTGGCCACTAGCCTGCTTGGCCCCTCAGGGTTCTGTTTTGTCTCCTATGTTGTTTAACATCTACATGAAACTGCTGGGAGAAGTTATCTGGAGTTTGGGGGTTTGGTGTTACCAGTTTGCGGATGACACCCAGCTCCATCTGTCCTTGTCGTCTAAATCTGACAGTTTCAGCTCTAGATCCATGTCTGGTATCAGTAATGGACTGGATGAGGGTGAATAAACTGACTTAATCCAGACAAGATAGAGGTGCTCCTGGTTAGTCGAAGAGCAGATCAAGGAATAGGATTACAGCCTGTGGTGGATGGGGTTACACTCTCTCTGAAAACAAGTGCATCGCTTGGGAATTCTTGATTCATCTCTAAGCCTGGATGCCCAGGTTTCAGCAGTGGCCAGGAGTGTTTTTGCAGAATACAAACTAATGCACTGGCTGTACCCGTTCCTGGAGGGATATGATCTGGCCACGGTGACACATGCCTTAGTTACATCCCAGCTGGATGACTGTAATGCACTCTACATGGGGCTGTCTCTGAAAAGTGTCTGGAAACTTCAGCTGGTCCAAAACATGGCAGCCAGATTTCTAACTAGGGTTGGTCGCAGGAATCACATACCTACCCGCTTTACAGCAGCTCCACTGGCTGCCGATCCATTTCTGGGCACAATTCAGAGTGCTGGTTCTAACCTATAAAGTTCTAAGTGTCTTGAATCCAAGCTGTCTCAAGGACCTCATCTCCCTTTATGAGTGTGCTTGGGTGTTAAAATCATCAGGAGAGGCCTTTCTCAGTCCTATCACCTTCACAGGTGCATTTGGTAGAGACACGGGAAAGGACCTTCTTTGTTGCTGCTCCCAGACTTTGGAACTCCCTGCCACAGGAGGCCAGGCTGGCTTCATCCATGCTGTCCTTCTGCAAGCAGGCAAAGAGCTTTCTCTGAAGGCAAGCTTCCCCTCAGTGAAGTGAAGGTTTTAAATGGATGGACGTACATGGCTGCTTCGAATGTGTTTTTGGTGTTCCTTTTGTTTGCTGTTTTTTAGTATGGTATTTGCTTGATCTTTTTTAGTATTTGTATACAGCAGGGAGCCACAGGATTGGTATCTGCTGATTCACTTGTCCATGGTCTTAAAATATTAAAAGAAAAAAAAAACCCAAATTTATATTTCTAATGATGAGGTTACCAGAACTGGCCACTAGAAGGAGCCAGAGACCATGCTATGTATAAGGTTAACTAGTGGTACCTTGCAAGACGATGACCCCACTAAACAATGAATCCGCATAACGATGACTTTTTGCGATCGCTATAGCGATTCGCAAAACAGTCATTCCAGTGGGGGATTTTCGCTGGATGTTGAATAGGTCTGTGCTTCGTGAACCGTTTGTTTGCAAGACGACGATTTTTACAGCTGATCATCGGCTTCGCAAAATGGTTGCCCTGTGTTTTCTGGACCCATGCTTCGCAGGGCAGCCATTTTTACAGCTGATTGGCGCTCGCAAAATGGCTCCCCAATGGGCAATCTTCGCTGGACGATGAGGTATTTTCCCCATTAAAATGCATTAAACCGGGTTTCAATGCATTCCAATGGGGAAACGGATTTCGCATGACGACGATTTCGCTAAACAGCAATTTCAATGGGATGGATTATTGTCATGCGGGCAGCATTGTATAATAGTTTTTGCTATGATGTGCATTTTCAGCATCCGCAGGAGGGCTTCAAACCAATCCCCCATGAATATGAGGGTCCTACTGTATTGTTTTTAGCTTTAAATATTGTACTTTAATGATGTCAGTGCCCTTGAGTCCTTTTTAAGGAGGAAGGTGAGGAAAACATTTTAAATAAATAGGTAATTTTTTTTTAAAATATTGAGCATAGTTTAATTTTGTGAACCTCCTTCTGTCAGCTTGAAGTAAAGTACAGTGGTGCCTCGCTTAACGAGCGCACCGTATAATGACGAAATCGCATAGCGATGCGGTTTCCGCGATCGCTAATGCGATCGCTTACCGATGGCCCCAATGGGCGAAACTCGCATAGCGAAGGTCGGTAAGCGTTTCGCTTACCGACCTTCGCTTTGCGACCCGCGGATCAGCTGTTCGGCGGGTCCAAAATGGCCACCGGAACAGCCGAAATGGCCGCGCGCAGCATTTTCGCGCCGTCCCCTCGCTTACCGGGGGCGCAAAAATGGCTGCCGGCTATGGGAAGACTTCGCTAAACGGTGAGTTTTCAGCCGATTTGGAACGCATTAAACGATGGCTTTTTACTTTCCGTTTAACAAAGTTTTCACATAGCGAAGGTTAATCCGGAACGGATTAACCTCGCTATGTGAGGCACCACTATAGTCCAAATACAGTGGTGCCTCTCATAGCGAGGTTAATCCGTTCCGGATTAACCCTCGCTATGGGAAACATCGCTCAACGGAACGAAAAAACCCATTGAAACGCATTAAACCTGGTTTAATGCGTTCCAATAAGCCCTAAACTTACCGTTGAGCGAAGCTTCTCCATAGGGGCGGCCATTTTCGTGCCCTCGGTAAGCGAGGGCACAGCGGGAAAAGTTGCGGTGGCCATTTTGGAACCGCCAAGCAGCTGTTCTCCCCCGCTTCATTGTGCGAAAATCACTAAGCGAACCGCTTAGCGATCGCACAGCGAAAAAACGCCATAGGGGCCATCGCGGAGCGAACGCTCCAGCGATGGACCGGACCCCCTCGCTATGCGAATTCATCGCTCAACGGAGTGATCGCTAAGCGAGGCACCACTGTACTTATAAGATCTACCACTAAAGTGAAAACTGGTATTGGGGCTCAGATACTGCTTCATGGAGTTAAATAGCTGAGATAGCTCCACATACAGTACACATTCCCTTGACATCTGCAGTACAGAGCTAGCCCCAATGCTGAAGTCAGTTAGTGCAAGAGGCCCGAAGATTTTGATTTGAAACTATGGATAGTATTGTAATTATTAAAACTCTGCTTCTTTCTGTTTTGATAGGTGGTGTGGCATTCTATGCAAGATGAGTTCATACGACAGTACAAGCACTTCGAAGGCTTAATAGCACGTTGTTATCCTGGATCTGGAATTACTATGGAATTCACAATCCAAGATATTTTAGACTATTTCTCCAGTATTGCACAATCGCATTAATAGCTGCCAAAGAGATAAACTAAGAAATTTTCTGCGAATAAGCTTTGACACTGGAGATCTTCTGTTTTGTGAGGCAGAAATATAAAAGGAGTATTAACTGTCCTCACCCCATCAACCAATAAAATAAGAGGGATTGTTGCTTAACTGCTTGATAAAAACAGTTCGAAGTACTGTACACGTTTTCACATGGAATTCAGTTCAGCTAATTTTATTTTCCATATTTATACGTATATCAGTTCTGTATATTTCTCATATATCACACATTAACTCAGCTGGGTTTCTAACTATCTGTAGCTTTGAGAAATTATGTCAGTGTTGAAATGACTGTAAACAGCCAGAGGGTGGCATCAAAGTGTGTTAATATATATGTACGTGAGACATCCAACTTTATTGTCTTTATAATTACATGACTATTTGGATGTAATTCTTCTGAACTGAAGTAAAATCACAAATAAATTGTGTGTTTCCTGAATTAGCTGTGCCTGAGCGTAACACAAAGGAAAAATCGCCTGTCAGTTCTCAGAAAAGACATCGAGAAACTGTACTGAAGTGCTTTCTTTTACAGCTCTTAGATTTATTAATACAGCTTTCCTTGGAAACACTGAAAATTTCAGTTGTCAAATCCTCTGCCACAGTGTCAGAGGACTGAAGGATAGCCCATGTTACGCCAATCTTTAAAAAGAGGAGGGGGAACCCAGGAAACTACAGGCCAGTTAGCCTAATGTCTGTTCCAGAGAAAACAGTGGAAAGCCTCATCCAAAATAAAATCCTAACACACATAGAAGAACAAGCCTTACTGAAGGAAAATCAGCATGGCTTCTGTAAGGGTAAGAGCGGCCTCATAAACTTTTTAGAATTCTTTGAAAAGGTCAACAGGCCTGTGGATGTGGGCAAACCCGCGGATATTGTCTATCTGGATTTTCAGAAGGCATTTGACACAGTCCCTCACCAAAGGCTTCTGAGAAAACACCAGTCACGGGATAAAAGCAGATCCTCTTATGGATTGAGAATTGGTTGAGAACCAGGAAACAGAGAGTAGGTGTCAATGGGCAATTTTCACAATGGAGAGAGGTGAAGAGCGGTGTGCCCCAGGGATCCGTCTTGGGACTGGTGCTTTTCAGCCTTTTAATAAATGACCTGAAGACAGGGATAAGCAGTGAGGTGGCCAAGTTTGCAGATGACACGAAACTTTTCTGGGTGGTGAGAATGGGTGGCAAAATGGCAAATGTGTTTCAATATAAGAAAAGGTAAAGTAATGCACGTTGGGGCAAAAAAAAAAAATCAAAACTTTAGTTATCAGCTAATGGGTTCTGAAAGAGATCTTGGTGTGCTGGTGGACAGCTCAAAGAAAGTGTCAACTGAGTGTGCAGCTGCAATGAAGAAGGCCAATTCTGTGCTGGGGACTGGAAATAAAACAACCAACATTTAATGCCATTGTACAAAATGCAAGGCCACACCTGGAGTATTGTGCGCAGTTCTGGTCGCTGCACCTCAAAAACGACATAGTGGAACTGGAAAAAGTGCAGAAGAAAGCAACTAAAATGATGACTGGGCTGGGGCACTTCCCTTGAGGGAAGATTACAGAGCTTGGTGCTTTTTAGAGAAAAGGCACCTCAGGGGAGACATGAGACGTATAAAGGGGATGGATAAAGTGGACAGAGGAAAGCTCTTTTCTCTCTTGTGCATTACCAGAACCAGAGGACATGCACTCAAATTGAGTGTTGGGAGAGTGAGAAGAGACCAAAGAAAACATCCCTTTACCTAGCATGTTGTTAGTCTGTGGAACTCCTTGCCACGGGATGTGGTGATGGCATCTGGCCTAGATGCCTTTAAAAGATGATTGGACAGATTTCTGGAGGAAAAGTCCATCGTAGGTTACAAGCCATGTTTGGGGTGTATAATCCCCAGGCTTAGAAGGTACCTCAAAATGCCAGATGCAGGGAAGGAGTATCAAGAGACAGGTATCTAGTTGTCTCGTGTGCTCCCAGAGGCATCTGGTGGGGCCACTGTAAGACATAGGAAGCTGGACTAGATGGGCCCTTGGCCTGATCCAGCAGGGCTCTTCTTATGTTACGTAGTTGTAAGGGTCATAGCATAGAATGTCCTGGCTTTACCATTTTTATGAAGAAAACACCCAGATGCAATGGCTGGCTACTGGAGAAAGCTTCTCTGAAACTCAATTGGATTTTTAATGAGATAATTGCAGATTTGGTATTTATCCTGCCTACTAATCATTGCACTCAAGGTGGTCAACTGTCAGGAAACTCAGTAAGTAGTACAAAGCTATACTATATCATCACAGCTGATAAAAATTATATTTTGATAGCACGCTTTGCCTTAACTTGAGTAAGAATTGAATTTTCATGCAAATCTTAGGTTCCATTGCATGGGGTAGGCTAAAAGGCAATTTTTAAAAGGGGGTAATCTTCCTATTTGCAGGCCCCCTGAGGAAGCTGGTATTATTTTAACCACGATGTATAAAAGCAGGCTTGTCGAACAGCTTCTTTTGCTAGCTGAAATTCTATTTTTTTATCCCTTTCAATATTGTCCCTGTTTAAAAAAAGGGGGGGGAAATCGTCAGTGCTGACTTTACAAGTAAGATATGCAAGTTGCAGTTTAGGGTGCCAAATATGGTGGTCACTGGCGTCTGGGGCGAAATTGCTTTTTTGCTACCGAGAGTAAACGCACAGCCTCTCACAAAAAAAGCCTTCCCGGGCCGGGAAGCTCGCTCGCGGCTTCCTCAGGAAAGCGGGAGCCGAGAAGGGCTTCCTCGATCAGACTCGCTCCTGACGACGCCTCGGAGCGGCCAGCGGGAGGCTGCTCAAAAAAGCTCGGCGGACGTCTCTTTTGCTTTCACTACCCACCGCCAGGGGACGCTGTGGAAGAGCGACGGGCTTGGCTGGCCGGTTGGTGCCGAACGCCCGCGCTTGAACTGGTTGCCGAGGCGACGGTGGGCGGAAGTAGCCGACTTGGTCCGCGCGCCATTTTCAAACGGTTGGCGAAGCCCCATCCGTTCACGTTCCGGGGTGATTTTTTTTTTTTGCGCAGGAACGGAGGGAGTTGGACGAAGGCAAAGAGGGTCCGTAGCCGTCTCTCGGAGCCGCTGAGCGCGCGCGGGGGGGGTGAGGTATGAAGAGTCAGGCTGGATAAACAGTCTCCCCGGCTGAGAGAGAGAGGCTGAGATTTGAAGTCATGGAGACTCGTTTCCATGGCGTTGCGGATGACGGTGGAGCGGTGACGTCATTCGAAGGCTGGCTCTCTCTCTCTCTCTCTCTCTCTCTCTCTCTCTCTCTCTCTCTCTCTCTCTCTCGGGCTTCCGGGGCCTTGCGAGGAGTCGGTCGCCTTCTACGACCCTGTCCTCGGTTGTCCCAGGGCGCTGAGCGAGCGCTGATTGGGCTCACCCCACTTAGCCTCATCAGCTTCCTCTCCTCCCTGTCAGGCAGGTCCCCGCTCCTGCCCTTTCATCTCTTCCCCCCCCCCCGCGCGCGCCCCGTGCTTTTCTTACAGGTCAGCAACCCCATAATAACCCTCGAGCCTGACCTAGGCCTCCCCCGTAACAACCCCCCCCCCCGCGCCGTGGGTTCGGTTCGATAACCGTATACTCCGGATTTAGCAGTCTGACGCCCTTCCCGCCTCTTCTTGGTAAAGTATGACACTTCGCTTCCATCCACATGTGACGAGCAAATTGTGCTTTATTTGGCCTTTTCCCTTCCTCCGGAGGGGAGCCTTCAAGGCCTGCTGCCCTTTGAGTCCTGCGTTAGTGGCCCCACTGGTTTCCCGACGTCATTCTGCCTCTGGTGCTTCCTTAGAGTCCCCTTCTAGAAAGCCACCGTTTCTGAGCAAGTAAATAGCTCTTCCTATAAGAACTGTTGTGTGTTTTTAAATCACATAAGATGATTTAAAGCCTAGAAGATGGTGTCACTTCTCTTCACTCTTCTCCACACAAAGAAGCTTATGAGGATGGTGAAAAGAAAATGACTGACAAAGTATCTCAGCTTCCTAACTCGGTAGAGATTTGAACCTGTGTTTGCAACATCTTGTCCTTAATACAGCAGTGTGTTTGCTTAGCTACCCCAGATGAGGTTCCCTGTTTGCATTTGATTTAGGAATCCAATCTGTTGTTAATTTTAGAATCTGATATGTCAGGAAGTTTCCAGCTTGTACCAATATGACCATGTCACTCTTTTCCTGATTAAAAAATATGTATGAGCTGCTAAATTACAACATTCATCTTCACTATGCCTTGCTTAAGTACAGGAATGTAAAGGGTTTGATTTTGCATATTTGTCATACTAACATGTGTGTTTTTTTAATTATCTGCAGATCCTGGTTTAAAGGTCCCAGATTGTTTTGTAATACCTTCACAATGAGTACAGTTGCAGAGCGAAAGTTCATTAATCTAAGGAAGCGATTGGATCAGCTAGGATATCGACAACCTCTAGGAGTAGAAAGTTTACCTTTAGTGGAAAAGCTTTTTAGGTATATAAACAAAATGGAACAACCAAAAATGCTAAACAGTCTTGGATTGATGTGAACTACTTAACTGTTAATCTTAGTGAAGTAAAACGTTTTGGCATGATTTCATCAAAGCATTTCACATAATTATGTTAATGCACAATACAGGAGATTTCAAATATTGCTATACATTATTTTTTTATGTTTTTAAAAGCATGGATAACATTAACTGCACACACAAATACTTTGGAATGGAGGACTGAGCTCTGTGGTTATAAAAATCTTGACATACCCATTCTTTCGATAGTAGAGAATTAAAGTAGCCATCCCGAGTAGATGTTGTCTAGAGGGGCGGGGTAAAAATCGAATAAATAAATAAAATAAATAAAGTATGCTGTATGAAATGTACTAGCCATTAGAACAAGTCCATTATTCAACCAGAAAAACAAGTTTGCATGCTGTTATGTGGCATACATAATTGAAAGACAGATTTTGGTTTCATGCAAAAGTAGGATGTATGGTCTGCAGCAGCTGCAAACTGCATGCTGTCTGTCTCCCCCTTGTCTTCCTAACACCTATGCACTGATTTTGAGTCTGACTTTGCTTTGATTTTGAATGAAATGTTGCCTTTCATTTGAAGATTACAGGAAGGAAAGAAGAAAGTAGATGGAACATTGAGCTTTAAAAGGAAGAAAATAGACCAATCAGTTTTAACTGATTTTTAGGATATATTTGGGCAGACTAGGGAGAATCATTGTTTTAGAGCTGCAGAGCTGGAAGGGAGCATATGGATTGCTGAGTCAAGGCTTTGTCAAGGAGGCACAGTGGGGAATCGAACTCCTAAACTCTAAACCACTTAGATAAAGTCCTTAAACTAAAACTCCAACTTACCCCTCTAAGGAAGGCCTCTCTTTGTTGACTTTGTCAAGAGATAAACCTTTGTGTGTCTGTCATGGAACTCCTGAGTATTGCAGGCCATTCTAGGGCAAATATTCAGTTCACACCACACAACAATAGTTTTGTATAATTTATTACTGGGATTTGTCAATTTTTCCATTTATTAATAGACTGTAGATTAGATCAGGTGATTCTTCATAGTTGCACTATGCAGATGCATTTGGAGGTTTTTTTTTAAATAAAGAAAATTATTTTGAATTATTGATATCTTAACAGGCCAACTAGAATTTGTCATAACCAGTCTGTAGAGTCTCTAGGCAAAACACAATAGGATAAGTAAAATTCACTCTTGGATGATGGCCCCTAGCTTAGCAAGATGGGTACTGAGGAGTGGGGAGATATTCATATGCTGTTAGTGCCTACCTTCATGTTGAATTTGATGTCATGGGTCATTCCCTTGTATAGAGAGGATTTGAAAAAGGAATCAGTACTAAATGTAATTATGCTTGGCTAAGAGACCAAGCCAGAATTTGTGGGCATGCATTCTGGGTTGGGGTGCTTGAAGCAGGGCATTTATGGGAAATTGTAGTTTTTGCTTTTGTAAGCTTCATCTCTGAAACCTGTCAATTTGCATCCTTGGATTCCAGTGATCTTGTTCATACAACAGAGAGCCTCCGGAGTACAAAGCTTTCTGCTGGGAAAATTGAAAAAGACTTCAGCAACTTTGATGTTGTTTTGGAACCTTACCGAGAAGAAAATGCTAGGCTTACCCGTGAAAATAATGAACTTCATTTAGAAGTTTTGAAACTGAAAGAGCAATTGGAACAACGCGTCAAAGGTAGTATGGAAAATGTAGTGTTGACTGCTTTTACATTGGGAACCACACGTTTTTATTGGTTGTACACGTAGCATATCAAAATTTTTAATTGCCCCTGATCAAACAAAGTTGTTTCTCTGATCTTTTTTAAAGCTCGCAGCCCAGCAGTAAGTAGTGATTTCTCTTTGCCTCTTCCCATGTTTCAATCTCAAGGAGGGAAAATAGGTGGCATATACAGTAGCTGGCAAAGACCTTTCTCTTCAGGCAAGCCTTCCCTGAGTGAATGGCTTCCAAGTGGGGTTTTTAAAACAGATTGTTGCACCTTTTTGCATTAAATGTGTTTTGATCTTGCATATGGTTTTTGGAATTGTATTCATTGATCCTTTTAGTATTGTATACACATGGTTATTAGCTTAAATACTGTCTTTTAATTGTTGTAACCTGCCTTGGGTCCTTTAAGAGAAAGGTGGGTTAAAATATTTTAAATAAATAAATATATTGGTGTCAGCTAATGGAAGAAGTGGCAAATTGCAAGTCTAAGTAGTTATCGGTGTTCAACATTCACTATGTTTCGAAACTTGCTTGTGCAGTAATACATTATAAATGTACACATGCCTATAGAATTCAGTATTTTAGCACAGTACAGTAGGATCCCCATATCCTCAGGATCAGTATCCACTGATTCATTTATCCATGGTCTGAAAATATTAATATTAACAGAAAAATTGCAAAAATATATATTTCTAATAATGACGTTACCAGAACTGACCACTAGAAGGAGCCAAAGACCATGCTATGTGCCATGTTTCCCCCCCAAAAAAGTCAGAGTCTTACATTAATTTTTGCTTCAAAAACAACATTAGGGTTTATTTTCAGGGGATGTTTTATTTTTTCATGTACAATAATCTACATTTATTCAAATATAGTCATATCTTCTGGTTGCTGCACAATGGTGGAGGGCAGAGTTTCACTTAACTGCAGCTTATTTTGGGGGTAGGGCTTAGCATCCTGAAAAATAATACTAGGGCTTATTTTCAGGTTAGGTCTTATTTTTGGAAAAACATAGCATTTGCTATTAAAATAGCATTTATTCTAGTCCATATTTTTCAGTGTCCATAGGGTGGTTTGGAACTGATCTCCAGCAGATACAGGGGGTTCTGCAATCATCCTAATCTATTTTTTCATGCCCCATGCTGTCAAGTAGCTTCTGACTTACTGCAGTGCTAATAGGGTTTTTGAGATATGTGAGATGTTCAAGGAGTAGTTTACCATGGACACCTGCCACTGAGTTTTTCATGGCTGTTTGGAGATTTGCACCCAGGTCTCCTGAGTCATCTTCTGACATTTTGTCCACTATACCATGGCTGTCATGGTAGTGATCTGCAATTTGGACAACTACTCAACTTTTTAAAACACAAATTGCTATCTTGCAGCTCTTTATAAACAGTTGTCTTACATGATTTTATATGGTCTAAATTAAAAACAGAAAAACTAAAGAACAAATGTTAACTGAATGTGAATTTTCAGTTGGATATGGCAGTGATACTCTGTGTTTAGTGAATAGAACAATAGACTAGGACTCAGAAGGCCTGGGTTTGAATCCCTGCTCAACCATGGAAACTCATTGGGGATGTGGAACCAGTAAATCCACTCCTTAAACGTCTTAAATATCTCACTTACCTTGAAAGCCCTATTAAAGATCACTGTAAGTCACTTCTGACTTGACGACACAGCAAGAACAACATGGCAATGATACTATGTCTTTCCAATCAAGCCTTGATAACAAAAATGGTGTGGTCAAACTGTTAGTTTTCTTAGTAAGGAACTCTTAACCACCAGGTTTATGATTTGTTAAGATTCAAGAAAGCTACAGATAGGGCTGTCTTTTTTCATCAAGTCTGTACAAGAATGAGCTATGATGAAATTTTGGTAAGCAGATGAAACTCAGTATGATTTGATAGACAATTCCATGTTCTTTCTGTAACTATAAATAGGTGCAGCACAGACAAACACACAGATTTTATGGACCTGTATAATGTATCCGAATTGTAAAATTCGGGAGCTGGAATAAAACTGTGTTGTGCCATAAAAGAAATATTTTGTTGTATCTTAAACCATAACAGTGAAGTGTCAGTCCTGAGAAGCTATGCTTAATGCTTGTGAGAATAGTTAAAGAATATGTTACAGCTTCCGAAGTCTGCTCTGTATAATATTTCTTTCCACTTGAAGATTATCCACAAGACTATAGTCTCAGATCAACACTTATTGTATGTCTTTTTCAGTCACATCACTTCAAGATATAGGTACGTTTTTATAGTGCAATGATACCAGAAACAATCTGGTATATTTCTAAATTGTGCACACGGGCAAACTGGGAAAGGGGGCAGTCTGTATATGCTTGTAGATAAAAAGAAATAATTTTTTTGAAATGGTCTTTTTTATTAGCATCTTAAAGTTAAGATATAGATGAAGAGTACTGATGAATCTTGTTCTTTCCTCTCCTTGAAGATCTGAAAGCTACACTGAGGAGAGTTGAACATGAGAATGCAGACATGAAGTTTCTGAATAATCAGTATATACATAAAATGAGATCATTAGAGAAAGAAAACAAAGCTAAGACTGACAAGATCCAACAACTCCAAGAGAAGAATCTTCAGGCTGTAGTTCAGACTCCAGGTATGACACCAGATTATCTGCTTGTCTTTCAAAACTGCTGTTTTGTTGCATGCTACCAAGTTGCACGCTCTTATAGCCATCCTAATAGAATTTTCAAGGTGTGTGAGATATTTAAGGAGTGGTTTTACCACTGACACCCCTTGCTGAGCTTCTGTGGCTGAGTAGGTTGAAGGATTTGAATCCACAACTCCTGAGTCTTAGTCCATCAGCCTATCTGCTACAGCACACTGAGGTACCACACCACACTGCACACTAAACTACTACCTGTCCTCTAACATTTAAAATTCTGCATCTGATCATTGGTGCATAGGTGTCTTCAGTTTTATTGAGACTGGTGCATAATTAAGAGCAAGAGAGCAGCCCAAATGTCTAATTCAAAAACACCATAACCAGAGCAGCTAAATGAATATCTGTTGCCATATCCAGGTTCTATAACTTCTTTCCTAAAAAGGTTTATTTGGCAACTTCTCTTATAGTTTTCAGGCAAGTTACTAATATTTAACTTGCTGAGCTTTGAGTAATGGTTATCATTCTGGCTCTGTATCATGGGGTCACAAAGAGTCGGACACAACTTAATGACTAAATGACGACAACAAAATCATTATGACAATTATTCGTTTCATTTTTCGTTTTTGTGTGTTAAATTGGATGGTTTGGGCTGTATATTTTAAGTTGTAACCTGCTTTGAATAAAAGTTTCATTTCAGATGTGCTCTTGTTCTCTGTATGTATGAAAGCATGGTACTCTGATTTTGAAGTTACACACATTTATCTTTGTAGGTGGCAGAAAAAGAAATATTCCATTCAGGCGTCAGCGTATGCAGATAGATCAACCTGTCCCTCCCTCTGGGGTTGGCACTTATCCAGTTCCACAGCCAGATGACCCATATATTGCTGATCTTCTTCAAGTGGCTGACAATAGGTGATTAATATATCTCTTAAAATATTAAAGTACTGGTAATGTTACTTCAAGCACTCAACACATACAAGTGGAGAACATGGAATACTGCTTATTGAACTGGAACTGCACTCAGACCTAGTTAGCATCACCAGTGGTGAGATATGTTTGGAACTGCAGTCCAACAGTATCTGCAAGGCCACGTGTTTCCTATCCCTGATTATCGGACAGTGTTGGTTCCAGTCCTAGATTCCCCTCCCCTCACTCCATTTCAGATAGAAAATGTTTTTGAAAAACTACTCTGTTTTAAAATTGCTTTGCCTATTTCCTTCTGTAATAGTAACACCTATAGTATGGGTGGGCCGGGAGAGCCTGTGGTGGAGAAACCACCTCATTCAAGTCCTGCTGAGTATGCATTAGCCAGAAAAGGGACATATGCTACACAAAGGATGGGTTTTTTTTATGGATGGATCTCAGTCGTTCTTCAGTCTTACCCCAGTATTTCACCCCTCAGCTGTGAAAGCATTAATGGTAGACAGGTAATGATACTAGAGTTCTGTGCTATGACAATGAAGACAACTCAGGCTGCAGAGATTCTTCTCCAGCTACAGACCTCTTTCAGAGGAGGGAAGTGCACAAAATTTTGTTATGCCATTAGAAGTGCTCCTGGGGGCTACAGGATTGTGCTGCAGGATTTTAAAATGTGTTTTTAAATTGGAGGGAAAAAAGGAGATTTTATTTAGATTATTTAAAAATCTAATATGCATAGTTCTTTTATAGAATACCTTATTTATAATTATCTTAATTTTTTTAGTTGTCTATAAACCACCTTGAGTGTCAATATAGGAAAAATAAATAAATATGAGTTCTCCTTCACATCCTCTGTGAATGCACACTAATGGGTTATTCTGCGCCTGAGCAGGAAAAGTCGGAAGCTTCTATAGCTTTAAGAGCTCTGTGGCGGGGGACTGCCCATGGAGATTACATCACCACCCCGGCACTGAGCACGCCAATTCTGTTTCCTGCCGCCGCTATGTCAGCACAGTTGGAGTTTCTCTCTCCTGCTCTGCTCATAGATCCACCTTCAAAGTTGCTCACGGTAACACAAGAGTTGGCAGAGCAACTCACCTGGTGGTCACTCCGCTCGAATCTGCTCGTGGGCCAGCCCTTTGGCCCTCTGCAGCCATCGATCCAGCTCACCATGGATGCGAGTCTCTCAGGCTGGGGGGCGCACTGCCTGGACTTCACAGCCAATGGCCATTGGACTCCGCAGGAGGATTCCCTGCACATCAATGCCCTGGAATTTCTGGCAGTCTTCAAAGCTCTCGGCATTCGAGCGCCTGCTCTCAGGAAGGGCGGTGCAGGTGACATTAGACAACACCACTGTCGTGTTCTACCTGAACAAGCAAGGTGGCACTCGCTCGCACCAATTGCTCCACCTCACCACTCAAATCTGGGACTGGTGCTACAACCGCCACATATTCCTGATAGCAATACATGTGGCGTCAGCATCTTAATGGATCGTCTCAGCAGGTCCCCAAACTCTTCTCACGAATAGGCCCTGGACAAGGCGGTTTTCTCATCCATCTGCCACAGGTGGGGTTTTCTTTGCCTGGATCTGTTTGCCTCTTCTGCGAATACCAAGTGCGACAGGTACTGCTGCTGAGTGGGTGTTGGATGCCACTCGGAGGGGGATGCATTCATGGTATCATGGACAAGCGGACGCGTGCACACGTTTCCTCCGATCCCCCTGATACAGAAGGCAGTAATGAAGATCCGTCACGATCGGGCCAAGGTGATCTTCATCGCTCCCTGGTGGCCTCTACAACCCTGGTTCGCTCCTCTGCTACAGATGGCGTCAGATCACTTCCGACTCCCCAACCTTCCACATCTTCTCTCCCTCCATGAGGGCAGGACCTTCCATCCAGACCTGGAATCTCTTCATCTCACGGCCTGGAGACTGGACCTTCGATAGAGGACGTGTTGAACCAGGCTCGCCGGCCCTCTACACTGGCTACCTATACCCGAAAGTGGAATTCTTTCTGTGTCTTTGCAGAGGAACGTGGTGTGTCTGCATGCCCCACCACTTTGGACACACTCCTTCAATTTCTCCTTCTCTTTCACCGTGGCTTGTCTCAATCCACTTTGAAAGTTTACATCTCTGCCATTGTTGCATATCAGCCTCCCCTCTCGGATGCAGCAAAGTTATTCCGGCACCCTGTACTGAAAAGGTTTCTCAAGGGTCTCTGCAATATGCCCCAGCTTACAAGCCGGCCACTCCCCAGTGGGCCCTTCAGCTTGTATTGTGTAAATTGATGTCTCCACCTTTTGAACCGCTAGCTTCTATGTCTCTGCGGCTACTTACCTTCAAGACGGCTTTCCTTCTGGCTGTCACTTCGAGGAGGAGGGCGAGTGAGCTTATGGTGCTCCGGATGGACCCGCCTTTCATACAATTTCATCCGGACAAGGTCACCCTTTTTCCAGATATCTCCTTTCTTCTGAAGGTAGCTACCTCCTTCCACATGAACCAGCCGATAGTCTTGCCCACATTCTTTCCGAAACCTATGACTAACATCGAGAAAGCACTCCATTCTCTGGATGTCAAGCGGGCTTTAGCTTACTACATTTCCCGCACAGCGTCCTTTCATACCTCTCCAAGGCTGTTTGTGTCTTTTCTAGAATGTTCCATGCGTTCTCCGATCTCCTCTCAAACCCTCTCCAGATGGGTGGTGTCCACCATCAAACTTGCTTATGAAATTGCTCATAAGCCTCTACCCGCTACTGTCAGAGCCCACTCTACCAGAGCCATGGCCTAGTCCATGGCGTTTCTTCGTGGTGTCGACCTCACTGATATCTGCAAAGCTGCTACATGCTCTACACCCTTCACCTTTGCAGCCCACTATTGCCTCAATGTTCAAGCCAAAGCAGAGGCTGCTGTTGGTAGAGCTGTTCTGGCTTTGTCCTGTCGTGACGCCCACCTCCAGGTAAGTCAGCTTGCTAATCACCCATTAGTGTGCATTCACAGAGAACGTGAAGGAGAAAAGAGGTTACTTACCTGTAACTCTGGTTCTTCGAACAGTCCTCTGTGAATTCACACAACCCATCCACCTCCCTGCTGTACGTCCTGACTCTCTATGGTTGGCACACACAGCGGCATCAGTTCTACGAAACTGGCGTGCTCAGTGCCGGGGTGGTGATGTAATCTTTGTGGCAGGTCCCCCGGCACAGAGTTCTTAAAGCTATAGAAGCTTCCGACTTTTCCTGCTCAGGTGCAGAATAACCCATTAGTGTGCATTCACAGAGGAATGTTCAAAGAACCAGAGTTACAGGTAAGTAACCTCTTGTATTAACATTTTAAGGGAAATAATGCATTTTATTTAATGAATACCATATATGTTTTATATAGTATACATGTTTTATAAATGAATATAATGTATGAATATATAAAACATTCTATAGACTTTTCTTATGTAGTTCTTATACTAATGAAAGCAATTTACTATCTTTTGACTAATTTGGGTTTTTTATAGAACAAATAGAAAAGAGAAAATTGTCTGAGGAAAATGAGTTCCTCACTGTAGAATTCCTTAAGGAAAAATATGTTTGTCAATATAGAGTTCGTGGATGAAACTGTTCAAATAAAATATTTCAGAATTCATGAACTGCAGCTGGAAGTGTCTGACTTGCAAGAAAAGCTAGAGATAGCTGAACGTGGAATGAAAAATTACAGCAAACAGGTAGAGTAAGAGTTTTAACTGTTCTCTCTTTTGCTTCTGTAATCCATAACAGTTCTTCGGCTGTTGTAAAAGGTATATAAATAATTGCATTTCTCCCAGGAAATATGGTTTGCTTTTCCATATCTCAACATCTTGCTTTTGGCTAATGAGATGGGCATAAAATTCAACTTTTTTTCCCCACCTCATTACACCTGAACTGGGCTGGCATGTGTGTCTTTGAATTTTCAGAGGCCCTTAGAATACTTGCAGAAGGTCTTGCTTCCAAGCTTCCACACCTGCTCTGATAACATACAATTGATCATTAGATGCCACAAGACAAACAGGAGTTCAGTAGGACAACAGTGGGAAGAAATAAGATGCACATCTTTATATTTTGCTTTGCTAAATGAAGAAGACATGTAGAAACATAAATATATATTTATAACTGACATAAGAATTTTGATTTCATCCCAAGGTTGAGCTTCGTGATCAAGAGATTGAGCGCTTAACACTAGCACTGGATGGTGGTCGCTCTCATGATGTAATATCTCTGGAAGCAAAAAACAGAAGTAACGATAAAATTATTGCCCACTTAAATTTACAGGTAACATGCTTGAGTCTCATTCAATTTCTGCACTAAGAATCATTTGAAATATTACTTAACCAGAAAAAGCTTTTTGTGATGTGCCACAATCTGAGTATTATCTAATTAGATACCCCACAACTGTGATCTTAGGTAGTTGTTTATTCATGTACAAGACAGCTGCTTTCAGAGCCCTGGTTTTCTTTGTAGGTTTTTTACGTTGGTTGATCCCAGACAAGACAGGGGTCCTGTGGGTGGGTGCCCCTTGTGTCTGCAGTTTGGGTGCTTCCTTTTTGGGGCAGGGTTACTGTCTCTGCCAAGGATAAGTCTGGGTGTACACTTGGACCCAGCTCTAACAGTGGAGTCCTAGATAGTATCTGTGGTCAATTCCACCTATTTCCATCTTAGGCGGATCGCCTAACTGCATTCCTACCTTGACACCAGGTTCCCTCACCACTCTGAGCTGTACACTATTAGTCTCAAGATTAGACTACTGTAATGTTCTTTATGCAGAACTCCTCATGAGTTGCTACAGAAACGTCAACAGGTCCCAAATATGATGGGCAGACTGTTGTGTGGAGTAAATAAATACCATCATATATTCCCCATTCTGTCTGCCTTGCATTGGCTACCAGTTCATTTCCATGCCAGCTTCAAGGTTATGACATTGACATACAAGACCGTAATACCTTCTTCCAGTGAGATCTGCCAAAACTACTCAATCAACCCAGGCTGAAAGTTAAGGCCATTGACCCTGAGAGAGGCCTGAAAAGAGAAGACCAGGAATTGGGCCTTCTCGGCAGCTGCACCACATCTTTGGAATAAACTGCCACCCAAGATTCACCTGGGCCCTTCACTGGGGACTTTTGAGATACCTTTCAAAATGTGGCTATTTAGATAGCCATTTCAAGATATTGCAGCAACAGAGCACAGATATGCTTTCAGCTCCTAAGTCACCAATTCCGCCATCTTGCTTTTTATTGTTTTATGTGACACCAGACATAGTAGTGATAGAACAAAGAAATGTCTGGATCATTGACGTTGCAATTCTCGGGGATGCCAGAGTTAAAAATAAAAGAATTGGAAAAACTAACAAAATACAGAGACCTGGCAATCGAAACATCTTGCCTCTGGAAGAAAAACACTTCAGTGGTTCCCATAGTCATCAGGGCTTTGAAAACAATATCAAGAAATTTCACACAATATTATAAGCAGTTGGAGATCTCAGAAATAACACAGTTAGAGCTACAAAAACAGCAATATTACAAACAGCATATATACTGTTCCAAGGTTTTTGGTTAAAACTTGTATCTTTTATATGATGCCAGTCAGTGTTTCTATACTTTTGATTGACTGTATCTGGTAATTTTGAATAAATAAATGATAAGGGAATGGATTTTTTAAAGTTGAACAGTAAGTCTCATACACAGTAGAATCTCTTTTAACAAAAATAAGAAGAACGTCTTTACTGCAATTTCTCCACCCCATTTCACTTCGATGCATCCAAAAAATAGAGCCCATGCCCATTTCTGTGTTTATTTTATGTATCTTTTTATGTATATTTTCTCACAGCACATTAACTGAACAGTGCATTGTTGGCAGCAACGTCAATGTCAGTTTTCAGCTTACTTCCACCAAATGTGTGAGAAATAAGTGTTGTGAATAACAATAGCTTTTGGACACTGATGGATTTTTGTGTTACTTTTTATTATATTCTAACCAAAATTATAGTAATTATTTGAGAACAAATGACTGATTTTTCCCAATTATAGTAATGCTCCTACAGGTTTATTAATTTGAATCATAATGCATGGTGTGAATATCCTTTTTAGGTTGAGTTTTTACAGCAGACAAAGAAAGAGCTTGAAATGCGCATACAAGATCTTTTGGACAGCAGGCAAAATGTGACTAGTGAGGTGGTGCATTTAAGTAACAAAAATGAAGAACTCTGCCAAGAACTGAGTGAAATAGATAATTTGGCTCGACAGTTGGAAAGGCATAAAGAAATTGTTCTTGAGACTGCTGATAAAGAAATTGGAGAGGCTAAGGTAAGGAAGTTCTGTAGCTTGGTAAAACATCAAGAATATATTCTATCTCCATATAAAAAATATTGTGAGTGTAATCTGTTACAGGCCTGATAATATGAGAGCTAGTGGGATACAGTGGATAGTGTACCAGATTAGGACTAAGGAAACTTGGGTTCAAATCCCCATTCGATCATGGAATAAGATGGTAGGATGGCAAGGATAAACCAACTCCTAAACATAATACATGCCTTAAAAACCCTATTAGGATCGCCAGAAGTCAACTTGATGGCACACAATAGTTCAAATAGGACTACACTTCTCCCTTAAATTGCATGGGTCTGAATAACACGGTTTTGGTTATACACTGATTTTTTCCAAATACCGTATTTGCCGGTGTACAAGGCGACCCCCTAACATGTGGCGCCAGCTGCCCGGGGCTGTGCCTGGGCCCGCCCTGGAAATTCATGGCCAGCGGGGAGGAGGGCGAGGAAGAGGCTGGGCGGGTGGCGGCAGGAGGAGGAGGAGGAAGAGGGGAAGCGGGGGTGGTGGGTGAGCAAGCGCGCTGCTGGCTCAGGGGGGCAGTGGGCAGCCTGGCAGTGGGCTCTGGCCGCTCAGGCATGGCAGCGAGAGGGCGAGGAAGAGAGTAAGAGGCTAAGCGGGTGGTGGCAGGAGGAGGAGGAAGAAGAAGAGGGAAAGCAGGCGGGTGGCAGGAGAGTGAGCGCGCTGGCTCAGCAGCGAGAGGGTAGGGAAGAGGGGAAGAGGCTGAGCGGGCGGCGGCAGGAGGAGGAGGAGGAAGAAGAAGAAGGGGAAACGGGCGGGTGGCGGGCGAGCAAGCACGCAGCTGGCTCAGTGGTGCAGGGTGGCAGGCTCTGGCTGCTCAGGCATGGCAGGCTGTGTTTCCCTCCCTCCATCCAGACCGACTGCCTGCTTGCCTGCCTGCCTTCCTCCCTGGCCAGCACGGACCCGCGTCACTCACTCGGTGGTGTCTCCTTACTGGCCCAAATGAAGTGTACCCAGCGTACAAGACGACACTCCCACTTGGAGGCATGTTTTTTGGGCCCAAAAAGTCGTCTTGTATGCCGGCAAATACGGTAAATAAATATTCAGGAAATAAATGTTCAATAAGTACTGTGCTCCTGGCCACCCAGAACCCCATGAGTTTAGCACTGAAGGCATCCAAGTGTTCTGCTTGCACCCAAACAACATTTCTAATTCAGCCTCTAGATCAGGGGCTGAGGGTTAATAAGAACCTTTAAGGTCCATTACACTCAGTAAAGTATGGAAACAATTGTCAGTGCTATGGAAGAAAACCCCAATAGAAACAACTGTTCTCTCCATCCCCCCCCCCCCCCGTGTGTGTGTGTGAATGTGTGAATTAGCTGTTTCTGTTTTGTAGTTGTCTTTTGGGGGGCATAAGAGTTATATATGGATTTTGAACTACATGGAGGCCTAGTGCCCCAGGCCCAGCATTGTTGAAGAGTGAAGTATAGATTGATTGTTTAGTACTGTGCCTACACTGGATAGATTACCGTATTTTTCGCTCCATAAGACGCACCTTTCCATAAGACGCACCAATTTTTTAGGAGAAGAAAACAGGAAAATATAATCTGTTTTCTTCGCTCCATAAGATGCACAGATTTTCCACCCCCCTGTTTTGTGGGAAAAAAGTGAGTCTTATGGTGCAAAAAATACAGTATATTTATTTTTATAATGTTAATAACAGCCTCTAGACATTTAGGTGAAGGATCAGTTCTGGAATACAGTGGGGTCTCTACTTAAGAACTTAATCCGTATTGGAAGGTGGTTCTCAAGTGGAAAAGTTCTTATGTAGAATCTGCATTTCCCATAGGAATGCATTGAAAACCATTTAATCCGTATCTGCTCTTTTCCATCCATAGAAACTAATGGGAAGCTGCTATTCCGCCTTCTGCCACTAGAGGGGGATATTTTTTCTTTTTTTCTTAGGTCAGGGAACAGTGTTAAAAGCACTTCTGACGAAGCTAATTTTGAAGCAATGGACTGAAAACCAATTACAGTGGTGCCTTGCACAGCGAGGTTAATCCGTTCCGGATTAACCCTCGCTGTGTGAAACATCGCACTACGGAAAGTAAAAGGCCATTGGAACGCATTAAACATGGTTTAATGCGTTCCAATTTGGCCGAATACTCACCGTTGTGCGATGTTCCGGTATAGCCGGCAGCCATTTTCGCGCCCTCCCCTCGCTGAACGAGGGTGCGAAAACGCTGCGATCAGCTGTCCGGCGGGTCCAAAATGGCCACCGGAACAGCCGAAATGGCGGGGCGCAGCGTTTTCGCACCCTTGGTAAGCAAGGGGAGCGCGCGAAAACGCTGCCAGAAGCCCCAAAATGGTTGCGCGCAGCCATTTCGGGGCTTCCGCAGCGTTTTCGCGCTCTCCCCTTGCTTACCAAGGGCGCGAAAACGCTGCACCCCGGCCCCTTTCGGCTGTTCCGGCGGCCATTTTGAAGCCGCGGAACAGCTGATCGGCGGGTCGCAAAGCGAAGGTCGGCAAGCGAACCGCTTACCGACCTTCGCTCTGTGAATTTTCCCCTATGTAGGTGCCGTTTTGCGATCGCATTTGCGATCGCAAAAACGGCATCGTTGTGCGGATTCGTCGCTCTACGGAGTGACCGTTGTGCGAGGCACCACTGTAATCCGTTCGGGCTGTTTTTTGTTATGTCAAGGTGCGTTCGTACATTGAAGCATTAGTTCCCATAGGAACTAATGCAAAGCTGGTTAATATGTACTCTACCACTAGGGGGAGATTTTTTTTTTTAACCTAAGATGACCTAAGGTTAAAAAAAGAGCAGGAAAGGTTTTTTTTCCTGTTCTTATCTAGGATTTCTGTTCTCAAGTAGAAGCAAAATTTAGCAAACGGAGCTGTTCTTAAGTAGAATTGTTCTTAAGTAGGGACGTTCTTAAGTAGAGACCCCACTGTAGAGCAATTTTTACCTTGTAAAAATAATTAGTTTAAGGCATGCTCTGAAACTGCTGGAAAACCATTTTGGGTGCATCAGCTGATATCTTCAGTTCTGCAGAGGGTATCAGTGGCTGTATCTGGGCCTTGCTGAACAGCTGGTATTCCTTTGGCCATTAGACACTTTGGTAGTTGTTCAATTCCTCCCAATTCCATCTGCTTTCATAGTGTACTCTTGAGTCTCTTTCAAAGTTGTTTGAAAATGTATTCTGTTTACAGTGATTTCCTTCTTTCTCTGACGAGGCAGTGCCCACATGAAGCTCAGATCTGAAAAGTAAAGAGAACTGAGGAAAATTTCCCTATTTAATTGGAGAAGCTTTTGCTGTATCTTATGGTGATCCTTTTTAAAATTTAAAGTACATATATTGTTTTGTTTTCATATAAATCTCTGTAAAATTGATGAGATTATTCCACATTACAGATGAAACCTGGGACTAAGAGTGGCCTGCGTGGAGTCATGGGAAATCAAGCAGAAATGCATTCCAGTCTGTGGCTTTCTGATTCTTGGCAGTCCCTTTTGCTACTTCAGTTCATTTTATGTAGTATACATAACTTCTAGATAGTTCAGTCTTTTCTTGCTTCTCTTGCATAGCTTATGTGAACAGAAATTTAAGAAAGAATAGTTGGCAATAATACTAAGTTTCATAATAGATTGATTTAACATTAATTTGAGACATTACTGCCAGCAAAGGTGGATAAAAATCAATTTTTTAAAAATCAAATTGATTTAAACCATGATTTAAATCATGATTAAAACATGATTTAAATTTTTTAAAAATTAAAATTCAGAATTTAAAATTCTGGTTTTTAAAATGTAAATCATTATTAAATTGTGATTTAAATCATCTTTATTTAAATCAAATCTGCCTTGCTGCCAACTCTACAAATAATTGCATATTTTTTCACCAGGGGGAAAGCAACCTACAAATAATATAAGTAAATAAATAAATGTCTGAAGGCATACAAATAAGTTTATACTGTGAGTGTCTATTAGTGACATTTTTATGATAACCCTTAGCATTTGAAATATTTATTACTTATTTATAGGAAGAGATTAAAAAAAAATACAATGAAATCCAGGATCGTGAAGAAACTATAGCAAGACTTAAGTCAGTAAGTAAAACTATGTCTTGAAGAGAATTCAGTTTATTTAATTCTGTATTTTAAATTTTTTGACCTTTTAAATTGAATGTATTAGCAAAGTGTGCTGCTTATATACCACACTATAGTGTTTAAAGCACTTTCTGGGAGGTTTACAGTTTAAATTATGCATGCTCCACTTTGCAGCTACCCCCCACCCCACAAGCTGGGTACTCAGTTTACCGACCTTGGAAGAATGGTAGATTCAGTGTGGGATCAAACTCTGGTCATGAGATGGGGTATTCGTATATGAATATCCCTGCACAGGTGGTGTTAACGAGGGTCCTGCCCCATGGGGCTGGACAGTCCACTCACCAGTGCGCTGCGGACAGTGCAATTCTACGATCCGCTCACCACTCTTCAACCTTGCAGCAAGGCTTGTCCTCCCGCCTCCTGCCAGGTGTGGCGAGCAGATCACGTGCTGCGGAGCCATTCATAGAATCGCATCGTCCGCAGTGGATTGGTGAGTGGACTGTCCGGCCCCATATCTTGGTAGTAATGCCACTTTTATACTAATCTCTTGGGTTTTTTAAACACAGAAATATAACACATGTAGCTTATTTATGTTGCAGTTGTGGGTTTAAAAATGTAAATCACAAATATGTGTGATTAAAATAAGTGGTATCTCTGCAAGTTCTTTGGTAAGAAAACACTGTGTTGCTTTGTTCAATATGAGGGTTCGGACTTCGAGCCTTTGTACTCCACAAAAAAATCAGAAGTCTTTTAAAACTTTGAAACTGGTGAAAGGTTTAATGGAACATTCAGCAAAAGATCAGCATCAATAAAGTCATTCCACAACTTTTCTCCTGTCACCAACGGGTCTGATGAGGCACCCATGCGTCATTGAGGGAGGGGTTAGTCACACTGTTGTTCCAGGGACCTGGCCGGCCTGTCGCCGCGTCCTCACTTAGAACCTCTCCGGTTTGTCTCCTTCCAATAAGGGAATGGTCTCCTCGTCGTCGAGTTCAGTCCATCTGGTGTCTCTAGTGGGTGGAAAGGTCGACCAGGGTCCCTCTGGTGGCCCCTCATCCTCATCTCTTCAACCCTCCATGCCAATCTCTCTTTTCTCTCTTTCCACCTTTGCTTCTCCTCTCTCAACCGCCTCCACCACTCTCGGGCTTCTGCCTCACCCTAATAGGAGGGTCTCGGGGGGATCTCTCTCCGGCGATGGTAATCCACCTCCTCTTTAGGCACCCTGAGGTGTTCCCATTCTCCAGTCCATGGGTCTTGCAACCAAACCCAGTCCCAACCTTGTGGTAACGGGGCTTCTCTCCCTTTTATCTTTGCTGTCCCTGCCTCAGTCTCCACCCTCTTTTTCCTTTCTGTTCCCGCCATATAATCCGGGGTTTGAACAGCCACCGTTAACCCGCGCAATTCCCTTTCCAGGTCCCGAGTGTCAGTACCCCGTTCTGTTCTTCTAGGCTCAGGAGTGGGTGAAGTTTGTACCTCCCTTTCTGCTCTTTGTGGGAAGGATGGCACTCTAGTGAGAGACTCCTCTCTCTCGCTCCTGGTCTCACATTGGAATATCATTGACAGCAACAGTTTTTTTAAAGCAAACAGTTGTTTCCCCACAAGTTCCACAGAGAAAAAGATGGCTTTAAATTTCATGATTTTAACAAGAAGCAATAGGCTAAATCCAACATCAGTCCTATTCAGAACAGGTGCATGGACTGAAATCCTGTGCAATTCTGTGTGGACATTGAGGATAATGTCACCATTAGTGGCAAATGGCCATTGATTAAACATGATTTCGGGGTGATTTGCACACTATGTGATGAACTAATTTCAGTAAGTATGAAAAGCTTCAGTCAGCAGTGATTTGCCACTAGTGATGTCATCCCATTTCAGCCACTGAAGGGAGCTGGGTTTTTTTAAACATGAGTAATTTAAGTCCTAATGACTTCAGTGTTTCCATTCTAGGTGAGACTATTATTAGTTTTATCTCAAATAAGTAGAATTCAAAGAACTAATTTTCTACTCTTCCCAACATGGAAATCAAACATTTAACTGGTCTGGAGCAGGGTTAGAATTTAATTATGTATTGTGTATATACATTGAAATATTTTCATGATGTATTTAAATGTTGGCTTCTATAATGTATCTTCAGTGTACTTAGCACCAGTTTGAATTTTGCAGTATTATTGTTATTTCAGGAGTTATCTTCATTTCGTAGAGAAAAAGAGAGGCTCACAGAAGAACTGCTTGAAAAAGTAGATGAAAAACAAAATATTGAGGTCTTGTTAAACCAAGCTCAATTAGAGAACCAAAGGCTGACCAAAAAAGTTGAAAACCTTGAAATTATAGGTATGTATTTAGAAGACCTGGCAGGTTTTGGAGACAGATCTAACCCTAAGAGAAGATGTCTTGTAGCTACTTGTCTGTTAAAAAAATCTCAAAGAAGAACATTTGCATATACATCTTAATCCATCATAGAACTGCTTATAGGTAGAATAATGTTCTGAATGCTTTCAGACTTTTTGAACCTCCTGAGACTGTGATGCTATACTGAAAAGAATATTCTCAATTTAAGTCTTAACAGTTTTTATTTAAACATTATTATTACTTCCCAAGGTTTCAAAGGGAGGTTCTTGTTAGTATAACTTAAAATGGCATTTTTTTCTTCCTCACATCACCATACAACTGATCAGTTTAATAGTGACATAACCTGTTTAATGAGTGCCTGTCTAGTCACTGATAAACTGTATATTTTGTTCTTCCCAGTGTGCAACACACTAGTATATGCACTTTGTTGAAATGTATTGTTTGGCTCTATCCACTTTTTTACTTAGCAAGGTAATTTAATTTTGCTGCTCTCATCTAAAGTGATCATCATTTCTACCAGATTGTTTTCAAAAGCCTGAAAAGTGTTTCTTCACTTTCTCATTAAATTGAGTATTGATTGGGTTGAATAGCTCTTTAAGCATACAGTGGTGCCTCGCTTAGCGATTGCTCCGTTTGACGACGAAATAGCTTAGCGACGACTTTTCCGGAGTGTTTTTGTGCTTCGTTTAATGATGGTCCCTATGGGTGATTTTCGCTTAGCGATGGTTGGGACCATGCTTCGCATAGCGATTAAATTTTGCGTCCCCTGTTTCGCTTAACGATGGTTTAAACAGCCTCATGTTTGCTGTTTTTTAAATGTTTTCCTGTTATTTATAAAGTTAGAGTTTACTGTTTAAAATGTTTGAAATCATAAAGTACACTTAATAAACCCTTTGTTAACCAAATTTGACTTTGTTCTGACTCTTTTTTAATTTATTGTTGTATTTTCCCCCCATTGAGATGCATTGAATAGGTTTCAATGCATTTCAATTGGGGAACCGTGTTTCGCTTAGCGATGTTTCCTATGGCAATTTTCACTTAAGGATGGCAATTCGTTCTATTGGAACAGATTATCCAGTTTTCAATGCATTTCAATAGGAAACCGCGTTTCGCTTAGCGATGAAATCGCTTAGCGATTTTTTGGGAACGAATTAACATCGCTGAGCGAGGCACCACTGTATTTAGCTTTCATGGACCAATAAATACCAAAATGGTATTGGGCAATATCCAAGGATGTGAGAGCCATTTTGTCCTTTCCTGGAACTTCCTAGGTACCCTGAATCCTCCATGACAAATTATACTCCCATAAGTCTTTGAGGAGCATAATTTTCCATGTAAGAGCAAATCTTCCCTTTCTGGATTTGTTTCAGTCCTTTAAGAGCATTTGGTAGCTTTTGGCCACTCTTAGTAGTGACCGGTCAGTTATTTTTAAGAGACATCTATGCAAAGCCCGTTCTGATTCTCATAGTTGCCTTAGACTAATGGCAGATGGAGGGAATCCTGAGCGATGATCTTATGTTGTAATTCGCATGACTCAAAATATGATAGCAAACATCCATTCTTAGAATTAAATGAAAGCAGATACTTCAGACTTGATACAACTCTGAGTCATTTTTATTGTGTCAGGGGAGATGGGATGTAATTCCACTGAGCAAAAGTTACTGTTAAATTGTAGTTTTCTTATACTTCTGTTTCAGCATTGCAAATGAACAGGTATATATTGTGGTTTTGGTATATTCTTTCAGTGGAATAAAAAGCATAAATTTAAACTAAAAATAATCATGTTTGATCCCAAGTGTTCAAATGTTTATTGTCATGTTTGTTTGTTTGTTTTTGTTCTTGTAAGGGATTTTGAAGTTTTTTAGGTCTGACTTTTTATCACCTCCATAATGAATTCTCTTACAAGAATTCTCTTTGACTTTGGATTGCTTTTCATAAATGGTAATTTTGTTCATGTTTATTAATTGCCTTTTTCTACAGATCGAGAGCTTGTTATAGAACTGGAAAGAATGAGGTTAGAGGGTGGCATAGCACTTGGAGACAAGACACCTTCTCGCCTAGATGCATTTGTAAAGACTATAGAAGAAGACAGGGACTACTATAAGAGAGAACTAGAATGTCTCAAAAAAATACTTCGAGGACAGTCTAGCCCATTACACAAGTCTACACAAAAGGTAACACCTGCTTTGTTAAATATAACTTTTTTTTAATACTCTTATGTAATGTTAAACTTGGAACGAACTTTTAATACTCTCATATAATAGAACAAACTGTTTACAAATAACGTACTTATCCATAACTGCTTACTGTTTGGTTAAATAGTAGATATAAGGTTACAGTAAAAGTAATGTAACAAGCAGTTCTTCATGGTATTTGTGATTCACTAGTCTGGACAGTTTACAGTCATTAAATGAAAGCTTTTCACACTTTAGTCCAGCCAGTCCTTAGCATTAATCTTAAGAAGATACAATACAGTGGTGTCTCGCTTAACGATTGCCTCGTTTAACAATGTATTCGCTTAGCGATGAGGTTTTTGGAGCGATTTTGCGCTCCGTTTAGTGATGTTCCCTATGGGGAAATTTCGCATAGCAATGTTCGCTTAACAATGTTTTCGCTATTTCTAAAGTGTCTTAAAATGTTCAAAAACTGTTTTAAATGCTTGGGATCGTTAATGCACCTTGTAAAACCTTTGCAAACTTAATTTGGCTTTGTTCTGAGTCTTCGTTAATTTTTGGTGAATTTTTTTCTCCCCCATTGGAATGCAAAGGTTTTACAAGGTGCACTAACGATCCCAAGCATTTAAAACAATTTTTGAACATTTTAAGATACTTTAAAAATAGCAAAAATGGACATCGCAAAACCATTGGAATGCATTGAATAGGCTTCAATGCATTCCAATGGGGGAAACATTGTTTCGCTTAGCGATGTTTCCTATGGCGATTTTCGCTTAAGGACGGTAATCCGTTCCCATTGGAACAGATTAACCGGTTTTCAATGCATTCCTATGGGAAATGGTGTTTCGCTTAACGATGTTTTCCCATAGCGATGTTTTTTTGGGAACCAATTAACATCGTTAAGCGAGGCACCACTGTAGTTTATAGCAGCCTAAGCCTGTTAGTCTGCTCAAGGCTGGCAGAGGAGACACAGATGCTTGTCCCTCCTCTGGAAGCTGACCACTTTGCTATGGGAAAGCCACTTCTGTGGTTTCAGTGGTGGGATTAAAAGAAGTGCAGAGTACTCCACCTTACCTTCATAGCCCCCCTCATGGCTTGCATGGGATCCCTGGTGCTCATGTGCCTATTCATGTGAATAATTAAACACAAGAGTGGCCTCCTGCTTTGTTAATGTGCCGTCCAGTTATTTCCAACTTATGGCAACCTTAATAGGGGTTTTGAATTATGTGAGATGTTCAAGGAGTGTTTTATCATTGCCATCTTCCACTTAGTTTTCAATAGCTGAGCAAGAATAGACACAGTTCCCCTGAATTTGGTCCACTAAGCTACATCAACTCTTACACCACACTGACTCTTACTGAACATTACCGATTAGAAATGGTTGTTAGTAACCACGAGAGTACTTATTTGTCATAAGAATGAGTCAGTCAGATGAGCTGACTGAACTATTGTTTACTGTGTTGAATGAGATTTATTTTGTTTTGTGCCAACACAAGCTGCCCTTGCTTTTGCAGAAAATAGGAATGTAGTCCTTTAATATTTGATATAAATTAATTTTTTTGTCTTTATTTTGCAGAGTGATAATCTTAGGTTGGTTACCAGAGAGCGAGATGAACTGCAGTCTATGCTAGATAGATTTGAAAAACACATGATAGAAATTCAGTCTAATGTTAAACTGCTAACTGCAGAAAGGGACAAATTAAGCATTCTTTATGAACAGGTGTGTGTATATTTATTTTATTAGATTTATTAGATATAGGCTTCTGATATAACTTAACAGATAGAATAATTTGTGTATGATGGTGCTAGATCATCAACAAAATGATAATGATTCACAGTATTAAAAACGAGTGTAGTAACTCACAAAGTTACAAAGCTAGCCTTAGAATTGGCAGCAACAGTGTGAGAAAAGACTTCTGGATAAAATGACTAATATAAATTGTTACTACTGCAATATTAATCTAATCTGTGCTAGGTGCAAATCACTCATTAAAACAAGTAGGAAGTAGACTTGAAGTTGAGCAGGCAGATTGGCAGATCTGTGCAACAATGAGGCGTATTAGCAAAACAAGTCAATGTCTATTCAGATTCCTCCTGATCTGGCAAAGCTTAGTTTGCTCCCCATCTTTCCTTTTCCTAAGATGATTCCAAAAGGAATCGTTCCTCCTCCACTTTGAATAACTTACACTTACCCCTTATATTTTTCATCCCTCTATACGTGTTCTTCTGGTTTGTATATATTATTTCAGAATATTAATTTTGTACCTTCAGTCTCAGGAAGAGTTAAATCGTCTGCGGAGAGAAACAAAAAATTGTTTTCTTACTCAAAGCCATGCAGAAGAGGAACGAAATATTGCACTAGCTGATTTCAGAAGAGTAGTAGCAGAGAAAGAAGGACTAAGAGAGAAATTAAAGGTCAGCATTTTATAAAGGTTTGCTGTAAAATTTCAGTGACATATCGTACTAATACTATCGCTGCTGCTATATGCTACTTGTATTTGTATGCCAGTTCACCACAGGTTCCTGAAGTATATAACCATTAAAGAAAAGAAACATCCATAAAACATTTGTAGTAGAACAAAGAAATATTTCTTGTGTATGAAAATATGCACTTGGATATAGGCTCTCTTCACTTCTGTGTCTGTGGTCAAAAAGCTTGTTTTCTAGGCCTGTGGTAGAATTGTCACAATTTTGCTCAGAAGGACCAGATATTCAGTTTCCCATATATGACAGACAGCTTTACCGTCAGCTAAGATTTCTTTCACCAAACTTTCTCAAAGTTTGGTGAAAGAAAAAAATATATATTTCTTTCATTTTATATCCCGTCTTCTCTTCCATGAACAAAAGACAGTGCATTTGTTTCTCTTTTTCCTGCTTTACCCATATAGAAATGCTGTGAGTAAGCCTAGCTGAGAGAAAGTTATTAACTTAAGGCCATCTGGTGAAGTTTTCAGCTTTAACTTGGATGCCCAATCCAACATCCCAATTACTATACTATATTAGCCTTCATTCTCAATAAAAATGCGTGATCTGATTAAGTCAGATGCCCTGCTTTCACTTTCTCTTCTTGCTGCCTCTCCCAGCAAGGTTTGACAGCATAAATTGTACAGGCAGTATTCCTTTTGTTTCCCATGCATGCTGGATTTTCAGATGTTCAACTTCAGGCTATCTTATTCTGACCATTTTGTTAGTGCCATCTTGGAGATTTTTCTGTTGATATGAACATGTACAAGTCTGTGATTAAATTCATTCAGAGTGTGAATAACTGGCTGTTTGAATCTTGTTGTTGCTGTTGTTAGATACAGCAGGAAGAAAAATCAAAGCTGGAACAGGAAATATCAGAGTTGGAGAGCGCTGTTCATAGAGTAAGTGTTGATAGAGCATGCTACCTGCCAACATCAGAATTAACTCAAGAATCAAAATAGGACATGATTAGTTGCTTTATGATAACTTACCACTTTTGGATTGGAAGTATGACATTTATCTTTTCATGATTGTTTAAATCATGGCACTGTTGATATAAATTAAGTAGCAATTCTTGTTCATATTCCTTATGGCAAGTATGTTATTATGGGCTTTCATGCCACTATTTTGAGCTATAGGATTGATTATTTTAGTGGAATTTACAATGGAAGGTGCTTAAGAGCACTTACAGTTTTGTAATGCTTATTTTATTTGTTTGTTTGAATTATGCTTAGATTTTTGGTTAACTTTAAAAAAATGAAAATTAAATTTCCATGCAAAAAAAAATGCCACACGTAGAAGATTCAGAAAACTTTAATTTCCTGTTTGTGCTGTAGCTGGAAAGAGAACGTCATGATCAAATAACTACGATTTCATTACTGAAAGACAAAATAGTCTCCTTAGAAGATGAATTAAATGCTAAGTCTCATCAGCTCTCCCAGTCATCAGAAGATACATCACAATTTAAGACAGAGTTAGTGTCACTTCAGTAAGTTCAACTATTTATTTGTATCTTAGTATGATAACCGATGTTTTACATGAAGTTGTTACACTTTACATGAAATCAACCCCTAAACTGAATCTACCAAATCCATACCAGTCTGAGAATGATGTTGGAAGTTATACTCTTTAATTCCAAATAAAAGGAATAGTCTAGTATCGAGGGAAAGACACACTGCATATGTTGGAAAACCATTTGTAATTAATGTATTCGCGAAGGCTTTCACCGCTGGGATCTAATAGTTGTTGTGGGTTTTTCGGGCTCTTTGGCCGTGTTCTGAAGGTTGTTCTTCCTAACGTTTCGCCAGTCTCTGTGGCCGGCATCTTCAGAGGACAGCACTCTGTGCTCTGGTGTAGTTTGCTTGAGAGTGGAGTATTTATGGCTGTGAGATGGGCTTTTTTCTTTTTTTGTAGAGGGGTGATTAGTGTGTCTTGTTGTGGGTGTATTGTTGTGATAAGAAGGAGAGATTATCTGTCACTGTGGTTGATGGGTGTCATTAGCTGGTCTTTTGTGTGTAGTCATCCCCAGTCCTTGTTGCTTGGTAGAGGTCACTTTTGCACTGTGTATTTTAGGGCATGTTCAGCTACTGCAGCTTTTTCTGGTTGTTTTCGTCTGCAGTGTCTCTCATGTTCTTTGATTCTGGTGTGGATGCTTTGTTTTGTGGTTCCAATGTATACCTGGCACAACTGCAAGGTATCTGGCATATTCCTGCAGTTGTGAGGGGGTCCCTTCTGTCCTTTACTGACCGTAACATTTGTTGTATTTTTGTGGTGGGCTTGAATACTGTTTGTAGGTTGTGTTTTTTCAAAAGTGACCCCTTTGATGTATGGCAGAAAGACTTTATTTGTGGGTGGCTGTTTTTCTTCTTCAGTTTGGTGTTGTTTTCTTGGTTTGATGGGTCTTGTGATTTCATTTTTGGAGTAGCCATTTATTTGCCTGTAGGGCCCAGTTCAGATGGTTGAATTCAGTGCTGAGAAACTGAGCTTCACAGTTCCGATTTGCACGGTCTACCAGTGTTTTGATTATGCCTCTTTTTTGCTGTGGGTGGTGGTTGGAGTTTTTCTGTAGGTATCGGTCTGTGTGGGTGGGTTTTCTGTAGACCTTGTGTCCTAATCAGAGGTCAGTTTTGCGTATGACCATAACATCTAAGAATGGGAGTTGGCCCTCTATTTCTTTTTCCATGGTGAATTGTATATTTGGGCAGATGCTGTTGAGATGGTTCAGAAATTCTTCCAATTTTTCTTCACCGTGGCTCCAAATTGCGAAGGTGGCATCCACATATTGGAACCAGACCATGGGTGCGAGGGGTGCCGAAGCCGGGGCAAGTTTTTCGAAATGCATTTGTAATTACTTTATGTGTTATAGTATTTAGTTACATTATTTTATTAATGATAAACAGGTTTTGGTGGTGCCCTGCTCTCATTAATCTCTAAATTATATCACTATTTCACCAGAGGCAAGGTTACGTTTCTTAAAGGTACAGCATTCAGTGGTGGTATGCATTTCTAGCTGATGTATTGGCAATATACTTTTCTGTCATGGAATTTAATAGGAAAACCTAGCATCTTCACAAAGGCAGTGAAATTTAAGAGATGATTCTTGACTTTGCAGGACATCAGCAATAAGGGGTAGCTTTAAAAGTCGACACTAATTCCTGTTTCTATGACTACAGTGTTACTGATTTAGCAACTATAATACTCATTGAGAAAACCATGGAAAGCATTGATTCATTTTGTGCCACAACCCAGTGTGCTTGCAGTTTTTTACTTTGGGGTTATCATATTCTGTTGTAGTTACATTTAAAAATCTGTTTTTGGGTTTCTTCCCTCCTCATCTCCGAAATGGACAATTGATTCTGAAGGCTACTAAATGAACAGATGCAAAAGTCTCTAGATGAAGTACAGCATCAGTTGTCTCTTAAAGAGGATGAACTTCATGCAGCTCAAGAAGAAATTGCAGTGCTGGAAGAGAAAATAGGTGACTGCTGTTTCATTTGCTAGAGAAAAATAATTGTATGATTTGAATGTTCAGATCATACAGTGGGGTCTCGACTTAAGAACTTAATCCGTATTGGAAGGTGGTTCTCAAGTCGAAAAGTTCTTAAGTCGAATCTGCATTTCCCATAGGAATGCATTGAAAACCATTTAATCCGTATCTGCTCTTTTCTGTCCATAGAAACTAATGGGAAGCTGCTATTCTGCCTTCTGCCACTAGAGGGGGATATTTTCTTTCTTTTTTTCCCCTTAGGTTCAGGGAAGGCAGGGAACACTAAAGGCAGCACTTTAGAACTCTTTTTTTTAAAAACGAAGCCAATTTTAAATAATGTTTTAAAGCATGTTGTGCTGATTTTTTCAGCACAAAGGCACTCAGGCAGGCTTTTTAGGTGCTGAGCAAGCCTCCGGAAGCCTGCTCAGAGCCAGCCGATCAGGGGAGAGGAGCGGGGAAAACCACAAAATGGCTGCCAGGCTCTTTCTGGGTGTCGGCTTTTAGCTCTTTCCTGCTCTTTTTCCTGTGGTTTGGGGGCTACCAAGGCCTGGTAAGTGACTTTATTTAACAGTACAGTATTTATTTTTAAGTTTCTGACCCTTTTCCCCCCTCCAGAAGCCTCTAAGGGGAGGGAGGGGGGACTTTTTCCCCTGTTCGTAACTCGAGGGAAGTTCGCATGTCGAGTTCTTACTTTCCCTATAGGGCAGGTTCGTAACTCGAATTGTTCGCAAGTCGGGTCGTTCGTAAGTCGAGACCCCACTGTAGTTAAATGAAACTAGGGCAGATAGTTCAACAAGGAAGTCTGGACTATTTGTTTATTTCTTCCCAATGTATATTAAAAACCAATAAGTAGCAGCCCCATAGTTGAATCTGATCTGGAATTTACAGCCCCTTGTTCCTCTCCAGCCTTGCTGAAATGTTCACAGCAGTTGCAGAGGGAAACGGGAAGGACTAGTACATGTGAGTTGGGCTTATCTGATGTGCTGTTGCTGCTCCATCCTTGTGAGACATTTTCCACTGGGGATGAGGGAAGGAGATAAGAGTTCTCCATACAAGCTGAGAAACACATTGAAAGGGAACCCCAAAGAGGATTTGAACAAATAAAGTTTCCCTTTACTTGCCTATTTATGTTCATCTCTTTTATAGTATGTTTTACATATTGTAGAGGATAGTGGAGATGGAGCACTACTCTCAGAGTACTACTCTGACAAGTACTCCCACTCTGGAAAGATTTTAGTTCTTTAAAAAAAAGCGAAGTGTGCTGCTTATATACCACTCCATAGCGCTCCAAGTACTTTCTGGACGGTTGACAAATTAATTATGCAGGCTACACAATACTTTAAGAGTATTGTATAAAAAGGGACTGAAATTAAAAGATCTTTTCCAGTAGATTTTATAGGAAAAAGCTTTTAATTGGCCTATCATTCTTTGTACCCGCCTCTTTTCCTCATCCTGTCAGGCTACTTCAGAAGTAAAATTATTTGCCAGTCAGGAATCTATATAGTTCTGACCAATTGACTGCACTGAACAGATGCACCAAACACCTGTGTCTACAGAGCTGCAGTTTTAAATGTCTCTTAACAAATCAGCAAAGTAAACTAAACACTTGGTTATTTTCAGATAAGTTCAATAACAAAAGCTCTACACAAGAGGAGACCATCCGTGTCCTGAGAAGTACTATTAATGTTTTGGATAAAGAGAAAGATACTCTACAGGAAAGTATAGATGAAAAGACAGAAAAAACTGCATATCTAGAAGACAATTTAGCAAACAAGGTTTGTATACAAAGTATGGAAGATATTATTTGAACCTCTTTATAACAGAAAAAGTTATTATTCCTTATTGTATCACTGGCAGGCAATTCTTTGAGTGTGTGTTTTGAAAAGAATTTAGGAAGGGACCCACTGAAATAATGATTAAACAAAAAAGAAGAGAAAATCCAATGCATTGTTCTGAGCAAGCTCTATAAACATGTGGGAGATACCACTTCTCATGCAAAGATCTGCATTCCCCTATTTTGCAAATGTATCTGTCTTGCTGCTATGTGTCATATTTCATGCCATTTAAAGGGTTTTTAAGACCTCAGAGAGCAGACTCTGTTTTGCTGCTCTCAAGTTTTCGTATCTGTAAGTGCTTGCAAGTGTAGAATGATGTGTTTTAATAGAAACAACTAAACAAAGTTGGAATATGACTTCAGAAAATAAGTAAATTGTTCACAGCTTCCTAAAAGCTTTGCTTAAAAAGCAGTTTATTAAAGGGACAAAATAAATCAGAAATATTATTTTTATAAAAATAATTTGTGGCCAGAATCCTAGTACTGTTTTATGTTATATGAAACAGCCACTCATTAACAAGGTGCCGATTGTGTTCATGGCATCTGTCTGATCATGCAGTCAGGCATACAGCTGAGAACACAGTCAATACATTGTTAATGAGAGTCTTGTTATCGCTGCAGCTTATAAGATTTCCTTTTCATCAGTAAGATTTTGGCCTATGTTTCAGAATAGGTTCAGCAAATTCACCAAAAACAGTGCATTTATTATTGTGTTTTAAAATTTATTCTAAAATACAAGTTGCCTATATTGTTCTACTAATGATGTAAAGGAAATTATGATAATAAATGGCAATTATTTTTTGTCAAGACCCCTTCAGCCGGCAGTTCTTTTCCTCTCTCTGTCCTCCCTCCTCCCACAGGAGTCTGGCTGCTCACATAGACACAAGGAAATACATTGTCATGTGAGACCCACATGCTTCTCTGCTGCTTTCTGAGAATTATGTTTCTCTTTCTTACCACAATCAATGTTTCAAACAAGAAAAAGCAAATGGAAAACAATTTGTGTGTCAAAGGACTGAATCTGTGCGTTAATATCCTCATCCTTAGTTCTCTTTGTGTTTTACTGTCTGAACCATTTGTTGTTCATGTTGTGGAGAGGTGTCAACTTAGGTGAGCTCATATTCTTTCCTAAAGAGGTATATGTGTGGAAAATACAAGTGCACTAATGACCACATACTTCTATAGATATGGAATGCAGTTGAAATAAGTGAACAAATTGTTTGATACATATGCACCAGGAGTAAATGACTCAATATGTGAATAAGATAAATTTAATAGGTGCTTCTGTGAACATTAAAGACTATTCATTAGAACCCCTACTGCTTCAGTCATTTCTAAAATACTGGACTACCAGAGATTACTAATGACTGGTTGGTAAGAGCTCTATATTACTGCTATACACCTATTATAGAACCTTTGAGATATCTGTTCTTGGTTACTTCCAAGACAACCCAGCAGTGTTGCTCATGTAGTTCATTGATAATCTTTTTAGACTTTGAATTGCAGAAGATAAGATTACTTAGGTGCTAATTTTATCTCTTTCTATAGGAAAAAACTATCCTCAATTTGCGACAAACACTTTCGCAATTGGAATCATCATTAGAGTAAGTGGTAATAACAGAAATAAGTATTTAGATTATTCTTAACATTTGGTGTCCTGCCTACATTGCAGGAGTTTGTTCTGCTTCTTAAAAATCCTGTTAATAACTTTCCAATTCATCCATATTCCAAAGTATGTGGCTGCACAGGGAACACACAAAATATGACACAGAAAGGTGGTTTGATTTTTTTTTCTGTGCAAAGATCATATGCACAAATTCAAATGGGAATACCATAGAAGAGCTGGGCTATATGTTTGGCTTTAAATATACAAATGGCAGAGGGGACATGATGTCTGTTGATGTAAGAAAATTGAACAACAGCTAAATGTTCTACAACTAACCCAATTAAGTGCATGTATATGACTAAATTGTACTTGAAATTTAACCTGAGATAGCTAAATTCTTTAACTTGTTCTAGAACATTATTCTGTAATGTTCAGAAGAAGTTCTTCCAAACTGTAGAGAAAACTATAATATTACACTTTGCAAAACTCCTGGATAGCAAATTGATATTACAATAGTCTGCAAAAATCATCATTAGGTGTTTTAGGCCCAGCTGGGTTAAAAATAAAACTACCAACTAAAATTGCATTTAGTAATAGTGGAATTTTCTGGAGAATGAAGTTTTGGAAAATGACCTGCAACCATTTTCAAGGTGAGGGCCAAATCATTCAAAATGCATCCCTGTTGAAACCTCACTGCCCACTACTCATGATCTCATCCCACCTGAATTACTGTGTTTCTCTGCCAATTGAGCCAGAATCACACAATGATCTAATGTGGATCTGTTAGAACAGAAACCAGTCTGTTCCATTCCTAAGACTTTTTGGGTTTCCATCCATGCTGGCAACATATCAGCTAAATTCCTTGCATGAAACTAGCCAGCAATGGATAATTCCCTGATGAATGTGGCTCTCCTTTTTTAAAAGATAGGAACTATTATTGTCTTAGTCCATGATATAGGTACCCTCATGCTTTTAACTATTAAAGAGGGTGACTAAAGGAGACCACAATCCCAAATGCTTTTATAATAATTTAGAGGAAATCCCATGTGGGCTGAAGGTCGTCCTAAATTTTAGCTTATCAATCAGATTTCCTTTGCTTCCCTGGAGACCATTCCAGCATGTTAGGAGGTATGAAGTATGTGAGATCATTCTCTCCACGTAACAGGTCATAGAATATGTTGAAAAATGTTCCTTCCATGCCCATGCAGGTACCAGGCAGTTAAGAGAACCTTGCCAGTTCTTGGGCTGCTCAGAGAGTTTCAGTATAGCAGCAGGTATTTGCCGGGGAGGGACGGAACAACACACAACAGTATACACAACAAATCTGAGCAGGATCTTGGTGTGTTGAAGAAATTGTGGTTAAAACGATGGCTTAGTATTATGTCTAAATGCAGCCACTGACATCTTAATTGCACAGTTGCTTGGAGATTCAATTAATAATAAAGAAACTTGAGAAATTATGTTTACGGTAAAGATAGAATTATAATTTAAAATCTGTTGCTAATATCTTTAAAAAATGTGATGGATCATACAATATAAACCTAAACCTATTTATGATAATTTGTCTTAATTACTAAAATATGATAATGATATAGAATTATATACCATAATGCAAGAAGATAAATTTTGTTTAAGGTTTTCCAAATCCCCCATTTGCTAGCCAATTAAAGGATGCCTTAAGTGGTAAAGACCGTGAACTGGCCAGTCTCCGTCGTCAGCTTGATGCAGCCCACTCCGAACTTGGAGAAACTGGCAAGGTTAAAGAAATGGCCGTGAAGGAAAACAGACGACTGCAGGATGATCTGGCCACAATGGCAAGAGAAAACCAGGTACAAAGATGGATCATAACAGTGCATGTTATAGTTATTTCAAGTACTGTTTCCTTGAATTAAAGCATTAAAAATGAATTGTAAGCTTTTGAAGCTTTTGGATAATTTATTATTGCAGCTAAAGCTAAATAAGTATTACTCATTTAAGTGAAATTAAAGAATACAAAAAGACTATTCTAGTTAAAAGAAAAGTGAACTTTAAACCTAGAGTGGAGATGCTGAAAGACCAACAGAGTACATGGTATCTGAGCAGGGTAAAATAAAGAGAAGATGAAAGCAATACATTGAAGAAGTATGAAAAAGATATGCAAGGATAATAGAGTACAGTGGTGCCCCGCTTGACAACAATAATCAGTTCTAGGAAAATCGCTGTTAAGCAAAATTGTCGTCAAGCGGGGGTGAAAAAACACATTGGAATGCATTGAAAACCGGTTAATGCATTCCAGTGAGGAAAATACCTCATCGTCCAGTGAAGATCCTCCATAGGGGAAGCCATTTTTGATCGCTGTCTTGTGAAAATAGATCCGGAAAACAGTGGGGAGCCATTTTGTGAACCGCTGATCAGTTGTTTTTAATCATCGTCTTGTGAACAGTCAGTTCATGAAGCAGGGACCTAATCATCTTAAAGTGAAAAAAACCATAGGAACCATCGTTTTGCGATCGCTATAACTTGTCGTCAAGCAATTTCATTGTCAAGTGGGGTCGTCATCAAGCGGGGCACCACTGTATTTTGAAGAGAAAACCTGTGTTATGAAGAACTTGCAGTTTTGGAAGGTGAAGTGCTAGCTGCCATCAAAGCATTTGAAAGAAAGAAATCGCCAGGAGTACATGAGATATCAATAGAATTATTTTAAACTAGGGAGACTGAATTTGTTAAAATCTTTAAAAGAATATGCCGACAAGTATGAAAAACAAAACAGTGGCCCACCAGTTGGAAGTGTTCAATATATATTCCAGTCCTGAAGAAAGGAAACACCAATGAGTGCACTAACTATAGAACAATTCCATTAATTTTCTATGTAGATGAAGTGGTTCTCAACAAAGACTCACCACATATAGGCTGAGAGGCATGGGTTTTTCAGATTTTTTTACTACAAATCCCATAATTCTATACTTTGGGGAATTTAACCTGGTACCCATACCTACAGACACCCAATTGTGCTCACCTGGAACAAAAGGCCTAGCTGGGAAGGTTTAATGGCCTAGCTCCATCCTAGCTTTGTGTTAAGAAATGATGCTCCCAGCTAGCAATGGGGTAGCTTCATTTGTAGGAAGCTAGGATAGAGCTAGGCCTATGGTAAGCCATGAAATCTTTACAACTAGGCCTTTTCTCCAGATGAGCCACATGTTGATATCTGTAGGTGTGGATCGAATTAGTGGATTTGTAGTCCCAATCCAACATTTTAAAAAAATCACATGCCTATGGACTGAAATTCTGTTGCTTGTTCAACAAGCCACAGTAGTGACAGAATATACAGAAATAGAATGGTTTCCCGTAGGCAAATGTGTTAGACAAGGGTGTACTTCATCTCTCTATCTCTTTAATCTGTATGCTGAACATATATGGAAAGCTGGATTAGATTCAGATGAAGGAGGAATGAAAATTTTTAGAAGAAACAACTCCATGTAGAATGCACGTTTGACATCATATTGGTAGAAGGAAGTAGCAGTGACTTGATGAAGATGAACGCAGAAAGTATTAAAAATGTCATTGAACATTAACCCATTAAGAGAAAAATCATGACTACAGATGAACTATTGTAGCTTTAGTGTTGACAATGAAGAAACTGAAATTGTCAAAGATTTTCTTTACTTTGGTAAGTCATCAGTCCAAATGGAGACTGCAGCCAAGGAATCAAAAAAAGACTGAGCTGGAAGGGCAGCTAAGAAGAAAATATAAAAGATCCTCAAAAAATCCTCCCCACTGGAAACCAAGGTCAAGAACATCAACATTATCATATTTGCAATTACTATATGGATGCAAAAGCTAGACAGTAAAACAACCACAACAACTGGAAAAATATGATTCATATAAGTGTGCTGGAAAAGAGTTTTATGGATACTGCAGGCTGTTAGGAAGATACCTAGATGAAATCAAGCCTATCTACTTTCTGCAAGCCAGAGGTTGGAAATTTGATGCCCCGCTGTGTATCCTAGGAGAAGAGCCAGTGTGTGGCTTTGGGCAAGCTGCACAGTCCCAGGGTAGCCACAGAAGAAGATAATGCTCAGTCACTTCTTAGAATAATACCTAGAAAAACCCTGGAAAGGGTCGCCTGAATCAGAACTGACTTGACAGCACATACTTATTATGTACAAGAATATACAACCAACAGTTAACTATGTTTTATGCCTTGTTCACTAGCTTTCTTTTTTACCACTATAGATGTTCTGTTGTGAATATGTGTGAAATCTAAAAATAGTTATCAAGTAAATAATTGAAGAGAAAAGTGAACCTCAAGCCATCATTGACTTAGTTCTCCATTTACTAAACCTGTGTCTAAACTTACTATTTTGCAATGTAGGTGGAAACTTGCATGACTGGGCGTTTTTCTATTTATATCTGTATATAAAAAACCTATAAGGTAAAACTGTCTATTGAAAATTGATAAAATGAAAACTGACATTTTAAATGATTTTTTCCTTTAAAGAAGTATTCTTTTGTGTGAGTAAGCTCCGTATGACATATGAACTAGCAGGTTTACCAGATGAGATTAGAGTTGTTCTGTTTGGATATAATATATCTCATTATTTTGTATGTAATTTAAATAGGCAATTTCCACTGAATTGGAACTAGCCTTACGTGAAAAAGAAGAAATGAAAATTAGAGTTCATAATTATATAACTGAAGTCTCCAGATTTGAAAGTTTAATAGCCTCAAAGGTGAGGAAGTGCATCTTGAAAATTATCATGAATAATTTGTAAACAAAATGTACAGTATCATGTTTTAATGTCATTAGTAGGCCCAGGTATTCTGCGAATGAAAGTAACCCAAACTGCATAAAGGAAAAAAATTATAACTGTTGTAAATTTTGTAAGTAAATCAAATGTAAGGATACTTCTTTTACTTAATTCTGCATTCCAAAGAATTATGTTAGACACTAAACATATGCATCTCTGAATCAACTGGAATTTAGATGAGCTCTTCTCTTGATTTCTCTTCTCATCAAGGATTGCCAACATATTTTCAAATTCATGTTCACAACTTGAGGGCTGAACATTTTCTTTAAAATAAACTTAAGTTACAGCATGAATTAGCAGTCTTGGCCAATCAGTAGAAGATTGTACAGATGGCGAGGGTTTCCCAGGAGAAAACTGAGCTCTCAAATTTTATAGGAAAAGTTGCAGTTCTACATAGAACTGTTGTAGCCCAGACCTTGCTAAACAAAGTATAGGGACATACTAAGTTCTGCAACCCCATATATTTATTTAACTAACTAGTACCTGTGACGCAGCCTTATGCTGAAGCCCATAGAAATGGTTGGATGATGCCCCTTCTCAGAATGCTAAATTCTGAAGCATTTCCACATTCTGCATGTATGACTGTAGCACGAGATTATGAATGCCCTTCTGTGACAAGGTCCTTCTTTGGCCGGGGGGGGCACTTGTAGTGAAGGCGGGAAAAAGACATGGAGGCTGATCCTTTTCTTCAAAGTTAACAATTTTATTGGAAACATAACCTAATTCAACAGGATCAAACGGATCCCTTGACATGTCGTCAGTTAACAAGTTATACCTTTTCGGCTTCACAACCTCGACCTCCTCCGCTCTACCTAAAAGGGAGCCGGGCCGAACCACTCCCGATTGGTTAGAGGTCGTAAAGGAGTGCTCTGGACTGCACAAACCGTCCCGCAACAGGGATGGCGGGCCCAGTCTCCCTCCAAAGGCTTCCGTTGGAACTCCGGTCCAGGGCAAATCACTTTCCGTCCCCCAAGGAAATTCCGCGGATAAACTACGACTGTCCATTCTAAGGGGTCGTATGGGCGGCCTCGACTACCTGGCAGGAGTGGATCTGGTAACAAGCCACCTCCCAATTGTAGATTCAGAAATTCCCGCACGATGTCGGCTGATTCCCCTGACGACAGCATGGGCTCTGTTTGGACTCCTTGATCCACGTACCGCCCTAACTTTCCCTCCGTTGACAAAACTGAAAAAACGCGTGCTTCCCCCTCTTTTACCTCCTCCCAAACAATGAGGTCTAGCTCCGCCCCTCCTTCATCAGCTAGACACACCTTGGTCGATTTTCCTCTCACTTCCTCTGCTTGATCTATTTCAACCAAGATCCCTTCCACACAACCACTCTCCTCCACGGGTCTGGTCTCCTCAGAGGACGGCACACTTTGTCTCACACCTTCATTTAAACAGATGAGTTTATTCGTTTTACAGGAAAAAACTATCTAAAATAATTCAAGTTACAGACCTAAATCCAATTGCTAGGGTTGCCTAGAGTGTACTCATTGTCTGAAATCCTGTTGCTTACCATGGTAAGGGTATAATGAAATTCCAAGATCTCCCTTAAAGTTTCCCATCTGTGGAGGAATCACTCCAGCCTTGCCCCAAAAAAGAGTTGCTGTGCAGTAGGACCAAAAAGCAGTGTTGGGCTGGTTCACTATCTCATTCACAGTGTGTGATGATCAAAAAGTAACTTGCACCAGAGTGCCACAAGTGGTCCAAAATGTAAGCAATTGCCTCATCTGTTCACAGCCTTAGTCACAATTAGAAGAGCCCCATTGAATCAGTGGGGATCTGGTGAGCCAACTCCTCCATAAATTCAGTTGATTCTGTGGACCCACTCTAGTTGTGATTTACTGTGCAACAGGATTTCAGACATTAAATCAATTGGTGAATTGTTAACATCAACACTTAGGTAAGATCTGTTGATTCAGTGGGAGAAAACAAATGGAATTTGGCCATAACCCTATCCCATTTATTTGAGATTTACTGGCAATTGTTGTAATTTCTTGCTCCTTGTAAATGTAAGGGTCTGACTTTATGTAAATCAGGAATCTGTGTGCACCATTTGGAGTTATGCAGAAAGGTTTCCATTCAGCAACTCACATTTCAGATCTTCCTGTTGTTTTTAGTTATGTTTTATACTTAAAACCTGTAGCTAAAATATGTACATGCAGACATCGGAACTGGAGTTAAAGATCTTCATTTTATCCAATGTATCATTTTTAAAGTAAGTACAGCAAGCTAAACATATAGAGTTCTATCTTTGTTGTATGTTGTAAGCATACTTTTTGTCAAATTACAAAAACTGCATCTTCCTTAAACACTCTGAGGTCCCAGTTAAAGGACTTGCCCTGACTGTAAGAAGGATGGTGTTGTCTGTTGTAGGTGAGTGGAGTGGTGGTGGTGATATGTGGAGAATGATCTGCATAAAGGATGGAACTTTTGGGTTTTTTGGACTGCAACTCCCAGAATTTGCCTAGAGTTCCCGAAGGCAGATTCTGGACGCTGCAGCCAAAGGTCCATAGAGTAGCTTATGTTTCCTACACTTGGGCTTCCATTGATATTATTAGCTTTTCAGGAAGAAGAAGGAATCTGTCCTGGTGGTGTCTGGAAGTGGCAAGGCTCCATTGGAACTGCAAAGATGCATGGGATATTAGTATTACTGCCCATTAGGCTCTATAGAAGTCACTCTTCAAATGGCTACCTGATCCATAAACCCTTCCTTTTTCTTGAAAAGCTAATACTTGCAATAGAGGTCCATATGTAGATGTAAGCTGTTCTGTGGATGTTTATGTTTTTGTCTGCAGAATTCTGGGGCAATTCTGGGAGTTACAACCAAAAAAAAACTGTAAGACCCATCCCTAATACACATTCATGTTTCCTTGCCTGGGTATAGTAAAGCAGATTGCTGATTTGGTTTGTAAGCTTAAAAGAATTAAATGGGTGGTGGGAGAATGTGTTTGCTTCAGTTATTCATTGCTCATGGTTTGGATGTTTCTGTTTGAACTAGGAAAGAGAAAACAAGGAGTTGTTAGAGAAGTTCCAGATGCTGCATAGCCAAGCTGAAGACTGGGAAGTAAAGGCCCATCAAGCTGAGGGACAAAACAGTTCTGTACGACTGGAACTACTTTCAGTTGATACTGAGAGAAGGCACCTTAGAGAGAGAGTGGAATTGTTGGAAAAAGAAATTCAGGAGGTAATTATCAGTACCAGCTGATTGTGCAGCCTGGTTCTTTTTTCTAATGTGTTTTATTAATCTAGTGCCTTGGCATTAACTGGAGGTTTCTGCAAGGAGCAGGTGTTGTTAATTAAGCAGCAGGATATGCCAAAGGCAAAACTAATTTCAGGTCTATTTCTGTTCTTGTTGAATACATGTTCAGTCTTGCAAATAGTTGTACGTGTATACTGTATTAGTCATAAGAAAACTATTTCAAGTTTATGGTTTTTTTTCTTGTATAGGTAATTTTTATGTCACAAGGGACCTTTCAGTAGGATACTGATTGAACTCTCACACATGTGCATGTAGTGGTTGTAATTTTTGTCCTTCATTTAGCATATCATTGCACACCAAGCCTATGAATCACAGATCTCTGCAATGGCAAAAGATATGGCTAGACTGGAGGAAAATCTCAGACGTGAGAAAGAAGAGAAATCTTCAATCACTGTTGATATAACTTCTGTTAGAGACTTGTGTGTTAAACTGGAGTCTGGCAAAGACGTTCTCCAGCGTCAGTTAATGTCCAAATCTCTGGATTATGAGAGGGTAAGTGAGAAAGAATTTATTCTTAGCCTATCTTAAATAAATTCCACATTTTACAGAACTAATGAAATGTTGACACCAAAATATGGTACCAATAGACAGGATTCTGTGACAAATTAATTTAAGAAAGTTACCCTCTTCCCCACTAAAGCATTCTGTAATCCCTGAAAAGTCTCCTGAGCAGTGTGAGATGGGAAACCTTTGTTCTGTAATATCTGTCTTAACTTATTTGTTTGTTACTGTGTGTCTTTTTACACTGCCTTGAATTCCTTGGAAGAACAGTTAGATATTAATGGTATTGCTAGTTAATCAGTTATTCACCTCCCAACATTCTAGTTATGGTAGCTAGTTTACTTTTTTCCCGGTGTTATGGTTGTGTTATTCAGACTGAGAATTGTGTGTCCAAATCTAAATAGCTGTTTGAACCGAGGCCAACATACAGTATTCTATCCTTGTAGTAAATTGCATTCTTATACTAACTTGTTTGTAGACGTTGATAAATCTCTAAGTCAAGTGTTTGTACACATTATTTTTGCTACTTGATGCAGATATAATTCTTACACATTTGGTTTGATTTTATTTGCTGTAAAGTCAGCAGAATGTGTCTTTACTTTTGAGCCTTAACCAAACACTGGAAATACTTTAAATACAGTGACTAAAATCCTATTGTGTAACTTATGCCTATGTAAGGCTAATGACATCATTTTGCAGACATAGATGAAAACTTCGGCCAGTAAATAAATAATAATGAAGGAAATCTGTAAGCTGATAATGGGAAGAGTCAAAAGTAGGCTCAGGATCAGGCTTGCCCTGGCCCAGCTCAAAGTACAGTGGTGCCTTGCTTAACGACAATAATCCGTTCCAGGAAAATCGCTGTTAAGTGAAAACATCGTAAAGCGAAAATAAAACCCCATTGAAACGCATTGAAACCTGTTCAATGCATTCCAATGGGGTAAAACTCACCGTCCAGCAAAGATCCTCCATACGGCGGCCATTTTCGCTGCCTGTATAGCGAGGAATCCATCCCTAAACATAGCGGGGAGCCATTTTAATCACCCGGCGGCCATTTTGAAACTGCCGATCAGCTGTTCGAAAAACGTCGTTTTGTGAAGAATTGGTTCCTGAAGCAGGGAACCGATCATCGCAAAGCGAAATTCCCCCATTCAGACCATTGTTTTGCAGTCGCAATTGCGATTGCAAAAAGATCGTCGTTAAACAGTTTCGTCATAATGCGGGGCAATCGTAAAGCGAGGCACCACTGTATAAGCTCATGTATAAGAGGGACACCAGCAGAAGAAACTGACTTACTGGTTTGGTTAGGACAGGTACAGTACATAACATTTTATAATGGCTGGTTCTAATCATAAATGCAAAAATCTGTGATACCTTTTGCTAATCAAGATTTTCAGTGCTAGGCCCAACCATAGAAGCCATACAGTGGGGTCTTGACTTGAGAACTTAATCCGTATTGGAAGGCGGTTCTCAAGTCAAAAAGTCTGTAAGTCAAGTCTCCATTGACCTGGAGTGCATTGAAAACCGATTAATCCCGTAACAGGCCGTTTTTGTTCCATTTTGATTTTTTTTCTGGTCTGTAAGTCAAATCTCAGTCTGCAAGTCAAACCTAAATTTTGTGGCCAGAGAGGTCTGTAACTCAAAAAGTCTGTAAGTCTGTAAGTCAAGGGTCCACTGTATTGCTTTGCATCTAGATATTGTTAAAGTAGTTAAATGTTGACAGTTGAACATAGTTAGGAACAATAAATTAGGGTAAATGCTGATCTGTGTGTTTGTGTGAAAGAGTGCCTAATACCAGGTGGGACAAATTCTTTTTATGCTTTAGGTTGTGTCAGAACTAGAAGATGCAAAAGCTGAAGCAGAACTGTTAAAAAAGCAGTTGTCAAGTGAGCGACTGACAATTCAAAACCTGGAAACACTCTTGGCTACCAGCAGAGATAAAGATTTTCAGCATCATTTGATAACCCATGAAAAGGATTCAGAAATACAGCTACTCAAAGACAAGTTAACACTTGCAGAGAGCAAACTGTATGTTCTAAAGCACAAAACTTCAATTTTTACAATGTTTTTTTTTCAACTGTTGTTTAGTAATTAAAGTGGAGGTAATTAACATGCTAAAATCTGACAATTTTTTATAGTAAATCTCTGTGGGCAGAACTTATAACCTTAGAACCTCTTGTTCTACACTTGCCTCTCAAGATGAAATGCATTTAGTGATGTAGCATGTAGCATTTATTTGGAAGTAGGGATATATAGCCTCTCATTGTCAGGGAAGAACTGAGGGGGGAAAAAACCAGTTCTTCCTACAGTGAGATTTTGCTACACAAGTTCCCTCCCCAAGAAATCTCACAGGAAATTTAGTGACATTTCCCAATGTTTCATAGTTGTTTTTTAATGGAACAGATACCCAGCTGATCTGGGCTATTACAATTCCTGCACAGAAAAATGTATTTTGTATACAGGATTCATGCTGAAAGAACATAAGAAACACCAAGACTTCACAATACTGCTAACAGTTCCCATGCTGAACACCTTTAGAGTAGAGTGTCTGTCCCTGCCTCCTCTGTCATTATATTCTTCTTCTCATGATGATTGCAGAGACTGAATATTGAAATATTTCTATATCCAAAAAGAACTCCTGAATGCTTTGTTATATGTAGAACCTGCATGGGAACAAGAATGTTTCCTTTTTGGATGGTGAAGGCCATGTGAAGAAAGTGACAACAGAAGAGTAATGGTTAGGCATTCCCCTCTGAGTATGTTCAAACCATCAGCTCATATAACTGCTGGATGGCTCAGTGGTTTAGGTATCAAGTGGAGAAGCCAGGGGTCGGGAGTTCAATTCCCCACTGTGCCTCCCTGACAGGGATAGACTTGATGATCCATAGGTTCCCTTCCAGCTCTGCATTTCTAAGATTATTATTATAACACCTGAATAGTACAGTGGACCCTCGACTTACAGATGGCTCCACTTTCAGACTTTTCGAGTTACAGACGTCTCTGGCTGCAAAATTTAGGTTCGACTTGCAACCGGAGAATCAGCCTACAGACCAGAAAAAACCCGAAAATGGAACAAAAATGGCCGGTTATGGATTAATCGGTTTTCAGTGCCTTGTAGGTCAATGGAGCCTCGACCTACAGACTTTTCAAACTGCAGCCGCGGTTCCGATACGGATTAATTCCGTAAGTCGAGGGTCCATTGTACTGTAGTAAGGAAACACGTGAAGCTGCCTTAAAGAGTTAGTTCATGCAAGAGAATGAAAGTAGACTTCTTCCAGATGGTTGGGAGATGTGATCATACATTCCTACTTCTCATTAAAGTATCTCTGTGCAACTTTGACCTTTTGTAAGGTCAAAGATGACTGAAAGGAATTCAGTCAGCAGCATAAGCAAGGTTCCAGCTAAGTTGGGTGCGCGTGCACATCACTCCGCTTCCCTCCATGCAGCTATCTTTCTCCTCCGTGCAGCAATAGAGTCACGCATGCACGGTGAAGCCGCGTGAGAGCGAGACGGAGCCCCACTCACAGGGCTGAAGATTAGAGGGTATGTTGAGCAGAAGGAAATCTGTACACAGGTCTCAAATCCTAGTTTCAGATTAACGTGCATCCAAGTATGCATTCTTCACTTGGAGTGGTGGCTTAAGCATTTTCTACAATACTCATTTTTAACTATAAAGTACTATCTTAATTTTGTAGAGCTATGTGTGCTTGCAGTTGCATGCATGCCTTTTGCATGTATTTTAATAAGTTCATTGTTTCTTCTCCTTGTTTATATTTGTTTGCATTGCTTGTAGCTATTTTTCAAGTTCCTTACACATACCATCTGTAACTGTGTAATTTTAAAGACTTTTTTCACCAATCTTTTCAGAACAAGTCTTAATAGAGAAGCTTCTATACTCCGAAATAAAATGGCGCAATTGCAGGCTGATTATGACATTTTAAAAAGACAGCTGACAACAGAGCGATTCGAACGGTAAGTGAATTTGCTTTAAAGAAATGCATTATCTGAATTCTTTTTTTTTAAGAAAACAGTGAGGAAAGTGCACACAGTTCTACAAAGAAAATTATATTAGAAGTTTGATCTAATATTTACCTATTTATTTAATCTGTTTCTTAGCTGCTTTTCAGTGACATTGCCTTTAAAAGGTGAGCTAGAGACTGAAATATATTTCATATCACCTAAAAATTCACAAACTATTATGTTAAATATAAACAATAATTCAAAATAAGATAGATGCAATAGAATGTAATTATAGAATAATCATAAAACGTAAATATTATCAGAACTCAGCTGAAACCCAGGAAGGGCACATGAATCTTTAAAACCCTCTTAAAAGTAGACATGTGTTACTAGTCATGTATCACTGGAAGAAGATACCATAGGATAGATAAGTGTCTATTGAGAAGGTGTTGTCTTTAATACCTACCAGACCTATTATTCTTAATGGTAGATCAATGAATATGGCCTCCTAAGATTGTCTCAAAAGTATCAGGGTTGTAAAAGTGTAAGCAGTTTTTCAAATAACCTGGAGCCAAAACCAACAATTTTGGTTTCTGAGTTGTCTTCAGAGGCAGCCCTATGTAGAATGTATTGTAATAGGTCTGACTATAACTAGAATGTGCCCGAGGGAAGCCAGGCACAAGAGTGATGAGTCTAGAAGGAATCCCATGCTAAGAAGCTGACTCTTCAGGCAGAATGAAACCTCATCCAATAACAGTTTGATCCTTTAATACAGATCAACAGGTTTTGTCATCCCAAGCAGCTCCTTCTTGTGTGGGTTAAGTGGTAACATGTTTGCTCTCATCCATCTCAGAACAGCTTTCAAGCAATTTCTGAGTAAATGTGCTATTAATTCCATCCCTGGAATTAATAAATAGAACACAAAGAGGCAGCGCTTCATGCCATCCACATGGTAGCATCTTGGATAACCTAAGACTATAGGGCAAAGCCAAGGTTCTCAAGCATCCTCCTTTGCAATGGATCAGACCTCAGACACAGACAACATTCCCTCTTAAGTTGTGTGGGTGTGTGGCTGTGCAGCACCCACAGTTTGTCTTGCTGCTCATTTGGCTCAGGTCATGGCTGAGCCTTTGTGCTCATGGAGTATGGTTTCCACTCAGTGCTGGTGGAAAATTAGAAGGAATGTTGAACATAACCCATCAGACCATCCAGGAGGAAATTAAGGTCCATGTTATTAAAACACATTGAAAAGTGCAAGAGGACTAGCACAGACACATTCCCAAGCACAAGTCAATCACCAGGGGAACTAAGACTGCATGTCTGCTTTAAAAAACAACAACAACAGATTGGAATGGATAATAAGTATCCCCCAAGATTATGATTATTCTTGCGTTATTCTTGCGTTGTTAACCTTACTTTGTTTTAAAATTGATTGGTTCCCCTTAAGTTTCCTCATCTCTTACTCATGTTTTCCAGTTACTTTTGTTGTGAAGAAAAATAATCTATAAAACATTTTGAGAAAATAGTGTGTCCCTATATGAGACAGAGGATAATAAAATATCTATATGAAAGCTGAGGCAATAGAATTGCTCTGGGACAGGTGCCAAGTGATTCAGTCTGTGCAGCCAAGTTTTATCGTCGTTTTTACCAGATGGCTTTTCTTATGACACTTTTATTGCCTTTTTATATTCCCCCTTTTGAAAAGGATGAAATATCTTTGTTACTGATAGTAATAGCTTTAAAATGTAACAGTATTTTTGATTCCACCTGTTTACCTTACGTGTCTAATATTTAGCCCCATCTTCCACTGGAATTGCTCAGAATTTTTCTAAAATAGATTTTAGCTCCTGGGCTGAAAGAGATGCCCCACCCTTGCTTTGAGCAATGCATGAGAGGAGAGACTGCATATTCAGTTTAAGATCTTTAAATTCCTCTCAGTTGCAGTGCTTGCTCTTCTTTTAGAGAAGTCCAGGCTTGTGAGAAAGCAGTATACAGGTTACTATTTTATCAAGGAGGAAGGTAGAACAGCAGACTTGTTTACCATGTGGGGAAATGCATGCGGATACTGTACTCTCAAATTCCAGTTCAAATGTTCTGCTTGACAGTGAACGTGCCATTCAAGAGATGCGTCGGCATGGCCTCTCCACATCGTCGCTGCGTGCCTCATCTCCTCTTAGCTCAACACTGAGATCTCCTTCACATTCTCCAGAGAGAGCACTTACAGTAACAACAGAACAAACAGACAAGTATGTAATTAAATAAGTTAAATGTTTACTTTTTAGACTGATTTGCATAGTGGTTCCAACATTAAATGACAGAGTAACTTTGTCCTTAGCTCTTTTCCAGGAGATCAGTATTGTGAGTCCATATTATGGATCAATATTATAACAAGCTTTGCTCTCAGTCCTCTTCAAGTCCCACACTAATTTGGGGAAAGAGGGCATATTGACAGTGTGCCTTCTGGCTTTTGTGTCCGAGTACAGTTGTATCCTTTCCTGGCTGCAGAGAAACTGCACTGCCATTTGCATACACAATGGATGGGTAATATCTGAGGATCCAGTGCCCTTTTTGGCTGTTAGACTTCAGTAAGCTGCAATCCCCTCTCCTGCCCTGAACTCTGAAAAAAAATTGTCTCTCCATAAACTTCAGGAAGTGTGATTGACTACTGTATTTGAATATAATCACTGTCTTTCCCTTTCTCGCCCCCCCCAAACATGTTTTAGACCAGAGTTCCCCCATTTAGAAACAGGATATGATTGACTCGAGCCTTCTGATATAATTAGCAGAAAGAAGCTATCCTGGAATAGATTGACTCCTATTACTATCCAGAAAAGGCAGGCATTGCTTGATGTTTCCAGTACAGGCTGTCTTGCATTCATTCCTCATCACTAGATTTGGTTATATATGCTTCTCTTTTCTGAAACATCCAGTCTCTTCTGTGGGTTTTTGCCCCATATGTTGCTGCCTTGACCAACAATATAATGTTGCTATGTAATATTCAACCTTTGGAGCCCCCAATGCGAATGAGAATTTCCTGGTCACAGGGAAAAAAATCTATGGTTGTGGCAAAATTCATACAATGCAGTCAGTTTCATATAGCTCTTAGCCCACAAATTACTGGCTTAAACATCCAGACATCAGATCCTCTGAGATCTATCCAGCGCGCACAGTTAGTCAGCGACCCAATGACAAAGTGGAGTGGCAGGCTAAGTCTATTAATGTTTTTCCAAATCTAAAAGAAGCCCTCAGTATCCTAGTAGGGCTGTAATTCCAGACAAAGCTACCCAAAATATGTGTTCCTCCACAGTTTAATATTATTCAAAGGATTTCCGCCAGGACTTTTCTAATGCTGGTATCCTTGTGGTCATTACATCTGCTGATGGCAGTGGATACAACAAAGAGACCAAGTCCAGTTCTCTTTGATCTCTGGAGAAAGATATGCAGACCACTCAGGTGCTGATAATCCAGTTTTATTTATTGATTATTTTATTTATATGCTGCCTTTTCCCAGAGAGGACTCAAGACAGCTCAGTCAATTAAAACAACATAATTAACACAATTGAAAACACAGTAAGATGTTGTATTAAAAAAAATCTTTTAAACAAGTAAGTGTTAAAAAAGTTCATATAAAACATGTAAAAGCGTATCCATCTTATTCTACAAATATACCGTCCCATAATGGCCCCAACTTGTCCAGGTCAATGAAAGGCCTGCCTAAGAGTAGGGTTTTTGTCTCCTGGCAGAAAGACAAAAAGGAGGAGGCCAATCAGACTTGCCCAAGAAAGTGCATTCCACAACCTGGGAGCAGCCACTGAAACAGTGCTCCCTTGTGTCCTCACCAAACAATCCTGTGAGTGTTTGATGAACATGCAAGGAAGAACAGCCTCTGCAGAATATCTTAAGAGCCAGGGAAGCTCATATGGGGTGATACAGTACAGTGGTGCCTTGACTTACAACCATCCTGACTTGCGACCAATTTGAGTTACGACCAGCTCTGGTCGGAAAATTTTGCTTTGACTTGCAACCGAAACTTTGAGATAACGATCAGAAAAAAGGTGGGGAATTTAAACTGCTAACCATTGATCAGCAAAGAGGCTGCTTCTCTGTAGCTCCTTCGCCCCAGCGGTTAAAGAGTGTGTGTTCAGAGAGAGGCTTCGGAGACAGTTGTGGAAGGTGGGGCAGTGAGGGGGAGGGGAGAAGAGACTGAGATTCCGTTGTAGCCACTTCGTCAATTTCATGCCTGGGGTCTGTCTCCTCCACAGATCCCCTCAGAGGATGCCTGCTTGTTTACCCGGGAGGGCAGAGCTGATAGGACGTTACTGGGGTTTACTTTCCTTTCCTGGAGTTTATTGTAAAAAGGGTAACGTTTTTTGGATCCATCACGTGCCCTTGACAGGTCCTGCCTATTGAGAAAGCCAGACCACCCAAATGGAGAGGATGATGGAGCTCTTAATAGAAACAGACACATAATAGTGAACCTTCTCAGTACTCTGCAGAATGCCTCCAACCTAGAAGGATTATTTTATTTTATTTTGGGGTGGGTTTGTTGTTTTACACATTCTGTTCTTTCTGGAGATGGGGTGTTGGTGTTTGTGTATGTGCACGCGCATGATACCTGCAGGGGGCATGGAGTGGAAGAAGAGAGGTTTTTGGAGGCAAGCAGAAACTCAAAACGTTGAGTTACGACCAACTTGAGTTACAACCATCATTCCAGAATGAATTAAGTTGTTCACAACTCAAGGCACCACTGTACTTTTAAGTGGCTTATCCACCATAACACTCTGTAAACTCATACCACATTCTTTTGGGCTGTTTTCCACTCAGTGTTACTATTTTCTATCTCTGCTATGCTGTAGAAAAGAACTGAGGTGGAACCAAAGGAATAGGCTATATATCAAAGTCTAGGTCATGCAGCTCCTACCTTTTGTGGGTAGTGAGGGGAGTTAACTCATTTGTGGATATCTTCCTCATAGACCAGAAGGACTAGTTGCTATTTGTGGTCCCCAAGTTACCCTTTCCCCCCTCTGCTGTAGACAGTCCAGTTAAATAATGGCAGTGTATCTGTGAATAATGTTTTTTGTTATAGTGTGGCCTCAGTAATCTGAAGGTTCTAGATGTAGATCCTGAAGAAAATAATATTTCTGTGTTACCATGTCCTGCTGTTTGTGTAATTATTATTTTCTTCTTCTTCTCAGAAATGTGAACTTGAAGGATTAACCAGTTACTTTAAAAACAAAACAGTAATGGAAATTTTAACATGTTTGGACTTATTGTCGGCACTGACATTAATTCTACCTCTAAAATGCTGTTAAATCATTAGCACCATATGAAACTGGAACAACTCAAAATCCTATAAGAGAATTTAATGTGCCATCAACCTTTGATGCATTCTGCTGTCAGACTTAGGCTGAGCTGTTTCTACTTACCTCTACTTCATGAGGATGGGCTCTCTACTTAGTCTGAGACCAAGAATTGAACTGGAGTAAACTTTGCAGATTGTAATATATTTATCTAAATCAAATCTAAATGTGGCACATTTCAAAGTGTACTGGAAAGCAAGCAAAAGTGGGGGGGAATAGAGAGTATTTTAAGATACCATTTTAGTTGATTTTCTGGTTGTTTTATGGTCTTTAATTCTGTATAACGCATATTTAATTATGTTTAACTCAGTGTGGTCTAATATTAACAAAATTGTGAAATCACTTTTCAAAGTACTTCTCCATTTTACCTCTAAAGTGAAGACACGTTTTGGTGTTAAGAGGCAACTCCATATCTTACAAATCTTTTACATTTTTTTTTCTCTTAATAAAATTAAAATCAGATCAGCATACTTTAAATTGGCAAGTTATTTTAAAATAAGACATGTTTCTTAGAGAAATCTGGCAATGTTATTCAAATTTTTTTCAAGTTCGGAGATAAAGTTCGAGGAGATGACACAGATGAGTTCCAGCTTTTAATGGCATAAGATGAGGCTTGTTAGGCTGAAAGACCTATTAGGTAAGTGAAGTAAGGATAATTCAAAGAATACTGATAACCTTTTAAGTTGTTGTCATAATATAATAGTAGATTCTGGAATATGTTCCTCAATAGATTCAACTATATTTAAGCCATCATGATTGTATCTTCTCCTGCCAACATTTTCTAGGTATAGAAGTGTAATTCTAGTACAGAATTGATTCAGCCCACAGATTGTCCTTTTTCTTTCTTTTCTTTTTTGTGTCTCTTTTGAAAGGAGGAAAATTATTATTATGATAATTATTATAATATAATAATAATAATAATAATAATAATAATAATTATTATTATTATTATTATTATTATTATTATTATTATTATTATTATTATTATTATTATTATTATTATTATTATTATTATTATTATTATTATGAGAGAATATCCATTGATGAGATAACAGGGAGGTCTGTGTTCAAACAAGTGTATCAAAAGCTGCATTAAATTCTGAATTGGGGTTCTTTCAGTATATTAATATTTTATACTCTTCTAATTTGTGTATTTGGTAGCATAAACATGGAATGAGAATGTGTATTATGACTAAGAGAAGAAACTTCAAATTTCAAAGCATAATTGCATTGCAGGCTGACTTGCACACATTTGAAGGACAGTTTTATTCTTCAGTTTTCATCACAGACACCAGTAAGAAGATGAGATGGTGGCGTGCAACAGAGGAGGAGTACCAAATTGACCACACCTAAACTTCTCAAATAAAATTGTTAAATAAAAATATTAAAGCATGTTTAATAATAAATATAGTTTGTATGTGTAAACTGAAATAATGGTCTCAGCAGAAAAATCTTAGTTACTGTCAATATAAGAATTGCATATTGTTTTTAAGGAATTGACAATTCCCTTTATATTTCCTCCATTATTCAAACTTGGAAGTGTCAACATAGACATAGAATAGAAAAGAGAAAGTGAACTATAACACTGTTGATATCATGTTACAGTAAAAATTTCCAAATAAGCATCAGTGCAGATCTGACTTCAGTGTCATAAAGCTTATAAGGAATATATGAGATACATTATTATAAATACTCTTGAAAATAGCTGCTAAATGTTGGGAGGGGAGAATCTTTTGGGAAGAATTGTAGCTGGTTTTAAGAAATCAGTGGCTGAAATCCTGTTGGTAACGTAAGCCAAATTGTAACTCTCAGTCTATTCCTCCCTGTAAATAGTGTTTGTCCCTGACATAATTTTCAGGAAGGGGTTCATATGCCAAGCCATTGTGTGTGGCAGGGATACTTTATTTACCAAGGAGTAACAGACTGAAAGCTACAACTTAGCTTACACTACAAACAGTATCTCAGCCAATGAAGCATAAAACTCTACATCAAATGGAATGAGAAACCTCATACGTATCCTCTCCGCTCTTCTCTTTAACGTATGCAGGTAACCGTTTAAAACAACCTACAGTTCATGCACATCCTATGGAACAAATGCTCGTTTGATTAATTCTAGTGAGAATTAAACTATGGTTTGTTATACTATTTTGTTTAAACTATAGAGGAATCACCCCCCAACTTAATGTGGCCACAAGGGAGGAGGTGAGATGGATAAAGCCCAGTGCTTGGCATAGTTAGTAGACATAGAAAGAATCCATGGTATTCTGTTACATATGAACTATGCCAGGTTTATTGCATATGTCACTATGTGACTACAAAAAATTATATTACTAAAAAAGTCCCAAGGTGTTTTTCACAATTCAGCTCTAATTTGATGTAACTGTCTTTAACGGATTCATTATCATGTTATTTTACATTTTGTATGGAACCAAAATAAAGGTATCTGAAATGGGTCCTTTGGCTTTAAAAGAGTATATCATTACTCATAATTTTAAAACAATGTTGGTATCTCAAGATACAGTGGGGTCTTGACTTAAGAATGGCTTGAGTTAAGAACATTTTGACTTAAGAACCACTCTCATAGGAAAATATTGACTTGACTTACATACTTAGATTTGAGTTAAGAACTGAAAAAAACCACGTGGGAGGCAGGGAAAGTGCAAAATTTGAACTTTCAGTTAACTGTTGGCCATTGAAAAGGGTGCCTGTCTGCTTCCTCGCTCCTCCCAGCGTTTAGAGAGTGGATTGGGAGTCTTCAGACTGCCTGGTACTGCCCGGACTGTATTTTCCCTGCCTTCCCTGAACCTTTCTTGACCTAAGAAAAAAAGAAACAAAATATCCCCCTCTAGTGGTCGAAGGCAGAATAGCAGCTTCCCATTAGTTTCTATGGACGGAAAAGAGCAGATACGGATCAAATGGTTTTCAATGCATTCCTATGGGAAATGCAGATTTGACCTGAGAACTTTTTGACTTGAGAACCGCCTTCCAATACGGATTAAGTTCTCAAGTCAAGACCCCACTGTATCTGAATAAACTAGCCATTTTGTTTAAATGTTTTCAAATGTTAGAAGTAAAAATCAAATTGTGTGTTGCAGAACAAGTTAAAGCCATTGTCCCTGTGAACATAAAGCCACTTCAAAGCCTACATCTGTTGAATCTTCCTTCAGCATGAACTTGTCTGTCATACCCTAAAACTGTGTACGCCAGTGTACTATGGCCATGGTTCCTGTCAGCTACAAAGCCCAATTCACTACAATGTTTCCTGGAGCTCTAACTCAGTGGTAGAGCATATGCTATGCTTGTAAAGGGTCTCAGATTCTGTCTAAGATCCTATTGGCTGAAATTTTGTTGCTTAGCATAGTAAGTTGCAAATAGAGTAGGACCACCGAATCATTGGGGATTTGATTAGTCAATTCCTCTCTTTTCCTTTGGTTCAATGGGCCTAGTCCACTTGTGGCTTACTATGCTAAGCAGCAGGATTTCAGTCATTGTGTCATATGCCTACAACTTCTGTCATGCAAGCAGTTGCCCTTCATTGACCCCTAAAGAACACCAGTATCCTTGTGAGTGGGTTCAACTTTGGGAAAATCTCATTCCCTTTTTCATTTCCTCAAAAAGTGGAGACAGACCTTCTTCATAAAAGTTTTATTTTTAAACACCAGAGAACCATGAAGAAAAACTTCAGTCGGAACAACGGTTCCCTCAGTTTCCCTCCATTCAACATAACAGTCCCTTAACCTGGGCATCACAAGAGAGTTCACCATTGGGTGTTCACTCCAAACAGTTTGCATTCTGTGGGTTTTCTTGTGGTACTGCAACAGGTACCAAGCCCACTCTCCCTCCGTGGCCATTTCTGGATGGGACATCACCACCAGTTTGGCTCCCTTCTTCCCTTGATCTTTCTTTTTGGGATAGACACATACCATCCATTCCACTAGTTCTGATTGCCTCAGCTGGACTGCCAATCCTCTTCTTTGCCTTTTCCGCTCTTCTCCCTTTTCCTATCTTACTCCCCTCGGGTCTCACGTTGCGATATTGCTGTCTCTATTTTCTCTAGGGCAGTTTCGTTTTAACACACTCCTGTTCAGGGGTCTTCCATTTCTAACCAACCCCATCCTAGAAGATAGTCATCTTCCTTCACCTCCTTTCCTTTTTCTCCTCTTCCTTTGCCTCCTCAGTCTCTCAGTATAGCTCTCTTTTCCCTTCCTATGCCCCTGGCCCCCTTCATGGATTGCTGCCTTGCCGTGGCGAAGGGGCATGAGTAACTCAGAGAAGCTATGGGCTATGCCGTGCAGGGACACCCAAGATGGACAGGACATAGTGGAGAGTTCCGACTAAATGCAATCCACCTGGAGTAGGAAATGGCAATGCCACTCCAGTATCTTTGCCAAGAACGCCCCATGATCAGAAACAAAAGGCTAAAAGATATGACGCTGGAAGATGGGCCCCTCAGGTCGCAAGGCGTCCAATGCTGCTGAGGAAGAGCAGAGGACAAGTGCAAGTAGCTCCAGAGCTAATGAAGTGGTTGTGCCAAAGCCGAAAGGACGCTCAGCTGTGGACGTGCCTGGAAGTGAAAGGAAAGTCCAATGCTACAAAGAAAAATACTGCATAGGGACCTGGAATGTAAGATCTATGAACGTTGGGAAGCTGGAAGTGGTCAAACAGGAGATGGCAAGAATAAACATCGATATCCTGGGCATCAGCGAACTAAAATGGACAGGAATGGGCGAATTCAGCTCAGATGATTATCATATCTACTATTGTGGGCAAGAATCCCGTAGAAGGAATCGAGCAGCCTTCATAGTCAACAAAAGAGTGGGAAAAGCTGTAATGGGATACAATCTCAAAAATGATAGAATGATGTCAATACGAATCCAAGGCAGGCCTTTCAACATCACAATAATCCAAGTTTATGCACCAACCAACAGTGCTGAGGAGACTGAAATTGAAAAATTTTATGAAGATTTACAACACCTTCTAGAACTGACACCAAAGAAAGATGTTCTTCTCATTCTAGGGGACCGGAATGCTGAAGTAGGGAGCCAAGAGATAGAAGGTGCAACAGGGAAGTTTGGCCTTGGAGTTCAGAACGAAGCAGGACAAAGGCTAATAGAGTTTTGTCAAGAGAACAAGCTGGTCATCACAAACACTCTTTTCCAACAACACAAGAGGCGACCCTATACATGGAAATCACCAGATGGGCAATATCGAAATCAGATTGACTATATTCTCTGCAGCCAAAGATGGAGAAGCTCTATACAGTCAGCAAAAACAAGACCTGGAGCTGATTGTGGCTCTGATCATCAGCTTCTTATAGCAAAACTCAAGCTTAAAGTGAAGAAAGTAGGAAAAACCACTGGGCTAGTCAGGTATAATCTAAACCAAATCCCTTATGAATACACAGTGGAAGTAAAGAACAGATTTAAGGAACTCGATTTGGTGGACAGTGCCTGAAGAACTTTGGATAGAGGCTCGTAACATTGTACAGGAGGCAGCAACAAAAACCATCCCAAAGAAAAGGAAATGCAAGAAAGCAAAGTGGCTGTCCAATGAGGCCATAGAAATACGTAGCAGAGAGGAGAAGGGAAACAAAATGCAAGGGAGATAGGGAAAGCTACAGAAAATTGAATGCAGACTTCCAAAGAATAGCAAGGAGAGACAAGAGGGCCTTCTTAAATGAACAATGCAAAGAAATAGAGGAAAATAACAGAAAAGGAAAAACCAGAGATCTGTTCAGGAAAATTGGAGATATTAGAGGAACATTTCGTTCAAAGATGAACATGATAAAGGACAAAAAAGGGAGGGACCTAACAGAAGCAGAAGACATCAAGAAGAGGTGGCAAGAATACACAGAGGAATTATATCAGAAAGAGTTGGATATCCCAGACAACCCAGACATTGTAGTTGCTGACCTTGAGCCAGACATCCTGGAGAGTGAAGTCAAGTGGGCCTTAGAAAGCCTGGCTAACAACAAGGCCAGTGGAGATGATGACATTCCAGTTGAACTATTTAAAATCTTAAAAGAATGCTGTTAAGGTGCTACATTCAATATGCCAGCAAGTTTGGAAAACTCAACAGTGGCCAGAGGATTGGAAAAGATCAATCTACATCCCAATCCCAAAGAAAGGCAGTGCCAATGAATGCTCCAACTACCACACAATTGCACTCATTTCAAACGCTAGCAAGGTTATGCTCAAAATCCTACAAGGTAGGCTTCAGCAATATGTGGACCAAGAACTCCCAGAAATACAAGCTGGATTCCGAAGGGGCAGAGGAACTAGAGACCAAATTGCTAACATGCGCTGGATTATGGAGAAAGCCAGAGAGTTCCAGAAAAATATCTACTTCTGCTTAATTGACTATGCAAAAGCCTTCGACTGTGTGGATCACAGCAAATTATGGGAAGTCCTTAAAGAAATGGGAGTGCCTGACCACCTTGTCTGTCTCCTGAGAAACCTATATGTGGGACAGGAAGCAACAGTTAGAACTGGATATGGAACAACTGATTGGTTCAAAATTGGGAAAGGAGTAAGACAAGGCTGCATATTGTCCCCCGGCTTATTTAACTTATATGCAGAATACATCATGCGGAAGGCTGGACTGGAGGAATCCCAAGCCGGAATTAAGATTGCCGGAAGAAATATCAACAATCTCAGATATGCAGATGATACCACTTTGATGGCAGAAAGTGAGGAGGAATTAAAGAACCTAGTAATGAGGGTGAAAGAGGAGAGTGCAAAAAACGGTCTGAAACTCAACATCAAAAAAACTAAGATAATGGCCACTGGTCCTATTACCTCCTGGCAAATAGAAGGGGAAGATGTGGAGGCAGTGACAGATTTTACTTTCTTGGGCTCCATGATCACTGCAGATGGAGACAGCAGCCACGAAATTAAAAGATGCCTGCTTCTGGGGAGGAAAGCGATGACAAACCTTGACAGCATCTTAAAAAGCAGAGACATCACCTTGCCAACAAAAGTCCGAATAGTCAAAGCTATGGTTTTTCCTGTCGTGATGTATGGAAGTGAGAGCTGGACCATAAAGAAAGCTGACCGCCGAACAATTAATGGCTTTGAATTGTGGTGCTGGAGGAGGCTCTTGAGAGTCCCCTGGACTGCAAGGAGAACAAACCTATTAATTCTAAAGGAAATCAACCCTGAGTGCTCACTGGAAGGACAGATCCTGAAGCTGAGGCTCCAGTACTTTGGCCATCTGATAAGAAGAGAAGACTCCTTGGAAAAGACCTTGATGTTAGGAAAGTGTGAGGGCAAGAGGAGAAGGGGACCACCGAGGATGAGATGGCTGGACAGTATCTGCGAAGTAACCAACATGAAATTGACAGAACTCCGGGAGGCAGTGGAAGATAGGAGGGCCTGGTGTGCTCTGGTCCATGGGGTCACGAAGAGTCGGACACGACGAAACGAAATGAAATGATGCCCCTGTCACCAGATATCCCTTTACTATTGGCTCCTCCCTTTTCTCACCCTCCTCGTGCTCTTCTTTCCTGCTCTTTTTCTCCTATCAGCGTATATGCTGTCTCATATCCCTCTGTGGTGGGCTCTGGAGGGGACAGCTTACACTCCTCTTTTCTGTTGGGAAGTGGTTCCCACAATCCTAAACATATTTGCACATGTAGTAGTTTTCTTGCAGATGTTTGCAAAAGTGGTTGCGCTGTAGTGCGTATGAGGGGGTGCTGATACATATTGAGCCTTATCCAGAAAAAAATTGAGCTAGAAAGCTATAAGCTACAGGGTGTATTGGCCAATTTGTCTATATTCAACAGTGCAAAAATCAACTACCTATGATTTTAACTTTTCATTTTCCAGTCCAAAGTGAACATGGTGGCACCTCCAGAAAAGTTCAATGTGGAAGAGCATAGGACCATAATCAAGTTCCTATTTCTCCAAGGGAAAGGTGCAAAGCAGATCTATGATGAAATGTCACAAACTATGGGTGACAGTGACCCTTCATATGCAATAGTTAAATGTTGGGTTGTCAATTTTAAAACTGGCCATTTCAGAGTTGAAAGTGAGAAACCCAGTGGAAGGCCTATTTCTGTGCCTGCAAATGTGAAAGCCATCCATGACATGATCATGGTGGACCACCGAATATCAGCCAAAAGTATTGCTATATATCTGAGAATATCATGTGAGAGAGTTGGTGCCATTATCCATAACGACTTTGAAATGAGAAAGCTGGCAGCAGAGTGGATCCCCAAACTTTTGACAACCGAACAAAAGAGGAAACGTGTGGTGTCATCAGTGGCTGTTTTGGAAAATTTTGCAAGAAATGAGTCAGATTTCCTGGGCAAACTGGTAACTGGTGATGAGACGTGGATGTACTGTTACGATCCTGAGACAAAGGAACTGCCTAAGGAATGGAGGCGCAGTGGTTGCCCCAGGCCAAAGAAGTTCCGAGTGCAAAGGTCAGTGCAGAAGCAAATGGCAACAGGTTTTTTGGGATAAAAAGGGAGTTCTGCTGGTGGACTACCTCCAAGAGGGTTCAACCATCAATGCAAAAGGTTACTGCACTTGATGAAGTTGAGGCAAAACATCAAGGAAAAACGTTGAGGAAAGCTCTCCAAAGATGTCATCCTGTTGCATGACAGCGCCTTGTCACACTGCAGGTGAAAAAATGGCAAAACCTACGTCCTTAGGCTTTCAAGTGATGCCCCACCCACTCTATTCTCCTGACCTGGCTCCTATTATCTGTTCCCCAAACTGAAAAACGCCTAAAGGGACAACGAATTGGGAGTGTTCTGGAGGCAACTAATGCTGCAAATGAGTGGTTGCACCAGCAGTCGGAAAAAATTTATTTGCAGGGCTTCTTAATAAAACCCTTCATGGATTGCTGCCTTGTGGCGAAGGGGCTTGAGTAATTCAGTGAAGCTATAGGCTGTGCCGTGCAGGAACACCCAAGACAGACAGGTCATAGTGGAGGGTTCTGACTAAACATGATCCACCTGGAGCAGGAACTGGCAAGCCACTCCGGTATCTTTCTGTTGTGATATGTATAAAGCAGCAGTCTGGTGGTGGTTTATGCTCTGTGAATGTCAAGCAGGACTCTGGCCTGATTTTGACTGGTGGTGTCATGTTCCAAGCCAGTGATCAACAAGGTGCCTCTAGAAAGGACTGAAAGAAGATATGATGGCAAGAGTCTTCCAAGGAATTGGATAGAAATATTTTTCTTTTGATTGTGAAGTCCCACTTAGCTATGGTGACTGATAAATTTCCCTGCTATATCCTCCATTAATTTGTTGCTTTGCTGTTTATAATTTTCATATTACACATTCATTGGATGTTGTCATTTTTTGCATCCAGTTTGGAGATACAGTTTTGGAGTGCTAATCTGTAAAACATTCCAGGCCTAACTTAATAGCTGCTTAGAGTAGGGGAACCTGTGCATCAAGGACTGGAGCTGACAGCAGTAATACTGGTGCAGACTGACTGAATTATAGCCAGTATTTTTTTGGCAGGTATAGGAGAGCAGTGAGCTGGTATTCCTCAGTGAGTTGGAGAACACCGTTCCAGAGCCAGAAGCTAGTTGTTTGACTGCATCTTGTCTCCTCGGAGAGGGGCCAGTTGAGATCACCCTGACCTTACCTAGTTGATGGGGTTATGTTCTGTGCCACCTGTGTGGTCTTTGCCCCAGAGCACTATCAGGAGGCGGGACTGGAAAGCACTCTGTTGCTAAACTTCAGAATCAACTTGAGAACACGTAATGATTGTCATATGGACAGCACCAACAATGCAGTACTCCTAGCAAATTTGGGTAGTGTGGGCGGCATATAAATTAAATAAATAAATAAATAAATAAATAAATTGTTCAGATGGATTTGTAGAAGTTATTTAATGTTAAGTCAATGAAGTAACATGTATGGTCTGAAAATGAATGAAAACCAATTTCATAGTAATGTGTAAAAAGGAAATGACTCAAGTGCAGTTAGAGATCCAAAATATATAACATATTCAGAAACAATACTTGGGGATTTTATTGAACGAACTAGTGAGAGTACAGCTGTGAATAGAAATGGTCTAGAGAAGTTTCTTTAAAATTTTAAAATAATAAAATAAGCAAAAAAACCCCACATAAATTTGACTTTGACAAAGTGCACTTTTGTGCTCTGAATTCTCTGTTCTCAGTGGCATAAAACTGTAGACCGGCTTTCTGCTTTTCTCTGGCATCTACTTATCTGAAATGACATAAATGTCACTTCAGGTATGTAGATAGTAGGAGAAATGTCACAGAGGCTGTATGATGCTTATTTTCTAGGTGTGTATCTGCAACACACACGTCATCTTAAATTTGTTGTTTTAATGTACTGTACACACACATGGTGTAGTAGATAATGTCAGGCTAGGAGTTGAGAGGTAAAGATAAGTCCCTGCTCAGCCATGGAAATTCACACGGGTTGATAATGGTAAATTTGTACATCTCACATACTTTGAAAATCTCATTAGGGTGGCTGCAAATTAGAAGTGACTTGACAGCACAGCAACAACAAGCTGCTGCAACAGCCCAAGTCATGCTGGAGAAAATTGCATGCAGCTTGCCCCCAATGTATTGTCCTTTGTCCAATCAGTCATTAGGCAACCAATTGTGCAGAGCAGGAGAGTCCATTTGCAAGAATTCCCTTTTCTGTTTTTTTTTTTTTTTTTTTTTTTTTCAATTCAGTTCTGGCCACTGTGGTGGTGTGGTGTGTGCAAAAGATACTGTACTAATGTTTGACTATGTTGGTCCCACCCCAGAATAATTGCTGCAGGCACTGAATCCCCTCTCTGATCTGAGGAAGGCATAACATGTTTAATAACATTAACTTTCATGTGAATTATCCTCATGACAAAATGCCCTGCACAGATTTTTGTATAATTTTTCTGTGGCATTCACAAATAACTTTGTGCGTGGTAGGAATCACATAAACAGCTATTTCCAGTTCAAGGCTACTGTCCAGCCCACACAAAGTTCTGGTGTTCTGGCTGGTATGCCCTTTCTACACATCAGAAACGTATTTCCCTCAAGTGATCGAAGGATGGGTTGCAGTTCTTCAACTGGTGGTTACCACTATCTTCTTTTTCAGCCTGAGTTATATTGGGGGGGGGGGGGGGAATTATCAGAAAAAGGCAGCTGGGGCAATTTGACTTGTTTCAAACTATGCCCCCATGAACCCCCCCCTCCCCCAGGGGGGCTGCACTGCTTTGTCTGGCCTTCTGTAAAGCCATTTTATTTCCATATGGACTGATGGTATGACATTGGGATATAGGTAGACATGCTTGAAGGACAACACGCCGTGTTCTATAGAATCCTGATGCCCTTCCAGTGACTCAATGGATAAAAAATCTGAAGTTATTCTTACATTGTCTTGGTAGCCTGTGTATGAAAGGCAATTCGCAAAATAATAATAATAATAATAATAATAATAATAATAATAATAATAATAATAATAATAATAATAATAATAATAATAATAATAATAATAATAATAATAATAATAATAGGTGGTGTTAGATGAAAAGCTGGATCCGAGGAGAATCGATAAACGGTTTGAGACACAGCGCTGTCGGCCCTGAACGGTCAGGTGCAGTCGAAATCCCTGAGAAGACCAGAGGGCAGAGAGAGGCTGGGACTCATCCTGACCATCCGGCACCGTGGCAGCGGACGGGAAAAGAAGCCTTCTCTACTATAGAGCCGCAGCAACTGAAGGATGCCGCTTGGTTCCGCCGCCTCCGGACACCTTAGAGGAGGCATCCCCGTGTCCTAACGTCTTCTCCTTCCCACCGGCCCCGCTGACCCGGCGAAGAGTCGCGCCCGTCTCTTAACAGAGGCGCCGCCAGGCGAGGCTTCCAGGATCCGGACTGTTTACCTGGCAGGCGGAGGCTACGAAACCCAGGGCTCGCCTCGCCCTAAAAATCAAGGCGACGACCCCTCCCTTCTCAGTTCGAGGTTGCAGTGCGGGCGGGGGGGGGAGAGAGAGAGTGAGAGTGAGAGAGCCAGCGGGCGAAGGAGCGAGCGAGCCAGCAAGCATGTGATCGCTTGCACTGAATCCAGGCGGCTGCTCGCTTTGCCCTGGTGTGGCAGCAACGCGGAGAGAGCAATGGAGGATGTGTGAGGGAGCGGGCTGGGCGGCTGCTGCTGGTGGTGGTGGTGGCGGGATCGGGAGCAAGAGGAGAAGTCCGCCCAAATTCCTCCCCGCCAGTTGAAGGTTGGAGACGAGGTAGGACCACCGCCTGCGGCGCTCCCTTTTGTTCTTCTTCCTCGGGGTCCCCCCCCCCGCTCCCCAGTCCCTTTTTAAAGCCTTGACGGGTAGCAGAAGTTTGCCTTCCAGTTGTGTCCTCGCCTCGGGCGCCGGGAGCGCCTCGCGGTCTTATTCCCTCCCCAGCCACCGACCCAGTCTTGGCACAAACGTCTCGCTTTGCATGGAGGGGGACGCCGTCCTCGCCTATTGTTGCAGGGGAGACGGATGTGTGCCGGCGATCTGGCGATGGTGGTGGTGCGTTTCGTTGGAAAGGCTGGCACTGCTTACTGTCAGTCAGCCTGAGGGGGAAGGATACGCTTTCTGGGGGTGGGGGCGGGAAGGTATTTAGGGAGCATCAGCCACGAGAAGCTGCTATGAGGTGGGTAGGAGGAAAAAGAAAAGCAAGGTTACTCTGTATTATTGTTTGGGCAGCTGTCCTACAACGACAAATTGAAACAAGCTCTATGGAGGATCAGGAGGGTTACCATGCCTCGATTTTTGTGCCGGGTAGATTCGCAGAGCCTACGTGCCCACTGATGCTTGCGTTTATTTATGTATTTCCTTACGCGGTCAGGTTTTTGTTTAAACCTTCCATTCGTCTTTCCTTAGAGGCAGAAAAGAGGGAAAGACATGGCTCTTTATTATTATTATTATTATTATTATTATTATTATTATTATTATTATTATTATTATTATTATTATTATTATTATTATTATTATTATTATTAGGCTTCCTCTCGCTCCTTCCCTGCTTCATCTCCAGAGCTGCATTGCTTTGTCTAACCTTCTCTAAAGCCATTTATCACAGGACCAGGTCACCATATTTTAATGAGCTGTGAAATCTGCTGGTTGTCGTGGATGAAATATAGTGTCTTTTTCCCACACACTTTCTTCTTCTGCCCCCTCCCGCTCCTAAAACTGGATCAAGTGCACTAAAAGGTTGCCAAGAATGGGAAACCGGAAGAGTTGTCATTCACATTTTTCTTACATCTTCCATAGATGGGCTTGTCATTCATTCATGCGCACATGCATGCACGCACACACGCGCACGCAACATGGCTAGATCAGATTAATTATTCTTTCCTCCCCCAAGTGACTGAAAATTCTGCATGTTGGAAACACAAACTGTTGTGTCTAGCTCTAGTAGGTTATCAAGGGGGGAAAGTACCTGCAGGTTGCAAGCCTTCTTTGGGATTTAGAAAAGATCCCCCTTGATGTCTGAAGGATTAAAGGAGAACTAGAAACCACAACTACACATGTTGAAATTTTAATGTGGTTAACAATAGCACTGCTGAAACTGAGCTGCTGGGAGAAGGGAAGAGGTTAGCAGAGAGCAGGGAAAGTGCCCTTTACAACTGCAACAATGAGCGCCATAAACCACAAAATGTATTCTTGGGTTCTAAGCCACCCCCACCCCCACCCCAAGATATATGGGTGGCAATTCCAATATATGCATAGTAGGGGCTTAATAGAGTAGAGGTAGAATAGTTTGCTTTAAAAGCATAAAATAAAAGATTAATAAACGGTAAGTAAGCTGTGTTGCTGAATGAGAAGGAGGAAAATCTAAAACCATTGAAGAGCAGTCATTTAATAAAAGGGAACAGAAATGGTGACCCACTTTCTCAAGTAGTGTTTATTTTGTTATCCTGTTTTATACAACACTTTTCTGAATATAAAACCTTGCAGTGTGACTTGGGTATGTAGCACCCCCTACACAGACACACACAAACACACACACAGAGAGAGAGAGAGAGAGAGAGGAAATCAACACATAACAAATAATGAGGAATTCTCACAGGACAATGAGAACAGGCTCTAGGAAGGTCTCTGCCTACTTTTTCTTCCAACCGTTGCTGGTACCCGACCCCCACGTGACTGAGGCCAGAGTATGGAAAGAAGATGCTACTTTGCATTGCTTTGGAGGGGCCATAATGTTACCAATATTGTTAGGGTTTTTTTAGTGCAGTAAGGTTAGTGGACTCATTATTCCTAAAAGATTACTTTTGGAGAATCATTTTTGTTTTTGTCTAATTTTTTAAAAAGTAATTCGCTGAAAAATGATGCATTAATCAGCAGCAATTTATACTTTCTGAAAACAGCTTGTAGTTGTTTCGATATCCTCCTTTTCTAGTAGCAAGCGACTGTGACAAGTGACTTACTAAAATAATCAACAATGAGTAGCAGCTTACTTTTAATGGTCCAAGTTTTGGATGAGGTGGAGAGTAGGGATGCTAATGGTGCACAACTCAAGGTTGTGGAGATACTGTAGGTCTGAAACATATAACAATAAGAACAGCAGAACAACTGCCCAGTATGAGCCTGCTTGGAGTTTGAGATGTTCAGCAGAGACCGAGGTAGAGTGTATCATCAACCTGAGTGGTTAGATGAAGCTTTTTCTGTAGCTGTACCTCAACAGTTGAACTCATTTCCAGGGGAAATTGAACTGGCTCTATCTTTACTGGCACCCAATATTGTGCTTTTCTGTCCAATGACCATTAAAAATCATTTTAGTTGCTTTTAAAAAAAATTCTCATTCTACTCTGTTTTTTAATTATGATTTTATTGTGCATTTCTGTGAGGGTACTGGTGGAAACCCTCTGGGGAATTCATGCAACTTAACGTACTGATAATGAAAATTGCATATGGTGGTGCGGGGTGTGTGGAGGAAGAATCAGGGTCTTGAACCTACATTTCTCTGGTTCAGAGTAGAAACATAAAGAGTAAATTGGCTGGGGAAAATTAGGGAAAAGAAAAAAAACTAAATTTAAAATAAAAAATGGAGGAAAATGAAAACTTCTTGGTAAGAATGTCATAAGTACACACTCTCCGTAGCTGTTCTCACTCAGCTGGTGAGAATAGGTTGAAGAGATAGTTTTAAAAAACCCCATAATAATTGAATACATAGTAGAGACACCCAAGAAAACAGAGGAATGCATTTGTGTTGACTGCTTTGACTACTTAGTGCTAAGAGCCAGGTTTCTTTTGTCTAATTGTGTGCTCAGGTATGGTGTTATTGTTTTAAAAATAAACAGAGATTATTGGTCTGTGGGCACCTTCACATCGGCCCATTTCTCAAGGTCAAAAGCTACTGCTGTTCCTCTTAGCTCTGTAGGACATTTAAGCCCCTATATGGGAGTGAGGCAGAGTGTTTCTGGAGCACAGTCTACCTCTCTGCCTGTTACCACACTGCCAACTGATTTCAGGGAACACTCTGAGCATGTGGAATAACTTTGGAGTGTGTTCTGTAGTGTGAGAAGGAGGAACATGAGTACACAGTAGACATCCTTCAGTATCAAGAGACTAAGGTAACATGCTCTGTATGGAGATCTTGGAACAGCATCTAGTGTGGCTGAGAAGGCCAACTCAAGAGTGACAGTTCCTTCCACACTGAAAACAAAATCTGTCCCCTGTCCAGCTCCCTGGTTTTGCTGGTTTTAGGACTGTCTCTTTGCCTCGGCCTGCTGGACAAGGGTCTCTTCAAATTGGGAGAGGCCATGATGCACTGCCTGCCTCCAAAACACTGTGATCACACTGTGCTCCAAAGATGTGTGCATAGTTTTGGGTGTGTGTGTGTTGTTCTCTTTTCTCAAGCAAATGTTGCTGTGGCGATCACCTTGCTTTGGCTCAGGTAGAAGATTATTTGCATGTACCAATGAGAGCTGTCAGGAGGCGGAGCCAGAGGAACTAGAAGGGAGGGGTGAGTCAGAATCTAGGGAGTTCAGTCAGAGACAGAGTTGGGAGAAAAGAGATTGGGGTTTGAGGCAAAGAGAGTGTTTAAGGAGTAATTAGTCAGAGTGTGACCTATATTAATTAAGATAGAAGAGGTTAAAGTAAAATACTGAAGCTTTGTGTAACTTCAAGAATGTGATTAAGAACTAGTCCTAAAACAACTTGCAATCAATAAACCTGTTTCTGTTTAAAAGTTCAGTGCTGAATGGACCTCAGTCTTTCATAGGAAATATAGGTTGATAAAGAGATCAACTGGTGGCAGCGTGTTAAAGGGCATGTTGGGATATTCGTGTGAGCCCTGTGTTTGGTGAAACAAGCAGGGGCCACGGGGTAAATGTCACAGTTGCTCCTGCCAGATCAGAGCTGGCCATCCACTGTCCTGGCAAAGGAAAAGGTGGAGGCAGCTGGCCCTAGTAAAACAAGAGCGGAGAACCTCATTCAGCCCAAAGGCCACATTCAAAGAAGTGGGTGGGGGGCTCTTGCCAGTAGTGGGTGTGAGCAAAGGGAAAAGGACCCTAAAAGGTCAGAGCCTGTTCTCTCCTCTCCCCCAACATCTGACAACAAAGAGCTTTCATCATATTGTTGTGAGGAGGAGGAAATGGTTATACAGTTTGTCGTTTATGATTCCTCAGTGTGGCAAAAGATTTAAAAAGCAGACCAGAGAAAATCACTGCAAATTGGAGGGGGGAGAGTGTCGTACCTGTTATGTGAGCCCTTTTCTCACAATATTCCATCTTAGAAGCTTTTATCAGAGGCAAAAGAGGGCAAGAATATTCGGATGTGGAATACAACCATATTGTAGATCTCCTGAAAACTATTTCATTTACATTTAACAACTAAGCTCAGAAAACTGGAAGAACACTGTGAGAAGTCCAGAAAAACATGCTGTATAAGATCCAGACAACTATTTTAGGTGTGGCCAATTAGGTGTTTTGTATATTTCCCCTTTGAATAACAACCCAGCACAACATCAGCTACTATTGAAGTTCTCATAAGTTGCAAAAGCAATTACTGTGTACCGTGGGAAGCTGTTGTTCAAGACACTCAGGCCAGGTTTTTACTGAGAGGATGAAATTAGTTTTCTGCATCCCAAACACAACTTTGTTTCTTTACTTTCCAATCAGAAATGTTTATTTTAATTTAATTTCTATGCCAGTTTTATCTCATAAAATACATGTAAAGCTAAAAGGGCAGTAAGCACACCTTTAAAAACCATAACCACTATTTTGGGGAGAAATGACCTCTCATGTCCAATGTGATTGTTTAAAGTTTGTTTAAAATATATATATCTTTACCTGATGCCAGAAGGACAAGAATGAGGGGGCCACCTACCTAGCTTCCCAAGGGAGGGCATTTCACAATGTGTGGGCAGCCACAAAGAAGGCCCTCTTTCACATTCGCACCAAACATACCTCTGCAGATAGAGGGACTGAGAGAGGTGCCTCCCCTGAAGATCTTAGGGGTCAAGAAGGTTCATACGGTGATCCTTTCGATAGCCTGGACATGAGCTGTGCAGAGCTTTATAGGTCATAATTTGAATTATGCCTGGAAATAGACCAGCTGCCCATGGATCTCTTGTAACAGGGGAGTTATATGGCCCCAGTCAGCAGTTGGCTGCGGCATTTTGAAGTTGCTGAGGTTTCTGAACTGTCTTCAAAAGCAGCCCCACATAGAGTGTATTGCAACAATCCAAGCAGAATATAACTAAGGTATGTGAGGCATTTTATTGATTTCCCCCATCAAGGATTTCTGTCTAGCAGCCTCTATTTTATTTGGCCCATAATAGCCTTTGGGCAGCGCTTCGTGATGATACAGCATTGTTTGAATAAACATAGGTGAAGAAATTGTGAGCCTCAGGCTCTCAATTGGCAGCCACCACTTTAGTTCATCTGATAATAATGCCCATCTGAGTTATGCTATATCATTAATCCAACAGTACCCTTTTTTGAGATGAGGTGACTAGAACAATACACCATTTCTAAATTCAACCATAGCATAAGGTTCATAGAATCACAGAATAGTTATAAAAGAGTGAAGTCGGAAGGGGTCTATGAGGCCATCAAGTCCAACTCCCTGCTCGATGGAAGAATACAAATCAAAGGATATCTGCCAGGTGGTTGTCTAAGTTTCTCCTGAATGACTCCAGTGTTGGAGCACTCACCACCTCTCGAGGTAATTGGTTCCACTGTCGTACTGCTCCAAGTTAGGAAGTTTTTCCCCTCATATTTTCCTATGAACAACATCCCCAGGAAACCTTACACAGTGTTGGGCGGCCGGAGCACATGGGGGAGGGGCAGGGATCAAGTGAGTTGGGAAGAAAAGGGTGACAAAGACATTGGGAACATATAAACCTGTGCCACAAAGTCCTTATTTTTATGCCATTTGGCCGTGTTGGAAACAGACCGACACAACCACACCACTGAAAATGGTTGCTGCAGGAAATTCAGGAGGTGTATACAGTATTTATGTATTGTCCAGTCTGAGGCTACATTTGAATTGCTGATCTTGTTGCTTTTACAATCTGTTCATAAGTTTGCAAACTTTTTGACTGTTAGTTGTCTGGAACGGGAGCACGGACATGGCAGCTATTTGTGCATCACTACCGCTTGCCCCCTAAAAGGAGACTGAGTTGCTTAAAAATTACACCTGCAAGTTTTTGTTACACAATTGTTATAATTTAGATAGAATTATAATTTTATAACTTAGCTACAAGGGAATTAAGTGGAGGAGACTGTGGCCAGCTCATCCATGTAGCTGCTGAATCTGCTAAAGTCAGCCAGAGAGAATGAAGGCTTAATTTTTGGACGTTTGTGCCAGGCCTTCTTAATAGCATCCAGGCTCTTTTTCATGAAATTCCTGGGCAGCTTGGTAGCACCAGCATTTTTTTTCTCTTACGGCTGATGGTGTTCTCCTCTCATCTGTGCATGCTGGAGGGGGTGGCAAGTATCAAATGGCCAGGGAGACTTAGTCTCAGTTCCTCTTCTCTTTCCTAATCACCTTTGAGTTAAGGAGGAGGAAACATGGACTTTGGCCTCTCCTTGAGGCTGTGGTGTCTGCACTGTATCTACTCTCATAGTCTTCATCAGCCCCCATTTCCTCTTCATCAGCCCCTCTTCATCTCTAAGCAGCAGCCGCCTGCCACACACAGCCAACTGAGGGTACAGAAAGAGGGTGCCATCTTCCAGGCTATGAGGGTGGGGGCAACTGGGTCGGCAGCTGCACACAAACAGCATACAGAGCATTTGGACGTCAGCTCCTGACTCTTCTCTTATGAGCCCCAGTGCATGCTTAGATGTAGATCCTTCTCCAGCTGCTCCGTGCTCCTGGAGCTTAGCACAGAATGCTTCAGCTTCTGGAAGAGCAGAGTTTTGATAGAGTCACCATCTTCTGGGTGCTGCTTGGCCTGGTCTTGCTTTCCTCTCGCTGGAGCCTGCTGTAACTGTTGGGATTTCTTCAATGGCAACTGAGACTTCACTTTGGCTCTCAGAAAGACCTCTTTGGGCCTGGCATGTGGTCCCCACATGATGGTGTTTGGCCACTGGATTGAGCTGCTTGCCAGGACCCCCAGAAGGCCAGTCAGCTGAGATAGTTGCCCATTCATTGTTACTGCCACACTCTGGTTCCTTTCTCTCTTCCTTCTGAACGTTTTCTCCCACTGTCGCCAGCAAGTCCCACTTTTTGGCATGAGTCTGCTTGCTTTTTAGTCGGAAGTTCATGTGCATATGGACCTGCCCGTCACACAGAGTTACCCATGGGTAAACATGGAGGAGTGGGTCATGCTCTGAACGTGGGTGGGACCAAAAAGGGCTGCAGGTCCCACAAGAATTGCAGATGGGATACCCGGCCCTCAACATCCCCATTAACTGTTTCCAGACTTCGTATTACGTTCTGCCGTAGATCCCTGACCACTTCCTGCACCCTCAGAGAGGCGAGAATGGAGCATTCCAGCTGATGGAGTGAACGACCTCTAGAGGGGTCCCAGACTTTTGGTGGTAAGGATGCTGGGTCTGTCACTTGATGGCCACCATGCCTTAGCTGCTCTGCTGGAGAAGAAGGAATTTATTTATTTATTTATTTATTTATTGCATTTATATGCCGCCCATCTAGACATAGTCTACTCTGGGCGGCTCACAATTTAGAAGATAAAAACAATTTAAAATATACAGTTTTACATTAAAAACAAAATGATATAAAATGTAATATAAATTTACAATTTTAACAGTTAATTTAAAGCAAAGAGTCCCAAGATGGCAAGAATAAAAGAAGAAAAATAAGAATGACTTAATTGACTGAAGGGAAGGCCTGCTTGAATAGCCAAGTTTTCAGCTGGCTTTTGAAAATTAATTACCAGATGTGTTTGACCTTGAGATGCCATCTTTGTTTCTGCTCCAAGAGCTGAAGCTCTCGCTGCTCCTTTCAGCAGATGGCCCACCCGTCAATCAGATTCCCTTCATCTTCTTGAGTCTTCCCTGGTAGAACTAGCCTTTGCCCTCCACCCCATTTTCCTTGGAAGGACTGGCCTCCGCCCTTCCCTCCTGAGCTTCTTGAGAGGGTGCTGCCAGTTGGGCCATCAAATTCCCCCTCAAATTCTCCTCTGGCTGTGAAATATCATCTTCCCCTTCTGAAGATGACTCAGCTGTTTCCCTAGTTGGGACCTTGTTGTAGATCTCTCGGGAAGCAAATAATCAGGGAGTCCCACTCAACCTTCCTTTCAACCATTTACTACAGACTGTAGATTCTTGCACACTGAATTTCTGAAAGGGATTAACAAAATAGCTGAGGCCTTGTTTGCCATGAATCAGGGACACAGGTAGTGCAAACACAGGAAAAAAGGGGGAAACATAGAGCCATAGTTGTTCTTCATCCTCAAATTCCCAGTCTCAGGAATGCTGGTACAAAACACATGAGATAGATAAGGCAATGTGAGCAGTAGTCACACACTCTGTTCCACCTTAGGATGCAAGTTTGTAGGGAATATTGTAATCTAAAAAAGTCTGGTGCAGGGTCACATTATAGTCACCTGTATGACCAGGGGTTTGATGTTCACCTTGGCTGTGAGATACATATCCTTAGTTTCTCTTACTCCATCCCCCTCAATCTTCTGAAGCTATCAGTAATACTGCTTCAGTGGTCCTCATTAATATCCACCCAGAGACCACAGCATAGCTACCTGCTTGCCTGCCTTCTTTGAGCTGAGCTCCTAACACTGTCAGCAATTGTACTTTGAGGAGTTAATCATAATTTTTGTCTTTGAATGGTATTCCTTTTTTTTTAACTAGGGTGAAGTTCTGGGCATTACTAGGTTTGGCCTGGCAAAAATGAAGGAGAGTGTATTGATGCTTGCTTCTTTTGAAAAGACATCTTGAAAAGACATTTTGAAAAGGAATCTGCTCTCCCAGGGTGGGGCTGTTTGGTATCCTTTTTGCCCTGTCTGAGTCTCCACCCATCTCCACCTCTTCTCTTCCATGAGCCTTGGCCAACATGCTCTTTCTCCTGGGAAGTGCCAGAGGACAGGAGAGGTTTAGCACAGTGAGACTTCTTATTTCCTAGCTGGAAAACAGATGGGCTTTGAGGCAGCAGTATAATGATAGCTGGTGTGTGCTTGGCAGAGTGGTAGAATATACCAGATGGGCGGGAAATGAATGAATGAATGAATGAATGAATGAATGGCAATACCAGACCTTTCTACTGCAGTTGTTTGCTTGGAGAGGGTCTCCATACTGGCCTCAGAGAAGAGTGATGTTGTTGTCAACTTTAGTTGGGCCCGGCTTACAGAGATGTCCTTCTCTTTGAAGGAGCTATCAGACACACTGTCCTTTCCTGGCTTGGGATCTTTAGCTTCTCTAGGGCTCTGGGCTGATCCCATGGCATGAGAAAGGCTGTCCTGGCTCTCCTCCTGTTGAGTACTCCGGATTTTACAGCTATCACGAGAGGCTAGCAGGTGGTCCCTCAGAGTACGTGGGGCACCTATAGCCCTGCCACTACTTCTCCAGTTGCCCTCTGAAGAAGAAGACAGAGCAGGCCAAGCAATGTCATCAGATGTTACTTGGATCTGATTTCCTCTGCCCTGCTTGTTAATGTGGCTTGGGAACCACTTGCTGCCTTCAACGAAAGAAGAGATACTGTATAGAGGTCTGGGGTTCAGATTCTTGTGAAGTGTTGTCACTTTCTATGTCAGAGAACTGGAGGAGGTTGGTGTGGATAAATTCCTCTAATTGTTGTTGGGAAGCTTTCTTTCTCAGCTGCTGGACCAGAGGTATGGCTTCTGATTTTGCCTTGGCTGAGTCAGGCTTTCCTCTGCACACAGCTCGTTTGGAGAATGTCTCTCGCTGGCCTGTTCCATGCTGATCCAGCTTTGCCAAGGGGCGGGTGAAGGGCGTGACCTCTCCCCAGAGTTTCTGCAGCTGCTTTTTGTTGATGTGAAACTCCAAGCACTGCTTGGTTCTTGCATCAAAAGACCAGCAAGGAACACGAGGTAGATGGTGGGCGTTGTGGATAGGCAGCTTTGGAAAGCCTAACCTCTCTTCCCGGTAGGGGTCTCCTTTTGTTATAATTGCCTCTAGAAGCTTGGTGGTACCTTCCACAGGTCTTGGGCTTTCTGGCCATAGAAAGACACTGACTTGGATGGTGCTGCTAATTGTAAGAGTTTTTTGGGAGGTAATTGCATGAGGATCCTGATGGGTCCTCTGTGTCTTCTGACTGTCATGGCAGACTGGCGGGTGGTCCTTCAGTGCACAAGGAGGCTTTCCAGTCCTTCCACTCATTCTGTTTTCCTCTGAAGAACAAGATACAGCAGACAAGGAGCTGCCAACAGATGCTACTTCAGCCAGTCTGTTTTGCTCAGCCCTGCTTGTTTATGTGTCTTGGGAAATACTTGCTACAGTGGACCCTCAACTTACAGATGGCTCCACTTACAGACTTTTCAAGTTACAGACTTCTCTGGCCGCAAAATTTAGGTTCAACTTGCAGCCAGAGAATCGACTTACAGACTGGGAAAAAAACCAAAATGGAACAAAAACGGCCGGTTACGGGATTAATCAGTTTTCAGTGCATTGTAGGTCAATGGAGCCTCGACCTGCAGACTTTTCGACCTGCAGCCACTGTTCCAATACAGATTAATTCCGTAAGTCGAGGGTCCACTGTATCATGAAACAAAGAAATGCTGGCTGAGCACTGGTTTGGAGGAGCTCCTTCCTCCGAGGAATCAGTTCAGAGTCCTTGGAAGTGCCCTCCGTATTTCTCTCAGAGGACTGGAGGGTTTTGAGGTGGAGATACCCCTCTGACAGTTGTTGAGAAACTTCCTGTCTCAGCCGATGGCCCAAAGGTATGGCTTCGGAGTTCGGCTTGGCTGAGTCAGGTTTTCCTGTGGAACCATCTTGTTTGGAGAATACGTCTTGGTGGTCTGTTCTATGGTCGTCCAGCTTGGCCAAGGGGTGGGTGAAGGGCATGGCGAAACCCCAGAGCTTCTTGCAGTTGCTTTTTCTTGATATGAAATTCTTAAGTGCTGCGTGGTACCCACATCAACAGCTGAGCAAAGCACACGACGGAGATGATGGGTATTGTGGGCAGGTGGCCTCAGCAAGCTCAACCTCTTCTCTTGGCAGGCGTCTCCATTTGGTATAAGTGCCTCCTGAAGCTGCACAGTGTAGTCCATGGCTGCTTTTTGGCTTTGGGGACACTTCTCTGCTGCCATGAAGTCTAAAAGATGATTGGAAGGTAGTAGCAGAAGCATGCAGCTGCACCAGACTGCGGACAGGAGACAGAAGCACACAGAGATGGGTTGATTCTTTTATTAGCAGGGGACACCATGATACCCCACTTATAACTGTGGAGCCAGGAATCATTTGCCTGGAATGGGTTTAATAGGGACAATTTTTGGAAGCTGAGAACCAGCACACGGGATAGAAAAAATAAAGAAGTAGGAAACAATAGCATAAAGATACTCAAGTAGATTGAGATCATTCACCTGTCTGGGCCTTCTACTTCTGTGCCATAGGCAGACTTTTATTCTGAGAAAAAGACTGGGATCTGCCTGCACTTATAAAAGCCAACTCTAGGGGCCTTTGTAGCTTAACGATTGAACCATCAATGAAGGATAAGATGCTACCAGAAGCAAGAATTAACTTAAGTTCTGAACCATGTCTTTTTTTGACAGGATCTTTCTATTCCACCTATAGTTTGGAAATCAAATTTTTGTGATTGGTCAATAAGAGGTCATCAGGAATATCATTTGCAAATACTGTATGATGGCTGAGGCACAAAACATTCCTGGAATCCCGTATCTCCAGCGCTAATAGGAGTTCAGCTTGCAAAACATGCTATTGGAAACCTTTAGTTTGATACTCATTTTGGATATCATGATGGTGTTATACAAAGATACAGTTCATTTTCGTAATTGATATTAATTGATACAAACTCTGCAGCAAAACATTTCACTTTGTTGCCTTATGTCTCCCCAAAAGTTCTTCAGAAAGCCAAAGGAAACAGTCATCTCAGGGAAAGTATAATGCAGCGACAGCCGGCCTGTTGTTTATTACCCACCTAGCCATCTTTACTATCATTTAGAGTCCCTTAATCCCAAATTAGGGTGGCAAAATAACCTTTTTTCCCTAAAAGAAGCCACTCAGGAAACTCAAGCTCTATTTTATAATAAAAGAATGTTGTTGTTTTTTAAATTTTATTTTCATCATATAACAAACAAACAGTCAAAAGGAATAGCCTTTGGAAAGCCTAACCTCTCTTCCCAGTAGGGGTCTCCTTTTGTTATAATTGCCGACAGAAGCTTGGTGGTACCTTCCATGGGTGACCACCTAGCAGGGGGGAGGAGGGCACGACATAAAATTAAAAAAACCAAACCCCTCACAGAATCACCTTGCCAAAGGAGAAAATTCCCCATCGGCACCTGGGAATTTAAACAGAATGGGGTGGCCCCCCACAGGTGCACGTGCGCACGCGCATGCACGCACGCACACACACACACGCGCGCACGCACGCACACAAACACACACACACACACACACACACACACAGACATGGAGTTCCGGCAACCTTCCTCTGAGGGCCCCCCTCCAAAAAAGGCACACTCAGCAGCAGCTGCCCCCATCACGACAGAGGAGCAAACTTTGTGAGGCGAGCCCAGGCAGCTTCCAGAGCTGAGGTGGCTGAAGCAGGATGAAGAGGAGGAGGAGGAAGCACCGTTGGGTGCTGAGGCGTCTGCTGAGGCGGTTGCTGGCCGGGCTGGTGCTGGGGTGCCGAGAGAGAAAGAGAGCCAGAGAGCCACTTCCCTGGAAGAGGCGGTGGCAGCTGCTGTTGGCGGCTTGGAGGCGCTCTTTGAAGATGGGTCAGGAGCGAGCTCCGCTCTCAGGCATCGCTTGGCAGTGGCTCGGGCGCTCAGGGAAAAGGGCCAGCAGTGCACCTCACTCACCAGCTCTTCCCCAAGACAGCGCCTCTTGCACCCTTCATCCAGAACTGCAGCCTGCCAGCCGGCAGACATGTGGGCTGGCTGGTAGGCTGCAGTTCTGGATGGAAGGTGCAAGAGGCACTGTCTTGGGAGAGAACTGGAGAGCGAGGCAAGGCTTTTCTTGACTTTTGACAGCAGAGGATGCGTGGGAGCTTTGGGGGACCCACAAACTATCATCCGGTGGGCTGAAAATGGCCCCCGGGCCGCATGTTTGAGGCCCCTGCTTTACATAAATTTACATGAGGCTCCCCTGGGAGGAAAGGCTGAAAGTAGAAAGCATTGAGGTTTAGCTAGGCCTACCTGTGCCAGCTTGCTGTTCAGGAAGCAAGCTTGCAGTTAGCCCCGGGCCAGAAATGGAAAGCTTGGGCAGAGCTAGGCAGAGCTAAGGCTCGGTGCTTTCCGGTTTTGGCTTTTTCTCCTTCTTGAGCCCATGAGGTGTCTGTTGTCATCGTTTAGTCGTTCAGTCGTGTCTGACTCTTCATGACCCCATGGACCAGGCCCTCCTATCTTCCACTGCCTCCCGGAGTTGTGTCAAATTCATATTGGTTGCTTCGATGACACTGTCCAACCATCTCATCCTCTGCCATCCCCTTCTCCTCTTGCCTTCATGCTTTCCTAACATCAAGGTCTTTTCCAAGGATTCTTCTCTTCTCATGAGATGGCCAAAGTATTGGAGCCTCAGCTTCAGGATCTGTCCTTCCAGTGAGCACTCAGGCTTGATTTCCTTCAAAATGGATAGGTTTGTTCTCCTTGCAGTCCAGGGGACTCTCAAGAATCTCCTCCAGCACCACAGTTCAAAAGCATCAATTCTTCGGTGGTCAGCTTTCTTTATGGTCCAGCTCTCACTTCCATATGTCACTACAGGAGGTGTCTGTAAAGTTATGTAAATCAGACAAAACTCCCAGAATGGGGAATTATGGGATTTGTAGTCTAAGAATTCCCAATATCCCATTCCTGCCAGGGATATCCTATCTCAGGAATAAAAGGGGAAAACACCTGAGGCTCATTTCTTGGGAATGGAGCTTCTCCAAGAGAAACTGATAATGTGATAAATAAAGAAATGGCTTTAGCAGGGAAGATGGTGTGAGGGAATGATATACTTTGTCTTCATGGATCTTTGAGCAAGAATGAGATTTGGTGCATGTCACTTCGATTAAATCATTATTATTTCTTTGCTTCAAGTGCAGTGCTGAATGAGAAACCACTCACAGCCACTGTTTTGATTGATACGATACACAAAGGCAAAGAAAAAAAATTAATTTAATCTAAGTGATTCAACACATCAACAATAGGCTAGCAGATGCAAGAAATAATTTTAATTCTGCTTTCACTCCACGGAGGAGCAGGGTGAATGTTCAATTTGCTGATATTTTTAAACAGCTCGTCTGTTAAGCCATTTAATGAGACTAGAAATTTAAGCTGGAAGGAGCTTTGGCAGCTGCAAGGCTCAATTTTAGTACTGTTCCTAGAGATAACACAAAATGGGAACAAACTAAGCTAGAGTGCACCAATCCACATCAAAAAGTAGAAGAAAAAAGTGCAGGTTGGGGTGTCCTGGGGGCAAACTGGTTCATTTATTGTGAAGTTGCCATAAAAAAAGATCAGAGCGTTTCACCTCTGCAACCCAGAGCGACAAATGCCTGCCTGAACTAGCCCTTAATTAGCAGAGGGATATGGAAAGCTCTAGAAGTGGAGATTAAATAAAGATAAAAAGGATAGGTGGCATACACTGAGAGCTTGTCTATTCAGTCAGTATCTTGTCATGCAGAGTAAATATAAAATCTTCTCCACATTTTTGGTCTCATCATTGCATAGGGCCTCTGGTACTGAAACCATCCTTGTCTCTTGATTCCCTGCCAGATAAATCATTTTTTTGACTGTAGATGGCTGCAACCTACTCTGCAAGGTTGTGCTGTGCCTTGGGTGGCCATGTCTTGTTTTCTCACAAAGAATGGCCTTCCACTTCAAGGGCTGTGAGGGCGGGCAGTCTTGTTTTTTAAGGTGTCCTCCATTGGAAATCTGGTTTAAAGTTTATTGTTTAAACAAGGTGTCCAGTTCTCTTCCTGGCATCAAAATGGAAGTGGAGACTCAGGTGGGCAAAGAAACCTCATGACTGACATTCTCTCTCAGAACTCAGGGCAGAGTGTTAGAAAAGGGTTAGATTTGGTCATGCTGCTTTCCAGGGGGAGGTCTTGAAATGTTGCAAGGTTTTCATTTCCTCTAATCTGCCAATTAGTTAGTAATGAGCCATCAAGTCAGAACTGACTTACAACAATCCTAACAGGCTTCTCAATGTTAGTGAGATGGTCCAAGAGTGTTTTTTTTCCAGTTTTACTCCCCCAGCAAGTTTCCATGACCAAGTGGAGATTTGAACCCTGGTCTCCACAGTTCTAGCCCATCATGCTATTCACTAGGCACACTGGGTGCTAATTCTGTAGTATCTGATAGTATTACTAATATTTTTAATCTCTTGATGTTTTCTCAAAGACTGAGAAATCAGACTTGTGATGTTCAGAATTAAAGTGCCAGGTTACTAATTTTTGATCAAGAGTGCAGTTTGGGGTCTAATTCAACTTTTTAAATTAAGATTATGGATTTGGGATTAATATCAATTTATGACTGAAACTCCAGACGACATTAATATCATTTAAGAAGAAGAGCTAAGCAGGAATATTAAAAACCTCTGTATTGGATATTTTCTTGCAGCAGGACCAACGGATACTATTTACTGAAATTATAGGACCAACCTTGACACTTAAGGGGCGGGGCCTTTGTGATGTTAAAGGGGGTGGGTCCTTCAACAGTCATGGTGAAATGATGCATGTCTGGCAGTGATGAGTTTAAAGGTTAGCCTGAGAAACCTGTCAGCCTGCAAACTATGGAAAGTGACTTGGGTACTTCTGAGAATGTCTCAGTGGCTTGTCCTGCAGCCATGAGAATGAACCCCAAGCGTTTTGAATAAGATCAAATCACTGTGTTCACCCCATGTAAAGCTTTCCAGCAATTGTGTTACGAATGCAGAAATCTCTGTTCTGTCCCTGCTTAGGTCGCTTTTTAAAAACTTTCTTTATCCTGTTTACTAGTTATGCTGCTATTCTGCTATTCTTCAAGTGACCTCAAGATGGTGCACATGGGTCTCCTGGTCCCTGCTTTATTCTCACAATCAGAGATGGGCACGAACTAAAAAACGAACCATGAAGTACATTTTAAATTACTAGTTCGTTGGTTCACGTTGCTTCGGGTTCATCAAAACTGACAAACCTGAACTGACCCAAACCAGAAACTTTTTAAATGATTTAACAAACTTCCTGGTTCATTTCCCCTTCCCCACAGCCTGTCCCCCTTGCTCCCTTCACACCTCACCCATAACCTCCCTACCTTGTCCTTTTGCTTCCTGCTCTTTGTCCTCCACCACCATCCTGAGACACAGCAGACCTGACCTCCCTTCCAGGAGCTGGGCCTACAGTCTCTGTGCCTGCCCCTTGCCAAACTGGGGTCCCGCGGCACCAGATCACCCATTTGCAGCAATGGAGGAGGAGGAGGTAGTGGTAGGACCAGGTAGAGAGGCAACAGGGGCATTTGGAAGGAGTGGAGGCAGGATATAGGGCTGTAAATGGGCAATCCAGCACTGTGTGGTGCTGGATGAGGCTCGGCAGTACTGGATCAGAGCCTTGCAGCGCTGGATCAACTATTTGCAGTGATGGAGGAGGAGGAGGCAGGACCAGGTAGAGAGGTGATGGGGGGCAGTGGGAAGGGTGCTGGTGGCAGGCTGTTGGGGTGGGGGTGGGGTTAGTTTCCTTTCCCTCCAGGCATGAACTTTGAAAGCAAAATGAACCAGTTCATTGTTTGTTTTTTTAAAAATGTCTGGATGGTTTGTGGGTAGCCATAAGCCATGAACCACAACCTTTTGTGGTTTGTTCTCATCTTTACTCATAGCCACACTTTGAATTGGGTCGTGTTCAGAGTGATTATCTGCCTGGAGGTCACCTGTTAGTGATCTTCGGGCCCCAGTCCAACACTCTGACCACTATACCACACTGTCTACTCCACACTGCTTTCATGCAAAAGGCAACTGTATAAACAAAGTGTGTGCAGCCAAGAGGAAATCACAGTTTCCTGCCACTTAAGAGACAGTCATTCTATTCTGCACTGGTAGCATTTTCCCTGAAAACAGTGTGTAAGTGGGCAACAGAACTGGACCAGGAAAGCTACAGGCTTAGCATTTGTAATCAGCAGCCATGCCCTTGTCAGAAAACCTCTGCTGGCTTTTGAAACAGCAGTGAAGTAGAAACAGCCATTGTCTTAGTGGCCCCAAAATAACATATGCCACCCAGACCGTATGTTGTTGTTGTGTTTTAAATTCATTCATACTAGTGATTGGAACCTGAATTCTCAAACATCCTTACTCATAGAATAATTGAAAAGTGGAGTTGAAAGGGGCCCATAAATCCTTCAAGTCCAACCCGCTGCTCACAATAGGGATTCAACTTAAAGCACATCAAAGTACGAATATGTGAGAGATGGTTGCTTATTTTCTCTTGAACTCCTCCGGTGTTGGAGCATTCTCCAACTCCCAAGGTGATTGGTTCCATTGTTGTACTGCTCTAACAGTTATGAAGTTTCTTCTGATCGTCAACCAAAATCTTGCTTCCTGTAACGTGAACCCATTATTATGTGTCCTGCAGTCTGGGATGACTGAGAACAGATCTTGTCTCTCCTCTGTATGACAGCATTAATTATCATCCATTTCTGTGTTGTTACCATCATGTCATTTCTGACTTACAGAGATGCTATATATTAGTGACCTCCAAAAGACCCAATTTTTCTGATTAGATCAGAAATAGGGGGGAAATGTGGGAATAAAGTCAAGAGCACTGTGGCATCCGCCCAGGTCATGAATATTAATGTCCTATTGGCAAGGACCAATGAGAGTGCTGGAGAGGTGGAGTCATGAGATATAAGAGTCTCTGCAGGGGGAGGAGATTGGAGATGAGAGATTTGGAGTTTAGAGAGAGAGTTTGGGAAGGTGGTAGAGAATAGAAAGGAAGGTTATTTTAGCTGAGAGTTAACACTGACTGAACTTTCATTTCTTGTAACAATAAATATCTTCTATTTGGTTCTTTTGAAAAAAAACTATTAATAATAAACAATGTTGATTTAATCAACTGGTGGCAGCAACACGACACATAGCTTGTGCCCTGTGACTGGTGAAACAACCAAGGGGCAGGCGGGAATGTGACAAGCACATTTTCTTGTTCTTCCAAATTCCTGAAGTAAGAAAATGATATTTTTCTCTGCAGTTACCAAGTTCTGTTACGTGCTCCTGTAGCGAGAACCGGAGTGAAGAGCAGGAGAAATACAATGACAGGGGTTTTCTGTAGGATCACAAGTCACTTGAAGAAAACGACTTAAGATGATGCCAGTTTATATAGATGCGGATGGGGGGGAAGGGATGTTGCATACTGATGTACAGATTAGGGGGGGTGTCCTATTTTCTAAAGCGCAACCATTATTTCCGCATGAGAGTGCAGCAATGATCTTTGAATTAGTTGGTCCTACCAACTCTGAAGCTGCTGATCATGAGCCATTTCCAAAACATGGAAGTTGAGCCCAGAACGAGCCCAGGAATGTGGTTTCTGAGGTTGTTTTGTGGCTTGGTGCATAAGTCTCTTTTAGTCCAATGAAAAGGGTGGATCTTGTCATGCTGTCCTACTTGAAAGTGGTGTTCCAGGCTACCATGCACAATGTTAGTGTTCTGCCTGAAATGGATACGGGAATGTGCTTCCTGAGGGTGTTTTCATCATTCCTCTCTCATCTGATTATTATCATTGTTTTTGGCTGTTTTGCACAATATTAATTTTCTGCTTGGAATGGGTACTGATCTGTAGTCCTTTTGGGGCTGGTTGCATCTATTCCCTGTAGTCCAATGAAGCAAGTGAATTTAACTGGGGCATCTTACTTGGACATCATCATTTTGGACTGTCCTCCACCTCCTGTATTGATTTTCTGCCCAGAACAGGAACTGGAATGTTATTCTGGGGTGCATTTTGTGGCTGGTTTCATTAGTCCCCTCTAGCTGGATGGGTCTTGTGAGTCTGGGTGAGCTGTCCTTCTCTGAAGTTACCATTTGAGACTATTTTTTGCAGTATCAATATTCTGCCTGGAATGGGTTCTGGAATGTTGCTCAGGGGGGCATTTTTGTGGCTGGATCCATCAGTCACTAGTTGGATGGGCCTGGTGAATGCTATTGGGCTGTCCTATTCAGACGTCTCCATTCCAGTCCATTGTGTTTCATTGGAATGGGTTTTAAGCAATAAAGGTTATTGAAAGAGTAATATTCATTGGATTTGAAATCTAAAATATTGTTTGGATGTTTGTCCAGCCCATTCCACTGTTTCTGGCCTCAATTTTTATTAAGAAGTCCCTGTTCTGTTCATTCCATTCCAGATTCTACCTAGTCTGTGCTGCATTTGAGGCAGAATTGTATGGCACTGCCCTGCTTCCAACTCACATATCTACCTAGGCTATATAAACTGGACACTTGAATAATGTGCATGTTGGTTGTGCATCTTGCTACAGTACTGTAAAGGTTTACATCTATATGCCAGGGAATAGAAGGTTTTATTATACTGTATTGTTTCTATGAGCTACATTATTCTGCTGATTTATGAAGTGGTGGGGTAATTATTTAAACATAGCATTGCAGCTGTTTAAAGTCACCTCAGCTGGGAGGGGAAAGGGCACAGCCATGTGCCCATAAAGATAGAATGAGTGTATGAAATAAAGGTAGATTCTCCTGTTTGCCACATACTGTAGATTTTTAAATATATATATTTAATTTATTTCTGCATTTTATAAATCTTTATTATTCTCACTTTACACATGAGAAAGTGAAGCTGCGAGATGATAAGTGTCTTGACTTGCCCAAAGCCACTGAACAAACCTATGGTTGAATCAAGATTTGAGTCTTGATGTCCTAGGACAATATTTATCCATCATAGGATAAGTTGGGATTTATCCAATGATGTAACTTGCATACAGGATGGCATAACTAGTTCTAATAAGCTCTTACCAGCTCTTAAATGACCCCCAGCTGTCACACCCATGTTCTTTCTGTGAAGTCCTCCATACTCTGGTTTCTCTTCAGATCATATAAACCTTTCGCCTTTTTACCTTTAAGTCCTTCATCAGAGATTCTTCTTTCTCCTCCTTAGGACTTGGGATTTTGTGGTTCCATCCTTATTTATTGTATTATCTATCCAACCACTCTTTCTTGATTTCCCTAACGTTATTTTTTTCTTCTTCCTCTCATTCTTTGTCTAGCAGAGATTCCCAATAATCTGTTTTGGTTTGGTTTTCCTCTAATCTCTGTTTATATTCTTCCTCTTATCACATCCTTTAACATCTTCCTTCACTTATATGCAGATGACTAAAATACACAAATAAGTGACCTACAGTATTTCTCCGTCTATAAGACCACCCGATGTATAAGACAACCCCCCCTTTTCTAACTCCAAATTGGAAGATTTGGTCACTGCTTTCCCCACCACTTCCTAAACCTGGGGCTTAGCAAAAGGAAGGGAAAAGCAGGGATCAAAGGGCTGCACAATCCCTTTGACCACTATTTTTCCTTTCCTTGTGCTAAGCCACAGGGCTTAGCAAAAGGAAGGGGAAAGCAGTTGTCAAAGGGCAACATGATCACTGAGCTCGCAACCAGCGGTGGAGGCAGCAGCAGCAGGAGGAGGCGGAGACTGAGGCAAAGAAGCAGCCAGGCTCAGCCGCCTCTCACTGCTGCCCATTGACTGCTGCCGCCACTTCTTGATCCCAAAGAGACGATAGCTGGAAGGGGTGATTAGGTGATGCTGGCAGCAGTCATTGGGCAGCCGCACTCGGTCACCTCTCGCTGCTGCCCATTGCTGCTGCCGCCGCCCGTTCGCAAAGAAACAATTGCTCGAGGGGGTGATTGGGTGGCGCTGGCAGCAGTAAATGGGAAGCAGCAAGAGGCAGCCCAGCGCAGCTGCTCCTTTGCCTCAGTCTCCTTCTCTTGCTGCCGCCTTCCGTGTATAAAATGACCCTCAATTTTTCCTTTAATTATTTTAGGAAAAAGTGTTATTTTATACACGGAAAAATACGATACATTTCCACTTTTCAGAAATCCTGCTGTCTAAAATCATAAATAATACACCCTCAATCAAGATGTACTGTATCCTGTGAAGCTAAAGTTAAGACCAGAAAAGCATTTTTCAGTTCCAATTAAGAATTTATTTATTTAGTTATTTGTTTATTTGTTTGTTTGTTTGTTTATTCTGCCTATCTGGTCCCATGACCACTCTAGGCGGCTTCCAGACACATAAGAAGAAATATACAACTTCAACTTTCTGCTTTCTCTATACTGTTACATTATATATACTCATTTAAGTATTCAGCTGTCTTTCTAATACCTCAGCTTAGATTTTCTCAAGCATCTGTCAGGCTTTCCCCCCTTTTATTTCTCTTTCAATATTACTATTAGCTTTTTGTTGTTTTATATTTTACTATTGAAATGTATTTTATCTCTTTTTAGCTGTTTACTTTGGATCTGTGTGATTTGTATGCTTTTTGATATGGTCAAAATGACTAATCAAATAAATAAATACTAAATACACTATTAGCCTTCCAAATACCCTCAAGTAATGTTCTGCATCCCCTTTTTCTTTTGAGAATTCAAACTGTCATTACAGTTTTCCATATTCAGTTGCATAACATCTCTATGTTTTCCCCTCCACTTTCTACAATTGCCATTCTTTCTTGTGTTCCATATAACTCCTTGCTAACAAAATTCTTGTACATTTTGCTCATAAGCCCTTTCCCACTCTGCTTTGAGGTGGAACTGCTGCTTATTCAATTTGACCTTCATTTATGTCCCCCTGTCTTTAGTCAGGATGGATCGGCTTTTTTCTGATCTTTGTAAAATGCCTAGCTTGCTCAAGTGCTTCCATGTTGGGTTTATGGTCAAGTTACCTTGGGGCTCTAAACTTACAAGATCACTAGATTAGTCTAGTGGAATCAGTTCTATGTGGGGTGAACTTTAAAGATTTTCTGAAAACGTTGGTTAGTACAAGATGCAGCTGCTTATTTATTAACTGGAGTCAGTTAAATCTTGTCCACTGTTAAGTTATATTGGTTGCTGAACCATTTCTGGGCAGAGTCAGTGTGCTAATGAAAACCTAAGAGCAATACCCATGTGCCCTCAAGTTGATTCCAACTTGTAGTGACCCATCCAGGATTTTCGAGGTATAAGGTACTCAGAAGTGATTTAGCAGTCCTTCCTTCTGGTGGCACTCTGGGGCAATGTAGCTTGCAGACAGCAGGGTATATAACCCCATCAGGCACACACTTGATGTCATCTCAGCTGGCCCTTCTCCCAAGATGCATAGTGGGGATTTGAACTGTTCACACTGCCACAACTTTTTCATGTTTTCCTTTTGTAGCTACTAGTTATACTCTTTGTTATAAAAAATAGCAAGTCATAAGTAATTTTTAGCAAGCTAGGGCGTTCACCTTGATGCAGTCGTCTCTATACTGCACCCTAACAATTAAATCGATACTACCTTTCAGAAAGAAATTTTTAACTATCACAGGAAGGTATTTTTCAAGTGCCCATACATCATACAACCCACGTCTTACTCACCCCCTTTGCCAGCATTAAACTCCCCCACTTTTTTAAAATGTTAAGCAAGTGAAATAGTACTGAATGGATGAGACATGGCAATCATTTGAATCGGTGCTATATCGGTTTAGCAATATCACTGCAGCATTAAAGTAGAAGAAATATTTTTTAAAAACAGTTTACATACTGCATTGCAATTGTAATTCTGAGCATTGAGGATAGAAGGCAGGCAAATTAAGTAGGTTTCACTCCCACAACACACCTCACTCTGCTCAACATCTGTGATGCCATCCAGACATGCCCAGCAACAGCCCTAAAGGACTGATATAGGTGAGAGGGATCTACTAACAGAAGCATTAAATGAAAGATCATCTCAAAAAGGACTGAAAAAATGGGAATGTTTTTATCATTGGATCTGAAATATGAACTGGAAAGTATAAATAAATGAAATAGGAGAAGTTCTAAAGGAATAGAGAGAGCAGTAACGATAGATAGTCTGGAAAAATTGTTAGATTATTATGTGATTTCACTTTTTAACGTAATTAAGTAAGTGGATGTAAGAATGCTCTCTGGAATTTTGCCCTTTCCCCATCCTTACTCATCCCTTCCTTATTCCCTTGTACGCCAACCCCTACCCTTACTGAAAATGAATAAAAACTTATTTTAAAGGACTGATAGAGATGATCACACATGCCAAAAGCAAGACAAAGTCATATGTGTGAAAACACTATCAAAAACCACAAGATATATGTGGTATGATTTGCTTGTGGCCAAAGAACATATACCGCACAACCATGGCAAAAGATTGGATTTATCCAGGATTAGCACTAACATTATGTAGGTAAAGGTAAAGGTTCCCCTTGACAATTTTTGTCCAGTCGTGTCCGACTCTAGGGGGCGGCGCTCATCCCGCTCTTCAAGCCATAGAGCCAGCGTTTGTCCGAAGACAATCTTTCCGTGGTCACATGGCCAGTGTGATTTAGACACGGAACGCTGTTTACCTTCCCACCGAAGTGGTCCCTATTTATCTACTTGCATTTGCATGCTTTCGAACCGCTAGGTTGGCGGGAGCTGGGACAAGCGACGGACGCTCACTCCATCGCGTGGATTCGATCTTACGACTGCTTGGTCTTCTGACCCTGCAGCAGCACAGGCTACTGCGGTTTAGCCCACAGCGCCACCATGTCCCTAACATTATGTAGTCAACAGAATAAATATCAAAAGGAACAGTGAGAAATGGCGCAAACAGTGAGACAAATATCTGCTTATGTTACTTTTAGGTGGCCTTTTAGGCCAGATGGGCGGGGTATAAATCAAATGAATGAATGAATGAATGAATGAATGAATGAATGAATGAATAACTTGTAACTAGTTGCTTTGGAAGTCTGATGATAACAGCAGCTGTCCCTGTGGCGGTCTGTGCCTATGCATAGTGATTATAATGCCAGAATTGTTTCTCAGGCAGTGCCAAGCATAATGTTCTGTGCAGCCGATACTGTATATCAAGGAATGCTGTCTGATGGTTATTTTAACTTGGGTACTGTAAAAGAAGCACTTTTTAATAGTGCAGTTCAATATTGCCCCTATCTGGAGAGGTACATGCAAGATTCTTCCTGCTGCAGCACTAATGTGTTTGGTTTGTGTCACTGCTGTGTGCAGTAGTCTTGGTGGAAATAATGCAGGCAGTGGAATTAAAAAAACAATCTGTGTCACTGCAGAGTTGCATCGTATGCACATGTCAACATCGTACTCCAGTTCCCATCAAAGCTGCAGCTGTTGGAGAAAAAGGAGGAGGGGAAATGGATGACAAAGAATGCAAGATGCAAGTGTCAAGGCCTCTTCAAGATAGTTGTTCTGCCTCTTCTTCAGTAGCAGGTGCTGCTGTAGTGTTCATTGCTTCTTCAGAGCCGCTGCTGTCCACATCTTTTTCTTCCTCTCAGACAAGAAGAGGCTGCCAAGCTCTGATGGCAGGTGACTCTGCCAGTATACTCAGACTTCCATCATCTGAAATGACCACCTGCCTCTCAGGGGCTTATGGCAGGGCTGGCTGTACCTCATAGCCCACTGGACATAGAGGGCCACTTGGGCCAGTAGACAGAGCAGCCAAACTTCCTCCCCATTTTAAAAGCAAAAGAGATGAGCAGAGGTCACCTGGGAGATTGTATGACAGTACTTCACAGTTCGCAAATTAGGAGGAAGCCAGGGAGAATTAGGCAGTCACACGATGCTTAGGAAAGCTTGATTATTCAGGGTCAAAATGACCAACATAACAGAGCGCTGTGTATTTCCCTGCCCCCCGTTATTTGTCTATTTTCCCCAGTTCTTTTTGTAGTTCCACTCTAGTTTGTCAGACACTCTTCCCTTTTTTTATATAATGAAGGGTATAACTAGTAGTTACAAAAGGGAGATGTTGGACGTAATGAAAGGGAGATGTTGGATGTAGCTGCTCGAAGGAACGGCCCAACTGGCTACTCTTTCTGCTGGCCCCTTACTTGGTAATGCCCTTACTTGCTGAAATTACTTATAACTAATTATTTTTTTAATAACAAACGGTATAACTAGTAGTTACAAAAGGGAGAGGTTATATGTAGTAAAAGGGAGATCTTGGACGTAGCTGCCTGAAGGAACGGTCCAACTGGCTACTCTTTCTGCTGGCCCCTTTCTCAGGAAAGGATGTGGGCAATGTTTCGTGATGCTGCTTTAACACTCCTCACCAGAACATTTCTCAGGACGATGGCTCAGACACTCCTGCTTAAAAGTCTTCTGAATACTTCTCGAATAAAGGTCACTCTCTCTAAGGAAAAGGAGGGGACAGTGTTGGAAGTTGACTCCATTCATATTTATCATTTTGCTGAGAGCCTTGTGGAAGAATAAATTCTTCAACCTCACTTTTTGAAGGTAATAGTTTGATGTTATTGTGGAGGGGGAGTTCTCCCATTGTGACCCAGAGAGACATACACCAGACTGGATACTTAGCAGTGTTTGAATCTTTAGAAAAACTGGAATAGGTCTCCCACATTCTTTTGAGTATGTCCCTCCAGATCCACAAAGATGTGGAAGCTAGGTTGGATACTTGTTAAAGCTAAAACATTTGCTGTGAGGGTGTTGATCAGATGGTTCGGCAGTTCCTGGAAATAATGTAGCACGGGCTCTCCCCATACTCTGCGTGGAGTTTTTCTCCTTCAGTACAGTTGCCATATGTTAGTCCTCCAAATGGTAATTCTCCAAATTTGGATGGATTTATTTACATATTATGCAAATTATTTGTTAATGAGGCAGATTAGGCTTACCACATAAAAAGACACAGTCCAAAAAGAAAAGAGGCAAGAAGGGAAAAGGAACGTCTATCTATAATGTATCTATGATATAGTAAGGTATGGAACATATATAGAAAAAGGAAAAAAAACTAGAATAGGGGTAATTTGATGGAGTATCACTCATATGCAGTGATGGAGAAAGTTATTTTTCACACTACAATGTCCAGAATGTTCCATGGGCCATGTTGGCTGGGATACCTATGCTTCTGCCCCTGACAAACACAAAGAGGGGAAAGAAGAATAAATATATCCATGTCTGCTGCTCTTTGTCTTTTCTTCAAAGTACAGTAAATCAGGTTCTCCGGTTTGCTCCCATCTTTGCTGGGGCACAATGCAGCAGTTCTGCTCCTTTCTCTTCCCATCCAGGTCTACTTGCCCCATCCTCACCCCCTTCAGAACCAGAGCAGGAGATCCTACTTTTTTGCACTGTAGCTTCCAGAATTTCTGAGTCACTATGGCCACTACTGAGAACTGTAGCGCAGAAGAAAATTTTCCAAGCTTGGCTGAGAAGTTAATTGCATGGTAGCTGCAAGACTATGGCATTAAATTGCAATGAACATGAAGAAGACATCCAAAGCACCAGGAAATTTATGATTTCATCTCCATAACTTATACAGTCCTATATATCAGAAAATAAATATATGGAGAATGTTTGTGCTCAATGAAATGGATGAGTATCAATGCCTGCAAGGAATGCAGTACTGTATATTCAGTGCACACGTCTCACTACTGTGACAGATTTGGGGACCTGACAAATGGTCAGTTACCAAGCACACTTTATAATGTGTTAAGTTCTTTTCAACAGGACAGAATGTTCTATATTATTTAATAGTTGCTGTTACCTACTGCCTTCTTTCCACATTTCCCCTCCCCTGTTTTTTTAGGTTACAAGCTTCTGGGGTCAGGGACTTATTGTTGTTGCCCTTGTAAATCAAGGCATGCCATGCACACTGGTGGCATCTCATCTTTCTCTACTTCTGTACATACCACTTTCTTGTTTAGGCCGCAGATGTCGATCGTCCCTTGAAAACAATAGGTCTGTAAGAAAGTGAAGGCATTTTTGAGAGGAAGAGAACAAGAGCTGATCTTTACCCCAAGAACTACGCTGATGAGTAGAAGGACAAGGCTACCTCTTGATTATCTTGATTATGGACCTCCCTCCCAAGGGAAATTAGGCTAACCTCGTATTTTTTTTTTTGAGCTGATGGCTAGTGAACAAAACTGTATTATTATTCTATATAGCCTTCAAAGTGGTTTTCAAAATTGGCTTTTGACATTGTTTTGTATTTGTTTCTAAGGAATGTTCTTATCTGTTTTTAATAGATTGCTGTAAGAGTCTTCTTGGGTAAAAAAGCAATTAATGAACATTATCCAGAATTATAATGATAATAGTAATAATAGCATTGGACATAGAAATGTGGTGCCTACAGTCCATGGATACTGTATTTCTCATTTCTGAATGTACTAATTAATTCTTAAGTCTGGATGTAGTTGATGGCCTCAAGATATTGATAGGCAGGGGCCTTCCACACATCCCTAGTCCTATCTCCATAGACATTGATCAGCCATTACATTTTTCCTCCTCAGTGGATTTCCTGTGGTAAAAAAAGAGGGGGGCGATGATGGAAAAACCTGGGAGGATAACAAGCAGAAGATGTTGCCTGAACCCCCCTCTCCCCTCCCCCAAATTATGTAAATAATAGAAGACATTTGCACAATCAGAGCCTCAGCTGGCAACGTTCCAGGTCTTAGAGAGAATGCTGAGGGCTCAAATTGAAGCAGGAAAATTGTTGGGGGATGGGCACACGCATGCATGCGTGCACATGTACACACACACACACATACACACACAATCTCTCTCTCTCTCTCACACACACAAAATCTCCACACACAGACGTGCACACATAGGGAGAATTATATAAACTAAACAGAAATATAAGAAGTAAACAGCTAATGGCCCGCTGAGAATGCATGGTGCATGCTTAAACAGGAGAGAAACAGTCGTAGAATTGTTTGACTTGCGATAATCAGAACAAAGAGCCAACACATTCTTCCTGTATAAGGAGGTTCTTTCTGGTCTCTGCAGATGGTGATACCATTCACAGCGTCTGCTTTGGTAATTCAGTAGTGTTGATGGCACTTTGGGCTGTAGCTGCTGCAGTCTTGTCTTTCCAATAACCTTGGGTTGTTTTTATTCCCACCCCCCTACGTTCTGAATTTCCAAAGGCTGCTTTGGCAGTTGTGTGCTTGGCAATTTTCTATATTTCGATTGTGCAATATTACAAGCAGCTTAATACTGCCTGTACAATTACTACCTCAGGAAAAGCACCCAAGCAGGAAGAGTTGCCCTGTTATTTGTGCATTGGATCCACAGAGCTTAGCTTATAGACCTACTGAGGGAAAAGCAGATCTTTATCTCTCAGAAACCAAAATGTTCATACAGCTGCCCATTTTGAGCACATTCATTTCCTATCCATCTTGCCTCAACCTTTGTCCTCTTCGTCAGTTTTAGACAAGGGAGTCCTTCCTTCCCTCTGAACTAGCTGTATAAGTAATAACACACTAGCAGATGAAAATGAGAATAAAATAAGAATGTACAGCTCTTTAACCAACTGAGGAAGATATAATGGCAGAAATCAAGTACTGTAGTCAGTTGCTACAAAGAGTAGATATATTGAACTGCGTAGTTGGAAGTGATGCATCAACAGTATAATTTCCACTAATTAAATGGGCCTACTCTAGTTGCAATGTATTAATGGATTAATGCCCGGATAGCTCAGTGGTTGAGGTATCTGGCTGCAGAGCCAGAGGTTGGGAACTTGATTGCTTGTGCTTGTTTGAGTGTTGTTGAAGCTTTTGCTTCTTGTGAGTAGAACCAATCTGTGCGGCCTTGGGCAAGCTGCACATCTTTTGGTAAATTGATTTTCATATTTTTAATTTTTTTTTTAAAGGGAGTAGAACAGAGACTTGGAATATTGCTAGTCAGATTTTGAAAGGATGACTTACCATATTTTGGAGAAATGAAGATCACAATAGAGGAAATGAAGTCACATTTATGTCTTGTTATCTATAAACACTGAAAATGCCATTTGCAGGAATCATTTTGATTTAAGGAGTTCTTGATAAGGCTCTTGATCGGGTCTCATGACTTGGGGCAATTGTCTCCAAGAAATGAAGGCTGATAATTTCGTGGCAAGCTTAGAAGATGAGAATTACTATGCTTGACAGGTTTTAACGTTTGAAATGTCTGCCCACTTGGATAACATTGACTAGTTCTCACACATTAATGGTGCAATTTAACATTTATGTTCAATTGCTTAGAAGAGGTACAATCATTCTTTGATTATATAACTGTGTATTGATTCCCCCCCCCCCCAAACTCCTTCCACACCACTTTGTATAAACCTTCATCTCTTCTGGAAAATTAAAAAGCACATAAAAAGCAGGTCTTCCACACATAGGAGTAAGTTCATGTGTTGATTATGGCACTTCAATAGCTTCTGTGGATTTTTCAAGGCTGTGTTAATTTGATTTATTGTAAAGCTGCAGGGTGTGAGGTGAGCCCAAGGATAAAGGGGAACTATCTATAAAGAAAGTGGGGGAAGTGCAGACATGCCTGCTGCAATCTGCATGATGAGTACATTTCGTTAGCATACTAGATAATGAAAATTAGCTGTATTCCTCTGGTTTAGAGTGGCTTGTGATAGTTCCCAATTTGATATATCGATTTATCTAAGCTATTTTACAACAGGGTTTATTGGTTCTTTTAAAAGGTAGTAATACCAAAGAATAAGCATACTAACAATCAACATTCCTAAACCTTATTGTACTGTAGTCAACAGAGATTGGAAATATTGGCACAATAGCTGAAATTGTCCAAAAAAGAGAGAAGAACACTCCGTGGTCTGGGTTTAGAGTTGGAGCACTCTTGCCATTGCCCAGGATTTATAATAGCATCTTTATTATATTAATTTTTTTTAAATCAGACTATACAGTGTGGTATTGGTATATGCTGTTAAATTCCTTTCAATTTATGGCAGCCACATCAATTAATGACCTCTAAAAGGTTCTTTCAGTAAAAGCCCCCTCTGGTCTTACAATTGCAAGGCTGTGGTATGCTGGCTTGTCCTTTTTTCCTGCAGCCTTCACCTTTCCTCGTATTTCCTGATTTTTCCAGCGAGGCTGTCCCAAGGTGGATCAGGCTTAGTTGGGGTGATGGGGCCATTCAAACTGCATTTATGTTGATGTTTCCTTCTAATCTGAAAAGTTCACTTATCCTGGGTATCCTGACAAGAGATCACACACATCTCAAGTCATTGCAATTTGCACCCTCCTCTCTGTCATTTGTACCATTCTCTCTCCTGCTCCTCCTCATCCTTTCATTCCCTTAACAGATCACATACCATAATCATTCTTCTCAGAACTGCCTTGTAATGTCACCGGCATGTACCTTTCCCTGTTGTTGTTGTTGTTGTTGTTGTTGTTGTTGTTGTTGTTGTTGTTGTCCTCCTCCTCCTCCTCCTCCTCCTCCTCCTCCTCCTCTCTCTCTCTCTCTCTCTCTCTCTCTCTCTCTCTCTCTCTCTCTCTCTCTCTCTCTCTCTCTAATGAGCAGCCCAAGCTGGCCACAAACACATGCACACACAGGAAGGCAAAGTCAGAGAGAGAGAGAAACATGAGAGAGACAGACGACCTACAGCAGTGACTAGATTGGGAAGATGGTTGGGGTTATCTGACACAGTGTTGCATCTCGTCTGATACATTATTTTAAAAATAATAATACTTGGAGCAGAGACAGTTTCCACTATGCAGTACCAGAGAAATATGGGTAACTAGAGATCAAACAGAGTGCAACAATGACTAATCTGCCCTTTCTCATAAATTGCCACTTATAGTCTCAATAACTCACTCTGAGAAACTTGTAGAACGAATAATAATGTTTCCTTACTACACTTGTGATCAGCAACACTCAAACAAACAACTCAGCTTCTAACAGAACTAAAGTGAGGAAAAAAACTCAGCCAAGAATTACTCTTTGATTTCAGAGGTGGGAAGGAACATTTGCTGTGTGCTGGATAGCTTGATAGCCCTCACAGTCCAGAAAGCTCCCTTCCAGCTGCACCTTCTACTGGCAGCATATGAGTTTATAAAACTCCAACAAAAGCTTCCTTCTAATACTACACTTTAAATGAATTGATTCATTTCCTGTCAATTTCACTATTCAGTTTTCATATTCATACATAGTAATCACAAATGCCATAATATGACATGATATTGGTCTTGGTTTCCATCCTTACTCCTAAAGATTTTCCATCATAGCTGCCATTCCAGATCTTGGTTTTCTTCTGCTTTTTTTGGTTACAATCTATTGGAGAACTTGGTTAACAATTGCACAGAAAAAGTATGAGAGAATAGTAAAAGTCCACCCTTTTTCACAGTGATTAGCACTTTATATGTTAAAAATAACTCTGGATGAATTCTAAGTGAAAAGCATCTTTACTTCCAGTTGCTTTCTATAGTTACAGTTAGTAGAAAAATGGAATCTCCACATATGAGTATGAGCCCTCCATGCTTCCTGCATGCTCAGAGGTCAGGAAAAAAAATGAGAGAAAGACTAACAAACAAAGGAAGTGAAGCAAACAAACATGAAGAGGGGAGAAGTAAGCCAGAGCTGGGAAATATAACTTTAGGAATAGGTTGGTGGAGTGTGTGAGGGTTCAAGTTTTACCTCCCCGGTGTCCAGCTGAGACTCTGTAGACACATCTGTTGTAAAATCATAACTAGTTTTTATTGGAACATTTAACAATAAATCTTGCTGTGCTACCTTGGTTTCCATCTTTTCTCTCGTCACCAACAGGTCTGGCGAGAGCATCCAAACATCTTTAACAAAGGGTTTGTTAATCAACTCATCCCAGGGTCCCCTCATGAATGGATTACTGTCCTCAAAGTCATGGACCATAGACTCAGGATTTAATAGTGGGGTGGTCTCATCCTCTCAGTTCTCTGCCCCGTAGGCATCCTCCTCTCCTCGCAAAGGGGTCCAGGGTCCGGTAAGTACTCCTTTTCTGGGCTTCCTCTAAATACCATGCCTGTCGTTCTCTCTCCTCTTGGGCTACTGCTTCCTTTTTTTCCCCTGAGGCGTCTGCGCCACTCCTGAGCCTCAGAGTCTCCCCAATATGAAGGACATTGCGGCAGGCCGCTTCCCCTCCAGTAGTCTGCCTCCTCCCGAGGAACCTTCACTGTTTCCCATTTACCAGTCCATGGCTCTTCCACCCATATCATCTCCCAACCCCCTGGTATCGGGTCAACATGTCCGTTTATATCCCCCATTCTGGCCTCCATGGCAGACCTCCCCTTTTCCTCTCTTCCCGCCAATTCACTTTCCGTTTGTGTAGCCACTGTCATTATTAAAAGTTCCCACTCCAACTCTCAGGTGTCAACTACCCGCTGTCTAGTTTTGATGGGCAGTGTAGGCAGGTTTGTCTGTGTCTCCTGCTCTATTTTGAGGGAGGGCGACACTCTAGCGAGAGCCTTTACATTCTCGCCTCCAGTCTCACAAAGAGACAATCACCTTAGTTGTGAAGAGCCCCCTCCCACTGTTACCCAGTGTCAGTGCATGCAAGAATTGTTATCTCAACACAGTCACCATTTGGAATTATAGTAATCTCATGGTCCTCTTCCTTTTCGGAATCCAGCCTGAACATCTGGCATTTTTTCACAGTAAAAATACTTTTGCAAAATCTAGAGGAGCACTTTGGCTGCATGGGAAATTAATATGATGATCCTATATTTACTGAACTTTTGAACTGAAGTATGTATTGAACGTTTCCAGTTTGTGGGCCATTTTTTGTTTTTCATATTTGTTGGCATGATCTTGTTAGGATTTTCTGAGATTCATTTGTAACTTGAAATAGTTCTACTGCTGCCCCATCTACTATTACTGATTTATATTTTCCAGATGGTTTGAGAGCACGTTCACTTTGTTTTCTAAAATTGCCGATTCTTTGTCACATGATTCTTCTTCAAATTAATCAATCATTCTTGCATCTCTTCTATATGCAGTAGTTTTTTAGTGTATTGTTTCTGTGATTCCTTTATTTTATCCTGATAAAAAAATATTTTCTTTTTAATCTTTCAACATCCTGAATCTTGGTTCAAATTTCCCTTTTATTGCTTGGACCATATGGACTGGATCTCTTGCTTTTTCTTTTCTTTTCTTTTCTTTTCTTTCTTTCTTTTTTGTTCTCTTCTTTTACTTTGCACTGATTGTTGTAATGGTCCCTACAAGAGAATTGCTTGGAAGTTACATTTAGAATTTTGATCTTATTTCTGTCTTGTTTCTCATCGTTCTTACCATTGTAACAACTTCATCAGTCATCCATTTCTTTTCTTTTGACTACATGTATATTCTCCTTGCATTCTTCCTTGATAATATCTCTGGCCTCAATCCACTGTTCTCCTAGTTCACAGTCAATTGAATTTAGTAAAAGAAATGTGCTCTTTATAAGAACTTTAAATTCTTTAGAAATGTTTTTTTTTTCAAAATTCAGCAGTGTTGTCACAAATTCAGAAGAGCAGGGTCCCTTCCATGAGACTTACATGCACACATACATGCATGCACATGTACCTGCACGCATGCACATACACACACATTTGCGCGTGCGCGCGCACACACAGAGGAAGCAAAAAACTAAGTGTGCTGCCTATATGCCACCCCATAGTGTTTAAAGCACTCTGTGGGTGGTTTACAAGTTAATTATGCAGGCTACACATTGCCCCCTCCCAGCGAGCTGGGTACTCATTTTCCCGACCTCAGAAGGATAGAAGGCTGAGTCAACCTTGAGCCGGCTACCTGGGATTGAACCCCAGGTTGTGATCACAGTTTTGGCTGCAGTACAGCAGTTTAACCACTGCACCACGAGGCACACATGCATCCGATATACTCTTTCCATGTGCACGCCTCCTTTCTTGAGTATGCAGTTGAATCTAAATTATGATTCAGCTGTAACTGGCTTGGGGATAAGAAAAGAATCCATAGAGAAGGAAGGGAGAAGCTGCTATCCAGAGTTTAACACACCCCCCCCCCTTTGCATTGCTTGTGAAATGCAGGGGCAGCAGCTGGAGCTTTCCTTCTACCTCCTCATTGTTCCATCCTGCCCCCTCCTCCTCCTCCCATGTGCAACAATAGGATTCTGAAACACACATATGGACATACACACTCACAGAGTAAGTCAAACGAGGGAGAAGGAGAGAAGCAGTATTTCCCAAGCCGCCTAGTTACTGAATTGCAGGATGGCTCTTCTCTGCATGTATTTTATGCCTTGTGAATATGTCCAGACAAAAATTGGAGCACTGAAAGCAAAGAAGCACCCAGGCCATCCTATTTGGGCAAGCAGGCAGACAGACAGTCAAGTGAGAGGGAAAGTATGTAAGGTGGGAGCAGATTCTGTTGCAGAGCTTTGCATGTTGGTTAAATTCCTCCAGTTGCATAGCAGAAGTACAGAGATCTACGGAGCAGAATAGCTTCATGTTCCCCAGAGTATTCCCCCCCCTTTCTCATTAAATGGCACTTACAGTCTTAATAGTTCACTCTGAGATTTCAACAATAGAAAGAACAAAAGGTTTAATTACTTACAACTGAACAGATCAAACAGCAAACTGACAAACATGACTGCTTTCAACAACAGACTTCAACAGACTAAAGAGAGGAAAAAGGACGCTGAGTAGAGAGGCGGCGCTCTCTTTGAATTCAGAGGCAGGGAACAATTGGTTATTGCTGGATAGATTTGACAGTCACCCCATTCCAGAAAGGTCCCTCCAAGTCAAACCTACTAAAGGCAGCTTGTGAGGCAGCAAACATTCCAACAGTTTCCCCTCCCACCCAAAAGGGGAAAGTGGTCTTAAGTGTGTGTGTGTGTGTGTCCCTTTAAGCTGTGAAGGGAGGATGGTTTTGAAGGATGGGCCAGTCTGAAGAGCTGATGGAGACCTGAGGGGAGAGGACGGAGGGAGTGATGTGACAGAGCCAATAGGAAGGGATCTTGCAGGGTTCTGACTTCAGGACAAGTCCTGGGGTGTTGACCCCCTGTGGGGCAGCAGGATCACACTGCTATTTAAACTATATTTTGGGACTATGTTTGTTTGAATATTCTTCTTCAGCTTTACTGTGATTTTTTTTTAAAAAAATAATAGTTCATGTACCACAGTCTGCTCTTGGCTTTGTTTTGCAGAGAGAGTAGAACTTCACCTTCTCCTTCCAATTATGTAGTTCCTGTATTGGCCGTCTGGTGATGTCCATGTATACAGTCATCTGAAACATGTATTTGCAGTAACCATATTGTTGGCTTTACACAGTACTATGTGAAGCCAACCAGAGGAAAGCATTTAACCGCACACCTTCTGGAGCACTGACCTCACCCTAAGAAGTATGCTTGTTAGATTTTTCCGTCATGAAATGTATAGGTCTTCTGCACTCTCTACAAGATTATGATGCATGCCTGAGAACATTATTTTTTAATCATAAAAACTCACACTGAATTTTTTATTTTAGTGGTCTAATAAAGGTATCACCTTTCTTGAATATAATTCTATAAATCACTCTCCTGCTTCATTTCTGATGCTTAGGCCATGTTTTCCAACAATGGTCAAAATCCTGTTGTTTAGTTAGGCAAATGGTGTAACTCCAGCAGCTTCTCACTGCTAATTAATAAGTCCTGGCAGATTGGCCCATGCCAGAAAATTCAAACGGAGATTTGTTAACTGCCGGCAAGAATCCTTTGTGAGTTACATTGTTTACGTTCTATAGGCATAGCTTCTTCAACTTCTGTAGATAGACCATTGACTTGAATGATGATGTTGATAGACTTTCCAAGAAATTTAACTGACATTATTAAATCAGACTATGTATTATAGCCACAAGTGCTTCTGCTGTGGCATGTTAAAGCAAAGCAAAGCAAAGCAAAAAAAGTGTGCTGCTTATATACTGCCTCATAGCTCTTAAAGTGATCTCTGGGCAGTTTACAATTTAATTATGCAAGCCCCCCTGCCCCCAGTGAGCTGGCTACTCAATTTACCAACCTCAGAAGGATGGAAGGTTGAGTGAACCTCAAGCTGGCTATCTGGGATTGAACCCAGGTCATGAGCAGAGTTGCAGTACTGCAGTTTCACCACTGCACCATGAACAGCGTTAAAACTCAAACACTGCTTTGTCTGGGAGCAGAAAGACAGTTTTGCGGCCTTGGTGCTAGCTCTCATTTGTCTGATATCGGGACAATGGGGATAGGTATAGCCTTAACTAGGCCATGATGGGAATCTCCAAGTAACTGTAGCTGAACTCCAGTGTTCAGGTTACGCGAAAGAAAAAAACAATTGTGAATTTTACCATTGGAAGAAACAGGGAATCTTGACTGATGTCTTTCCAACTCTCAGGTAGATTTCAAGGTCTCAATTCTTCTTCTCTTGTCAGCCGCACTGCAATACCAGCTGCTTGGCTCCTATGGTGGGGAGAAGTCATTGCTTTCTCTGATCCTATCCAGATTGTGCAGCAAGGGTGACAAGTCCTTATGCAAGGACATTTCCCTGCTTCTTTTTGGTGAGAGCAGAGCCTTCTGAAGGTTGAATGAAGAGAAGAGGTTTTGCCACAATGGCAGTTGGGAAGGTTATACAATTAGAGCTGTGGAGAGAATTGAAAGGGTGTTTTTCTTCCTTCCCCCCACTCTTATAGCAGACTGGATGTTCTTGGGAGCAGCAATGACATCGTCTGGCTGTCGGAGAAAATGTTGATATGATCAGTGAACAGGGGACAGCATCTGGTTGTACCCACAATAAAGCAGCTGTGGAACGAAGCATCAGAGTTCATTCAGCTGCTCCTGCTACAAGAGCAAACAACTGTGCACTAATAGGCAGCGCAACAAGCCAGGTTTCCTATGGATCCTTGGTTTGGCTTGTCATGCAAATTCCTCCTACTGTGTCTCAGTACCATTAGCTTCGGAGAAAAAGTACAGAGGGTGGCTGTCATCTTCACATCTGTTTGCAAGGCTATTATAATGACTCCAGCTTCCATGAGCACAGTAGAATATTCCCTTTCTGCATTGATTGCCTGGTGGCAGCACTCCATTTTCTACATGAAAGCAGGCTTCCAAAGCCTATCTTTGAATCACAGTTCTTCAAAAGTAATAATACTGGAACTGGATTTTCCCATGGCATAGTGTCATTACAGTTGGTACCCACTGTGTTTGATGGGTGGAAGGAGATCTAGGCATGCTCATAGAGATGGGGACTCAGACGCACAGTGAAAGGCCGTCAGCATTTACAGAGAGAGAATTAAAAAGCATCCTGGTGTGGGGAGGGACAGGAGTAGAATAATGGACAGTAGCCTGAAACTGAGGTGGGACATTGCCTCACAAGCCCTTTCGGGTGCATTGCCGCTGGTGTGGTTCTTAGTCTTTGAGGATTGTCTCTCAGTATTGGTTTGCAGTTTGTTGGTTTGTGTTTTTTCCCCCCCGTCAAAAACTCTGCCTAATAAAACTGTTGTTTTACATATACGTAATATCACCAGTAAAGATTGCATTTTTGCATGCTGGTAGTCCCAGTTTCAGCCCTTCAGTGGAAACATTCTCAAGTCACAGAGTGGAAAAGACACTTGCCTCCGACTTCAGAAAGGTGCTACCTGGCTTTTTTTACTGTGAGGCCAGAGGTACAAAGGGGCTGCTTTCTTATCAGGAACTTATGTTTGCTCTCTTGATTTTCCTTTTCTGAATGCATGAGGGGGAGCCTGTAACTATGTGATGGGATTAATTATCCACAGTGAATGACACTTCCTATTCTTTGTAGGACTAAAATAGAAGTCAATTATCATCCCTAAGCAGCACAAGTTCCCAGTCTTCAGACAAATCAAATTATAAATACTTGTTTGGTATGTGATGACTGTTACAGATTGGAGAACTAGTTCCCTGTGAGCTCCATGCCCCCCCTCTCACCCAACATCATTGGAATGGAGGAAATAAGCTTCACTCAATATGGCCTCACAATGACTCTTCTGCATGACAGAGGCTGCAGGAGAAGGCCAAGAGCTTTGTTCTGCCTAGATATTCTGACCCCCCCATGTGAAGATGAATCATAAAATCATATGCTGAGAGCACTCTTCATCTGTGTAAGTACCTGTCATTCCTGCCTGAGTAATTTACACTTTTAGAAGAAAGTTGGCAATTTAAAACTGAATATTTGATAAAACTGTGACCTTTTATTTTATTTTTTGCCCAAATTCAAGAAGATCAAATACAGTTCTTTGGCTGAGTTTTTCTCGTTTTGGAGGCAGCCATTTTGAGCCAGGCTCTTCTCCTTTGTAATGTCATACCTGGCTAGATGCCCAGGTAATTTGACAGGATGGGACAAATTAATTACAGCCATGTAGGAGTTGTAGAGATGCCAGATGTGGAGAGGGCTCACTTACTGGTCATGGTGTGCCTACCAATGGTGTTGAAAGTCAGTCACAGACTCGTAAGAGGCATTAATAAATATTAGGCAAGGCAGAACAAAATCCAATGGCTAAAAAGATTATGAAGTTCATTGGTGAAATGAAACAGTGCAGTCTGAGAGTCAGGAGCTGTCACATTTCTTAAATTGAAGACAAGCCTAAAAACAGAAGCAGATGCTTTATTTTCCCTTCTTGGCATGCCAGGACTTTTCAAAGTGCAGGAGACCTAAAGAAGCTTGGGAAGAACATTGCAAGCCCTGGAGTCCCATATGGTCCAGATTAGATATGGGGACGAGTTAAAAAAATGGATCGTGATATTCATTAAAAAGTGCTGATTCATTAAATATTCATCCCTTCATATTTGTCAGTTCCAGAGCCCCCAATGAATATGAAGAGATGAATATTGCCCCATTTTTATTTGTCCCCCACAGGAAGAGAGGGAAGACTAGCCTTCCCTTTCTGTCTATGGGCCCACCAATCAGCTGATAGGCGGGCTGATAGGCAGGCAGCCAACCCCACTGCCATCCACCCCCACAGTCTCTACCCCACCCCCTTCCTCTCCCTACTTTAGCGCTGCTACCATCTGCCACGCCTGGGGCTGCCGTCATCCATTGCTGCTGCCACCAAGTGAGGGAGAAGAAGAGAAGCTGCCATCTTTGCAGAGGGCAGCCAGTGCCCCTTTCTGCAGGCTGTGGCTGTGGAGGCAAGCTGGAGACTGCGGCAGCAGCGGTGGTTTGGCAGCAGCAGTGGCAGCCCAGCCGTGGCAGCAGCCCAGCCCAGAGCTGGCCCGGAGCCAGTGGTGGTGTGGCAGCGGTGATAGCGGCAGTCCTCAAAGTAGGGAGGTGACAGGACCAGGCTGTGGTGGTGGTGGGCTCAGCTTTGTTTTTTAGACAGCCTCTGGCTGTCTTAACCCCCCCCCCCCCCCCCCGCTCGCAAACCAACTGATAAATTTGTGCTTCGTCAGTTCGTGGGGGGGGGGGAGCTTTGTGTTTCGTCAACTTTGACGGATCCCGAAGCAAGATGGCTCATGAAAACGGTGAGTCGTCCCCATCTTTTCTTTGGTTCAACTTCTCCCACCCATCTTCAGCTCTAACAATGGCCGGTCCTTAAGGAAGAGGGGCCATCTCTCTTATCCCATCCCACACTGGCTATTTCTAAGATCTAGTCCAAAGGTAGACAAAGTGCGGCAAACCCAAATGTGACTGGATATGGACTGCAACTTCCAGTATGCCTCACTGTTGATTATATTGATTAGGGCTGTTGAATGTTATAGTTATATTATGTTAAGTGTGTGTGTACGTGTGTGGGGTAGAAATCCTTGTACAGTATTATAATAATTTAAAAAGAGTTTCTACCTACATGTTTCCATTTGTAGTAGATCTAGTCTTGATGACCTAACAGGAATACAGACAGTACTATATTAACTCAACTTGTAAGATCTGTTGTCAGATATCTAGTAGCATACCAATTAAGTGGTTTTGCCAGCTGAGTCCAAAAATTCTACAGGCAGCTTTCCCCATTCCATATAGTGAAAATATAATAAGAATTTAAGAAGAATTGGCTATCCTTCCAGGACATCCAAAATTTGCTGCCTGAGGCAGCCATCTGACTCTGCCTAGTAGGAATCTGCACCTGGTCATCACCATTGTGCACCTGTTCATCATTGTCTTACAGACAACAGCAGGAAACCTTTACGTTCATCTAGGCATTGTAAACATGATGTATTTCTACGATTTTATGTGACATATTTTTATCTGGATGTTTTATGGCATTTTGGGCTTTAAAAATATTGTTGCATTTCTATTTTCTACTTTAAATATTGTCTTTCAATGGTGTAAGCCGCCTTGGGTCCTTTTCAAGGAGAAAGGTGGGAATGTATATATATAAAACATTAAAAATATTGTGAACTCTTCTTGGGTCAGGTTTGGATGATAGATGAATTATTTTGAATACAATAGAATACTTGGCAGGACAGTATAATCAGTTTAGTAAATGGCTATATGCATGACTTCAGTGAATTTCTACTTGCCAATGGAAATTGTCTCTGTGTTTACCCGAAGACAGGCTTTACCTCAGAATAGCTTCTGTGCTGGAGGCATCTGGAGCAGGTTCCTGAAGCAGTGGTTCACTTGTCATTGTCTGCTTTTGCATTCTTTTTCTAGTTGTTTTTTTTTTTAAGCCTTATTTTATTTTATTGGTTCAGTCTCCCCACCCTCCCACTCTGGCATTTATTTGACCTTTCATATGACACACACTGCCAAGTCTTGTTTTTACAAGCTGGTATTTTGAGCATAAAGGGCAGTAAGCATCTGTAATTTCATGGTTTTTAAAGTGTCAGGAGGCTGGATGCTTCTCCCTGTACATGCAAAGACAGCAAACTGATAGACAATCACAGACCAGCCCTAGTATCTATCTGTAGCTCTTCCCTGATCATATTTTAGTCATATTGTTCACTGCATGAAGTTATCCAAGATATAAGCTGCTATCCTTCTGGGGTTCATGTAAGGGTTTCAAAACTTGCAGCAACTGACTGCAGCTGATTGACAAGCTGCCCAGGCGCACCTCAGTTGCCCAACTAGGCACGTGACCAAGCAGTGCCTCAGCAACATGCTCCATGCATTGTTTTAATCTGCTAATTTCTGGCTAAAACAGGAAGTGCTTGTGGCTTATACCAGTGGTCCCCAACCTTGGGCCTCCAGATGTTCTTGGACTACAACTCCCAGAAGCCTTCACCACCACCTCTGTTGGCCAGGATTTCTGGGAGTTGAAGTCCAAGAACATGTGGAGGCCCAAGGTTGGGGACCACTGGCTTATACCTTCAAGTAGGGAATAAACATTTACCTCCTCAACCTTGAATTCATCAAACAAGACAGGCATTCTTTCAGGGATATGTGAACAGCCAGATTCTTTGCATTATTAAGAGAGAGATCATTTTCAGAACCATCAGTTCAGAGCATAGTACCAATCATCCGCTATTAGACATGACAAATTACGCAAATCTTATGCGAACACCAATTGGATTCTGGCCGCTATTTTGACCTTGGAAGATTGTTGTACTGACTTCACCCACTCAACTCAGTAGCTCCCCATGAAGAATGTTGTGGAGTACAGTCGTGCCCTGCTTAATGATTGCCCCGCATTACAACGAATCCACTTTACGACAATATTTTTGCAATCGCAATTGCGATCGCAAAAATATGGTCTAAATGGGGGAATTTTGCTTAGCGATTATTGGTTCCCTGCTTCGGGAACTGATTTTCGCTTTACGACAATCAAAAACAGCTGATCTTCAGGTTTTCAAAATGGCCACTGGGTGCTTAAAATGGCTCCCCGCTGTGCTTAAGGATGGATTCCTCGCTATACAGGCACAGAAAATGGCCGCCGTATGGAGGATCTTCGCTGGACTGTGAGTTTTCAGCCCATTGGAACACATTGAATGGTTTCAATGCGTTTCAATGGGCTTTTGTCGCTTTACAATGTTTTCGCTTAACAGCGATTTTCCTGGAATGGATTATTGTCGTTAAGCGAGGCACCACTGTACATGGTTTCCTCATAAAAGAGTCAAGTTCTTATAACAGAGTCAACTTCGACTTCACTGAGCTCTTAGTTAAAAGGTGATAGAATATTTTCTCTCCTGGAGTGCCATTTCCTCCAGATTTCATACCTCAGCAATTAGACATCTAGGTGAAGCCCGTGTTTACCTCCCAGCACCCTGTCACCCAAGCACATTAATTTTTGAAATCCACAGTTTATGCTAGGACAGCTAGACGTCTTTTGTTACTTCAAGGAGAACAGCTTCTAAATGTGAAGCTGATTGTCTTGCCTAGTTTGACAAAAAGAAAGCCTACTGTTGCAAATGAACCATGGGAAGACAGAAATTTCCAAAAATCACATATCACTCGCCTCTAAATGTTATCTACGCTGCGTGGCCGTACCAGTACTTTAGCCATCAGGAGGAAAACACAAAATGTTTATTTTCTACAATGGCACACATGAGTTCTTGTGTTAAAAAGAGCTGGGAGCCTGTGAGCTGTGGTCATTATAATACTGCACACATTATCTTTTGTCAGCATAATCTCCCCCTCCTGTCAAGGGAAAATCTGCATGTTTTTAGAAAAACTGATCCAGTTATGTAGATTGACTCATCCAGAGTGGAGGGGATGTACAGTTTGTCACTTACTGTTCTTTGCTGAGAGTGGTGTGTGATTTAACCACCCCTGTCAAATGCTGCATAAACATATAGCATACTGTATGTGTATTTACATGCATTTTTGTGATGGGGGCATTGGTTTTGTTCTTTTCTGGAAGAGATGCTGAGCACAAACCTCAAGTTGCCAGAGAAGCAAATCCCCCTCAGCTAGGAATCCATTATTTTTAATATGCATATTCCTTGTGAAAATGCCCAGCTGTGTTTATTTCAACCCACATGATCTTCTGCAAGATTTTATGAATGAGAGCCTGTTTGGGGAAGACTCCGTTAAAACAATCAACTAAAGAACTTAATTTTTTAATTTCTTTCTTTTTGGGCAAATTCTCAATCTACATTCTAGGTTTTTATTCAGATTTGAAGTGTTCACTGTCACCACCTAACGCCAGGTGTTCATGGCCTAAATCATTTGTTTCTGTTTTTCCATGGTTTTAATTGTAGCAATTTGAAATTCCCAGAAAAGCAGAGTGCTGAAAATACAGACTTCAGGGCATTTCAGGTAACTCACATGCAAAGCAAACATAGGTAGTTTAATGAGGGAAAAAAGGAGATATAGTTTAGTGAATTTAGACTGAGCAAAAATTGGAGAAGTTACTACAACTCCATGAATTGCGGGATTGTATCCTTGTGTCCTTGTTGGGGGTAAAAAGAGCAAGAAAGATAATTCCCATCTCTGAGGTGAGGAAGCCATGAAAATCTACTCATATATTCATCTTGGAACTGCACAGCTCGACAGGATTCTGTAGAACTTTGAGTCCAGCTCCTGTCGAGGAGACACTGGGAAATTGAACTCTCATCCTCTGGATCGACAACCAGATACCTAAACCAAGGTGCAGGGTGTTATAAACATGTAATAAATGCAAAAATTATTACATTAGCATTATATTTTTATTCCAATTACCCACTTTTCTAATACCTGTTTTTTCCAGTCCCAACGTAATATTATGAAGGAAGTAAAAAAATAATATAGCAATACTAAACCATTGCACACATAAGGTCCCCAATCTTTACAACAATCCTTTTATTATTTTTGTGGATCTCCTGTGGAAGCTGTATCACTGCGTTGCAAGAAAGAATGGTGGACGCTGGACTCTCCTGTTTCATAGGAAAAGGGAATCTACTCTGGGTTTACTTTTAATCCAAACTTTAGAGGGTCAATTGAAGGAACTCCGTTTAACTGTTCCTCTCAGTCTGTCATGCCCATCTCTTCCTTTTCCTTCTGGGAGGTAACCCAAGAGACTTTGGACCTGAAGTGAAAGGTAAAATGGCACCCTCCACCTTGCGTATCCCACGTACAAAAGCTGATAGGACGGGCAGCTAAATGCCAGTCCAGTGCTGCTGACTAGCCTCCAATGTGGTTTAGGGATGCAGGGCTGATGCACACAGCTCTGTCCTTTGTCCGGTGGTGGCTAAGAATTTGGGGATGGTTGCCACCGCTGCTAAGGACCATTTGTTGTAGTCACCTTGTTGCTTTGGGACTGAAGTTGTTTGCTGAGAAGCAGCTCCAAATGTCTGGCACTTTAATGGTAGATTTAAGAAACATTCAGCTTGTCCATAACCAAGTTTGCCAATAAGACTGATCTCATTATCACTTTGGATTCTTGACGGGCAAATGATTCTAGTTCAAATATAATTTTGAGCTGAGTGATGCTCATTACAAAGGAGGGGAATATTTTTATTCTTCAGAGCTCTTCACTCCTCCAGCCCTACCATACAAACGCGGCAAAAAGCCTATCTACACGATGCTTCCATAATTCAGTTGACCAGCTCAACTGAGATTCTTGTAAATTCTTCAAGAGACTTATCCCAAAACATCATAATATTCTAGTAGGCCAGCAATGTACGTGAATATGAGTTTATTTATTTCCATATGGAATGGTTATTGGGGTTTTGTTCTTGTTGCTATTGTTTACTGAGTATGGAAGCACTATAAAAATAAGCAAGTTTATTTGACATAAGCTTGATATATGCATCTGATGAAACCCACAAAAAAGGTTGTAATACAAGCATGAAAGTTTATATCAAGTAAAACCTGGTCCTCTTTAAAGTACCCAAGAGTCTTTGTTATTTTTGCTTGAACAGAGTAAAATGGCTGTTGTTATGTCCTGTCTAATCATATCGAGCTTCCAGTGACCCTAATAAGGTCCTCAAGCTACAGGGGATGTGATCTACAATTACCACCTCCAGGTGAGTTTCCATAGTTGAACAGGGATTGGAACCAAACTCTTCTGAATCCTAGTCAAACATCCTGTCCACTAGAGCATATAGCTATTTCTCATCAATGATTTGATCATACCATCAGCAAAACTAGCTTTCCCCTAATTAGCACAGGAAAAAAGCCAAACACTCAGCTTACGTATATACCACCCCATAGCTCTTAAATCATTCTCTGGGTGGTTTACAATTTAATTATGCAGGCTACACGTTGCTGCCACCCCCCACCCCACCCCTGTAAACCAGGTACTCAATTTACCAGCCTCAGAAAGATAGAATGCTGAGTGAAGCTCAAGCTGGCTACATAGATTGATTGTGAGTACAGTTTTAGCTGCAGTACAGCAGTTTCACCATTGCGCCATGAGGCGCTTCACTTTATTTGCACGTTGTGCTACCAATTATTAGTTTCCTGTCACATCCTCACTAGTAGTTTCTCAGATGTTGATTCCCTTACACCACACTGGGTATCATGCTGGTCATTGTACTACAATATGAATTGCTCTTCTCTTGATCGTCAATACTCGAGTGCTCATTCTTTGTCTCCTACTGTTCTTCTAATTTTCCACCTTCTTTTTTTAAAGTTGCAATCAATAGCATTTGAAATTTCTTGCATTTGAACAAATTGCAAAAGAGCTCTTGAAGGGATTCTGCCTACTTCTCAAGAAACTGTGCTAGTAATGAATCTAGCTGAAAATGTTAATTCCACCTCAAAAGTGTGGGTTTTTTTTTTCAGATGGGCAAGAACAGATTTATGTAACCGGGGGCTGTCCCAATTCATTCCAGTAGCAGTGGAAACTTCCACCCTATAATGTGTGCAGTCTTTTCCGCATTGGAGGGAACGGTGAGGAATAACAGTGTTCCGTGTGCATAATGAAGCTCCCACATGAACTAATGAAGCAGGATGGTTTGAGTTATGTAGAGTGGATGAATGTTCTTGTATGAATCCCAAACCTTTAAGGTCTAATTGGAATGTATTCAGTGTTAGCAGCTTTTTATCTGGCAAATGGAAAACCTTCTGTTTTTCCCACGCCCACTATCCATGGAGGTTAATAAAGGCACAAAGGCAAGAAGTGTAAAATCGATGTTGAGCTTCAGTGTTTATTGCCTTGTATGGCATCTGAAATTGTCCTCTCCCCTTTTCTTCTAATTTTTAAGATTTTTTTATTAATATATAAAAAGAAAAATAATGGAAACAAAACTGAGTTTATGTGCAATTCTTGCATATCAAGAGCACCCTGACATTTGTATACAGTATATGACTTATACTCTACATTTTATACTAAACATACTATTCTATGCTTTAGATTTATTTGACCTTTTGAAATATGTGCTCTGCTCATCCTAAGTTATATCTTATCCTTAGTCCACATTTTTACTCTTTTCACATCTGCTTTCCTACTTATATTTTTACAGCATTATTTCTACACTATCTGTTTAAATAAAATTGTATTTTCCTTCACTCCAGCTGAGCTGATATACTTTCTCCCAATCTGTTCCTGACTTGTGGAGTTACTCTCTGTAAAACAAGGCTGGCAGGACAATCTTATGCAGGTCTGTTTAGAGACAGGCCCAGTGTCTTCTATAAGGGTTACTCCAATAAAAGTGTGTATAGCAGGAATGGGGACTGTCCAGAGGTTGTTTGGCCAGAGTTTGGAAAAGTTATTTCTTTTGAATCCCATCCCCCAGAATCCCCTAGGCAGCAAGGCCAGTACCATCCCCATTCCCCCCCCCCCAAGTTCTGTTTTGGACTACAAATGAGGTAAAGGCACAATCCATCACCACTGGGTAGAGCTGAGGGGAGTTGAAAGCTGAGAGCTTCTGGAGAACCACATGCTGCCAATCTCTGTTGTATGGGACAGAGCATTTAGTTTATAAAAATTCAGGTCCTTCACAGGAAACATGCTACAAGATACTTCTGTCATTCCATCGAACCATCTTTATCAGTAGTTTCCCATACTACCCTATGGGATTTGTGTGTATTCCTTTATCTGTGATCCTTTCAATAGGCACTCAGATATGACTGGGAAGCTGCACTGGTTTCATTAGTCCTTTGCATCACTCCACAGAGGGTGAAAAAGATCCTGTTGGTCAGTGCAACTGATACAGTACAAAGCATGAGCTGACTGGCTGACAGCACAGAGGGACCGCCCTCTTCTTATCTCCTCTTAGTTTCCAGATGCAAAACATTTAGTTGAGTTGTCATACATGAATGCTTAAGAAAAGATGCAATTTTTGGTTGGGTTTTGTGTGTTGTTCATTTTGATACTAGTAAGTTTGATATGGGCTATGTTATTAGCTTACATGTGCTTTTCAGTGCACAGTGTAGATTTACTTCTGCCCAGAATCCTACTATATATTTCCAGAGGAATAACACCAGCAGCATAACTTTCAGTGATGAATTGCTACAAGTGGAGAAGTCAGGATGGACACTTCTTATCACACACTGATTTATCTCCAGGTTGCCATGGAAGAGGAACTGCCTGTGCCAGCTTCTTAAGTATAGCAATTTGGTGCTGAAAGTTATAGAAATGGCATTTTGCTGCTGGTTGTAACTATTATAATTTTGACCATTATGTTTAAAAGCAACATTACTCTGTACACATTGTGTCACACAGGTGTGGCATGGTGCACATAAATTTTATAGGGTAAAAAAAATCACAATATATTGTAAATCCCAACTGATTATGAATAATTAACCAATTCTTGTATGTTTTGGCAGTAGGAGAAGGTGATAAAAATGAATATTTTTAAATCTTAGAAACGTACTGTTTAAAATAAAATCTCAGGAGGCTGTAACCAATACCACATTCTTGACTTACTATGTGATTGTCTGGCACTACGATACCTTTGCACATTCAGTTTATATAGCAGGAGAAACTGCCCAACTAAGAGTCTAAGGAATGCCTTATGCCTGGAGATATCTGAGCTTGTCATCCCGAGCTGCTTCTGTATTCCAACCCGCCCCCACCTCTTTTCTCAACACCTGGGTTGAGAACTCCATCAAACTTGATGAGTCTAATGAAAGCAAAAGGGCTGGCACCTCTCTTTGTAATGAATTTGTTCTTGTGACATACCCTTCATTTCAGCTGTCAGGGAAGCTCTTTGACAAGCACTGACAGGGGTAATCTGACAACTTCGCAAATCATGATTCATGAGTACTCACCACCGCAGTCGCTGGGTGTTTTTAGGAAAAGACTTTTGTTTACAGTTGCTTTGGTTGACTTAATAGATGATAACATGAGTTCTTATGCATATCAACAATAGCATTTAATGCTATTCGACAGACCCCATCTTCAAACCAAAACAACACTCTCATGGGAAAGGCATGCAGAATACATTATTTGAAGGCAGAGATGAAGCACACACCAGAGGGGTGTGCATGCATGCGTGTAGATGGGTCCTTCTATACTAGGCTTTTGTCATGTAGTTGCCCTGACTTTTGGTCACATAATTTAATGGGGGAAGGGTCCATTCACTTAAATCTTGGTTAAGGTTGTTCATTTAAATCTTCTTTGTTTTCCCACTGGTGGTGGTGGTGGGGTCCCACAGCAAATCAAAGAAGGAAAAGTCAGATTAGCTTCATAGGCTTTTTTTATTGGCAGCACTAAATGTTCTGTTTGGAGAGGTCCAAAGGTATTATGGGTTGTGTTTGATTCATGTGTATGATGTTCGTGGGAGTGCAGAATGTTCCTGTTTCTCACTAAGAAATCCTACCTCAGCAGCCGCCTTCTGAGTGCAAGATGAGAGAGCAGTCCCTTACAGCCTAATCTTCAGCCCACAGACAGAAGTACACCTTTGTGCTGAAGTCAATAACACCAAAACCACATGATTTTTTTCCTGTGACCTGGCATAATGTTATCTCAAGGAACAGGTGGTTCTAAATCTGCATTTTCTGAGCTATCAAGAATTACTGGGGAAGATAAAGGGTGAATGGTCATTTATTATTTTCCTCAATAATAATTTTCCACCCTGGCCGTTCTTCCGCCCGGTCAGCCTTGCTCTCAGAGAAAGGAAGGAATCTGCCTTATTATACTGTGTCAAGACATCGGTCTGTCTAGCCTGATTTTGTCAACTCTTGGCTGTCTCAGGCAGGATTTTTTTTAGCCTTATCAGCTGTTCCCTGCTAGTTTCCTTGCTAAAGACTAACCAGGCCCAACTCTGATTACCTGCCAAAAATTAGACAAAATTGGTATGCTTAGGTTGGTAACTTGTCCAAATGCCATATGGCTCTCAATTGTGACTAGAAATAAAACTACATTTGCCACAGTTATTTCTTTAATTAGTTATTTTTGATTACAGCAACCCTGTTTCCCTGAAAATAAGACCGAACCTGAAAATAAGCCCTAGTATGATTTTTCAGGATGCTCATAATATAAGCCCTATCCCAAAAATAAGCCCCAGTTAAGTGAAACCCTGTTCTCCACCATTGTGCAGCAACCAGAAGAAGATGACATGACTGTATTTGAATAAATGTAGATTGTTGAACATGGAAAAAAAATCTTCTGAAAATAAGCCCTAATGTTTTTTTTGGAGCAAAAATTAATATAAGACCCTGTCTTGTTTTCGGGGAAACACGGTAGTATAATCTATGGCCAGTATGACTGCTGGAGATATCAGGATTTTTATTCCAACACTTCCTATGAGTTTTTCCAACCTTAATCCTTCCATGAGAGTTTGTGTGGAGGCATTGTGTTGGACAGCCAGCAAAAGTGCAAATGGTTAAGCACCCCTCCAACCCTTGCACTAGTATTACAAAGGAAACAAAACCCAGTTCTACCACTTTATCTGGGAGTTATGACTTAGGCTGACAAAAATGAATCTAATAGTCATTTGTACTCTTTCTCTCTCTTTGTGTTGTGTTGACAACATATATTAGTGAAATTTCATAAGTATGTTTATGCTGTTTTAAGGTGTTAACTTTGGCATGGCAGCAATGTATACTGATTGGGAGGAAAATTTAAAAAGGTGTTAGGAAGCATTTCCTAGTAAGAATAAGTCTGCAGGGTTAGATAGCTTCATTTTGGACAATGATAAATGATAAATAGCAGCCAAATAAAATAAAATAAAACTACTTATAACTTGCAGTTGTGCCAGAGATCATGTCCTTTCATTTAGAGCTGTAAACAATAAATGGAAAATTCAACTGAATTTTCACCTTCATTCCTTGGAGATCTGAATGTAACAATATTTAAAAGCCTTGATATTGTCATGTATGATTCCACAGTGGTGTGGAATCCCATCTGTTTGTTTTGAGGTGTGTGTGTTTTTCCTTAGAGGAAAGCATGTCCTAAGTTAACAATTCCCTTATGGATAACATCCATAGGATAAAGGAATCTCAGTGATTAAACTGCAATATTGCAGTGAAGACTCTGCTTACAACCTGAGTTTTATCCTGGACTGAGGTAGCTGGCTTGAGGTTGGCAGCCTTCCATCCTTTTGAGGTCGGTAAATTGAGTACCCAGCTCATTGAGGGAGCATAATTGAATTTTAAACCACCCAGAGAGAGCTTCAAGCACTATGGGGTGATATATAAGTAGCATGCTTTGCTTTAAAGGCCTGAATTTAATGATTTTTGGGAGTGTGACTTATGAATTACTTTTAAACATAATTTTAAAACAGCTTTATAATACTGATTATGTTTTACTGGGAACGTTGTTTTGCCACTCATGCTGTCTTGTTGTTTACCTCGGCTGCAGTCTTGTTGCAAGTGAGATTGCTTGAGTTATAACAAATGGGTCTTATCAGTCAGACTTTGTGCAGGATTACTATCTGGTGGCAGCCACATGCATTGTAGAAAGCCCATGATTAGAAAAGGAAAATCCCTAAAGGCTAATTGGGAAAGTGACACAGCAAGATATGTTGGAGTTTTATTTACAACCTTACATACTGTCTATAATTTGAGTGACTGGGAAGATATTTCTGGGACTTCAGTTAATGATAAAGGAGTGGACTCTGGGGAACTTGTAGCTATTTTCTTCTGTGGATCTCTGTACTTCTACTTTATAGCAAAAAGAGAATTTTACCAGAAGTTCAAAACTCTGCAACAAGATCACCTCTTAAAAAGTTAGCTTGCTTTGTTTTGTGCTTGGTCTTCAGGATTTAAGCATGGGATTCCTTTGAAGCCTGATTCCTCAAACAAAAGAAAGACTGGGCCATATTTCTCAAATTTCTCTACAGCCCTACCTGGACGAGTGGAGTCTCATGACAGTTATATAGACACTGGTAACATCTCATATAGGTTACTGCAATGCGCTCTATGTGGGGATGCCTTTGAAGACGGTCCGGCAATTGCAACTGGTCCAGAATGGAGCTGCGCGGCTGGTGAGTGGTGGAGCCGCTAGGGGACACTTCAAGCCAATTCTGTTTAAATTACATTGGCTACCAATTGCTGCCCGGGCCCAATTCAAAGTGCTTGTTTTGACATATAAAGCCCTAAACGGCTTGGGCCCTGGATACCTGAAGGACCGCCTCCTTCCATATGAGCCTACCCGGCAATTAAGATCTAGCCAGGGGGCCCTTTTGAAAGAGTTGTCCCTCAAGGAGGTAAGAGGGATGGCTTGCAGACAAAGGGCCTTTTCGGCAGCTGCCCCCAGACTATGGAATGCCCTCCCAAGGGAGATTCGTCTGGGGCTGATGCTGATGACATTTTGGTGCCAGGTCAAAACCTTCCTGTTTCAGAAGGCTTTTTGTAAAAATAATATCAACTCTGGGTCCTGATGGCAATTTTAGAGTATATATCTTCATTGTATTTTAATTGTTCTATAATTTTTACTATATTTTAATTGTTGTTAGCCACCCAGAGACCTTTGGGTAGTGTGGGTGGCATATAAGGTAAACAAACAAACAAACAAACAAACAAACAAACAAACAAACACATAAATACATAAATACATAAATACATAAATACATAAATACATAAATAAATAAATAAATAAATAAATAAATAAATAAATAAATAAATAAATAAATAAATAAATAAATAAATAAATAAATAAATATGTTTTCAGCTCTTATTATAGGCTGTCTATAAAGTATGTTTCTTTCCCTGGTTGCCATATGGTGAGACAATGTTGATTCTGTTTTAGTTATGTTACATACAGATCAATTGCTTATAAATTTAGTGACTTGCACAGTGCAATTCACTGCATTTTATAAACACAAAAATCAAAAATATCCTGTCAAAATGAAAATTATATGTAATAAATGGAGGACAGTATGTGAGAGCTGCTGTAATCTCTTAATTTTCATCCATAAAAACCAATGGTATATAACACCCTACAGATTCCTAATCCAATTTGTACTAGTGATGGATAAAGAAATGTATATTTATTACAATGAAAAATAAATATATTCTTAAATCTCTTAAAGTATTTGCTTTAGTATTACACTTCTCTATTGCTCGGCTGAGGCCAAGCACCGATATATATATTTTGTTATATCTTATTTATATCATAATCATATTCTAGATATTGTACTCAGTGAGATGGGAATGGTCAGTGAAAATCTAGAAAATATTGCTTGAGGCAAAGTGAAAAGTATGGTGGAAGATCTATTCTTTCTTTTTTTAAATTTTTACATATCTTTTGAGCTAATGATTCAGTCCCTGTATGAATGCTTTTCTTTTCATGAGAGCTTTTTTTGGGGGAGGGGGTAACCAAACTGACTTCTCAGTAATAAATATTAGAAATAAACCCTCCTACGCTCAATATTTATTTTATATATTTCAGAGGTTATAGGTAATCTTTCATTGTTACCATTCTGAAGATGGCGTGTTACAACACTTTAAAATATGCAATTCACAGTGACATAGTTTAGTTATAAAGCCACACACTCTATAGGATGCTAAAGGACTCACACACATTATAGCAGGAGAACAGCTAAACTAATCTGAGCAGAGTAACAGTCTAAATATTACAAGTATCATAAGAAAGACGGAATGTCGAAACATTTGCAATTAAATAACAAGACAAAGAGCAATTTAAAGCAATTTGGTTAAGGAACAATTCTGTCTACCTACCTACGGGGACAGTTCATAAGCAGGAGAGCCCCTTCTCTCTAGTAACCACGAGTACAATGTGACATAGTAGTGGGCCATTAAGTAAACCCAGTCTTAAGGCTTGAGTAGAGGCGTGCTGGGGTAGGCTGTATTTCAAATGATTTGGTTCCAAAGACCAAAATCTTGCAGGCATTGTTGAACATAACTGAGAAATTGTAGAAATTGCCCTGCCTGTGCTGCTGGCCAGCATTATGACCCCATGCTTCCTTCAGGAGGCAAGGAATTGTATATCTAGTCACCCACATGGGAGTGTGAAGGATGGCCACCAGTGCAACTGACCAAAAAAATAGGTAGTTGTGTGCTATGGTGGCCACATGTCCTCTTTTGGGAGGACAGGCCTCCCTTTGAAGGGCTACCCAGTCAAATTCTGATTGAAATATGAAGAGCCAAAAGGAGATGGAGCAGTACTCAAGACAGCAGGCCCAGTGTGTCATGCTGTTGCTGTTTTCCCCAAACACATTAAGTTTAAAGTGGTCAGTTCTCAATGTTGTGTGATTTACCAAGATATGCATAGAGCCCATCTGCCATGTATGATAGTCTATGTTTGGGCATAGATCACAAACCCGGTAGAAAAGTAATCTCTTGGCAAACATCAATATATGGAAAGTAAACTGCATCTGTTTCCGTGTCTCAGATTGTCCGCTGAACATGGATCCTAATGTTATACAGGGACATGTATGAGAAGGGGGTAATTTATGTGTGTATACATAATTTTGATATGTAAAAAGCAAAGTGTGCTGCTTATATACCGCCCCATAGCACTTCAAGCACTCTCTGGGCGGTTTACAATTTAATTATGCAGGCTAGACATTGCCCCCCCCCCAGCAAGCTGGGTACTCATTTTACCGACCTCGGAAGGATAGAAGGCTGAATCAACCTTGAGCCGCTACCTGGGATTGAACCCCAGGTCGTGAGCACAGTTTTGGCTGTAGTACAGCGATTTAACCACTGCGCCACGAGGCTCTTGTAACTTATAGTTACCTATACAAACAGTTGCTGTTGATAAGAACTTGTGTCTCTGGTGGCATGAATAGTCTGTCAGTGGTGATAGTTCTGACTTTTTATCACAGGAAATGATTATATCAGAGTTTTGGGATGAGAGTGCTTTTGAGGTGAGGGGACATTGAAGTATAATAGCACAGAACGGGTCCAGTATCTCTTGCTCTTTGCTGGACTCTCTCACACACACATACTCACTTTTTGTTTGGATGTAGTAAATGGTTTTCTTCTGCCACATACTCCCTACTCCAGCCACTTTTGGGGCCTTCTGTGTCTTTGGTACGGGAAACCAAAAAAGCCTGAAACCATGTTTGTTTCATCATAGCCCCAGACCCCAGCGTGTGCCTCTCTGCAAATTGGCAGGTTACTTACCTAGGGAGACCTACATGACTTATACCGTTTTCAGACATCTAATGTCATATTCATGGCAATCCTCATGCAAAACCTTTGTACCTACATTATGAGCCATTTCCATATGAATTTCCCACAAAACTATGAATAGGAGAAGCATATTGCTTGTTAACAGCTCTGAAACAGTAAACATTTTTGCAGTAAAACCTCTTGCACCTCTCTCTGTGATATTCGGCAGATTCATCCCACCCACTCCCCACACACCCCAGGAGAGGTGACAGTAGCTGCAAGGCAGATCCAAGTACTGTATGTAAGGAAGATTTTTTTTTTTAAAAAATGTCTCAGCAGTTTGTTGAATTCTCCAATATAGTCTGCAGGGAGACATGTCGCTTCCCATTTTCTCCCTTCAACAGTATCCCAAACCATACAGATCCTTCTCTGCAAAGTGGATTCAGAATAAATTATTATCTGCAGTGTGGATCCCTAGATTTTAGTTAATCTGCAAAGGGCTGTTGCCTTTGCCTGAACTGTTTATGTCATAGTTATAAAAAACTTTATGCTTCTTGTTATTTGCTATATATCTGTTCATTTACTTTGTATGTCATACATACATACATATACATATTTTTATTACAGTCCTTAAACCAATTAAACAAAAACAATTACAATTTCAACATTTTCAACCTAAAGCATAGCAAAATTATGATTTAGTTTAAAATTTTTACAATTAAAATCCATTTAAAAGTCACAATTTAAAACCATTTAAAATCTACACATCTAAAATTTATCTACACTAATCTACTTAGATTCCTGGAATCTAAGTATCACCATGCAGAAACTTGCAACGTGATAGGTGATTTTAGGGTCTTTATCTGAGTGAAGAAAGTGGAGTCTACTTTCTTCTGTATGACCTGGGATTGTTTTAATCAGTGGAAAATAATCTGGTTAACTTTGTATGTCAATATTTGCAAGACAGTTTCAAAGACTACAGCAAACAAAACCAGAGTATAGAAAGTTATATTTTGAACTACAAATTGCAGAAACCCCCAGCCAGAATCCCTCCGCTGCCCATGCTGGAAGCTACAGACCAAAACCGTAACATTTCCAGGCCGTGAATATAATATAAATATGAACCAATCTTAAAACAGTTTAAAAGGGCCTCCCAGAGTAATTCTAAAATTTATGGACCAACACAGATAAAACAAGAGTCAAGAGTTTCATAAAGCCTCTTTTATAAGAATGCTTGCAACAAGGAATAATGTCTATATTGGTATCAGGATGCACAGGGCCTGGCAGAAAACCAGAAAATATTAATCAGAGTTGTAGGAGGGAGGTCAAAAAGAAGAATGTCACAGCATTGCAGCTTGCAATTATGTTTGATAAATCAATGAAATCATTGTGATTCAGGAGGTACTGGGGGAAAACATCTGATTTCCATTTGTTTGGGGTTCTTTCAGGAGGACCCTCTTTTGTTTCAGGCTTTTTTTCCGGGTACCTGGTTACCTGAAAGGATGCAAATCTTTCAGTTACCCTCTTTTGGGTCTCTAGCACTGGACCCAATTTAACTGTTATAGGACCCTCAAAGCTACTCCAAGACAATCCAGGTCAAGGCAACACAATGATCTACTCCAAAAGCTGGCAATACAACAATAATGCCAGAGAAACAACAATCACCATCAGACTTATGCAGCAGGCACATTGTATCACACCACATCCTACTCAGCATCATCAGGAGGAAACAGTGTCTATGAGGAAAAGAAGTGTCATCAGATTTATCAGATCTCATCATCATCACCATTCACCAGCTCTATGAGCTTCTCAATGTGATAGTTTCATTAACCTCTCTTTCAGAATCCTGAATTTATTGTATTTCAGAGGCTTTCTCTTGTAATGGCATGAAAAACTCCAAAATGACAAGAAAGCACCTCTTTTGTGGATTTCTTCCCCCATTTGGGTTAACCCCAAAGTCCCACCCCTAGTTGTAATTATTTTTATGAAATTTACAATGTCTTTCTTCCATTAATGCTTGGTGAATTGTTAATTGCTGCAATTCATATAAAGAAGCAATAAAGCCCAATAAACTCTGATTTCTTCCAAAATCTTTACAAATGACCAAGGAGTTTTTCCTTTAGCTCCAACCATTAATCCAGCAGAGACATCACATATTTAAAATCAAGTGATAAAACGCTTAGTGGCATTGCAGATAGTCTTGATACTTATTCAGATAGCTCCTGCCACATCTATTCATCTGTTTCACAATGTCCACTGAACCATCGGATCTACTCATCCCATTGTAATGCTTGATTTTAAATCCGAAAATCACGCTACGGGTGTAGTCCTAAATAGCCAAGATTATGAAGGTTCGATGAAACATCATTAAGTGAAGTAAGGCTATATTGAATCTAAATATCTCCCCGCCCTTGGCTGCTGGGAACTATTTAGGATTGTGCTGTTCCTCGCCTAACTTGGTGCCAGCATAATGGCTCTAAGTCTGGACTGAGCAGGTTTGGATCTACCAGAATTCTGTTCAATTCCTGCTATTCTCCACACCCCCTTTTTCCAGGACAGCAGTTATGCTGGCAGATCCAGGTTTGCCAGAGGATAAGAGATCAGCTGGCACAATGAGGTTGTGCCAACAGAAAGGCTGCTGTGCCAACTCAAGAGGCTTTTGCCAATTCCAAACCCACTCCAGCCAGTGTATCTTTGAGTCCGGATTGCAAACTACTGTCAAATCGTTCGGTCACCAATGTATCGCTATTTGTAACTCGAATCGTTCACAACTAGGGACGTTCGCAAGTCGAGTTACCAGTGTACAATTAAACTGAAAAAGTGCTTGCAAATAAATGGTGCTTCCCCATCTCTCTCTTTTTCTGGAATAAATTATGCCTCCTAAAGAAAGTGGACTTCAAATTGGAAAACAAAGTATGGCAGAGATGTTTATCATTTGCTTGCATTCAGAGCTGTTAGATAAATGAAGACACAATACAGAGTAAGAAAAAAAAAGATGCACATTTTTGCCAGCTGGATCACGGAGAAAGGCAGGGCTGGGCAACTCGCATGGATTTGGGGGTCAGTTTTCCGACTCTGAGATCCACTGGTGACTGCCAAAAATGCCAATAAGCACACAACATGAAAGCTGAAGTAGACAGAAGTCTACTTCCAGTTTCAAAGAGCTGCTTTCATGTGATATTTGAGGCTGGGGTGTGTGTGACCTTCTGGAGGCTTCCAGCAGGTGCCGCTCATCTTTGTGCCAGAAAAAGAGGGTCCAAAGGAGGGCCAGAGGCTACAAACACAACCGTAGGGGTCTACATGTGGCTGCAGGACAGAACTTTGCTCATTGCTGGTACAATACAGGTTTGCCAGAAATAATTCTGGGGTATTTCCAAAAGGTTTGGAAAGTTGACCAGTGCTCAGGCTGTTGTTGGTGTGTCTTGCTTCCCCCCCCCCCGAATGACAGTAAAAACAGCATTCACTGGCATGCAATGGGGTACCACATTTGTAGCCTGGTTGCTGGTGTAAAGATATGGCCAAAAACCAGTAAATAGTAAACCAGAAGTTCATACTTGGCATATCACTTCAGCTACTCATATGTTCTAAGATGTAATCTCTTACAAAGTAAAAACATTGTCTATGCTGCTCCTGGGTTTTGATTGTTGCTGTTTGGAGAACATTGCCAGTTTTGTAAATTTTAAAAAGCAACACAGCTGGTGATACTGTTGCTTTTCCCCCCTTTCTGTGCATGAGTCATACATATATGATTCCTAAAACAGTGATTTTTGTCACTTTTGGCTATTTTTGAAATTTTTGGAATATCTATTTAAAATCATTAAAGATTAATCAAAGAGTCATGTGTTAGCAATGAGCAATGTAATAAGCTAGTATCTTTGTAACAAGTAACTGTAACTAAACAAAGATGTGGGAAAACTTCAAATTTTAAAGAAGTTATTTTTGTGATTACAATCAAAGTACAGTAAACAAAACTTCCAAAATATGTGTAACGATCTTAAGGACTAAGAGGAAAAACCAGATTTTATTGAGTTGCAGAGTTCTGTAGATAACTGATTGGTTAATTTCAACTTGGTGGGTCACAAGTTGGTTTAGACATACTGTACTTTTATGAGACCAGTAAAAAACATATAAATCTGTATTCAAAAGAAAGCCCTAATGAGCAAACTGCCAACCAAAGATATCCTAGGATTTGGGATTTGAGGAAGACTTTAGGTTTATCAGAGAGATGTTTAGTGCAGTGTCTTGATTGGACAATAATAGACAATTCAAATCACCACACGAGACAACACATCTGAGGAATCCACAGGATACAGCCATGGTTGTTCAAGTAGTATTAAACTGCTACAACTGTGCAGAATAAATTCACTCAATTATATTTGCTCATAATTTATAATATAGGTGATGATGATTCTCGTTACTGCTGTCACTGCTACTTTTCAATGTTCACTAGCTCTGTATTATCCCCTCTTGAATGTATTCATACTACGTACCTCTTCTTCCTTATCTCTGGTACAATATCTGTGTTTCTTAGCAGAGAAGATGAATGACACAAGTGCATTTTATAACTCTGAAAAGTCGGTTTGTGGGCTGGGAACCAAAACATCATCCAGTCAGATTTGGAACCTCAAACTGGATTTGGAGTAGTTTCTCTTGAGCCGTAGCCTTTTGGGCCACCTGGAAAACTTATTTGAAAATTAAGGGAAGACAAAAAAGCAGTGTAGGGTCATGTTGGCCAAATCGAAGGAGAAAAATATATATCAAAATTTACTTTACAAGCTCCTTATGTGACACTACAGTCTTTCAACCCTGATTCTGGTTGTTTCATCTACTTGATCTTTGTTTCACACTTCCCTCTGTTTTTTAATGCAAATCTTAATAGTAGTAATAACAGTAGTAGTTGTATTGACACACACAGACACACACACCGAAACAGGTTGTCATCATCATCATCAATACTTTAATCATCAATATTCTGGCCTTGCCCTATCATTAGGCAGAGTGAGATAGCTGCCTCTGGCAGCAGATTTTGGGTGCCATCAAGGGCAGCAAATTATCATATCCTTGGTATTTATTGTATTTTTACTTCAGAGGATGGGAACATGCATTAAAATAACTCAGCTTTGTGCGCTGTGCATTGTGACATGAGTGGGTGGAGGACACCACTTGTTTTTCAGTCCGAGGCAGCAATAACCAATAGTTTTAACCAAAAGCAATTGGCTTTGTGTGTGTTTATGGGATGCTGTGTTTGGATAAGCATGCATGTATTCCTTCAGGGCACATCTCATTAGTCATCACTAAGGAACATTTGCAGAACTCCTCCAGATTGTAGCCTTGGCTATGCAAGAGTGTATGCTTTTACCTTTCTGACAATGACACTGGCCAACATGAACCCTTTACTTCCCCCTCCCCCTGTTCAGCTCAATCAAATTATTCTTAATGGGTGAGTGGATTTATTGCAATATTTAGTAAAGGTCATTGCATCAGGCAAATGGCAGACAGTGTTCAATTATTATATTAAGAAGTCATAGTTTCTCCTGCCGCACATACACGTTGTGCATGGCAAAGGAATTTAAACTCTGTCCTTTAATAGATCAGGAGGTTGACAAGATGGAAATTTAGAAGTATGTCACAAAGCATCTTCTGTCTGTGATAATATAAGGATGAATGTGCGTGCGTGCTGCAGACCACTGATGCAGAGCGCTCACTGCCAAAAGGTCTTTCTCTTCAGGTTGCTCACTGGAGAGAGTATTTCTTTCATGCTTCTCTGGTTATAAAAGGAAAGACCAGGGTCATTTGCCTGCCTCTCTTTAATTATTTACCTTGAACTTCCACTTTATGTTCATAAGGCTCACAAAGTTCTGTTCTGAAAATGGATCCCCAAATAAGTGCTAGGCTTCTTTACTATTGATATACAGCATAGGGACATAAAAAACCAGAAACTATGCTTGAACCATTGCCTCAGTCATATAGATAAGCTAAACCAGCTTAAAGTCAATTAAAACTGGAGAGGAATTAATTTTTGAAAGAGAAAATGTGTTATCTGATAAAGCTACCAATGCTCACATTTTGTATTTTTTTTTTATTTGAGGAGTATCTGTGGTTATTTGTAACACCTGGCAATAAAAAGACAAAGGGAGTATTTAATTTTTAAGTTAGATGTTTCAAATATTTAATTCTTAAAAGTTTATCTGGATGCCAAGAGCAACAGTGCCTTCAGGTTTTTCCTCTCTTTTTAAAAAAATCTGATGGTCATGCTACAAACCGTTCTTCTCTTTGTTATGTAAAATTGCTTTAATTCATCTCATTTTAAAACTCCTTTAATGTTTGTATAATTACTTTTACACATTTATATCAGGATAGGCTAGATTTTTAATATCTTTTATTTTTAAACTAAATACATTAATAAAATGCAACCTAAAATTTACATTCTGTCCACACAAATTAAATATTAAAAATAATAAACACAAAAATTTAGTATTGTTTTCATCCTGGGGACCATTATATCTTACCTTTTTTAAACCTCCTTATACTTGACCCTCAAACCATCATTTAAATGTCCCCATATCCCTTCCAAAAATACACAGAGTTGGCTAGATTTACACAGGCAACCTTAGTGTCCCACATCTTAGCATGGGTGAGAACCATGTTTCCCTGAAAATATGACAGGGTCTTATATTAATTTTTGCTCCAAAAATGCATTAGGACTTATTTTCAGGGGATGTTTTATTTTACAATCATGTCATCTTCTGGTTGCTGCACAATGATGGAGGATCTTAACTAGGGCTTATTTTGGGGGTAGGGCTTATATTACGAGCATCCTGAAAAAAAACTATACTAGGGCTTATTTTAGGGGAAACAGGGTAAGCACTCCACCATCCTAACAACATTATAAGAAAATATGTTCCATTCATTAAATGGAACTACTGGGGGAAGACAAGTAGAGAATTATAATGCTTTGGCCTAGCAGAGGGTTTTGTGGAAGAACTGGAAGAAATAAGACCTACACCTGTGTTTCATAGGGAACCATTGTGGACTCCATGTTTTTTCACGACACTTTTTAAACTGACAAGAATGTTTAGATGAGTTACTTTGTATTGGGGTCTGTGTGTTTGTCCTACTATTCCGGTTGGTATGTTATGTTTTGGTCTCTGATGACATGCTCCACGTGTGTCCCTAGTGAGTGACACCATCTCTGCAAGGGAACACCCTCTTCTTATTTCATATCAAGTATGAATTTGCCCAGCTGTTTCTCTACACTCCATCAGAGCCTTGCCTTCTACACACCACAACTAAATCCTAATACTTCCTACTTAATCTTTGTACAATTATACTTTTCCAGTACAAGTCTAGTCTTATCTCTCACTTTAGCATTCACGGTCCATGCCATCGTGATGACATGTCATGAGTCACTGAGAGAAAGTTGACCTAGAAATAAAATAAAAAATTAAAATATCAAATTAATTTTTTTTAAAAAAAGACAGAACTGCTGGATAGCTCAGTGGCGTAGGCATCTGACCGCTGAGCCAGAAGTTGGGAGTTCAGTTCCTTATTAATGGAGCCTCGTAGCGCAGTGGTTAATCTGCTGTACTGCAGCTAAAACTGTGCCCACGACCTGGGGTTCAAATCCCAGGTAGCCGGCTCAAAGTTGACTCAGCCTTCTATCCTTCCGAGGTCGGTAAAATGAGTACCCAGCCCGCTGGAGGGGGGGTAATGTGTAGCCTGCATAATTAACTTGTAAACCGCCCAGAGAGTGCTTGAAGCACTATGGGGCGGTATATAAGCAGCACACTTTGCTTTGTTTTTTATTGTGCTTCCTTGACAGGGGCTGGACTTGATTATCCATAGGGTCCCTTCCAGCTCTGCAGCTCTAAGATAATGATTATGATAATTATAAAGGTGTTGATGAAATGACATGGAAACCACAACCAAACTTAGGCACATGGCTTGAGATCCCAGTGCCAGGTCCTGGTCTCTTGGTATTTATTTATTTAAATAAATTATCATCATGACATATCATAAATGCGTCACCCCTCTCAGCCAATATCAACATAAAGCAAATGAGCGTGTCAGCATATAACAACGGGGCAGAGAAGTTCCAGTTGCCATGGGGATGGCTATGACTATTGAGTCCATTTACATTCCCATAGAGGAGTGACAGACATTGCAATAACACATAGCAAAGGGGGCAGAATGAGACTAGTATAGATGGGGCATGTGGGTAGGAACTGCAGGTGAAAGACATTAACATCGGGTGAAAGGCAGTGTGATAACAACCAGCATCTGCTTTCCCTCAAGTATTTAAGGCCAATGTTGAATCAAACCTGGCAGAAGCAGTTTCTGTTGGTGGAAGCAGGGGAAAGGGGTTACCCTCTCCCTCCTGAAGCTTCCTCAGATGTTGAAAGCACTGTCTGGAAGGTTTCTGTATAGTAGGGTTTTGGCACTATGGAGGGTTTTGAGGAGGACAGTCCCAACATTTACATGAACCTAAGACTGGATTTAGCCCTTGATCTGTTCTTCACTTTTTTAGACTTCACTCCTTCACAACTGATATGTTTGTCAACACATTTGTAGAATATTTTGTTTCTTTTAACAGAGTCACTTGCATGATAGGGTCACTTTACATGCTGTAGTGAACATCTTGCATTCTCTGAAAAACAATAATTCTCTTTGCGGTCTTAATACAAACTAAATATCAGCTTACTAGCATGGGAATTGCTCCTGTATGAGGTCCGTTCTACACCACAGCTTGGTATAAGAGTGTTGGGAAACAATATCTGCCTATAAATATTTCTAAGATTATCTTTTAGGGTCTCAGTTAATGGTCACAGAGTATCTATGCCTACAGAGTACTATTGCTGAGTTAATTAACTTTCTTCTTGGAAGACCACGGAAAGCTCCACACAGGGAAGAACATAAATTGTAGCCACCGCTACTGCCAACAGGATTGGCAGGCCATGAAGAGTTACTCTATGAATGCCGAGGGGGATTTATTGCTTCCCGTTCTCTGAACCCCACTGAGCCCTATCCCAATTCCACATTAACAAGCTGCTTTTGAGCTTTTTTTTTGAGTTTCAGAAGCAGTTTATTAACCCAGGAGGCTGAGGGAGCTGTTGTGCTAGGAATACACCCATAAACCAATGGCAATAGTAATTTTAGATCATGGCCTTATTGGTCTTTTGGGACAGGGCTTACATGTGTTTCTTCTCTATATTTAACCTTCTCTTTCCCCTCTCCCTCTGCCATTCTTTGCATTACAACTTCTTTTACTCCCCTGATATGTTCAAGCAAAAATAAAATAGAATAAAATGGACTTATCAACCCTGGTGAAGAGGCATTCCCAGCCTGTGCAGTTGTGCATGGTTGAACTCGCTTAACTGATAGCATAATGATGACCACAAGAATAAAGTAGAATTTGCTTTTGCTGCCCTGATGCAAAATTGGAAACAAGCAGCATTTTGTTATAGAAAAGGATTATAACTTTTAAAACACCAAGATAATAAAATTCACATCTGTAACTATGTTAATAGCTGGCTGGTTACTTGACAGATATAATATCTCTTTTTAAACAATTAGGGGGAGAAATACAGATCAGTCCTGGCACCCCCACCATTTGCATCACCTGCTTCTCCCTGGGAGGTGGGGTGGGTTACTTGTGTTCAGGACTTTGGGGGCCCTGTATTTCAGTCTTGACTCTGAGATGCACTATTGACTTTTTACACGCCCCTATTAGTTGCAGTGCCTTTTCGATATGGGCCTCCCTGTCATTAAAACTGAAATGACGACTGTGTGTTGGGAGGACAGTTTCTTCTAGGCATTGACTACCATGTGAGAGTGTATCCAATATGTATGCATCTGCATCCTTTTCTGCCCCACCTCTTTCTGGAACTGTACCTTGCACGGTCGCTTTCATTCCCATCGTTCATTTCAAAGGCTCTACCTGTGCTTTTGCAAACAACATTTGAAGGCTTCTTCTTAATGGAATAACGTTGTCATTGGAGCACTTTGCACTGCTCCCATGGAGGAGTGCAAAGGAGGATGTAGAAACTACTGGATGTGTGAAGAGTTTTCCTACCTGTTTAGCGGATGTCTCACTTGCCACTACTGAGCAGTGATTAATTAACAAGCTTCCTTTTGTCTCTGCAGGGATTGTTCAGACCCATACCATATTCAGCAACCCTTTTACAGTTATTCTTGTATTCACTGCACACATGGGTGTTCACATACTCCTTAATAAATAATGCTTGCATTCTCTAAATATACTTTCTTGGATGTTCCTGGAAACCCCCTCCAATTAATTTCAGTGTGTAAAGTGACAATGTTCAGACAGCCCAACATTCCACATTTTGTCCAATTTAGACGGAGAAGCGTATTCCTTCCAGGCTTTCAAAAAATAATAATAATAATAATAACCAGGAAATCTGGGCTACAAGTTTGAGTTTTCTACATACTGTGCACATGCCTTAACTGTGTTGGAGTATACAGTACTTCTGTTTCTTTATTACTATTTATTTATAGCATTTACACACCACTTCACAGCTGAAAAGCCTCTTAGAGTGGCTTACATCTCAGCAGCAGCAACAACAGTCTAAAAAGAGACAACATAAAAGAGGAGGATGAGTAGGGAAAATTCAACCATGAAAACTTGACACAAGTTCTCAGTGTGGTGAGATTCCTCAGCCTGGTAGAATGGTGGCTCGATAACAGAAATGGCAAATCAATTGACGGTGAAATGCGCAATAGTCTTATTTGTAGTGCATAATGATTGTTTTAGTAATTGGGTTGTCTTGGATTGTTGCTATGTGTCATTTAGAGATGGGCACAAAATAAAAAACAGATCATCAGATTCATTCAGAAACCACTAATTTGTTGATTTGTATTTGTATGAATCAATGACCCTGATCAATCACAAATAGAGATGGGGGTATTAGTATTAGTAGACAAATGTGAATATCCCCCCGCAGGTGGAAATGAGGGTCTGGTTCCATGGGGCCAGATGTCCACTTAGCGTCTTCCTATCACACTGTGCTCCACAATGGATTAGCCACTCTGCGACCTAGCAGAGAGGCTTGTCATCCCGCCTCCGGCCAGGAGTGGCTAATCCATAACAGAGCACAGCGCGATAGGAAGACGCTGCTGCACCCGTGGCAGTGGGTGAACGGTGATTGGACCATCTGGCCCCAGGGGCTGGACCCTCATTTCCACATGCAGGGGGATATTCATATTCATCTACTAATACAAATACCCCCATCTCTAATCACGAATCAATGGATTTTTAGTGATTTTTGATTTGTTAATTTCCATGGCTATAAAATGGCCCCCAAGATACCTAGGGACACACAAATTGCAGAGAAGCTTCCTCCAACTTTCCTCAGCATTTCCTCCAAATGTGGTGAAGACTGGGCTTTAGATGTCTAAGCTATGTATCAAAAAAAAGAGTCCCTCCCCCAGGAAAGTTCTCCCCAGGCATCAAGAGTCACCAAAATCATAGGGAAGCTACCACTGACTCTCCTCTACAATTCCTCCAAGTTTGGAGACTGGGTTTCCTCAAGCCAGCTGCTAAGGGGCACTTTCCTAGGGAGACCCACTTTGTGGGTGTATAACCTGGATGTATGAAACTCAATCTTCACCAGACGCAGAGGGATTATACAGGAAGGTCAGTACATTCTTCCCTGTGACTTTGGTGTCTCTAGGTATCTGGAGGGAACTTTCTTGGGAGGTCCCTCATTGTGGATGTATAACTTAGATGTCTGAACCCCAAACTTCACCAAGCGTGCGGAGCTTGTAGAAGAGAGGTAGGGGAAGGTACTCTGCGAATTTAGTGTCTCTTGGTGCTTTGGGGGGCATTTTATAAGGTTTTAAAGTAAAAAATGAATTGACCGATTCATCAAATCAACATAAAAAAATCATAAATTTGTAATTCGTGATTTGTTGAATCACAAATCAAAATGAAGCACAATTTTGCTGATTTGTGCCCATCTATAGTGTCATCAAATCAGAGCCCACTTATATTGACCCTAACAGGACTTTCAAGGAAAGTAAGGAGTAAGTATTTAAGGAGTACCTTTAGCACTTCCACACCCTCAGTGAGTTCCCATGGTTGAGTGGGGATTTGAACCCAGCTTCCTGAGTCCTAGTTTTTCACTTTACTCACTAAACCACACTGGGTATAATCTTTTATGCATGCACAAAATTCGTCTTTGTACAGGAATATCTACTTGTTCCATTAGTAGCATGTTTAAACTGCAGCAGTGGGTGTGCCTTGCAGGAGTGTTATTAGGGGCATAAATAATTCAGGCCCAGACATATACGCAATGGTGTTGTAGGTGCTATGTGCCCTGCATACACTAATTCTATTTATACTTGCAAATTCAGAAATAATTATTTGAATTTTTTCAACCCTTTACAGAAGGTGTGCCCAGCGTTTCAAGTTAGCATCCAAATAATTCCGTATAAATTATTATAAGTGACTTGCATGCCAGCCCTTACTAAATGAGCAGTTCCTTTCCAACTAAAGTGCATTTGCAATGGCAGCAAACAAGACTGGGGATGGGGAGAGAAAGATAAGAAGAGTGACTGTTACCCATTCCGCTTGATGTATCGCTTGTATGCCCAAGCACAAGGTATCTGCACAAAAAATGCATAATGATAAAGAGAAACTGCATCATGCCCTCAAGCAAGAGTGTCTCAGACACACCTACAGAACTGGAGAAGAATGTTTAATTTTAAAAAAATCCCTGTTCTTTTCTTTTACTCATTTCTCTCCCCCTCTCCAGCCTTTTCCTCCCGAAAGAAAAGTGCACCTTACCCCATAGAATGAAGGTTGTGGGGAGGGAAAGCCTTCATTGGCAGCAATGAAAAGTTTCCTTCCTATTTTCTCTGCCATGTTTTGGGAGTATTCAATGGCGGGGGGAGGAGGGGGGAATGACAGAGCATGCAGGAAGCAGAGGGTTAACCCCTTTCTTTCATCTTGCAACCCCTCAAACTCTATTTTGCATAACAATTAATCTTGAGGTGGGGATACTCCCAAGTAAAGTCCTCCCTCCCACCAAGCTTGCCATGAGACAAGGAGAGTGAACCCTTCTCTTCCCAGTTGCAAAGTCTTTTGAAAAATTGCTCCTGGCAGGATAGTTAAGCTGAGATGGGTGGCTGGGGAAACCAGCTATTTGCACCCAAGGACACTCTGGGAAATAGATCTGGGATCTTGGGAAATGACTTTGTGAACAGACAACATGGCTGGCACTTGGTTATTGGCAAAAGGAAGCTGTGGAGCCTCCCGGCTTGGATCTGGACCATGGAGAGTTGTAGCTCTTATTCTGTCATCTTTTCTCACTGAAGATCACTGCCATCACCTGCCCTTTAATACAATGTCCTTTGAGGCAATTTTTGGCAGGAATTTGGTGCAGGGCAAGGGATTGAAGCTTCTCTTTTAGTATTGCAATCACAATCCAGAATGCCTTGCAGAGTTTTAAATTTTGGCTTAACTCCTCTAGCTGCACAGCAGAAGTACAGGAACTCACAGAACAGAATTAGCTTAAGTCTCTCCAGAACAGACCACCCCTTATTGTCTCATCTACTGGCATTTACAGTCTCAATAACTCACTCTGAGAGATTAGTAAGAGAAAGAATAAGAAAGTTTCATTTATTCACAGTTTAAGAGAGCAAACAGCATACTTTACAAAATTGGCTGGCTGACTTTCAGCAATAGGCTTCAAAAGACTCATAACCTGCTTTCAGAAGATTCCTGCAAACTACCTTCTAACTGCAAACCAACAGCGTAACTTCATAGCTAACTAAAAAGAGAGGGGGGAAGACTTTTAAGCAGAAAGGTGTGGCTCTGTTTCAAATCAGAGTCAGGGAAGGAACACTTGGTTACTTCTGGATTGATTGACAGTCACCCCCACCATAGCCAAACCTACTAAAGGTAGCATAAGAGGTTGAAATAATTCCAACAGAGTGGATCACCCTGCAGCCAATGGTTGTTTTTTAAAAAAGAGGCACAGCCACCCTTAAAGATGCTAGTAAAACATGCTACCAACCTAAACTGTAATTTGACACTCAGTAATATGGAAATATCCTTGTAATTTGGAGACAAGCTGCCTTCCCAAATCACTGAGCAAGGGAGGCCCAAGCATCTTACACTCCTTTTCATTTGCAGCCAACTCGTTGAGGAGTCACACCACGGCATATACTTGTGGATGAAAAGGAGGAGAAAGAAACCTGATAAGGTGTGATGACAGCCTCCAAATGGGTCACTCTCTCTAAAGAGAGGGATGTGAAATAATTGAATCCTAGCCTCTCAGTTACAGCCAGCTCTTCGTTGCCAGAGTGCTGAACCCTTGACACCTCTGCCTGAATGGTTAGAATAGCACTGTCACAGTTGGCGTGAGGGAAAGAGATGTTGAAAAGAAACCAGGATGTTGTCCCAGAACCTACTGACAAAAGGTTTAACTTTTAAACCTTGCTACTTCGCACAGTAATTTTAACACAGGGAAATACAGTGGGGGCTTGACTTGCGAACTTAATCTGTATTGGGAGGCGGTTCGCATGTCAAAAAGTTCGCAGGTCAAAATCTGCATTCCCATAGGAATTCATTGAAAATCATTTGATCCGTATCTCCTCTTTTCCGTCCATAGAAAGACACACACCCGCACAGGCAAGGAAAGCAGGGGAGAAAGAGCGGGCGGGAGGGGAGCCTGTACAGGAAGGAAGGAAGGAGAGAGGGAGGGGAGAGGAAGCCCGAAGCCCACCTCGCCCGAGTGCCGGGCGGGCGTCTCAGAGGGCAGGGCAGGGGAAGAGCCAGCCTGACAAAGGGTGGCGAGGCGCGCGGGGCTTCCTCCGGGGAGAGTGGGCACAGAGAGGGGAGGGAGGGAGGGCACGCCGCGGAGGCTGGGAAGGGGCGGGTGGGACTCCGAAGGCAGCCCACCCGGCCCCGCGAAGCCTCTGGAGGGAAGAGCGTCTCGCCGAGGGCGCTTGAGGGAGGGACGGATGGAGGGAAAGGGTCTGGCGGGTCGAGGGAGGGCAAGAGGAAAGGACGGGGAGAGGAAGCCCGAAGCCCACCTTGCCCGAGTGCCGGGCGGGCGTCTCAGAGGGCAGGGCAGGGGAAGAGCCAGCCTGACAAAGGGCGGCGAGGCGCGCGGGGCTTCCTCCGGGGAGAGTGGGCGCAGAGAGGGGAGGGAGGGAGGGTGCGCCGCGGAGGCTGGGAAGGAGCGGACTCACCTCACGGCACCCGGAGGCGCCAAGCGCGGCGGCGGCGCGGACTCCCCCTCAGCCGGCCTGAGTGGTGGCGGGAAAAGGAGGCAGCCGGGTCGAGCGGCCACGTTGGCACGCTGCCTCCCTCGCGTCTGCCCAGCCGATCAAGCTTTTCCCCGGTTCCTTACTGTTCCTTACTGCTCAGCCACCCAGCTAAATACTGTAAAGGACCTGGCTCCACATGCTTTTGCCCTATTGGCTCTCCCCGCCTCTCCTGCTTCCCCCCCCCCACTTTTTGGGTTCGTATGTCAATTCTCCGTTCGCAAGTCAAAATGGATTTTTGCGGACGGAGAAGTACGCAACTCAAAAAGTTCGCAAGTCAAGCCGTTTGCAAGTCAAGACCCCACTTTTAAAGTGCTTAAAATGACGGCTGACGGTGTGGTATCTGGCTGCCAGCATTGCAGCTCGGTCACTTCCCTTGTGGATACCCAGGGACTTGATTTTGTGAGAGGGCTAGACAGCTGTGACAGAATTTTTGACGTCCCCACCAAATGAGCAGAGCAGACTGCGTCAGAAGGTGGTGGGCTGTCATTCCTGGGAATTTTTTAAATAGAGGCTAGTTGGACACCCATTCTGACTATTTCAGTGTGGATTTCTTGCACTGGCAGAGGGTTGGACTCGGTGATCCAGGAGGCCCTTCCAGCTCCACATGTCTGAGTACAATCTTTAAGATTCTTTGAGGAGACCATGGCTTCTTAATTTGATACGACGACCATGGCACACAAGCTGAACCTGCAACAGTGTTTCGGGCCAGGGTGCTGGTCAGCCAAACACAACCTTTTCCAAGATGCTGTGATCCAGCGCCTCTGTCCAGCTTTTCCATGTTCTGCAAAAATCAGCCAGCATTCCATACCTCACTCATTGGGTTGTTTTTCTGTAATAGTTCTGTGTTTCTGCAAAACACCAGTTGCGCCTGAGCCTGCTGCTGCCTTCCTCTTTTACATGGATGGTGCTATTTTGACTAGATAAGGAGCAGCCCAAAACAAAACAAAACCAAATACCCTATCTGTAGTTGCTTATTATGTTGCTGAGGATCTCTGCAGACAGTGCTTTTCTCTAATTGTCTTCTAGTTAAAATGAAGCAGGATTGTACTACAGTATGTCTTGGTCATATCCTGGTTTGTTAATAAACCGCAGTTAGAATAAATAACCATTCCAGAGATTTTAGCCAAAATAAGGTGCAATCATGGTTAGTTAAAATAGCTGGAATCTTATTGTGCAAATTTATAGGTCACAACTGATTATGTCATCATCTGTGGCTACTGGTGGGTGGGGTGTTAAAAACTTCCTCGTTCACCTGATGTTTCCAGGGATCCCTAGAGATCTCTTTCATTCTGGGGAAGTCTTTGAGTGGGCCCAGAATGAGGGAGGGAACTCTTTCATGCCTAAAAAATCGCCACCACAGTATCTGATTTTGTCATTACAGTTGGATGGCATAACCAATGCATAACCAACCAATGGAAGCTTTTGATATCTTGAGGAAAAGATAAAAAGCTTCAAATTTTCCACTAACCCCAGTCCAGTGCAGAGAAAGAAGGGAAGAATGAAAGAGTGGATGAGCTTGAGGTTATAATTTTACATTACATCTAAGCTGGTTCACCAGTCTTTAAGGTGCCACAGCATTAACCAGGCAATTCATCGTAACTTGGGTTTTCATATACCCCAATATTATATCGTATTTTTCCGTGTACATGACCCCCCAATGTATAAAACGACCCCCTAATTTTGACCCTTGATGGAGGCGGAGGAGCAGTTAATGGGCAACTGCTCCTCCACCTTCATCTCCTGCTGCTGCTGTCTCCGCTGCCTGCCCGATTACCTCCTTCACTGGGACTGCCGGTGCTCACCTCCAGCTCATGTTGCCGCCTTGTCCCCTGCCCTAAGGAGACAATTGCTGGAGGAGGTGATCCGGTGGCGGAGGCAGCAGGAAGAGGCGCCCGAGCACGTACAAGTGCTTGCTTGCCTCTGCCTCCTGCTGTCTCTGCCACCGGAGGGGACAAGGTGGCGACGTGAGCTGCACCCCGTCAGTCCCTCTGGAGGTGGTGATCGGGCAGGAGGGGGAGGCAGCAGCAAGAGGTGCCCGAGCACCTCTGAATGCTCCTTCGCCTTGGCCGCCTGCTGCTGCTGCTGCCTCAGCCACCGGAGGGGACAAGCCATGAGCTCTGGAAGAGCCAATTGGTCAGCAGCAGCAGCAGCAGGAGGTACGTGAACACGAGTGCAACTGTCTCCTTCCATGTATAAAATGACCCTCAAATTTTCCTCTAATTATTTTAGGAAAAAGTGTTGTTTTATACACGGAAAAATATGGTACCCCTTGTCAAGGAGGCTCAGTGAGGAATCAAACGCCCAGCCTCTAAACCAGAGGTCCCCAATCCCTGGTCCGCGGCCCGGTGCCGGTCCATGGCCTGAGCCGGACCAGGCCGCGGAGACAGACCTCCTGCCCTGCTCCCTGCATGCACTCACCCCTGCACAGCTGATTTGCACATGTGTGTGCACTCCAGCGTGCCCGAGCGAGCGCTGCGCCACTGTTTCCGCATGCATGGGAGTGCAAGCGCACCCAGACAAGAGCTGCACTGCTGTTTGCACATGTGCATGAGCACACACATGCCCACACAAGGGCAGCACCACCATTTGCACATGTGCACAAGCATGCATATGCCAGCACAAGTGCCACACCACCGTTTGCTCATGTGCATTAACGTGTGCTCATTTGTACGAGAGTGAGTGTGTGCTTGTTCACACATGCGCACGAGCGTGGGGGGTTCCCTGCCTTCCCCAGCCAGTCCATGGGGTGAAAAAGGTTGGGGACCCCTGCTCTAAACCACCAAACTATCCACAAACCAGCTTTTTTTTAAAAAAAAGACATCCCAGAACTCTCCGCTGTTTGCTAATAGTTAGGTGACTGCTTTTGACAAGCATTCCCTATGGCTTAAAAAATAATCTAAATTTTATATTCAGCATACTTAAGAGCCATTCATTTGCTGCCAGAAAATGCTCAACAATTTAAAATGTATTTCTGTCCAACAAAAGATGCATTTGTGTCCTTGACTTTGACTGCTGAGTTTAGACATGAACAGTGTGCCAAAACTGCACGTTCCTGACCATTTCTGCATAACACAATTTGTTTGGGAAAACATGGCCTTGAATTAGCAATTCATTTTCTGCCAGATCTGCTTGTGTCAGCGTTTTATTTGTCCAAGGTCATTAAATTTTGTTTAGGTTTATATAGAAGCAGAGAATTCCAGACAGCATAAAGGAGAATTATCTCATTTGCTTCTATCACCTGAACATTAAATCCAATGAGGTAGGGAGGAACATTTGGCCAGGAAATCTGCGGTCTCACAATGTTATATATTTGTTGTATAATTGATACACGTAGGACTAGACAGCTCACCGGGGGCAGGTGAGATCCGTGCCTGGCTAGACTGGACGACATTTCTGTCACTCCTCTGTGCTGCTTCCTCGCTTGGTTGTCTAGAGGCAAAACACTCCAAATGCAGAGACTGCATACATATTGCACTTTTCAATAGAATGGAACTGTCTCATTACTTGTAGTATTACTGCAAAAAAACAAAACAAAACTGCACCATCCCTCCTACAGGAGGCCAAGCTGTTCCCATCTTTGCTGTCCTTCCACAAGCAGAAAAAGACCTTTTGATGATGTAAGCCACCTTAGGTACTTTGTAAGGAGAAAGTCGTGGTGCAAATATTTTCAATAAATAAATGCAATTTCTGCATGCAGAATTAAACTTGTGATTCAACTATGTATGAGTTTCAGGAAAAACAGTTACATTTACGATCATGTGAAAAGAAAGAACACCCTCTTTGAATCATATGGTTTTACTTATCAGGGCATAACAAATAATATCTGGTCCTTAGCAGGTCTGAAAATTAGGTAAACACAATGTCAGATGAACAACATTGTGTGACATATTACACCAGGTCATGATTTATGTATATATTTTTTCAAAAAGCCAAAATAGAGAAGCCCTAAATACACTCTTACTGCTTCCATAGGAATTAAGAGGCTAAAGTGCTTGAGTAACTGATGCCCTTGGGTAACTGATCATCAGCAAGTGTGACTACCTCTGTAAAAGCTGAAGTTTTGGCAGTTTGCTGGTCCGGAGCATTCAAGTGTATGTTAACATAAGGCCAAGGAGGAAACACATCAGCAGTAATTGTAGAGAAGCGATTGTTGCTGCCCATCAATCTGGGAAGGATTAGAATGCCATTTTCAAACAATTTAAAGTCCATCATTCTACAGTGAGGAAGATTATTTACAAGTGGAAAACATTCAAGATAGTTACCAGTATCCCCAAGAGTAGATGTCCAAGCAAATTCACCCCAAGATCAGACCACTGCAATGCTCAGAGATACTGCAAAAGAGAGAGGGAGAGAGAGAGAGAGAGAGTTGAATCTCAGACTCTACAGGCCTCTAAATCTCATATCCCCAGGGGATCAGTTCCAAACACTCTCACACTGAAAACCATGGAGAATAGTGAACCCTATATATAGCATGATCTCTGCCTCCCTCTAGTGGCCAGTTCTGCAAATAACGCAATTGAAATATGCATTTCTGGGATTTTTCTTTTAATATTTTTAATATTTTCAAATTTCATAAGTAAAATTGCAGAGACCAATTCTGCAGACATGGAGGTCTTGCTGTACAGTGTATAGAACTGTGCTGTGATTTGAAGGCACAGATATTATTGCTTGGAACTGAGCTGCAGATACTTTCAGGACACTGTTGTATTAAGGCTTATTCCTGAGTAAAGATGCATATAATTGACTTATGGTGTGTACTCTTGGTGGGAAGATGGTCAGGTTAGTAAAAACTATACCTGTTTAATGGTTGCCTTACTTTTGCCTCACCATTCCATGCCCTTGGTGGTGTCTGAAATGGTTTCTCCATCATGACCTATAAAGTTTGTGTGTGAAATATTAAGATAAAACCCACCTCACCTTCTGCTTTACTTTCCTGTACCAGTTTGCCACTTCAGCCCATTTTTTTATTCTGGATGTGAAAGAGACCAAAGTCTAAAGAAATGGACTAAATATAAGGTGCTTATGGGGAATCTTTGAGTTCCCTGACCTGTGTGTGCTTGGTACCACAGTTTGTGAGAGCAACAGATGTGACTGTTGCTATCATATGTAATTTGGCCATTTGATGACCCTTCACTGAAACCTGGGAACACAAAACACAAAAACCACCCATATCTGCCTACTAAACTCTGGCAATTACATTACCTCAAGGCTGAAAGAAACATTACTAATATCATTTCTCCATCCATTTAGAATTAACCAAAATGAATCCATTGAACTATACTCATCTCATAAAGTTGTTAATCTAATAATACCCAAAACTGAAATTCAATCCCTCCTGTGTTTCAGGTAATTAGCCAGTTATTCTTGTTGTTTCAAAATGCTTCCTCATACTTCTCAGAATTTTTCCTTCAATGTACACCCAATATCACTTCTACTACTGGCAGAATCCCTAGAAATAATGTGTTCTTATCCTATACTTTGTTGAGCTTGACAATAACTACTTACAAATGAAAGTTATTTTTACCTAATTACTTTTGTGGTAGAGTAATATAACTCATCTATGAGGCTACTGTTTAGGTGTAATAAATATCGTATTTTTCCATGTATAAGACACTACTTTTTCCTATGATCATTACACTAAAAATCGTAAGATGAGATAGCTGAGGAGAAAACAAAATGGCACATACCTTGCCTCTGTAAACAGGCTTCCTTCAGTCACAAGGCTTAGCTTCCTACAGTCAGTAGACTTAGCTTCCTCCAATCATGAGTCTTATGGAATTGATGTCAGCTGATGCTGTACAAACCAGTTGGAACACACCTTATTGGAGGTGGAGCCTGTAGGCTCAGATTCAACAGGGACACAAAATGTCCAGCTGTTCTGAACCCAGAGGCTGAATCCTCAAAGCTTTCTTAATTTTTGGGTTAGAAAAGTGGGGGGGGGTGTCTTATAAACGGGGGCATGTGATAAACAGAAAAATATGGTAACACATATATTATTTAGGAGTAATGGGTAACAATGAAAGGAAGTGAAAGGAAAGTCTGATGCTGCAAAGAAAAATACTGCACAGGAACCTGGAATGTAAGATCTATGAACCTTGGTAAGCTGGATGTAGTCAAACAGGAGATGGCAAGAATAAACATTGACATCCTGGGCATCAGTGAACTAAAATGGACGGGAATGGGCAAATTCAATTCAGATGATTATCATATCTACTATTGTGGGCAAGAATCCCATAGAAGGAATGGAGTAGCCCTCATAGTCAACAAAAGAGTGGGAAAAGCTGTACTAGGATACAATCTCAAAAATGATAGAATGATTTCAATACAAATCCAAGGCAGACCTTTCAACAGTTAGCAAAAATAAGACCGGGAGCTGATTGTGGCTCTGATCATCAGCTTCTCATAGCAAAACTCAAGCTTAAACTGAGGAAAGTAGGAAAAACCACTGGGCTACTCAGGTATAATCTAAACCAAATCCCTTATCAATACACAGTGGAATTGAAGAACAGATTTAAGGAACTAGATTTGGTAGACAGAGTGCCTGAAGAATTTTGGATAAAGGCTCATAACATTGTACAGGAGGCACCAACAAAAACCATCCCAAAGAAAAGGAAATGCAAGAAAACAAAGTGGCTGTCCAACGAGGCCTTACAAATAGCATAGAAGAGAAAGGAAACAAAATGCAAGGTAGATAGGGAAAGCTACAGAAAATTGAATGTAGACTTTCAAAGAATAGCAAGGAGAGACAAGAGGGCTTTCTTAAATGAACAGTGCAAAAAATACAGGAAAATAATAGAAAGGGAAAAAATCAGAGATCTGTTCCAAAAAAAATGGAGATATTGAACCTTTTGTGCACAGATGGACATGATAAAGCACAAAAATGGTAGGGACCTAACAGAAGCAGAAGACATGAAGAAGAGGTGGCAAGAATACACTTATTCTGTCATGGGAAACATGAACATTTGGTGCATCTGATGTAAAGTTGCAACATAGAAAATGGATGATTGAGACATACAGACCAACACACTTCAGTCATTTGGAAGACTTGGTACAAAATATGTAGAAGAAATACAAAAATGTACTAAACAGGGAGGGACCCACAGAGATTCTCTTGTGATTATAGGAGAGTTGTGGTATCTGCAGGGGATCGGAACCAAGGCCCAGCAAAAACCGCAAATAGTGAACCCTACATATAGCATGGTCTCTAGTTCCTTTTATTGACCAGTTTTAATAATACATCAAGAAAACATGTATAAGCATGCATTTAATATGTTCAATCATCAGGTAAGTGAAACTGAACATACTGATCCTGTGGATGGTCGGGGTCCTACTGTACACAAAATTAGTCTCACAGACTAATGTGAACCAAAAGTGGGACAAAAAAGAAAGTGGATTTCTCTGAAGCACAACCAAATAAGAGCCTGAGTGATTCTCACATCCCTGCCTTGGTCATAACTCTTGAGTATTCAGCTTCCTGTACATCATGCCAGGTGATATGTACCACACTCATAAGACTTTCCTCCCTCGTAGTGCCAAGAACTCACTTCTCCTGTTGCTTCACCATTCATGTCTGATATGGAAGAGGCAACAGAGGAGGCATAAACGGCTTGTGGAATGTCTTCTGTATTAGGACAATCATCTACATGGCCAAATCCAGCCTTCTCAAGCATTTTTGGCCTTACCTAAATATATAGTATTCCAGGAATATTGTATTTGGTGAATTTAGTACAGTAGTAGTAATAGTAATAGTAATAGCATTCAGTACTTTGCAAAGTTTGCATTTCTATTTATGATACATTAAAAATGGGCATGTAATCCATTCATATCAACAAAGCCTTTAACCAAGTGATTTAAAACTGTATTGCCTAAGTTTGGACTTGTTATCAATGATTTATCAAAGTTCACTTATAAAAATGTCACACAGTGAACAATGTAGCACAAAGCACCAGGCATGTTCACAGTTTTAAAAACACTGAAACCAAAAAAGTTGCAATTTACTATTCATTTACAGAGAGTAAGTTTCATTGTATTCAGTGGGGTTTTGCATAGGATTTTGCTCTGAATCATCGTGAACATATTTGTCTTCTTAAGCTACATTACTGTTCTATCACTTTTTCCCCCAAACAGCTGGAAACAGAACCATTAATTTGTGTCCTCAAGGAATCCATACATTTTGATACTTTGAAAAAGCCTGACACAAAGTATACAGGAAGATTAAGCTCACAGAAGGTAAGAAAGAAACTGTAACTGAAAATTGATAGTACTGTGTTTGTGAAGTGAGCGAAAAAAATGTAAGGCTCCACTGCTATTATTTCTCAGTGATATGAATTTTAGCTTGGATGCCCTGTGCAGTGCCATATATAGAATTTGGTACACTGTACAGTGGTGCCCCGCATAGCGAGCACCCCGTTTAACGACGAATCAGCATAGCGATGCGGATTTTGCGATTGCAAAAGCGATCACATTGCGATGTTTTGAATGGCTTCACATCGCATTGCGATGACTGGTAAGCGTTTCGCTTACTGATTATCGCATTGCAATGTTTAGAAAACAACTGATTGGAGGTTCCAAAATGGCCGCCGGGTAAACAAAATGGCCACCCGCAGCCTTTTCGTGTGGTTTCCTCACATACCAGGCGGCGAAAATGGCAGCCGGATGGAGGATTTCCGCATAGTGGTGAGTTTTTTCCCCCATAGGAAAGCATTAAACAGGGTTTAATGCGTTCCTATGGGATTTTTTGTTCCGTATAGCGATGAATCTGGATAGCGACGATTTTCCTGGAACGGATTATCGTCGCTTTGCGGGGCATCACTGTACTTTCCATATAAAGGCCAAAACTACTGCTTAATATTGGGAAGAATCCTACTAGGGATTTACAGTATATTGGAATAACTTTTATTCTATAAAATGATGGCAGTGAATTAGTGCTAATTAACAAGTTACTACTTGAATTCCTGATTGCATACTAGTTGCGGAACTTGATGTGCAAGCAGAAATGAGAATGGCAACATTAATTAGTAGTAATTTGCTTCTATGGTTTGCTCAGTTACATTTATACCAGCAGAAGTCCAATCGGATTTCGGCCACACAATAAACAATGACAAAAAGTAGTAATAAATTGCTATGGAAAACAATGAGATTTTTTCCGACACTGTGAAGCTGTCCGGAGTCTAAAATCAATGAGAGACCTATCATTAAGTAGAAAGGCAGCTGCCTCAGTTACCCATTCTGGGGTGTGATGTAAGGATAGCAAATGGTTAAACTGAGCGTATAAAAGTTGTGTACTGGCTGGGAAGAAGTATTCATTTACGAATTCATTTGTTACATTTATATTCTACCACAATTTCATAAATGTCTCTCTTCAGCCTCAAACAACCCTGTGAGGTTGGCCAGGCTCAGAGAGTCTGACTGCCTCAAGATCACTCCATGAATTTCATAACTCAGTGGGGACTAGAATACAAATCCCCCCATTCTGAGCCCATCACACTAACCATGATACCATGCTGACTCAGTATATATGGGTTTTTTTCCTCCGATGTGCTAAACTACTTTGTCCAGCTTTAAGTACGATGTGACTGTACTTGGAAGAGTTGGACTGCAACTATTTCTATAGCTGGAGGTTGTTGCATAGAGGGAAATGTTTCCTAAGGGGTAAAGAGGGAGAAAGCTCATGGAGTGGAAGTACAGAGAGGGAATATAATCAGGTGGTATAGCCTTTGTCTGAGGACTGTACCACATTGCTAAATGAGATTTGTTTTGTAAGCCCTTCCAGCGTGGGAGGGGAGTGCAGTGAAGGAAAGTAAGTAAACTTCTCTGAAATGATGAATTTTTAACTTTATATCATATTTGAAAAAAAGATTCGAAGGTCTGGAGACATAGTCCAGGGGTCAATAGGGTTTTTCTGCTTCCCTCCCTCCTCTCTCTCCCTGTGTCACAGTCTCTCTCTCTGGTCTGATATGCTTGCACAGACTTAACACAGCTACTTCTTCAAAAACTATATGCTGACATCACTCCATTGGTTTCTCCTAAAAGTATATAGATTCACCACCCACCCAGAGAAGCCATTCCTACACTAATGCACTTGTGTCTGGAGTAAGCTTAACTGAATGGAAGCTGTGCATACTAGAGCAGTGATCCTCAACCTTGGGCCTCCAGATGTTCTTGGACTACACCTCCCAGAAGCCTTCACCACCACCTCTTGCTGGCCAGGGTTTCTGGGAGTTGAAGTCCAAGAACATCTGGAGGCCCAAGGTTGGGGACCACTGTACTAGAGTGTTTGTTGTAGGTGGAATTAAATTCCTTGCAAATACCTAGAAGAACTGCACAGGCTATGAGCTTTTCTGCAATTCTTCAAATATATACAGATTCCCAGTTATCACCTACAATTTCTAAACTTTTGGCATCTGGTGGGTGAACATATCCAGCCCACTCTGGATTGCTGAAGTAATACAACTACTTTACTACCATATTTTTTCATGCAATTAATGCTTACACAAAACCTTTTGCTGCCAAAATGTGAAACATGGCAGCACTGCATAAATTTGTTCCAAACAAGTGGATATTTTGCAGCTGCTTGTTTATTTCTAGTATGTCATTATGTTGCTGAAATTCATTGATAACATTAACTATTTCATGGCCAGGATCATGTTGCTTATGGTAGTAAACTGCATTAGAAAAGGCTTATTGAATCAATGGGGATTTGATGAGAAAACTCCTCTTCAAGTTCCATTGATCCAAGTTGGCCTCCTGAAACTGTGAATTTCGCATAGTAAGTGGCACTCAGAGTAGGCTCATTTAAATCAATGGAGAAGTTAACTCACTAAATCTCCACTAATTCAATGGACCTCGTGTGATTTACTATGCTATAATAAACAGGATTTGAGCTGATATGTTCATTTTAGCTAGAGGGCTTCTTTCACATTTTTCATGACCTATCTACTGTTCTCCCCCCACCCTCGTTATATGGGTGTCCTGTAGCCTCTTCTGTTACCTTAACTGTGGTATTCTATTTCTTTTTTTTTAACTAATGGTAATTTCAGGCTGATTCCCCCCCCAAGTTCCATTTTAAGGTGCTCCATGTTTTCCTTCAGGCATACATGCAGATTTATTTGTTTTTTAACTTATTAGTCTGGTTTGGAATATGAAAAACCCTCCTTCTGCTATATGAAAGCAATAAAATGTAATTGCTTCATTTATAGCAGCCCTTTCCTTTTGCTCATAAATTCTCTTTCCTCCCTGTCTCCTTTTCTTCTGCTTATTTTCAGTCAAACTTTTGGGTGCGTGGGGGAAGCGCGCAGCACGAAGGAGAGCAAGACAATGTCCGAAATGGACTGCAATTTTCTCTCATGCATTTTAAAGAATATATCTCAAGTTCTTTCTCTTTGTTTCCTATTAATTGCCAATGACTGAATGCTTTCCTAACATGCAAACTGCAAATCAGGACCTTATTTGTGCCACAAAATGTTGTTATCTCAGCATAAGAGATCAAAGAAATTCAAGACACTGCAGAGTCATTCTCCTGGGTCATTTCCAGACCACATCATAAAACTACAAATTGATCTTCTGTGAATCCCATTGATTTATGTGCATGGTCACACTTTTCAGAATGACAGAGACTTAGGGCCCTGAGGAAACTTCTCAACTTGAAACGGAGACTTGGCTTAGTGAATTGCTGTTTGCTGTGTGAGCTTATACCTCAGAGTTCTCTGTAGGTCCAAAAGGGAATAAGGTGCGTAAGATCTCCAGTCAGGAAGCCATAAGAAGCATCTGGATTGGCCAGGCTGCTATAAATACTAGAGGCCTTTTGGTTTGGTTTTGCCAGGTCAACAGAGAGGTTGCCTTATGTCTGCTGCACTTCATGCTCTGGGCACTAATCTCAGAGACCGTCAGCTGTGCAACACAACCTCCATATCTTCCATTCAATCCTCTTTGACTCTGTCAATGTTTCTTCCTCTTCACTAACTCCCTCAATTCTTGCCTCTCGTGTCTTACGCATGTATCATCTTTTTGTCTTTGCCATCAGGCCCATCCTCTCACACTTCCCTTTTTTTGGAATAAAAGTCTTCCCTGTTAAATCATGATTCCTTTCCTTTCCCTGCCTCTCTCTCATTTACTCCTCACCTCCTTCCTTTTTATCCTTTGCCTTTACCACATTCCCACTCTGCTGCTGCTCAGTTGTCTTTTCATTTTTGTCTAACTTCTGTGTGACCCTGAATATATCCAGTCTTGGCAGATTTCAGAAACTAAGCAGGATTGGATCTGGTTAGTACTCAAAGGGAATCCTATCAGGGACTACCAGGGAACTCTAGGGAAGCTTAGGAAAGAATCATTCATGACTGAAACTCCAGCAAGCTGATGCTAGTCAGAAAGCAAACAGTGGCCTAGATAAGCTAGTGATGTGACTCAGTGTAAAACCTGTCTTTCGCCTCCTTTTCCTTTAATTGCTTTTTTGTCCTTCATCATTTCGATTTTACCCCTTCTCTCTTTCCCCCAAGTTCACTCCAATGCAGAGTTCTTGCCTTCCTAGTTCCTTATTTTCTTCAAATAACCATCCTACATTCTGGCTGTTTTCAACACAAAGATTTCACATCATATAAGTCTTCTTAGGGAAAGAAATGTGTGTGGTTTTCCCCCTCCTCCCTTTCTGTTGGATCTTGGGGAGCTGAGCAGCTGGTACTGAGTAGATGTTGTCATGAAAATCTATTTTGCGACTCCACCCCATCATTCAAAAACTCATTTGTTTTCTATGGCGATGGTATAAATTAGAAAAATGGCAAGTTCTGGCATTGTATATTAAAGGTAATCACAAGCTTACAGTTGTGCAAAATATGTCATAGAAATAGGTCGGATGTTTTATCCCTTCCACCTTGTGTTTCTCCAAATAGTACTGAGACACTCCTCACATCTCTGTTAAACAGACAATGCTGATATGCCAGTGCGCTCTAACCAGCAAGTCTGAATTCCATGATTTATCTGTATAAATCTGTTGTGCTGTACATTTTGTTTCAGTAACATTTAGCACAAGCATGGCTACAGATGAAAGAGATACAGAACACAGTGTTCCTTCGGAGGGACTGGGTAACGAAGTTGCAGGTACTGAGAATGCAAACCGTGTGTTTTGGGTTGCAAATTAAAGAGACAGAATGTGTTACTCTTTATGGAGCCACCTTTGTGTCAAAGTTCTTTGTACTTCTTTTAGATCACTTTATAAAACATATGCCTTTCTTTGGTAGCTTGGGAGAATACTGAAAAAGGGAGAAATAATGCAATGTCTTGTGGGTACACTAGAAATCTACAGTGGTAAACCACTGGCTGTAGTACTGTACTCTAGTTATTATTATTATCATTATTTATTACAAGTACACACCTTTATCTATCTATCTACAGTGGTGCCCCGTATAGCGAGGTTAATCCGTTCCGGATTAACCTTCGCTATACGAAAACATCGCTGTGCGGGTAAGGAAAGCCTATTGGAAAGCATTAAACTTAGTTTAACGCGTTCCAATAAGCGTGCAAACTTACCCCTCCAGCGATGTTTTCGCGTCCGGTGGCCATTTTGGCCGCCGGATGACCCGAAATGGCCCCTATCAGTGTTTTCGCGCCCTCCCCTTGCTTACGGAGGTCGCGAAAACACTGATAGGGGCCATTTCGGGTCATGCGGCGGCCATTTTGGAGCCGCCGATCAGCTGTGTGGCGATTGGGGCAGATCCGTATAGCGATCCCCAAAAAGGGATCGCTATACGGATTCTTCATTAAACGGTGCGCTCGTTAAGCGAGGCACCACTGTATCTATCTATCTATCTATCTATCTATCTATCTATCTATCTATCTATCTATCTATCTATCTATCTATCTATCTATCTATCTATCTATCTATCTATCTATCTATCTATCTATCTATCTATCTATCTATCTATCTATCTATCTATCTATCTATCTATCTATCTATCTATCTATCTATCTATCTAAATTTGATTTAATTCAAAATATTTTTAATTTAAAATATTTTTACTCCACCTTTCTCAAGGCAGCTTTAATCAGTAAAACACAATATTAAACCTAAAAACAGTAAGTATACAAATACTAAAAAAGGATCAAAGACCACCACAGTAAAAACCAATAAACAAAAGCAATACCAAAGACCGGAGATGGGGACAACTCACCATTTTGGTGAGTCGTCCTGCTTTGTGAGTCATCAAAAGTTGATGACTCACGAAGCACGAAGTTACCCCATAAAGTGACGAATAATGAAGTTATTTGTTGATTTGTGGGGGGATTATTAAAAATTTAGGGGTCATGCAGAAGGAAGCCCTCCCCCATTTAAACCCTGGCATTTCCAGGGTCCAGATGAAGCTCGGAAAGATTTCTGCCCTAAAACCTGGAGCACCACCTCTAGCCAGGGCAGACCAGAAAGGGAAACTCTGTGGGCTTCTCTATGCTTTGGACTATATTTCCCACCATCACTTTCCATGTGCTATCCTGGCTGGGCTTTCTGGGTGATGAAGTCTGATATACAGTACTGTATCTGGAGGACCAAAGGTTCTCCAGCCCAGTAGGCAGAACTGAGCTAGATGGATCAATGTCTGACCTGATATGTTATAGTAAAGTGAGAAATGCTACAGGTTGCTGTTGGTTTCTCTATTCTGATGTTACAATCATTCTAGAAATTCTTAAACTAGGAAAATGGAGTGCTAACACAAGATTTTTAGGACTGAAATACAAAGAGGAACAGGCTGTTTTGTTGTTGTTGCAGAAATGCATCCTTGTGGGCTTTTGCAGGACATATTGGTGACCCAGATCAAATGAGTAGCAATAGACAAAAAACATTTCCTGCTTCCATTGTGTTGACGTTCCTGATTACTGAGGAGCACTTAGTTTTTTCAAAGAGGTATCCAGTGTATAAAACAAACAAATAAAAACAAACAAAAACAATCAAAAAAGTAGATTGTAATCCTTGAAAGTTCATGTTGAAATAAATCTGTTCGTCTTTAATTGCCACAATACTTTCATTTTTAATTCTGGGTTTGTTTGTTTGTTTTGGTTCATTTTTGTTATACTTAGTGCAGATAGCTATTCAAAGCATAAGCTGATTTTTTTTAAAAAAATCACTTGGGCCACCAGTGTAAGGGTGTGGACATTTTCAGCTTTTAAGTATTCCATAGAAGTCAAACATTTACTCACTGCTCCATCAAGAAAAGTTACTGTAGTTACAAGGTACCCTATTAGTGCAATTTTAGTCAGGAATCTACCTTCTATCTCATGGCATTATGCATGAAAACCGTTCCCACTGATGTCTTGCAGACATGCTTGAAATAAAGCAATGCTTGAGTGTTTTTGCTCGATTTCAGCTCTCTGCACACATGACTGAAATGGTTACAGAAGCTATTTCAGAACTTGGCTCTCTGTTAAGTTTGTGTGAGCCTTCAATGGTAAGAATAGGCTGTGTGAGAAAGAAGAATGATTGAGTCCGTTTATCATCCTGTGGCCCAGGTCATGACATCTACAAAAATAAAAATAAGAATGAATCAACCTCACTGCCTTAAAAAAGAGGGAGATAAGAAGTCCACTTAGACCAAGAAACACATTAGTTGTGCTGATGCATGAATAAGGCACTCGTTGTGAATTATTGATGTCCTGCTTACACTTGATTCATGCAAGAAGTCAAGAGAAAAGATGAAAAGATGCGATCTCGTATAAGATTTGTGCCAGGCCAATAGCCAGTGGCATAGCCCAAGGGCAAAGGATGGAAATTATATTGATTGATAAGAGGGAGAGGACAAAACAAGATGCATCAATGAAAGCACATTCTTTAAATATGTAGTTTAGTACTTTAAACATTTAGTACTTTTGAAATAGTCTTCTGATCTCATAAGAAGCATTTTGGCTTTTGTTGTAGATTAGCAATGTAAATGGTTAAAAGCGTAAGAACTATGCTTCTGAATCAGACTGAAGGCTCATCTAGTCCAGGGATGGCCATCTAGATGAAGTTCTCATGATACCTCACCATCATCTACTATATGTTGGCTAGGGTTGATAGGAGCTGCAGTCTGACAAAATCGAGAAGGCCATACATTTTCCATACCTAATCTCATCCATCATCTTGCTTCCCATAGTGGCCAATGAGATACTTCTGCAAAGACCACAAGTGGACACGGTGGTAATCACTTTCTCCTTTGATTGCTCACTAATCACGCTTGAAAAAGATCTAACACTTCCAAAGGCCTTAAGATTTTGGGGCAATTCTAGGAGTTGTAACTTTAAAAAAAATGAATTTCCCAGTCTCTGTCCACAACAAAATATTCAGTGGCCCAGTGCCTCTGAATATGGAGGGTCATAATAGCCATGATAGACATGTTCTCTGTGAATGAGTCTAATTTCCTCTTAAAGACATCAAGTCTAATGGCTATCCCAATATCTTGGGTGACAGAAATCTCCATGAATTAACAGTGTTAAGACTTTCTTTTACCTCTCTCAAATATGTTACCAATCATCTCTTTAGATGATTCCATAATGTTGGGAGATGCTTAGAGAAAGCCTTTCTGTTTATGATTATTAGTGTTAGTGTGATCATCATTTTTATTATTTACTTGTTCATCTTTTGTCCAATAAATATAAGCTCATGTCCTCCTTCCTATTTTTATTCTATGAACAATCCAGAGAGACAGGTTTGGCAGAGACAGACGTTGGTTCAAGGTCACCCAATGAGCTTTACAGTTAAGTTAGAATTTGAATCTGTATCTCCTGGACCAACATTTTTAAGCAATGCACCCTGATAATATTAGCAACTCTTCTCCCTATCCCCTTATTTAACAAGCTGACAAAGTTGTAGATGTTGTAGATGTATCTGAGTAGAAAAAAGAATTGCAGAGCAGAGCAGAATAGAGTGGGAATCACTATGAAGTACTGCCCCCCTCCCACAACCCAAACACTTCCCTATCATGGCTGGTCGACTTTGTTTTAGGTGTGTCATTGAAGTCCCCCAGACTTTTACCTCTGGGGCACTTCAACATCCATGTGGGGGCCACATGTTGCTTTAGCAGCCTTGGAGTCCACACTGTGTACCTGGCAGACACATATGGACAGAGATAAGATTATCTGAAGGTTCTAAACCTTGAGTCTTCCATCTTGTCTTTGTCAGATCATCACCAGCTGAGATTTGAATGTTATATAACTGTGCAGTGGTGAGACTTATTTTTAGTAAAGGTAAAGGTTCCCCTTGACAATTTTTGTCCAGTCGTGTTCGACTCTAGGGGGCGGTGCTCAACCCCGTTTCCAAGCCACAGAGCCAGCGTTTTGTCCGAAGACAATCTTCCGTGGTCACATGGCCGGTGCGACTTACACATGGAACGCTGTTACCTTCCCACCAAGGTGGTCCCTATTAATCTACTCGCATTTGCATGCTTTCGAACCGCTAGGTTGGCGGGAGCTGGGACAAGCAACGGGCGCTCACTCCGTCGCGTGGATTCGATCTTACGACTGCTTGGTCTTCTGACCCTGCAGCACAGGCTTCTGCGGTTTAGCCCACAGCGCCACCACGTCCCTATGACTTATTTTTAGAACTAGTAAATTTGATCATATATCCCCAGTCTTGGTACACCTTCAGTGACTCCCTGTCAGTTTCTGTGCTCAATTCAAGGTGCTGGTCATGACTTATAAAGTACTTAAAAGTTTAAGACCTCGATATGAGTTGGAACATCTCTCTGAGCAATCAGCTACCCATTCCACCCACCACTGTCAATCTATGTTGCTAAAAGTGGCCACACCAAGGGAGGGCAAAAAGGCAATGACAAGGAATTGGGCCTCTTTGGTGGTACCCCCCCCCCCAATCTCTGGAACAAACTACCACCTGAGATACAGGCTCTGTCCCTCCTTATGTTCAGGAAATTTGTAGAAATTCAAAACTTCCTTCAACAACTGAAGCTCCACGATGCTGTATTGCTACATTGTCCAAACTGATGTTTTTATGTAAGGTTTCAAATTCTAATCTGTAAACTGAACAGGACAGTGCATGCACTAATGGAGAGGTGTTTAAATCAAATCTACAATCATTTCATGGAGATTTAGTCCACATAACATTTCCTAGAAACGTGTCCATAGAAACGAGTCCAAGAGAGCATAAGAACTTAGTTGGTTAAGTCGATGTCTATCATCATCATCATCATCATCATCATCTTCATCTTATTCATAACCTTTTTGCACCCCACACAAGGTCCCTCGGCGGGAGCCATAAACATGGTACTTTTCAGCCGAGGGTTGCATTTCAAACAGTGTGTGGTGCAAATATTCTGTTGGTCCAGGGGGCCATTGCTGGAGACAGTGGAAGGTTGAGGAGAACTGGATGCAGCAGGTTTTGTTACCATTGTGATCATTCTGTCTCTTTCTAATTGCAATGTGTGCAAGATTTATTGGTTTGCTTTGCTGTGACTACTGCTGTGGCATTCTGACATGAAATTGTTCAGGTGAAGAGAACAATTTCATGGTGTGTTGGTGTGTGGTGTGCATTCTTTGGGCTCAGGGCCTTTCCCTCCACCTCTCTTCAACAGCACCTTGCACTTGCAATTTGCAAATTTAATCGCATATCTTATTGCTGCATATCAATTTTTTGGTGAATGTCAGGCACAGGAGAATTGACAATGGGATTTTACCTGTTAACAGTCTGGCAGATCTGCTAAAAGCTATAATGGAAGAAGATTAAAGGATCCTCTTCTAATTAGGGCCAGGAAGAGAGGGGCTGGGTATTTTATTTTTTTTTTGAGGAAAATATCCTTAAAAATAAAGTGCAAAGATAAACATTAGCAGTGTAGACTCCATTGGCTAACTCAGATAAATACCTTGAAACATCATTGAAGAAATTTACTCCTGTTACACAGGAGCTTTTTTCCCTGAGCACTGTGGAGAGTGTAGAAATGTTAGTTTTGGCAAATTCCCAGATTCTCCCAGCAAGCCTGGCTATTTTGTAGTCCAAAAAGGCGACTTTTCCAAATATGGGCACTGGAATGCTTTTTACATTATTCAGTTATTTGGAGGAGTACTGATGATGCAGTCCCTGACTTCAGAGGCTGTTAGCACCCTATTAGTACATAGAAGTCTTTTATTCCATTGAAAAGCCCTCTCCACCCTGCATGTAGTTCATTCTCTTTAAACGTTACAAGTCTGGATGAAATCTGTGTGTGAAGTCTTGAAAGACTCCTTTTTTTGAAAGGAGCAATGCTGGACAAAACTGTTCTGTGCAGGAACTCTACTTCTCTACTGCGGAACTATTTCATGTATAAGGACCAAATTATATAATGCAGCTCACTTATCACCAGAAGAAGGAATTCCTCAAGTGCTGATTGAGTTTGATTGTCATAGCAGGAACATTTCTCACTCTCCGTAATTTGCAAATTATCTTGTCTAGTTTTGTGATTGGTTTTAACACCATAAGCAGGTTCTTTTTTTGTTCAAAAAACTACTTTACTCTGAACGCTAATGTGATTCCAGCTTTGATAATTTGTATAGTTTGTCTCTTAGAATGTAAGAAGTTTCTCCCAGGTGAGTGACCTCTTTGCTTGGTTGGCCTTATGTAGGTATTCTTCTAGTATAACAGGGATGGGATTGGTCTCTTCTAGAGATACCTTTGGTTTAGTCTGGTCTGGTCCGTTTTCTTTGTGTATCAAGGGAAGAGACCCTGATCCACAGTGTCAGGCCACAGTAAAACACACTATATTTGGTCTTCATACTTAATTGGAATAAATTGTGGATAAACAAAAAGCCACAGCTTTATCTGGTTGCAGCAGGAAAGATTTGGTGCAGCAGAAGGAGCAGATATCTGCATTGAGTTACCAACCTGCCCACCAATGCATACTTTGCCACCCTTGCAGGGTAATCAAGAGTTGGCAATCCAAGTTGCATCTGCCCCATGGGCACAGGACCACTAGAGCGAACCCCTCTTTACCCCTTTTTTGGGGGAGCTATGGTAGACTCCTGAACTGGGCATGCCTCTGTCAGTCCCCCAACACATTCCTTCACCTCCATTCAGGATATCTCAAGCTTGGGATAGGACCACCTGCCCCATCTCCTTGACTAAGGATCCTCAAAAGCCCACCACAAGAGGCAGGCCAGGGACCTACGACTGCCTGCCTCCCACCAAACAATTCTCACTGCAGTCACTCCAAGAGGCCCTTCGTAACATCCATTATCCAGATCTCCTGCATCCCATCATCCCTCTAGTCTCAGGTTGGCTCATGAGTGAAAAGTGCCTCAGAGATGTATCCAGTGGTGACTACTGCCTTTAATCAATGTAGGGCCTGGTGTTCTCCTCACCTTCCATTGCGCCAGGTCCACTTTACCAGGATTTACAGCTTCTCTCCACACACACTGTTGCAGCAGGTCCAGTTAGACCAAGGTGGTCCTGGACAGGCAAAGCTAGAGCAGTGTCAGATCCCCTTCCACCAAAAGCATCAGATCTAGTTTTTTTTCACACTGGAAGGTTGTTGCCAATAAGCTGAATATCCAGTGCATTGAGGGGAGAGAAAAGCTTCAGTTGCCACTTGATGTGCATCCCCCGATCCATCTAACATGAAACTGGCCTTCAAAGCCAAGGTGATTTGCCTGCTGCCTACTGATGGGCCCAATGTATATCCCATGACTGCAGATCCATACTGATTTGACAGTGTCTGAAACCATGCAATGAGAAAAATATCCACATTATAACTCGTGCAGCAGCTGAAGCCTTCTATACAACTTGTACGCTTTGGATCACCACCAACCCAATGCCTTCACCTTGGCTGGCGAGAAACTCAATGTCAAGGCGGCAGCAGTTGCCCCAAGCCTGAATGAGTGTGTACTGAACAAAACTGCAGGGAGCCCCAAGGGAGATTGAACCTGCCCTCCTGAGTGCCATGAACTGGAACCCCGACCAGACTACACAGAAACGCACTAGACAGCACTGAGAGCCAACCAGAATAAAAATAATCTGTCATTCATCAATTCAGAATACATTGGCGAGACTGAGGTAAAAAGAACATGGAACCAAATCTCACAAAGCGGATGAGATTCCTAATGGCGCTGTTCCATTTGGAGAAATTAGCCAGAAAAAAATGACTCTGGTACTCCTACAGGGACACATTCATTCCCGCCACAGCACCTGGAATGGGTCTTTATCCATTTGTGAAATATTGATTTATCATTTTGTCGTAGCCAGTAAGCTTGTTTCTGGGGAAATAGGATGAGGTTTGTGAGCATGCGATAGTCAAAGCTGATAGTTCTTAGGATTCTGTGTACCATTTCTCATATTGCATATATTTTTCAGGCTTCCATTATAAACCTTTTTCTCCTATTTAGTTTCCAGAGAGGTAGCCATGCACGTTTGCAGAGGGGTAGGGTTGTTACTCTGTTTCAGCAACACCAAAATGCAAAAGTACTGTGGCACCGACTTTAGATAAGCCAGAGTTTAGAAGTTCCATTCCCCACTGCGCATCCTGGGAGTACAACCAGCTTGTGTGGCCGTGGGCAAACTGCACAGTCCCGGAGCACCCCCGGAAGGGAAGAGTGGTAAACCACTTTTGAGTATTCCATCCCTAGAAAACCCTAAAGAGGTTCTCTAAGGATGGAGTAGATAAATTGGAATTAGAGATAGGGAAGGGAGACAAATACAAATATATTCCCCACCACAGGTGGCTGGACCCTTTGGATACATCCCCCCCCCCAAAGAACCGGCTGTTCCACTTAATGCTCACAGTGCGGTTCATGTAGTGCCAATTGCAGAAATAGCCCAGCTGACGTTTCTTCATCTCCTAGTGCTGCTGACCAGTTAGCAGCTAAGCCGGGAGACTCGTCATCCTGCCTCCTCACTGGAGTGTGAAATGGCAAGCTGGAACAATTTCTGGTTAAAACTTTTTTTTCTACACAGCAGAAATTCACAGAGGGAAAATAGCTTCAAGTTCCTCAGATAGTCCATCCCTTTTTTATTGACAGATACTTACAGTTTCAATAGCTCAGTCTGAGACTTTTGTAGGAGAAATGTTTTTTAAAAAAAGTTTAATTACAGTTGTTAACAAATCAACAGTAAAGTAACAAACTGACTGCCAAGAGACTAAGGAAAGAGAAAGAAAACCATTAGCACAGAGATATACCTTTTTTCAAAATTCAGTGTCTGGAAAGAATGATTTGTTAGTTCCAGATAGATTGACAGTCACCCCACCCCAGAGAAGTACCTCCCATTCAAACAAACTACAGGCAGCATGTGAGGTTGTAAAAACTCCAACAGGAACCAGATCTGCTAATTCTAGATGGTGACAAAGGAAAGGGCACTATTTTTATTTTTATTTGATTTATCTCAAAATATTTGTATACAGTGGACCCTCAACTTACAGACGGCTCCACTTACAGACTCTCTGGCTGCAGAATTTAGGTTCGACTTGCAGCCGGGGAATTGACCTACAGACTGGGGAAAAAACCCAAATGGAACAAAAATGGCTGGTTACGGATTAATTGGTTTTCAATGCCTTGTAGGTCAATGGAGCCTCGACCTACAGTCTTTTCGACCTGCAGCCACCATTCCAATACGGATTAATTCCATAAGTCGAGGGTCCACTGTACCTGTGTGATTCCCCTGGTCCTCTATGAGTAAGAGGCAATCAAACAGCCCCCAATAAATTAACAAAAGTGCTGGTCAACTTGGTGCTTCTGTTCTGGTTCTTTATTGCAGACAATTGTTTACAGGTTTGCAGCCCCTTCTGGCCAAGATGTCCGTCCTGCATCCCTCCAGCTCCTCAGGGTTGACTCGGGAGTGTTTCTTTTCACCCAGTGTGAATCTCTTTTGGAAGGAAACTTGTAGCATTACAGCTATGGCAACAAAGCCCATGTCCCTAGTAGAGACTAACACAGCCATGCCATGGAGTAACAGATTAATCCCATGATCTCAAGTGTCAAGGACATTGACAGAGGAGGAAGTATATTTTTGGATATATTCTGGGATTATTTAATTGGGACCCAAGGCAATTAAATTGGCCCCAGTAAGGATTTACCAAGAAATGTATGTGCTGCCAAAAAGGTGGTATATGGCTGAGGGATTTGGGAAAACTGCAGCTCAAAAAAAAGTAATTTCCCCAGCGCCAATCTTTTCTTCCAGTGTCCAGAAAACTGGGCAGGCAGCAGGGATGCTTGACTAAATATTGCAGGCATAAGCAAGGGACATGCTATTGTTGGGGGGTGGGGAGGGCTGAAGGAGCCAGCCTTTATAAATCCAGGTGGCCATTCTTTGAACAACCAACACATTCCACTGTGCTTTGCATTACTGCGGTGCATCCTGATGCTTGTATTTGTTTTTAATACAGTGGTTTCCCCCTTTGTTTTTGCAATCTTTTACTAATTTTGATTTGTTTATATTTTCCTAACATCTATCTGCACTGACAGACATCTGGAGTTAATGTGGTCAGCTGTTTATTTTCTGCTCCTTAAACAGCAAGTCCATTTGCTGAACAAGCGTGTTGTCTTGAGTTCAAGGTCTAACAATGATACGAATCTGAACTCTTTGAGTGGTCTTCCCAGCAACAGCCTTTGGTGCCTTCAGCCTGGATATAATGCATATTTGAAAGAGAGAAGTACACAGGTTTTTTTGCCCTGATAAGGCAAGAATGAAAGATTTATACCCAGAAGCTTTTAGGGGTCCCAGAGGCACCTGTTCACCTTGAATCCAAACTGAGACAGCACAAAAAAAACTGAGGCCAGACTAAGCTGCTGACAGAAAATATCAAATTTGTGCCAGGGTTGCTAATGCACCTTCCCAAGGGTCCTGCTAAGAGCTCCTTGTATGGTTACTTTCCCTTACCTCTGTCTTAAAGTCACAGATGATATGCAGAGGGGAGAAACTTTCAGACTACTAAAAGGGGTTGCATGTCTTAAAGAACAAGGTTTGGGGACACGTGGCACTCTAGATATGGTTGGACTGCCACTCCCGTTGGCCTCACCATTAGCTGTGTTAGCTGGGGCCAACAAGTTAAGTCCAACATGGCACAGCGACTCAGCAAGATGGTGTTTATGGTTGCACACATAGTGGTGCCTCACAAGACAATTTTAATTTGTTCTGCGAAAATCGTCATCTTGTGAAAAAATTGTCTTGCGAGGTTCCCTATGCATCGGTCTCAAAAAAAAAAGTCTTGCGAAGCATCGGTCTAAAAAAAAATATTGAGAAGCATTGGTCTCAAAAAAAAGTCTTGCGAAGCACGATCATGGAAAAAAAGTCTTGCGAGGCACCATAGTGATTGCAAAAGCCAATCATCTTGCGGGTTTTTCGTCCCACGAGGCAATCGTCTAGCAAGGCACCACTGTAGTTGTGAAGGAGGCAGTGCATTGTCTGCTTAGTTTCTAACATGTCCACATTTGCCCACACATATGCATGTACACACATGATGTTGTAGCTGATACACAATGTCCTGCCCGTTCTGACATAAGAAGGGTCCACCATGGGTTCCTAAGTTTTGGGTCTGAAATCTCAGAGAAAAGGAAGCTGCTGACCTGGCAACCCTGTGAAAGAAGATAAGCAACTTGAAGCCAGTTGAGAAGAGATGTTTCTGTGCGTAGGTGGATATTTGATTTGGCTGGACTGGGAGGTGGCATCTAGAATAGAGATGGGATATTCATATTAATCTCCTGGGGCATGCTGCCATCCTCGTTTGTGTCGTGCCAGTTGTGGAAGTAGCTAGGCTGGGGCTTGCCTGCCTCTCTCTGCTGCTGACCACTTATCAGTTGAGCAGGGAGACCTGTCATTCCTTCCTGTCACCAGAGTGGTCATCAGTAGAAGGAGGTGGGGATGCCTCAGCCAGGCTACTTCCATGATTGATGCGGTGTGAATGAGGACGGATGCACGCACTGCACTGCAAGTGGTAAATGGACCACTTGGGGAGGGGGTCCAATGGGCCCGGCCACATGTTGTGGCAATATTCATATTTGTCTCCACCAGGAGAATGTTTTAGAGGGGGTTTCACTCCTCCTCTGGTCAAGTTCACGGTATGAGATTGCTGTTGGTTATGCCTGTGCTGGTTATCCACAGAAAAAGCAAACAAACTAATTTTCAGAGAAGTGGTGCTTGGTTGAGGGGAACCCTTGTGAGTCTCCTTTTCTATTAGGTCAGACAATTGCACCGGGCAGAAAGTGGATAAAAGGAAATGTCACCTTGATTTGAACAAATTTAACTAGCCCTATCAGCTGAATGGAAAATGATTGTTCCTCACTCAAAATAGATGGTTCCACAATGAGCTTCCCTGCATAGAACTTTATGTCATGTAGCATCCTCTTCTTAATTTGAATTCACCTTTGCCCATTCTAATGCAAATTGTGGAGTGAATGGCTAAAGTAGTAATTCCCTGAGTCTGGAAATGACAATCTGAAACTTAAGGAAGGGAGTGGGAATTGATGTCATTTCTCCTACCTCCTGCATTCATATTTGTTAAGATGTCAAGTTCTTTCCAGCAAAGTTACGAAGAAATGTGTGAATTTTAGTAAATTCATCAAAGATAGAACTCCTCAGTATCCACACTAACAAATTCCACATGTACAGTTATTTTTAACATGTGAAGGACTTTGCTGTATTGCCTGCTTTTATGTCATAAATGTGTTAAAGATCAGGAGTCTCTCACAATAAAGGAGTGTCAACCATAAGTTGTTGCATGTGGTGGTGATCTCCAGGATTGACTACTGCAGCAGTGTCTATGTGGGGCTTCCCTTGAGGTTGCTCTGGAGACTGCAGTGGGTCCAGAACATGGCAGCAATGCTGGTGGCAGGTGTGAGCAGATTTAATGACATCTCCCCATTCCTGGTTTGCTTGCACTGGCTTCTGATTGTGTCCCGGGTCAGGATCAAGGTATTGACACTCACTTATAAAGCTCTCCATGGTTTGGGACAACGTTACCTATTGGAGCATCTCTCTTCAAAGTCATCTTCCCGCACCACCAGATTCTCTCAGGCCATGCTTCTCTGGGTGGCTATTCTGAAGGAGGACACAAAATCTTCTAGAAGAGTCCGGGCCTTTTCAGTGATTGCCCCATTGCTTTGGAATTGCCTTCTGGTGAGGTATTCCTGTCTCCCTCCCTCCCTCCCTAGTTTTAAGAGGCTGCTGAAGATGCTTCTCTTTTGAGAGGCCTTCAGTGCCAACCTCTTTTGAATTCTTCTGTCTCTGTTCCACAGATTTATTTTTAAGTGCTCTCTGGACTTATGCAAACATACTGGTGTGGTGGCCTGTTTGTTTTGTTGTTTTGGATATTTTGATGTTTTTAGGTAAACCACTCAGAATAGTGCTAATGGGCTATATATATAAGCTTCAGAATGCATGCATGCATGCACGAATGAATTCAGCAGGAAGATGGTGAAGTATATAGGGATTTAGGTAGTAAAATTAATTCAGGTACTTAATTAAAGTACAGAATTAAGTCCTGAAGAAAACTCCAGGTTGTCTGGCTCGATTTATCAATTTTGGTGCCTCCCACATTCTAGGGTTGCTGTTGGCTTTCTAGATTTTAATCTAAAGTTCTTTCCATTTTGCATTTAAATAAATACTTAGATTTTGGTAAACTGTTATAAAAAAATTCAGATTGGAACAGATCCCTTGGAAGGGCTAAAATTGAGTGTGATTTTTATCTTGGAAGAAAAATTGAGCTGCTTTGTGAGTCACAATGAAGGAGTCAGCAGCACTCCTAGATGAAATCTGCTTCGACTAACAGAAGCTGTAATAAAGTATGAACGTGTCTCACAAGCTATGCCAGCAGGGAATGGTAAACTTGCAGAGGCAATGGCAGGTTAGAGAGGATTTTAAAGCAATACTGAATATATTGGGATCCTCCTAATTGCAACTGAGCTAGAACCTGCAGAATTTTCATGAGGGCTGGGGATAGTATAAGCAGTTATCCAGCCCACTATCAAGACTGATAGAGGGGGACCTGTTGTTGTCTACTCTGGTTGGTGTTGACCTCCATGGTGTTCAAAAGAGGACTTTTTCTGTTCTGCTGGCTGAGATACTGGCTATTGGAATTTGGCATCTTCTGTGTACAAAACATGCTGAACCACTAGGCTATAGCCGTTCTATTTGGACTACAAAGTATTTCACTCAGTAAAAATGAGAAAAAGACCTTAGAGAGACTTAATCATGCCAACAGAGAGCTACGGGACGGGGGCAATATTATAGGAAACAAAGCAAATATGGAAGCAATTGGCCTAGAAAGAGACCCGCTGCAGCCTGAACCCATGGCTATGGGAATGCACTTTCAATACCTATTACCTTTTGTGCATCCTTGAAATGCTTCTGTAGAAGCTTTTCAGCTTTACAAAAATTATAAAAGAAGAAGATACATTTCAAAAGTGGCCTGTAAATTGGAAAGCATTCCACCATTGCATCAGTTCAACATCCCCCACCCCCCAGTAATGAAAGTTTGAGCGGCTTCCATGTGTCACTAGCCTTCATAATGGAGAAGAAAGAGGATCCCCCTGTTGACCCTGATGAATGACGGAAATTACGGCAGACTTTCTTTTCTGTGCCCCCTCACTATCCCTCCAGTGGGATGGCAGGAACAAAGGAAAGTAATACAGAGCCAGAGGATGTCAGGTAAAGACGAATGCTTGTGACAGAGTCATAGTCCAGACATCTGATTGGTTTGGAGGATGCAGTGATAGATAGATAGATAGATAGATAGATAGATAGATAGATAGATAGATAGATAGATAGATAGATAGATAGATAGATAGATAGATAGATAGATAGATAGATAGATAGATAGATAGATAGATAACAGTTCATGTCTCTGCTCTAAATTAATCAAAATAGTGATTGCCAGATATTTTATTAGGTTATAGGAGGTTGGAGTTCTTGACGCCATTGATCCTATTCTCTGCCATATGTCTTGTGACAGCCTCTGTGAAAATGAACTGCCATATTGTGTCATTGTTACAATTCTGCTCGATGAGTTCTCAGTGAGGATGAGACAGAACTGCTGGATCCTGCAGCCTCTGGTAAACCCTGGAAGGAAATGGCTCAGTACCTGAATCAGAGAGGGGAGCTAAATGTGTGAGGCAAGCTAAAATCTCTACCTGAAGAGGTAGACAGTTGGCGTCTACCTCTCCACCACAGAAAGTGGCTCACAGCTCTGGACGTCCAGAGATAGAGACAGTGGAAAGGGGTGGCTCGGGGGTGGCCGTTGCTAGTGTCTGGACAGAAAGGTGGGCACCTAACTGGCTGCCATGACAATGAGTGGTGTATAGAATACTTCCTCACAGTCCCCTCAAGAAGACTGTATACAAGCCGTGCTATGGTTACATTATGAGAGGGGAGTGGAGGTTGGGTATTCTTCTAAGCCCCCCTCCACCCACCCCATAATTTGAACACGGTCTAATTGACATTTATTGAGCAGGAACAATTCCTGCTAGAGGCTTCTTTACTTTCCAAAGATGTTTGTGGGTGTTTCTTTTTTTCTGAAATCCAAATATAGCCCATGTATTTTCAGCGTGATCCAGCAGGCTGTGCCCACACAAACTTCATTTGCTGTAAAATGTTCCTTCAAGCAACTGGGGGTAAAATTTTTCCATCCATGATCTCATAGATTCGGTTATTTCTTTGAAGGATTCTGAGGAGGAAAGATCTTTTCTCTTTCTCTCATCATCTGCAGCTGTTCAAAATGATTAATTTGCTTAAGAAACCTTGTAAGTAAAATACCTCAGTTTGTGAATTATGGAGCACACTGTGATCTCTAATTCAAAAGCATACTGTTTATGTTGGTGATTTGTGGATTAGCTTTGATTTCTTTTGCAGGATGATTGATGCAGGTAAAGAATTCAGTGTTTCATATTTGCAAATCAAATGGTTCTTGGGTTTTGTTCCATGTTCACATAGCTCTTCCATAAATATTTGTGCAAATTAGACTCTGATTCAGATAGAATAGTAATAGGATAAATTTGTCTTCCATTATTCTGGCATTTGTTGTTGCTGGTAACCTATTATAATCAGCTGCAGCTGTTTCCACATTAATTGGAGAATTTAGACATATTCTTTGATTGACATTCAGATTTGCAAGATATGCATGATGAATATATTTTTTTATTTCTTTATAGGGCTATATTTTGATACCAAATACTAAGTACAGAAATGTACTTAGAATTAAAAGTATACCTGACATACCTATTAGATGTTTTTCAATTGTTGCTGGATCTGTTACTGAAATGTTAGTATTTTTTTAAAAAAGAAAAATGCCAATTTTGAATTAATTGGGCATTTTATTCATTATGTTGATATTAAACTAGATTAGTATTAGAATCTTTCATCTTTTATGGAGGAAGGAACTAAGAAGTGTTACTATGCCTTTACATTCTGCTTATAACTATATGGTGCTCAATAAATGTTTCTATAAAATTATAGGATGCCATCATTTTTTAAAAGTCATTGACTAACAACGGTAGTGCATTAACAACCCTATTTTGCACATGCTATTAGTAAGTACCCCCTGTTGAATTCAGTGAGGCATACTCCCAGGTAAATTGGAACCGTGTTGAAGCTTAAAGCAGTGGTCCCCAACCGTGGATCTCCAGATGTTCTTGGACTACAACCCCCAGAAGCCTTCACCACCACTTCTGCTGGCTAGGATTTCTGGGAGTTGAAGTCCAAGAACATCTGGAGGCCCAAGGTTGGGGACCACTGGCTTAAAGGACATAGCAAACAAAGGCAGTATTTCTTTTATGCACATTGATGTGGGTGCAAAATGAGCATTCATGGCACTGATTTTAATATGAGATTATGCTTGCAAATTCACTATTGGTGTAAAGCATTAATGCAGAGCCCACCACTTGAAAATAAACAATGATTCCTGCAGTGACTGCTGGGTTAAGGCACATGTCAGGAACATAAAGGTGGAAAATCTGCAGGCCTACATTGAAGTACTGAGCACATGTAATTTCTCCTGTTCTAATAAGCATATTTTGATTAGAAACATTCTGTGGAATTAAGAGATACATTCCTTCATTCTGTGTGCAAGGAATGTCAAAGCAGGAAGAGAAGTCACTTGTGAACAGCCTGACACTTACCTGACTGGTGCAGACTTTTGGGCTAGAAATGACAGAAAATTGATAACCTTGATGAGGCACAATTACCTGGCATGCTTGGGTCCCCCCCCCCTTTTTTTCTGTTCTTTCTTTCTTTCAAGAAACAATAACCTTTCAGGGCAGCTTCAGAATTTAAGCTGATTTTGCTTTGTTAAATTAAAGTGTCCCTTTCCTCTGTAATCAAAAGTGACAAATTCTGTCAGACTTGAAGGGAAGATGAATGAATTCCTTCCACAGATCAAGGGGGAAAAAACCTTGCAGCTAAATGTAAATGTGTGTGCATCTGAAGCTGCCTCAGAGAGAATCCAGCATCTAGCCCATAATATCTACTTAATTTCTTTCCAAGGATTTGGGAGATCTTTTAATTGCCATTGGTAAATTGGTAGATCTACACAAGAGTGGGAAACTGGTTGGTTTCGGTGAATCCGAATCAGAATGGAAGGGGAAGATAAAGCACCCTTATTTCAAAATTCTGATACTCTAAGGCAAAATAACAAAAAGTCAGTAAAATATCTGACTATTGACAACTCCTGATCTTTCCTCCATTTTTCACCCTGATTACTTTTTACCTTGAGATACCAGGGAGTGCAACTTCTGATCTTCTGCATGTAAAAAAAATCCTGCTATTTACCATGTAGAATGAAAGGGTGTTGACAAGTATTTGGGTCCGGGTTCCAAGTCTAAGTCCAAGTGTTTGATCCCAAGTCCCAAGTCCAAGTCTCTATTAAGAATAAGCTTTTTTTCCCCAGAGAAAGGGAGGGGCAGAGACTCAAGTGCAACGAACTAGTATTGTGAGTGTACGGCCAAACAACCGAAAGAATCTCTAAATGCTTTTGTAAGATAAAAGAAAAGGGGAGGGGGGAATCTTATCTTTTCCTTTCGTTTCAAAAAAAAAAAAAACAGTTCAGAGTAGGACAAGACGAAATAAGATAAAGCCATTCTTGGTGAAAGATGCCCCTAAAGCTGACTTCCATGTATGGAGATGCATTTGTAGTCAACATGGAGACAAGACTCCGTGTTTGACTTTGCCTTGACAAAGGAAGGCAGACAGCTCCTAGGCAAAGGAAGAAATAGGCTTGAGAGTGTTTACTTAGAGAAAGCCTGAGAGGGCTAGGTGCCCTATCTATGAATCACCCCAGCACACTGATTGTTTGCTCCTTAAGTGCAACATTGCAGCACTTTCTCGCCTCTGCAGCCGCAGGATATGTTCCAGATTTTCCCTCCCCACTTGTCTGTTAGCATCTCTTTACTGATGGTATAGATAGATAGATAAAACTTTATTACAGTTGAAAGACCAGCTTTTACTGTTGGTGAAAGCCACTGACACTCAACTGGCAAACCAGGTAGCACTAAAGCTAATTTCCCCATCAGAAAGCTCCATGCAGTGTTCGCACCTAAGCCAAAATCAGGTTTCAGTCCACATTTTATCACGTCAGTGTGCCTGCCTGTTTCCATGGCATATTCAAGAAAATATGTATCTAGATTCTCCACGGTCAAGGAAATAGACATTTACGGCTGTTGTTGATCATTTACAAAATAATGGGAGTCTTGATAAACAATTCCACAGGTTACACAAAGGGACAAGGGTGTCTCTTGTATTGGTTGCATGAGAGGGAAGCAGATCATTGCATCTGAGGACTTCCTTAATTGTTCTGAAGAAGACCATTGGTGCTGTGCTTTAGAAGTACAGAGTGCAGCCCTCAACAATACATTTTGCAAAGATCCTTCCATGAGCAAAGAAAACATGATAAACTGATTGAGAGTTTCTGTAACTCCGGCTACCTGCTAAGATTGGGGTATAAATAGGGTTGCTATATTCCAGCTCACCATTTTTTAATCTCTTGTTTCCTGATGGTTAAAATCTTTACAGATCCACGTGAATATCATAGGAATTTATGAATGAAATGTTGTCATCTGATTTGGGGGGGAGGAGGATAAAATGAAAACTTTGAAAAGTGTTCATTTGTATAAAATGTGTGTGTATTTTAGCTTTATAGCAAATAAATTAATACTAGATAATATACTAAATTTTTTATTAAGGTACTTTTACACAGTACTTATTGCCCCTTCCATTCATTCCTATGGACCCAATGCTTTCTATGCACTAAAAAGATTTCAGTTGTCTGCAAAACGAGAGTGCCAGACTTCCATGTAATTGCTAGACTCACCCATTAATTTGGAACTGAGACCTGGATGTGTAATTCTGCAAGACCCTGTCAAGCTATCAATGGCTTCACTCATTGGCTGTCACAAAAAGCTCATTTCTCACAAAACAGCTGACTGCATATTTTGTCTTATATTGTGGCTTTTAAAAGGATATAGATCTAATGATTTAAATGAAAGCTTGAAATCCAGACCGGCCGATGATTAAAAAAAAAAGGGGGGGGGTAGCATGCCTAGAATCCAAGTAAATCCCAGCAAACCAGATAATATGGCTGCCCCAAGTCCAGGTTGTTTCCAGATATTTGCGGATACAGTTGGGTTTGCCCAATGAAGAATGGTTCTGCAAAACAATTGCTATAATTAAACAAAATGTTTGCTAGGTCAAAAGGAAGGTACTAACTGGAAATATGTATTAACATGTAGATGTATTAAAAGGTTTGCAAACCTCTGACATGTTATTGACCATAACAGGATTTGTAGTAATGCTGAGGAAAGTGAATTACTTGTCTGTTATTTTTATGCAAGTTTTTATTTATTTTTATAGCCCAATTCCCAATACAGTCACATAGTCAACAATATATTTATCAGTACAAAAATATATAATCCATTAGTATATTGATTCTATCAAGCTTAAAAGACAACAGACCAATATCAGAGCTGACTTCCTAAATATCATCCTCTCTATTTAATTCCAAACCAAAAACCAAAGGGGGCCAGATTTTAATGTAATTATCTTTTCTTTCTCCTCTAAGCAGTCTAAGATGAGTAGTCAATTTTTTTCATTAGTGCTATTGCCCATATTTCCTAGTCCAAAGGAACTAGTGCATAGATATAGCATTGGGTCTGTAGGAATGAATGGGAGGGGCAATATTCTGGCATGATGGAACACAGTAGTTGGATGATTTAACACAGCAAGAGACACTGTAGTTCCTAATGAAATTTTACTATTTTCCTCATGATTTACCAGAGAGAATGAGAATTTAATCGATAAAGAGCTGGTGGCAATTTTTGTAGGGGCCACAGGAATTGAAATTTCCCAAACATCCAAAACGCTCAAAGACTTCCTACGTTTTCAGTCTTTAAACTGTACTTCATATTTACTGCCAAGTGAGAGCATGGCCTTTAGCATTCTTCACATGGGGATGGGAGATAGTCTAATTCTTTCCAGCTATGAATTTGCAGTTACTGAATGGATTACTAGAAAAATGTGGTTTGCCTTCTTCCTCACCCAGGCCAACTAATTTTGGTCTGGCCACACTGTTTTCTTTCTCTCATGGCTCAGTGTGATACTAAGAAACGGAACTCATATCGGGCCTCTGCACAGAGTAACCGATCCATTTCATCAGTCCTTCTTAAATTCGGTGGGGAAAGTAAATGGACAACAAGCTAGGGTGGCGAACCTGAGTTCTTCCTAAGTCAGTGATTAACAGGGGTGGGGGTGGGGGCTCAGGTTAGGCTCCATAGTAGTGATCTCCCCAGATGAGTGAATGGCTGCCATTTGCTCCTTGGTGGGGAAAAACAAGCCACCATACTTCCTTATTGTAGTGGGGTTGACCCAGGAACCCCTTAAGGAGGTGAGTCTCCCAAAAACTTTTCAAAATATTGGTCCCCTCTTTATATATGCCTCAAACATTAGCTATGATGGACTCCCCCCCCTCCCCGGTAAGAACTATTTGTGAAAAATAACTCCAATTTTCCCATTGTATGTTGAAAAATATTTCATAATTAGTTTGAAGTATTCTAATATCTGAGAGATGCGGGAGGCACTGCAGGTTATACTGCTGAGCCACTGGGCTGTTGAGCGAAAGGTCGACAGTTTGAATCTGGATGATGAGGTTAGCTCTCATTGCTTGTCCTAGCTCCTGCCAGCCTAGCAGTTTAAAAGTATGCAAATACAAGTAGATGAACAGGTGCCACCTTGGTGGGAAGGTAATGGCATTCTGTGTCTAGTCATGCTGGCCATGTGACCACGGAAAGACGAGCATTGGCCCCTAGAGTCAGACATGAATAGACTTAATTGCCCAGGGGAACCTTTACCTTTTCCTTATTGTAGTAACTATGCCTTTGGATAACTGACAGAAAGAGGGTTGTGCTAAATTAAATAGGTTTTCCTGCTGAATGCATCTGCTATACTGTCTGTTACTGCTTACATGGCTTTTTGACTTCTTTTTTTAAAATAGCTTTGTTGTACAAAGTGATATCAGGAGAAAATGGAGCTATTCAGAAAATAAAAAAAGATTTCCGCAGCATGTAATAGGAAACATGACAGGCTTTTTGACCACTATCTGATGTTGCTGGGTAACTAGGAAACAAAGATGTTTCAAATCCTCATTTTATTCCATGAAGAATTTTATTTTGAAAAATGTTAACCTTCTCCATTTCCAGAAATTAGTATTAAGATATCTCTTGGTTGCTGCAGAATTACCTCTGGCTCTGTAAATTGTTCATATTTAAGAGCAGCATATCAATAGTTTGGTATAAAGAAATTATTATGAATAGATACATTTGGAAATTGATTGTGTAATTTGTTAGGGACCAACCTAAAGCATAACTGCAGCAGGAACTCCCCACCCCCCGCACAAAAATCTCTGTGCCAACTACCTGGGGTTTTAAAATGTTTGTGACTTACACACATAACTTGAGAAAATTAAACTGGTTTATTAATTGGGTACCCATAAGAAACACATCTCAGGATGCTATATGTTTATTACCTTTAAAAATACAGTGGTGCCTCACATAACGATGTTAATTGCTACCATTAAAAACATCATTATGTGAAAACATCGTTAAGCGAAACACCATTTCCCATAGGAATGCATTGAAAACCGGTTAATCCGTTCCAATAGGAGCCTATTCAATACATTTCAATGGTGAAAAAAAAAATCACCAAAAATTCAAAAAGACTCAGAACGAAGCCAAATTACTTTAACGAAGGTTTTATTAGGTGCACTAACGATTCCAAACATTTTAAACATTTTTAAACATTTTAGAATATTTTTAAAATAGCGAAAACAGGGCTGTCAAAAAAAGTTAAGCGAAACAGGGGACCTAAAACTGTCATTGTTAAGTGAAGCAAGGTCCCAAACATCGTTATGTGAAAATCCCCCATAGGAAACATCGTTAGGTGAGGCGGCAAAATTTCCAGCAGAGGCCATCGTTATGTGAATTCCTCGTTGAGCGAGGCACTCATTAAGCGAGGCACCACTGTACTGATTTTAGCCTGCCAGTATGCAAAGACCACTTTCAAGGGTCTATGAAATTATATAGAGGACAAACCATGACTTAGGTATATTCATATAAATGTCACAAATCATGTAAACAATCAGTTACTTCTATCCTGCATTGTATGGCCTATGTACCATTTAAAGACTTGGCTCTTTAGGGAGGCATTCCCTTCTGTCAATTCTTGAATTCTATCTTGTTTTCTATCATTCTGCATCTTGAACACACCATACAGTATTATTGATTCAATTATTTAATATTTATGATATTTCATGATATTTGTAAGCTGCCCCAAGTAGACGCTGTCTGGGGGGGGGGGCAGGGTAGAAATCTAATAAATAAATAAATAAATAAATAAATAAATAAATAAATAAATAACATGTAAAAATCATCAGTTCAAATGACTGGCAACTAAAATATGAATGAAATGATATAATTTTATTTTGTTTGTTAGCGTTAAGTGGCATGCCAGTTAGATTTAATGGCACTGTTTATCTGGGCATGATTGGGCTGGGAAGCGAAGGAGTATTTAAAAATCAAATCAATCAAAATCTTACTCCTCTAACATTGAAAGAAAATCCAGCTTCTCATTTAGGCATTGGAAGGCCCAGGTCTTCAGTTTTAAACTCCATTCTATTTCTTGCCTCAGCAGGATCTTACCATCTTTAGTATCTGTTGTTTCTAGCGCCTAGAACTTTAGCTTTGTTACAAAAACAAACAAACAAACCACTGTTCAGCAAAGTAGGCTGCTACTGGAGTCACTTTCTCTTAACTCCTTATATTGTATTACTCAGGTGTTCTCCTATTTGTCCCCCCCCCCCCCGGGCTTTCGTTTTTCCCAAATAGATTTTTTTTGCACCCAGCAGCAATAGCCATTCTTCCTAGTACTTGCATTCTGCATGGCCTGACGAACAGCCTAACTTGTCCAAGGAAGATCTGCCAGGCCTTGACCTGTAGCTCCCAGAGACTCTGCAAAAAGAGGACTTACAAGATCCCATGCTGACAGTGACTCTCCACTCCCTATTTTGCTCCAAATGGCACCATGGTCCAAGTGCATGTAACCTTAGTCTCTGTTCCTTGTCCGCTTTGCTCACTCATGATTCTGATGCTCTGATGTTGCACATCACACACAAAGACAACTTTTCTCCTTCTCCTATACCCCTGAGATTTATCTCCCATCTTGAGAACCAAAAACACATTCCCTAAGACTCTAGCTGGCTTCCTGAGACACCTCTATGGCCAGGACATACTCCCAAAGATTGTTGGCCGTTACCCAAGTTGAGGAAGTGGCATGCAGTGAGGAATAACTAGGAGACCATATCCTGGTTAGAGAGACAAAGCACAGTTAATTCACTGTAATTGAAAACAACTCATTCTATAATACTACTGCCGTACATCTATGTAGCCCAGGCTACCTTTTGATTATGACCTAGGTTTAGCATACTTTGCTTGGCCATGCCTATATTCACGTTCTCTTCGTTCCCAGACCTGTGGATTTTGATAAAAAGGTGGTTTCACGAGCAGGCTTGATCAGTCTTTAAATGTTGCTTTGAACTGTTGACTCTGGAATGGAACTAGCATTGCATCGAGAATTTTTAGCCTGCTTGCTTGCTCTATGAACGTAGTATCTGTGGCAAGGGATGAATCAGGGCATTCACTTTTCAGTTGACAAGCTTTGCATCATTCAATTGTTTATATAACTGTTGAAAATATGTTTCATGAGCTGCTTTTCAAAAAAGGTCTGCTGCTGATTCAAGATCTTGTCATGAAATGGCAAAAACAAGGACTAGTTTTATTGCCTGCTTGTTTTTTTAATGACCACCTGTGAAGGATAGGAAGATGAATAAACTTCGTGCATTTATTTCTGTCTCTCCTCTTTGCTTTTATTTATTTTTTATTGCTTTGTCAACATCAAGGTTTGGATGAGTTTGAAACATGGCTTGGAAAGGAAATAATAGCTGAGGGAATTATGATGGGCAGGAAAGTATTTGTTATTGAAAATGTAAGATCTTTGAAAAAATGAAGACAGTGTGTTTGAAAGATATCCATTCAGTATAGAGCCAGTCAATCTTTGTTGAAATAGTGCCTCGACTCATGGATGTGGTGTTGTTAGCAGAGGGCACAACCATGACTGGTAACAATCTTAATGAGTGGAAACCTCGTAAAGCTTACTTTTTAAAAGTTACTACATTGAAGATGTTGGGTGGGTTGATGCCATTTTGCCTCATTTATTAAAAAAGAGGAAGTTTAAATTTGTTTTAAATGTCAAAATTACCACATTATATCCAAGCTTTGGTGATCGTGTTAGCAGACTAGAACAGGATGGTAAGGTGAGTTTATACCTATGAATTTACTCAGGATATTCATGGTAAGGAGAAAAATAAAAATGATTTAATTGCACAATACAGTGGGGTCTTGACTTAAGAACGGCTCGAGTTAAGAACATTTTGACTTAAGAGCCACTCTCATAGGAAAATATTGACTTGACTTACATACTTAGATTTGAGTTAAGAACTGAAAAAAAAACCACGTGGGAGGCAGGGAAAGTGCAAAATTTGAACTTTCAGTTAACTGTTGGCCAGTGAAAAGGGTGCCTGTCTGCTTCCTCACTCCTCCCAGCGTTTAGAGAGTGGATTGGGAGACAGTCTTCGGACTGCCTGGTACTGTACTGCCTGGACTGTATTTTCCCTGCCTTCCCTGAACCTTTCTTGACTTAAGAAAAAAAGAAACAAAATATCCCCCTCTAGTGGTCGAAGGCAGAATAGCAGCTTCCCATTAGTTTCTATGGACGGAAAAGAGCAGATACGGATCAAATGGTTTTCAATGCATTCCTATGGGAAATGCAGATTTGACCTGAGAACTTTTTGACTTGAGAACCGCCTTCCAATACGGATTAAGTTCTCAAGTCAAGACCCCACTGTAAATCAATTCAAGTTTTAAGATCTGAGAAAAGAAGCTACTGGAGTTGGCTTTTATATGTGCACATGTGCTGAAGCTGCCCTTCAGACGCACCTTCTGTTGCAGATGAAGGAGAACAAAGGGTGGCTGAGGAGGAAGTGATGAGTGGCCAACATACCACAACTGACTAACTTATTGGTCTGTCACTTCCCCCACAGGTTGCTTCGGATACAATATTGCTGCACTTACTATAACATAATTTTTATAACATAACCTTAATAACACAAATTTCAGGATATTCTTCCCTTATAACTGTTGGTCATTTAGTCTTATTTTGTTGATTATATCCTGTAACCTTTATCTTGTCTGTTACTGCCATCTTCATTTTTAGATATGTTTTTTTGTTATATATTTCTATTTTTGGTTTGGATGGGATTTGGCTCTTCCCTGTATGTTTATTTTACTGCTGGAAACCACTCAGAGTAGTGGCAAGGTCATTCAATGGTATGGTATGAATGAACAAACCACACACACACTCAAAAAGCACAGTGAACATCTAACTCACCAAAGCGGCATATTATTTTCAATTAGACATTTACTGTACCAAGTACAGCAATATCACCACTGCCACATCAAGGCCCTTTGTTTTTCATATAGCAGTGATGGCTGCCCTAAAATTCAAATTCACAATTCATTGAATAATTGCACAGGCATCCTGTCTTCATCCTGTCATCCTGTTTTCACAGAGCACACACACTGTGGATGTGCACCATGGGGAAAAAAACCCCTCTGGATTACACTTTATATATCTGATGAAGTGAGCTTTAATACTTGAAATGTTACTCTATAAATGTCTTACTCTTTAATGTTTTTGTTACTTTTGAAATTTAACAGGTAAAAATTATGGTGTAGTGGATGGGAATTACCAGCCTTAAGTTCAATAGCTGAAAGATATCAATATGGAATCAGGAATATAAATGGACTAAATCAAATCCATGTAGAATTTATTATTAAGATCTGAATTTTACATTCTAAATCATTATTATGAGATAATATACTTATGCCATCCATTCCAAAAAGTTTTGTAAATAGGGTCAAACATCAGTATAGGAAGATGAGAAATAACAAACCTGATCAGCCCTATTGTGTAACTTTAACTGAAATTATTCCTAGAACTTCTTTCTGCCTGACATGGTTCAATGCTGGACATTCTTAGAAGTCTATCAAAATCATCAGGATTGCTTTCAGCTGTTTTCTTCAGTAATGCTTATTTCTTTAGAGTGGAGATAAAGTTATTCATGTAGATAAAGTCAGTCTTCTATCTCTTTTTCTAAAGTGCACTCTTCCAGACATGCTGGAAATGTCAGTAAATAGAAGATTTTTGGTGCTCAGGATAATATTGCCAAATAAATTGAAAAAAAAGTTTCAAGATTATACCAAATAACTGTTTGCTTTTTCATCTGAAAAAAACCCCACAAGGTTAAATCCAGCCTTTCAGCGGAATGATCTAAAAACCATGACTCTTTGGAATCTTATTTAAATCAAATCTACCCTGGTGATGATGACTGTGGATAGAAACAGCACTTGGATGAATAAGGAAGAGAACGGAGTGCTAGAGAGAAAGAGAGAGTCAGAATGGTTGGATGAGAAGGAAGGAGTATGGTGATGGGGAAGGAGATGAAGACGTTTCTAAGCCATATGAATTGGAGTACTTCTGCAAGTAGATAAACAAAATTTCTTATACCTGTAGGCTAGGAAAATGGCTGTTTAGGGATGAAATATCTTGGCCAGAAAATGAGAAACCAGATGAGTTCGTGGGTGAAATCTTTTGCCACCCCAGAAAAGTTTAGCTGGATTGTTCTGTAGCTGAAATGCTGTCCATTTGTGTGCTCAGCCTTGACAAAAGTGGCCCATGCTTCCAAGTAAGCTGGATCGTTCACCTCAGTAGGGAAGGCTGCTGCTGGCATGTGAGGTCTGGCGTGAACCTTGTCAGCTTCAACCACCCCATATCTTTCCTGATTGAGGAAGATGCTGGATGCAGAAAGCTGTGCTACTTGATTAGGAGTGGACTTCATGCTTTCTCCAAGAGGCTTTTATTATAACATTTCCCCTGGTTAGATCACAGAAATATTTTCCCCTTCCATTTATTACTCTCCTGTACCTTCCTACTGTTACTTCCATCTTTTTTTTTCCTTCTTGGAGAAAATATGTTCAGATGGAAAAAGATAAAATAACTGCAACGTGTCTTTCCATTTGGTAGCACAAGTAGGGCAGCACCTTAAGCTGTTATCATAATATAAATAATGCCATATTTTCCATGCATGTATAGTCATAGATAACACAAATGCCTTGGGATATCAGGAAATAACCTAGGTAGACACCCATGAGCAAATCTGAAACATGGTGTTGACACAAGAAAGCAAATCCGGAAAGCAAGCCCAACATCCTCTACCTCACTTGTTGCATAACTGGCTATCTGTTTGCTACAGAAAAGTACTGACAGTACTATTTAAGTTATTTAATTTCAGGCTTTGCTCTTGAATTTGTCATGACTGGCATCTGATGCAGCCTGCATTCATGGAGCAACAAGGAGCAAAACAAATGTGTTAAATAAAAGCCTAAATAAATTGACTCCATGGTCAGATTTACAACTGCTTAACGTTCCAATTGTTGCACATCATTCTCTTCCTTTCTTGCACCAGTGAGTGAATCCTTAAAACAAGAAGGCACTGGGATTAACAGGTCTCAGGCCACACCTTTCAAGGTCTTCCAGTGGGGAGACAAATCTCAGAGTGAGTGGAAGAGTAAAAGGGGAAAATTTAGTTTTGGTGTGTGAAGTATCTGTAACACTGGGGAACCCATCTCTCCCTATATGTGCATTTGTGTTGTGCTTGCTTCCTTCCCAACCTTGGCCTGCCCCACCCTTGTGACATCACAAGGATCTGTCCTACAGTTTCTGATTTTGCCCCTGAAGTCTAAGGGAATGTGATGCTCCTAACCTAGCAGCCCTAGAGATGGTTTTTTAAAACAACTTTGGTGGGTTTTTTTGCATTATGACAAATGACAGACCGGTGGATATTTAAAATCTAAGTGCAACATCTGCTTAGGCTTCAGACTGCTCTTTGGACTCATTCTTCCTTAGTGTGTGTTTTAGTGACTGAGTTGTTATTCAGTATTTGCCAGAGTGATCAGACCTGCAGTCTTGATAAGCTGTTGTGTGTTTGTATACCCTGTTATCTCCAGACAAGAAAAAGGCAAGCAAGTTCCAGCCTTTTAAGAAGTTATTTGCTAAGAGAAAAAAACGGGAAGCAACAAGCAACCAGGAGGATAGCAAGCTGAAACCAAGCAGTTCCTTTGGAAATGTCTGCAATGGAGCCCTGTCTTCTGATGAAGAGACAAACAATGGTCTGAGGTAATGAAATACAATGCATTGTGCTGTTGTTGTATCTCTTGTTGTGAACACAACCAGAATAATAACTGTGGAAGTATTGTGATTTCATATCTAAGTCAAATACAATACTTTTGCATTGTACTGATTGCTAACTTGTAGGCTACATGTTGTAGAGAGAATTCTAATAATCATGCAAACCACTACTTGAAAATAGTTTGTCTCTAGGAGATGATGGTATAATTTGACTCATGAAGTAAACAAGACTGGAGTTTCTGTATCCCTATCTCTTAACAGTTTTAAATCACTGTGCTAAACCATTAAGTAAGATGTTTCAAAATAATAGCATGATCAGGGCTTGAGAATTTTTAGAATGTCTCACCAGTCAGTCAAAAATTTCACCAGTCAGCATGACCGGACTATAGCCTTGCAATTTATGTTTAAACTTAAATTTCAATTTAAACTAAGCACTTTTTACATAACCATGTGTACAAACCCAAAAGAAATATACCCTCAGACTTGGGTTGTTTTATTATCTGCATGCCTGTGGGGTCATGAAGCTTGTACAGTGGTGCCTCAATTTACAAACTTAATTAGTTTTAGAACTCCGGTCGTACCCCAAAATGGTCATAAGTCGAAGCACCATTTCCCATAGGAATGCATTGAAATGCAATTAATCTGTTCCGGCCAGAAAAAAAAAACCACCAAAAAACCCAACAACACACCACTGCAAGAACCATCAGAAACACGATTAATCCATTTCGGCTGAAGGGCAAAAAAGAAAGAAAAGAAAAGCAAAAAACCTGTGCAAGACCCTTTGGAAATGCAAAAAACAAACAAACAAAAACAAAACAAAAAAGCAAAAAGCAAACAGACACTGCAAGATCCTTTGGAAATGCAAATACAGCAAACAGAAACTGCAAGGCCCTTTGGAAATGCAAAAAAAGCAAAGAAGAAAACAAACAAACCCTGCAAGACCCATTGGAAATGGGAAAAAACCCACCCCAAAAAGCAAACAAACCCTGCAAGACCCATTGGAAATGGGAAAAACACACCAAAAAGCAAACAAACCCTGCAAGACCCATTGGAAACATGAGAAAAAACCCAAAACAAACAGAGCCTGCAAGACCCACCATAGCACAGAAACATAACCCCCCCCCAGTCCAAACCCAGGCTGCAAAACCAACCCCTAACAGTTTTTAAAAAGTAGAAAGCAGAACCTTACCTTACCAGGCATTCTGAAGCCTCCTCCGACGCACGCTATCTAACTGCTGGGGTGAAAGAGCTACAAAGAAGCAGCCACTTTGCCACCAATGGTTAGCAATTTGAATTCCCTGCCTTTTTCCCCTGCCTTTTTTTGACCGTAACTTGAAGCTCTGTCACATGTCGAAGCAAAATTTTGCAGCAGGAGCTGGCCATAACTCGAAATGGTTGTATGTTGGGATGTTTGTAAGTCAAGGCACCACCATGTTTTGAATGCCTTTCTTTTGAATGTCTCCAGCAAAAATAAAACTGAAAGCAAAGCACCCAGCCTCTAAGGAGCCAGGTCGTTTGGTTGAAATTGAGCGCAGGGAATAGCCATATTCTCCAGCATGGGACTACTCTACATTCTCCTGCAGAGCTATATATCTATGCGGCGCTCAAACTCTGTTCTCGAGAGAAGAGGGCTGTTTTTCCTTTTGCAATGGGAAGGGGGAGGGGAGGACTGCAGGATCTGAGAGAGCAAGAGAGAGCAAGAGAGAGAGATGGATTGAGGGTAAGGAGGCAAGGAGGGAGGGAGGGAAGGAGCTGTGGCTCGTCAAGCAGCATTTTTTCACTCGTCACAGACAAGTGGACGAGTGGATTTTTCAAGCCCTGAGAATGATCATAATCACCATAATTGTCTAAAGCAGCGGTCCTCGGACTGGCTGAGCCTCTGAGGAAGGCGGGACAACAATATAATGGATATTCATCTATTTTCTCATTCTTGGTATATTGAAACATGTTGATGAAAAGATGGGCATCTTCTGTGAGATTTTATGCTCATGCACATGGCCAAAAAGGCCTGTGCATTTTAAATCAGCAACAGCAATAGCAAAAAAAGCATATGGGGGAGGGCTTTTAGTTTTCATTTAAAACCCCATGCTTTAGGTAGAAATACAGTTTGCTTACACAAAAATGTTTCCATTTTTTTCCACAAAAGAATAACCAAAATATATAAAAAAAATACAATAACTCTGGTAATCTTGCTCAACAGAAAGCAACACTTTAGAAACTTTTTGTTCTTGTCTGTAAAAATTAAAATTAAATGAAGATTTGCAGCTGCAGTACGGCTGTGTGCCAGCTTTGTCTAAATCTAGAATTATAGACTGAATTGGTCTAGTTCACGCTGATTTGTATGAAGTGTGGATAGAACGAGAATGATCAGGTTTCCTTTCATAGTGAAAGTGAAATTCATCTGAAGTTATTGTTAGGAACGTGTCTCCTTAGAAAGGTAATTCCACTAGGGGAAGGAGCCAACTGTAGTTCCCAGCATCCATCACCTTTTCAATCTAGACTGGCTGAGATCTAGTAGGTGCATGGGTGGGTAGCTATGGCAAGGTTCTGTCCCTAGATTTCCAATTACTCACTTATTTGAGCTTAAAACTCTTTAGCTGTGTACTTTGGTCCTTGCACACCAGCCTTACCAGGTAGAATAGCCAAATAACCAAAAATAGCTAATAAAGCCCTTGTGGCCAAGGCACTTTCTTTAGGCACTCTCACCCTTGCCCCCAAGAATCACACTGGGGTAAATATAGAGTATTTATTTGAAAAAGAGTAAAACGTTGTAAAACAAAGAAAATACAAAAATTACAATTGTATGCATTAAATGCAAAGCATCTAGGTATTAAGTTCTGTAAGCCTTTCCCATAAAGCAATAAAATACTTACTAGCTAATAGCTTTACTACTTAATTGCTAGGCTATTCTAAGTTATCATAGCTAAGTCTCCAACCCACCATTGAAGGCTGTAAACCTGTCCTCCATCTTCTTCTCCTTCTCCAACTTACGCACACACACCAAGAACTTACTTAACCCCCGTCTTCAATAACTTAAATCAAAGTCTCTCTCCCATGGTGGTATCCAATCAGCATGCAATCTTTTGTTCGCAGTTCCATGCCCAACTTGTAACTTTCCATAGCTCCTTCTCCATCCCAGGCTGGTACGCTGGTATGCCATTAGTCAGGAATGTTTTGGTTATCAGTTCTGAGAAATGACCTTGGTTCATCTTCATAGGAACCAACAGTCTCTAGGCACGATGATCACCTGCAAGTCCTGGGAAATAAGTACTACAAAACCCATATCCTCAAAGTGATTCAGAATGTGAAAAGAAACAAAAACACAGACTTGAGGGGAGAGGTTGTGTGAATGAGATGTGATCTGACTAGGAGGAACGGATGGAAAATGAATTGTGATCACTGGCATCTCTAAAATGTAATCTGAGTCTGGAGATTCACAATTATTCTTCAATCACAGTATGGCAGACAGTGACGGTGGAACTCTCTTGCTGTCTAGGCTGCAACTACACCGGCAAATAGTGTATCCAATGCCTTAAGGATGCATTTCTATGATTGCCTCTCCAACATCTATCAGAATTTATCAGTTTATTCCTAGATAGCCGTTGTGGGGTCCAATATATTCTAAATATAAATGGGGAATACTTTTAAAAGGAGCATTGTCCTCTGCCAGTGTGTGAAATGGAAGATTGCTTTGAGGAGATCCGTGGGCACCCTTTAAAATTCTAGTAAATGCTTCTTGTAAGAATACCTTCTAATTATTATTTTTTTTCTGAGGAAGTACACAAAGAAGATTTTGTTGTGCTTCAGAAGACCACTGTGGTTCAGGCTAGTGTAGAATCAACCTGCTTCAATTCAGGTTAAGATTCAGACATTTCAGAAATTTCCCATTAACTATGTCTAGATGGGCAGCATATAAATGCAATAAATAAATAAATAAATAAATAAATAAATAAATAAATAAATAAATAAATAAATAAATAAACTGTCATTAACCAATACCCTCTTGTGTACCTTGGACCAGCATATGGGAGGTATCATGGTGGTGACAGATTGCTGCTGATTAAGAGTCCCTGCTGTGATTCCTCATGCAGTTTCGTTTTGTGTGCTAGTCAGATGGCCTTATATATGAATCAGAATTGAAGGGGGGACTTAAAAGTTCCCACTTGGATTCTAGGGCTCATGAAGAGCCACCCAGCTTGTGAGCAATGGGGAATTGAATCAGGGATCACTGTGGCAACCTCCCATTGCGGTGATGTTATTTTCTCTATATCACTATAAGTCACACAAAGTGGTTTTGATCACTGGAAAACAAAAAGCCAAACAAAACCAGCTCAAACTTTTCTGTTTATGAGAACTGGATGACATTTAGCAGTATAAGTTGTCTGCGTAATTGGAGGCAAAATAGATGCAGGTATTCTTGCCCTACATGTTTTTAAAGTTTGATTTTAAAAATAATGGACCCACAAAACATATTTAATTTTTGACAGGATTGATCAAAGTGCTCAGATCACATATACAACTGACTAATACTGTACTGTATTTTCTCTCTGACTCACAAGGCCATTTCTCATTGCCTGTTGTATATCTTGCTTGCTCTCCTTCATATGTATGTATGTTTGTGTGTGCTTGTGTGTGTGTGCATCCTATTCTGTTTAGAAGGTTCAAGGTGGGCATGGCAGGGTTCATTGACAGTATCTGACAGTTCCTCAGTTTTGGCGGGAAAGGACAGAGGAAACGTTTCTTTAAGAACAAACTCTTTATTAACAAGATTCTTAGGTTTCTCAACGATAACTTCTGTACAATCAATGGGAGCAAGGTCTACAGGAAAATCTGCCCATAACAAGGGTAAACTTCCTCTGGAGCTCTCTTTCCTCAATAGGGAGAGGGCCTGAATCTCTCCTGATTGTTCGGGTTTTGCAAACATCCACTCCTCACCACACATATAGTCCTGCAACAGGGGTGACGAGACCAGTCTCCCTCAGGTGGCTTCTGATTCAGCTGGAGAGGTCCTAGCTGGACCACCTTCCTCCAAGGACCTCAGCCTCGAGGATACACCAGTACGGTCCATTTGTCCAGTCCTAAACCTTCTAAGGGTATCTTTATGTCACCCTCTTTTCTCTCTCTTTCTATGTTCTCGCGCCTACCATCCCTTATCTCTTTCTTGCGGTATTTTGAATACTCACGGTCGTTCTTCCTCCTCCTGCCACTCGTCTTCCACAACATTCACCTTCCTCGTCTCTCCCAACCTGTCCCCCTCCTCTGTCGTCAAGAACACATCTACCTCAATTTTTTTGCTTCTCTAACTCCTCCCCCTTTTCTCCCATCTTCAGCCCTTTCACTTCTTCTGTTACTTTCTCTACCTCTCTATCTCTACCCTCCTCTATAGATGTGTGAGGGGATGGCTCACTCTCTCTCTTCTCCAGCTCACAGTGGGTGATAGTATATTCAAATCATACACTCCTTAAGAACAACTTTCATAACTTAACCATTTGTCACAAGAAGCATTTGGTGGATAGATGTAAAAAAACACAACCAATAGATATGATACCTGTCTCACATACAAATCAGGGCATAAAAATACAGTAATACACAAGGTGTTATGAAGCATGTATATTTATTCATTCTTAGACATGTACTGATTTCCTCATGTTTAAATAGAAGAGTTATCAAATTCAAATTAACCCTGAATATGTTTTTTCGCTGCAGGAGTCTACCAAGGGAGCAGTGTCTTGAATTTAAAGTTTCGCTTCAGATTTTAATCACTCAAAACTATACCCAAAGCCAGAATTCAGCACATTTGTTGTTGTTTAGTCATTAAGTTGTGTCTAACTCTTCATGACCTCATGGACCAGAGCACCCCAGGCCCTCCTGTCTTCCACTGCCTCCCACAATTTGGTCAAATTCATGTTGGTAGCTTCGATAACACTGTCCAACCATCTCCTCCTCTGTCGTCCCCTTCTCCTCTTGCCTCCACACTTTCCCAACATCAGGGTCTTTTCCAGGGAGTCTTCTCTTCTCATGAGATGTCCAAAGTATTGGAGCCTCAGCTTCAGTATCTGTCCTTCCAGTGAGCACCCAGGGTTGATTTCCTTCAGCACAGTAGGTGTGCTAAATGAGACAGTTGATTTGGAGGTCATGAAGGGCTAAGAGTTAGATAATTTACAGTATTTGTGTTTTTCATTCCAGGGAGAAATACTTGTAGAACTGCCTGCCTCAAGTGGCAAAGTTAGTTGTTCAGCCTTGGATACCATGGACCTTGACTCAGGGAGTGGGTCATGCATATTGTTCTGCTTTGGGTGGCAAAATATTACAAGTGAAGACCCCACAAAGCTCATTTGAGAGTCATTGTTTTCAAGGTCAAATATAAGGTAGAGTGAGTCATCCGCTGCAGGACGCAGATGTTGAAGTATGTGAGCAGCAGTTTCCCAACCATTGTTCTTCAGACCACCTTTTCTCACACACAGAAGTTCCATATGGCTTATCTTGGATTCCCTAAATTAGCCTTCTACCCTCATGTTTGGTGTAAAACATTGTCATGAGGTAAAATCTAATCAATTACCGATCTAGTTTACTTATTTATACAGAATGGTCAGAGAGCAGAGCACGGTATTTTTTCTTTGAGTCAGCCAAAACATCTTGGGTTAGCTTGACATCCTAGTTCAGATTTTAAGTTGTTTTTCCACCCAGCACTTCTACAAAATGCATAATTTTTGTGTTCCTTGCAGCAGCGGTTCCCAACCTTTTCGGGACTGTGGACCGGCTGAGAAAGGCGGGGCACACACACCAGCGCTCGTATGCATATGCGAAGGAGCACGCTCTCTCTCTTGTGGGCATGTGCACTCTCAGGTGCATGCACAAAGTGGTGGGGGAGCGTGCAGGTATGAGCTAGCATGCACTATCGTTCCCCACTCCTTCACGCATGTGCCAGAGCGCCCGTGCCCATGCCCCCCAGCCCTTTACGTGGGCACTCAAGCACATGCATGAAGGGGTGGGGGAGCACTCATGCCAGCTCTGGCACGCGCGTGCATGCACAAAGCAGCTGTGGGAGAGTGCATGTGGGGAGGTCTGTCTTCGTGGCCCCGTCCAGCTCAGGCCACGGACCGGCACCGGGCCGCAGACCAGGGGTTGACGACCTCTGCCTTACAGCACTTTTCAAGCCTTGGATATTATGGCTGATATCAAGACAGCTGATAGGAATCCTTGAGCTCATGAGGCAAGATGACTGCCTGAAGGAAACATTGATCACTTATCTTCCATCATTACAATACTAATCCACAGGGGTAATGAAAATGCAAAATCAATTGCTATTTACAGATTTACAGAATCTGCTATTTTGAACGTCCACTTTCTTTAAATTTATGAATTAAAAGATATATATACAGTTATGCACAGTCAACATGTATATAAATTTCCTAGGCTAATTCAAAGAGAGGGGAGAGATAAGTATTTGCTTCTTGAAAGACTCGTTTTGAACATTTATTTAATCATAAGCAGAACCTTTGGAAGCAAATGTATGTGCACTACATAATTTTTCTCTGACTAAAAGCAAAACAGAAGCAAGACTTTTTTTTAATGAAAGACAAACTGCTAGTCACACCAAAAGGAAGCAAATCCATAGGAGTAATTCTGCACATGCTGGTTGATGCCAGTGAGTTTAAGCATGCAATCATGTTGGGTTTGGTTTATAAGCTTTGGTCACATTCACTCCAGTTTTCATGAGTCAAAGTGGAGGAAGATTATCCCAGAGACTCTGAATGGTTGAGGTGACATTGTCCTAAGGACAAGGCCCATCAAATCTCCAGAACGCTGTAATCCTGTGTGGCAAGCCTCAAGAATTACAGCTCATTATATTGTTTCTTCAGGGTGTTCACCACTCATCTAACATCCAGTTTTACCAAGATGTACCTGCTAGTTAAATGTGACCAAAAGATTGAGATTATATATAAATTCAGAACAGAATAGGAAGATAACGTTCTGTGCAACAATAAACATGGCACACTGTAGTTAATTTAAGAAATAAATTAATTGCCCTTGAATTAATCCAACACACAGTGTGATCAATATGAAAAAATAATAAGACTGTAGTCTAATCATATTAAGAACTTTTTAGTGGCTGAGGGTTTATGGAAAAAGCAGCAGGGGATATGTGATAAAGCAGTAAATGATCCAGACAATATCTTGCATGTTTTGCAGATAAGATATACAGAAGCAAAGATCTTTAGAACAACTGTTATGTGTAAAAATAAACTTGAATTGGAAACACATGTGGCAGAAATGTATATGTGATTTATTGTAAATAGATTGTATTATCAAATTAATGGAAAGAAGAGGTTTCTGTGTTTTTCAATCCAATTCTTCTAGTTCGTTTTGAGTCCAATCTATTATTCCAGCTGCGTATCTAATTACTGGAACATGTGTGTATGGCTTTGATTGTACAATATTTCCCCCATTTAATTCTGAGTATAAGATTTTCCACAGTCTTTTGATATATTCTCTTTCTGTCAGTTCTTTAACTTGTGTGCATGTGTGCACAATGTTGTAATCCAAGGTATTGTGAGCCAGAAGAGGAGAAGGAGAAAATAAGAGTGAACCGTCCCCTCAAACATCTGAGAAAGAGGAAAAAGAGATAACCAAAGTGATTACAAAAATGAAAGGATTTAAGGTGGGAAAAGAGGAGGAGGAATCAAGGGAAAGAGTTCGAAAGCAGGTGGATGTATTCCTCACGTCACAGGAGGGAAAGGAATCAAGGGAGACCAGAAGGGTGGTGGTTTTGGAAGAGGAATGGATGGAAGGAGAAATGGAACCAAGGGTGTTCCAAATACCACAGAAAGGGATAGATTTAGAGAGGATAGAAACTGTAAAGCACCCGATGGGAAGAACAAGGGAGTGAAACCAGTTATTGAAGGATTATGTCCAGAGGAATGGTCAGTTTTAGCATGTCTGCGGGGGCAAGGTCCCTTGAAGAGGGTAACTCGGCCAGGACCGCTCTGGCCTCAAGAGAAACTGCCGGAGGGAGAATGGGCATGTCACCTCTGTTATGGGATAATTTGTGTGATATGGAATGGGTGCCCGAGAAGACCCACAGACCTACTTTTCCAAACTTCCATCATTTGTTTTAAACTACAGGCTATCGATTTTCAGCGAGAAGCCACGTTTTGTGTTTATGTTGTTCTAATAGCCTTGCAGTAGTCTGTCCTGGCCCCTCAACAGTGTCTGCTGAGCCCTGTAGCCCATTTGTCACCAGATGGCCAGAGGCTATAGCATCTGACATGGTCCTTGTTGACCTAGACGACGAAGGATCTGGTATGGATTTCTGTTTATTTCCTCTCATCATAATTAATGGTTGGTGGACACAGTTGGTCTGGCTTCTCAGCTGAGACCTGTCTGGCTTGGGAGACCCTTCAGCATAGATTTCAACCTCACTGAAGCATGCAAGCCCCTCTGCCTCAACAACGCTTATGCCCATGGAGGATATGATGATGATGATGATGATGATGGTGGTGATGATGATGATGATGATGATAATGATGATGATGATGATGATGATCTAAAAACACCAGGTGCAGTCAAAGTTATAAAAAACATTGGTATTATATAACAGATACAAGTGTTAAACAGAAACCTAAGTATCTGTTAAATATTGGAAGGGATTATTATTATCTTAAAAGATGACACTGTTAAGGTGCTACATTCAATATGCCAGCAAGTTTGGAAAACTCAACAGTGGCCAGAGGACTGGAAAAGATCAGTCTACATCCCAATCCCAAAGAAGGGCAGTGCCAAAGAATGCTCCAACTACCATACAATTGCACTCATTTCACACGCTAACAAGGTTATGCTCAAAATCCTGAAAAGTAGGCTACAGCAGTATGTGGACCGAGAACTCCCAGAAGTACAAGGTGGATTACGAAGGGGCAGAGGAACTAGAGACCAAATTGCTAACATGTGCTGGATTATGGAGAAAGCCAGAGAGTTCCAGAAAAACATCTACTTCTGCTTCGTTGACTATGCAAAACCCTTTGACTGTGTGGACCACAGCAAACTATGGCAAGTCCTTAAAGAAATGGGAGTGCCTGACCATCTTATAGACCTCCTGAGAAACCTATACGTGGGACAGGAAGCAACAGTTAGACATGGATATGGAGCAACTGATTGGTTCAAAATTGGGAAAGGAGTATGACAAGGCTGTATATTGTCCTCTGCCTTATTTAACTTATATGCAGAATACATCATGCAAAAGGCTGGACTGGAGGAATCCCAAGCTGTAATTAAGATTGCCGGACGAAATATCAACAACCTCTGATATGTAGATGATACCACGCTGATGGCAGAAAGTGAGGAGGACTTAAGGAACCTTGTAATGAGGGTGAAAGAGGAGAGCGCAAAAAAGGGTCTGAAGCTCAACATAAAAACAAAATTAAGATCATGGCCATTGGTCCCATCACCTCCTGGCAAATAGAAGGGGAAGAGATGGAGGCAGTAACATATTTCACTTTCTTGGGCTCCATGATCACTGCAGATGGAGACAGCAGCCACAGAATTAAAAGACGCCTGCTTCTTGGGAGGAAAGCGATGACAAACCTCAACAGCATCTTAAAAAGCAGAGACATCACCTTGCCGACAAAAGTCCAAATAGTCAAAGCTATGGTTTTTCCTGTATGGAAGTGAAACCTGGACCATAAAGAAAGCTGACTGCCGAAGAATTGATGCTTTTGAATTGTGGTGCTGGAGGAGGCTCTTGAGAGTCCCCTGGACTGCAAGGAGAACAAACTTATCCATTCTAAAGGAAATCAAGCCTGAGTGCTCACTGGAAGACAGATCCTGAAGCTGAGGCTCCAGTACTTTGGCCATCTCATGAGAAGAGAAGACTCCCTGGAAAAGACCCTGATGTTAGGAAAGTGTGAAGGCAAGAGGAGAAGGGGACGACAGAGGACAAGATGGTTGGACAGTGTCATAGAAGCAACTAACATGAATTTGACCCAACTCCAGGAGGCAGTGGAAGACAGGAGGGCCTGGCGTGCTCTGGTCCATGGGGTCACGAAGAGTCAGACACGACTAAATGACTAAACAACAACAACATGTTCATGTATAATGGAGAATATTTTGAAAACAACAGAAACAAAGGCTCAATATAACATGCATAATGGAGAATATTTTGAAAACAACAGAAACAAAGGCTCAATATAACAAACAACAATTTGAAAATAAATTAAACAGGTGGAAAAATAACAACACCTGAGAAATATTGATAGAAAGCCTTGGACATGGCTAAAACTGGAGACTCTTAAGAAAGAAACCGAAGGCTTGATTTTTGCTGCACAAGAACAAGCACTCCAAACCAACATGATGAAAGCTAAGATCCAAGGAATTAATGCTAACAGCAAATGTTGACTCTGCCAAGAAAAAGATGAAACTGTGTCACACCTCATCTGTGAATGTCCAGAGATTGCCAAACACGCAAAGTTGGTGCACTGGTCATTATCCAAAAAATGGGAACATCAGGTAGAGAATGTGTCAGAAAATGAAGAAGTCAAGATCTTGTGGGATTTCTGGATCCAAATGGACAGACACTTTGAACATCACACACCAGACATAGGTTCACAAACTTTTCTGCCCCATAGACCACTTGCCAACATACGTATTTGTTTGCTGTAGACTCCCTGCCCCTGCAAAGCTTTGATACAAGTCTAAACTTGCACCCCCATTTTTTTCTCTCTGACATGGACCCCCTGCAAGTCAAAATTGACCCCTGGGGAACCTACTCTGGATCATTGACACCTGCAATTCCAGGGGATGCCAGAGTTGAAAATAAAGAATTGGAAAAACTAACAAAGTAGAGAGACCTGGCATCTTACCTCTGGACGAAACACACTTCAGTGGTCCCCATAGTCACTGGGGTTTTGGGAACAATATTAAGAAATTTCATACAGTACTATAAGCAGTTGCAGATCTCAGAAATCACACAATTAGAGCTTTTAAAAAAGGCAATGTTAGGAACAGCATACACACTGTGTTGATATTTAATAGATACTTAGGGGTTATTGTAAAATAAAAATATTGTCTGTTCCAAATCCCTTGCAGGACTTCCAACTATAGTATGGGAACACGGGCCTTTTCCCATGACAGTATTTTTATACCTGATGGGCGAGCAGAGAGCGAAGAGTCAATTGAAGCAATGTCACAAGACAACATTGTAGGCAAAGTCAAATCTCTTCAGGTAAGAATTTGCAAGAACTGCGTAGCAAGATATGATGGTTTGAACTCTCTTGCTCCTTTTTTTAAAAAATTCACCATCTTAGCATTAGTGTAAGTTTTTTCTTCTGTGCCCCATTATGTGCTACATGCCGTGCTCTGCAGGTGGGTGAACTGCATTTCATGACAACAGAGGAGCTGGAGACTGCCGCAGCAACATTTGTTCTTCCCAGTAGCTGGCTAGTTGACACAACAGGCATAATCAAATGGAGAAACTCTTCCTGCCTGCATGCTTTCAGGTTACATGTTTTCATTTTTAGTTGGACATGTCCCCCTGGGGGAAAAAGCATTTAAAAAAAAAAAAGAAGAAAGCATAACTGACAGACTTTTCAACTGTGAGAATGTTGCTTTTAGCACGGAAACATTCAGACAAGCAGTTCCCCGCCTACACTCTGAAGTGTCACATTTCAGGGTTACTACTTGAGTCTGCTTATTGTTATCAGGGCCAACCAGGATGATACAATTAACAAATCATTAGACATGGGGTTCCTTTAAGAGGAGAATATTGTCAGTGTTTTCTGCCACTAGCCTGCCTCAGTCTGTATTAAGTGAACTGGCTTTTGATTTCTTATTGGGCATTGAGAGATTCTGAGAGTTTTTTTCTTCTTCTTCTCACGTGCAACTTTTTCAGCTCCTAAAGATGTGTATGTTTGGAGAGATAAGGTTGTAAGAGGAGAATCTGAGCCTTTGCCTTAGCGTGTTATCTGACCCACAAATGGGCAGATGTTGCTGTGTTCTCCAAACTAATAGACAGTATTGGGCATTCAGGTGTAATGAGGCTGTAGCCCTCTTGATACTTTCTAATAATAGATAAAGAGCTCTGCGGGATGAATAATTGCTGACTCTTAATTGTGCTTTTAAAAGCAGCTCTTTATAATAGAAATGCCTACCAAAAGAGGGTTTTTCCTCTACTAAGAAAACTGGTGACTATGTGCTAATTGGTTTGGAAGCAAAGCAGGGCTAACAATAAAAAAGAGTTCTTTGTATATATATGTGTATATATAATGTGAAGCTCATCTACTCATGGGGAGCATTCTTCATTGTGCAAATCTTAATTTGGAAAATCCGTGCACGCACGTGCACACACACACATCTCTGTCCTCCATGATACCTGGCAGTCTCTCTGCTCTTGCATGAAGGAGAAGAATGAAGGTTGGTTTGTAGCTGAAACCAGTTAAGTCCAGTATATACTCAGAACAAAAGAAGAGGGCCTGTTCAGTTTACACTACAGTTTTTTCCAGCATGTGGTGTGTTTTGGTTAATGCTTCTTTAGATTCTGGTAGTTTAGAAATTGAACTGGCTGGATTGTTAAAGAGGTTTGGTTAAGAGTTCAATTCCCCACTGTGCCTCCTGTGAGTAAAGCCAGCCTGTGTGGCCTTGGGCCAGCTGCACAGTCCCAGGGTGTCCCCAGAAAAAGGGAAAGGTAAACCACTTCTGAGTACTCTCTATCTGGAAAACCCTGAAAAGGATCACCATAGGTCAGAAGTAGAAAACAGGGGACATTATAGCTCTTTGTTAAAGAGGTGGGATTTACATTTCTGATAATAAAGATGAGAAGAACAAATTAGGCAACTAAGGTAAAGGGCATAGGAATCTGGTATTGTGCCTTTATGACAGCCCGGGTGTAATCTGCCATAGGAATACAATCACATCGTGTGAAAAGTCATACTTTTAGAAGAGGTAGCCATGTTAGTCTGTGCGAAGCATATCAGGCAAAATTCAAAGAAAGAAAACTAAACAAATACAAGAACATGTCGCACCTTAAACATAGGCCTAATTACTGCATGTAACCAATTAACATTTAGAATGTGAATGTGAAATTTCATCTACATTTCATTCCATTTCATTCCTATTCTTTATGTCTGACGAAGTGGATGTGTCCATGAAAGCTTACGTTATAATATAATATTTAGTCTTTAAGGTGCCACATGTTTTGGTCATTTTTTTGTTTTGCTTTGTTTTGTTTCTTTGGATTTTGCCTGATATGGTATCAAAAGAGCGATTTTGTGGGAATGTATGTGGCAGGTAAGTGAGTGAATAGGAAAAGAAGGGAGGGAAAGAGGATGGGTGAGTAAAGAGCAAATGAATATATTCCCTCCATCCTTGCCCACTCCACTCTGAGATTGTTAGTAGCTAGCAGAGAGGAAAATAACTGAAGAGTGAGCAAGCAGATTCAAAAGGAAAAATCAAGGTTCTGGTTCATTTGGAAAATAGCCACAGCTGCCATTCATACTGAAGATGAGCTTTTTCATAGTTGTGGTAATATGCTTCATAAATAAAGTACCATTTGCTTTCATATAGCCTTTAATATCTCCTTTCCGGTTGACAGAGTCATTTATATCCTTTCCTGTCTACAAGCTCTTTAAATGACAGTGGCATCTCTCTTAAAATTAGAATCAGCAGTAATCAGAACACGTGTCAATTCTAGTCACAAGAGACAACAGTGAAGTTAAATCTTCATTACACTGGATTTGAGTAATTAACAGCTAAACGAAGCTAAACTTTTTTTTAAAAAAAAGCCAAAGCTGAAAATAGCTTCAAAAATTCATCTTGTCTGAAATGTGGAAGGCATGTGAACAGGAAGCACACTTCATAAAAGCCAGTCTATCGTGAACAAACATTTTTATCTTAAGCATGTGCTTGATGCTTTGAATAAATAAGTTCTGGAATGTAGAGGTGTGCAGATTTGTGATTTTGGACTCCAACTCTCAGAATTCCCTCTGGGGAATCACTTTGGAGTTGAAGTCCAAAAACACGAATCCTCAGATCTGTACTAAAAGGAGTGAAAACTGAAGATGAAATGCTAGTATCAACAAAGGCTCTCAGAGAAGTATATACAGATGCTAAATACCCTAATGGGAGAAGGTGGCTGAAATCCTGTTGCACGGTTACTCAGATGGCATACGTTTTTGTAATGAATTGCTGCAGGTTAAAAATCTCTGTAGACACTATTTGTTGCACACTGGCTTGGCTTGCAACAGATAATGCCTACAGAGATTTCTTAAACTCAGGAGTGACTCAGCCTTCCATCTTTCCAAGGTCCATAAAATGATTACCCAGCTCTCTGGGGGCAAAGTGTTGTTTGCATAATTATGTTGTAACCTTCCTAGAAAGGCTTTAGCACCATGGAGTAGTAGTCAGTATAAGTCAAAATGACAATTTACAGCTATTTACACCTAAAATTTACTTCATTTGCGTAGCTGTATAAGAACGTTTCAACTTATATAAGTATGCATGCATGCATCTATATATATTTACTGCAGATCCTACAAGACTGGCTTTCTTAACACAGCCAGAGGACCTATCTGCTGGGGTGTTCTCCAATGGCGCCTGGTAACTCCAGTTTCAGGGTTGCTAGGAAAACTATGCTGAGTTTTAGTATGTACTTTACAGAAGCTAAAATTGTTGACCTCTGTTCCCAAAATAGGTTCAGCACCTTGGACAATTCCTACACGCATCCCCAAAATTGGGAGCCATTAGCTGCCTTGCTGGCTGCCGTGGTTCAGAAAGGTCACTCTTCCTGCCTCTGCAAAATGGGGGGAAAGACCAAAGAACAAAACAGTAAAAATTAACACATTAAAAATATATTGAATTTTCAAAACAAATCAATAGACAGCAATTAGATCAACGTTCAAAGCTGCAGAGTAATAGTTTCATAACAAAAAAAAATAGTAAAAAACAAGATAGAGGCAAGTTCATAGGGTGGAGGCAGCTCATTACATGCTTTGGGCCCTCTCATAAATAGAAGCTCTATTTTTAACAAACAAACAAAAAAACACACCAGTAATTGGTATAAGAGCAAAAATGTAAATTTGTTGGAAAAATGAAATGATGCTATTCAAAGGGGAAATGCAGGATATGCCTGGCATGAGGTCTACCAGAAAGTGGCCTGCTTGCACTGGCTTCTTCCCTATAGTGGGCAGATTGACTTACCATTACTCACCATGTCATGAGCTTCCTTCGACCTTTCGTACATCAGTGGCAGAAATGTGCCATTCTTTCCCTCTTTTTCTTTCTTTTTTCTTTTTCTTTTTTTTGGGCAGGTTTTCTTTTTCTTTTTTTTGGGCGGGGGGGGACTACAAATCTCAGAAATTACCTCTGAGATTCGCATCTGAGAGACAGTCACCTACAGACACCTTACATGTGGCTTGCTTGAGAGAAAGACCCTAAGCTGGAACACTTCATGACCAAGCATAGGCCTAGCTCTTCCTGTTCAAAATGGAAGATGTGCTGGTGCTTTCTGGAAAGCTTCTTTTTGAAACAGGAAGACCGAGTCTGTCTGCCCAATGGAACTCCCTAACAGGCAGCATCTATCTGTGAAGTAGAACTCTCAGAATGGAGAATCCTGGGATGTGTAGTCCAAAAACCCCACATGGCACATCCTTAATCAATGACTTACTGGTTTATAGTGGGGAAAAGTACACTATAATGACATAACTATAATAGGGAAGAAGTGATCCTACATCTTATGAAGAAGGTAGGCAAAGCTTGACAGGCGGTGCCATTTTGATGGAAACCCCATCACAGACATAATATGCAATTCTGTTTTCAGTGTTGGTTAGTATCAACCATCTTGCCAATGGCAACATTTTTTTCTTGAAAGACAGAGAAAGACAACTGAACTGAACTATAGAAACAAATTTACTCTTCCTCATAGGAAGGAATTTTATAGTTTATCAGCTTTTTTAGCCATTTTCTCTAGAATCTTCTTGTTGTTGCATGCCCTTAAGTCATCTGTGGCTTATGATAACTCTATGAATGAGTGAACTCCAAAATGTCCTGTCTTCAACAACCCTGCTCAGCTCTTGCAAACTCAGTCTGGGGATTCCTTTAGGGAATCAATCCATCTCATATTTGGTCTTTCTCTTTTCCTGCTGCCTCCAGTCTTTCCCAGCATTACTGTCTTTTCCAGAGAACCTTATGATGTGCCTAAAGGAGGACAGCCTCAGTTTCATCATTTTTGTTTCCAGAAATAGTTCAGGCTTGATTTGCTGTAGGATCCACTTGTTTATTTTTCTGGCAGTCCAGGGTATCTGGAAAGCTGTCCTCCAGCACCATATATCAAAATGGATATAGGGCTATGCACTGCAGTCTTTTGTTTCTGTCCATGGAGTTTTCTTGGCAAAGATACTGGAGTGGCTTGCCAGTTCCTGCTCCAGGTGGATCACATTTAGTCAGAACTCTTCACTATGATCTGTCCGTCTTGGGTGTCCCTGCACGGCATAGCCCATAGCTTCTCTGAATTACTCAAGCCCCTTCACCATGACAAGGCAGCAATCCATGAAGGAGAAAAAGACCCTGAAGTTGGGAAAGTGTGAAGGCAAGATGAGAAGGGGATAACAGAGGACGAGATGGTTGGACAGTGTCATCAAAGCGACCAACATGAATTTGACCCAACTCTGGGAGGCAGTGGAAGACAGGAGGGCCTGGCGTGCTCTGGTCCATGGGGTCACAAAGAGTCGGACACAACTTAACGACTAAACAACAAACAACAATGACAACTGCAGTCTAGTACCTACTGTAATAGAGTTAGGCTGCCATCTGTAATGGGGTAAAAGAGTGGAGTGACAGAGATTGCCTGAAATACTTAAAAGCTTAGGGGCCTGTCCATAGGTTAATACCACCCTGACTTTAAGTTTTTTTTTAAATGTTCTTCCCTCTATATGTGTCTCCAGGGGGGAACTGGAGGAAGCTTTCCATTGCCCAAGCTTAAGCCATCCACTTTGTTTTGATATCGGTGATAACGCTCACTGGAAAGAAACCAAAACACAGCAATTCTACCCACATTAAAATAAAATAGTAACTCCTGACAGGAAGTCAAAAAGGTGCAGGTAGGCAGAGATGGGTTGGTTCATTATAGCCCCATCATGTGGTTGCCAGGAAAAGGAGCAAAACAGCCTGTCCCCAAAGCAGACCCAACCTTGAGACAAATCTCCATCCGATGACACCCTGATTTTCTGTTTGGAATAACATTATGATTTTTTAACTTAAGCTACATTACTGATGAGTCACAATTTTAATTTCATCTCATTTTTCTATAATTTATCTTTTCTCACACAGTGTTTTTTTAAAAATATCTTTATATTGAAAATATCTCTATGGATCTGACCATCTATGTTTATAAAAATCAGCACATGTTCTTTTTTTAGCATTCATTTCCTGTAGATGTTCACACATAAGATGACAGGCAGGAAGACAAGATCTTGTGGGGAAAAAAATTCCTATAATTTAACAAAGATAATCAGCTATCTGTTCTCTCTTAGCTGAGTATGAGTCATTTAGCTATTTCAGGAAGGAAATATGGAATTTTCCATTTCTCAACTCAATGTCCTTTTAAAAAATGATGATTCTTTTATGAAGTCTGCCTTTTGTTATTGTATTATTTTATATGGCTGTATGCTCTGTTTAATTATGTACACAGCCCCGAGTAGTGTTTCACTACGTCAGGTGGTCTATAAGCTCTATAAACAAAGAAATAAATAAAGATTGCTTTGCAAGAGATTTATAATTAAAAACAAATTTCTGGATCCATTTAGTATGAACTACTCAAAGGTATAAGTGGAGTTTTGACATGTGCCAGCAAGCAAAAGGAAGATTGTGATCTGTCTCTACCTTTTACTTACACCTGTTAGTGTTGAATAACCTTTTACTTACACTTGTTAGTGTTGAATATTAGACTGTGTATTGCTCATCACTGTTGGATTGGATGATCTGTATGTACACGAACAGAAGCCATCCTGCTCTTTCTCATATACAATGTTGTTTGCTTTTCCAGCAACAGTTGGCCAAGAATATAAAATTTGGCCAACCCCCACAAATGACAGTTTCAGTGAAGACAATTGGGGAGGCAAATGCTAGTTTGGAAGCTGATGTACTGTTGAATAACCCGATGGAGACTGAGACACAGCAGGACACAGTTCTGCCAGAGAGCCATAATCAAGTAAGCATTTAAATCATACATGTTCATTCTGTAGCTGGAACAGTTGAGCTTAGTCAAGCATAACTGCTGTGTCCACTGAAACATAGTCAAGTGCACCGAGGCACGTTATGGGTTGAGAGATTTAGTAGTGCTTGATGTCTTGCAGTCAAACACAATCAATATGAGTTTGGAAACAGGGCTGGCTCAAGGTACTTTCTTGCCCAAGTTGAACCAATAAATAACAACTCTCTTATCAAATCAGAAGACCAGCCTCAGGCAGAAAATCCCACAAGCCCTTCACCCTTTTATCCTGGCAGTAGATATGCAGTAATAATATTTATAATGTTAATAGCTAATACTGAATTTTCTACCTTTTAATGATACCTAGACTTTGCTTTCTAAGGCAGCTGCCTTGTTATTCCTAATCATAAGGTCTGCCCTGCTGGGGAACAAGGGGAAATGCCATAAGTGTTTGCCTACAGTGGATGAATGAGAGGTCATATTGATTGTGGGCTGGCGTTTGGAAGGGGCAGTTTCATGACCTGCAAAATTAGCAGATAGAATGCAAAACGACTTACGTGCATTCTGTAAGTAGCAGTCTCTTCAAATCTTCTCATTGTTTCATGTCTATGCCAGGGATGAAATTCATGTACAGAAGCCTTAGTTGCAACCACTCAGGAATCAGTTTCTTAATAAACAGGAACAGATAAAGCAGCGAATACATTTTGCCTCCAGTTTTAAATGTGTGAATCCACATCTGCTGTATATTTCACAAATGTGTACTAGGGGTATCCATTGTCTCCCACTGCTGTTCTGAATGTAGAGTATAGTTTGGGAAAGTTACATTTTTGGACTACAGCCCTCAGAACTCACCAGCGAGCATGCCTTGGAAGGGGGAAGTAGATTCTGAAAGTTTAGTTAAAAAAAAGAGACATTTCCAAGCTTTGACCAACTGATTCAAAGAAATTGGGTAAAACTCAATGTTTGAGTCCATACAAATTACATTCCTTTCTACTTTATATCCCAGCATCAGGAGGGACAATGTGCATTCTTCTATCACCCTTTACAGACTCATTTATTGGGGAATTTGAGAGCAGTCCAGGCACAAAGCACCTTTCTGTTGCCATGTTTCTGTGTGCTTCTGCCTCCAGCCAAGTAGAAGCCATGTGCTGTGACAGACAACAATGGAGAATAAACTCAGTGGTTGGCATCTCTTTGTCTACAATATATGCATGGGGGAAGCCCATTGACTGGACATTCTCTCAAGTGCAAGCTGGTAGTTAGGTTTGTAGCCTCCCTCTCGGAATGTTAGTACGAGTATAGATCCAAAAGCCTCAACATCTAGCCAAAGTGATTGGGGATCTCTTTTATTTTCTTTTATCTTGCTTATTTTATTATTCTTTGTCTCCTCCTCTCTCTCTCTCTCTCTGTTTCATAACATTTTGCACAAGGAGCATTCCATTCCTTTCCCCTTTTCTCTGATAGTTTATGTAAGAACCTATCAGAGTCAACTGGGGGAATTATCAGTTATCTTTTCCGTCTATCCTCAGTACCAGTGCTAAATACCAAAGTGACGGAGGAGGAACTATATGTTTGCAAATAACCTGCAGTGAGCTTTTTTACAGCATCTGCAAACTAGGGGGACGCGGATGGCGCTGCAGGTTAAACCACTGAGCCTTGTCAGTCAGAACGTCAGCAGTTTGAGTTTGCATGACGGGGTGAGCTCCCATTGCTTGTCCCAGCTACTGCCAACCTAGCAGTTCGAAAGCATGTAAATGCAAGTATATGAATGGGTACCATTTTCTTGGAAAGGTAACAGCATTCTGTGTCTAGTCATGCTGGCCATGTGACCACAGAAAGTGTCTACAGACAAATGCCGGCTCTTTAGCTTACAAACAGGGATGAGCACCAGCCCCTGGAGTTGGACACGACTGGACTTAATTGTCAAGGGGAACATTTATCTTTATTGATCTGTAAACTGGAATGAAAACACTTGAAATATGCCTGCTTCAATGTAAGTGTATCAAATGGGTGGATAGTGGTGGTGACAGTGGCCGAGGAAAGTGTAGGCAATAGCAGTGGCTGTTTAGCCACCCGCCAAACAAGTTCTTTTGCCCATCTGACTGATAGATGGCATGGCGGTGGCTGGGAGCACAATAGCTGTTGCCACCAGTGTGTTCCTGGATGCAGCGAACCAGAGAGGAAGCCCTACTGCAGTTTAAAATGGTCTACATTGGGTGCCATTTTAAACTACAACAAGGCTTGCATCATGTGAAGCAACAGAAGTCCCTTTGTATTCCACCTGTTTTTTTCGAGGTGTGCATTTGCAACCAGATACTAGTTCTGAGGCTGAGGAGGAATTGGAGCTGAGTCAGCCCTTATTCTTGAAGCTACAACAATGGCTTCTCTTTTCTTAGAGCATGTTTATGGGTTGAATTCAAAAATAACTAATCTACAGAGGTGTGGTGTTGGTCTTTTAAAGTTCTGCTGACTGGCAATTCATGTAACAGGCACAAAATAGCACATTTCCTTGCAAGGAGCTAACTGCAAGAGTTCAAAAAGAAATTAATTTTTAAAAAAAGATTTTAAAAATGAACAAAGCATTATATTTCCTGATTTGAGTGTCTAGGAAGTTCAAATGCAAGCCTAAAACATGGAGATGAATGCATAAAACTAGCAATGCTGGCAACCTTGAACCTGAGAGATAAATTGCTTCCTTTTGCAGGCCTTTGGGATGCAAATAAATTATAAACTGCACATGGCAGCTGGGAGATATAGATGTATATTCATCTGGGTTTTTCCGTTCTGTCTCTTCAGATGGATTTCAGTCATCTTTAGGTTGATGGGACAAGCTTTGAGATTTGTTAGAAGTGGAGCATTTTTCTAAATGCATCATTCAAGTTGTGTTGCTATCACAATGAACTGCAGAAATATGCACAAATCTTTAAACTGATTTAAAATCCACTTCTGAGCCAGCATGCCGAATATCTGAAAGGATCTGAATTTTATGCAGCAAATACAGTTGTGTATACACTGGTGCTTCCCTCAGCAAACCTGCAGAGGTGAACAATGTGTGCACATATTTAAATATCGGCACATACATATCTGGGAGCTCTAGCCCAATCAGATACATGTACAGTTGTGCCTTGCAAGACAACGTTAATTCGTTCCGTGAAAATCACTGTCTTGTGAAAACATCGTCTTGCGAAATGCGGTTCCCCATTGGAATGCATTGAAATCCATTTAATGCGTTCCAATGAGGAAAAAAAAGTTGTCTTGCAAAAATCGCCCATAGAGAAACCATTTTGCCAAGCTGTCAAAATCGTCATCTTGCAAAAAAAAAAAGTCCCTAAAAAAACAGTTTTGCAAAGCATGGACTCAGCTGTCAAAATTGTCGTCTTGCAGAAAACGGTCCTGAAAAAAACCCGTCTTGCAAAGCACGGACTGAAACATTGTCTAGCGAAAATCGCCCATAGGGAAAACTGTTTTGCAAAGTGCTATAGCAATCACAAAAACCCATCGTCTTGCGAATAAACTGTTTTGCGAGGTAATTGTCTAGCGAGGCACCACTGTATACAGTTTTTTTAATAGCCATTGATGCATTTACATTTTCTGGGCCTGCTCCTAGAAGCATTGGTATAGTATATACAGTATAAACACACAACCATGTATGCCATATTAAAGTGTCAGCTGTCATAGGTTCCAGTGCAAACTCAAATCTAAGTCACTCCTGGAATATTTTCCCCACAATTCCTCTATTTGTCACATCCATTGTAAAACCTCAAGGAGACTATCCTGCTCTTGACTGAAGTGGACTCAAGCTACTCTGATTATTGGTTTCTGGGACTGGCTCTATCACAAACAGAGCTCACTTAGGCTCCCAAAAGAGCGGGCAGTTGCAGGGGCGGAGAAATGTAAACACTGGGTAAAACTTTCATAGCCAAGGGGCCGGAGCAACTGTGAGTCAGACCCAATTTTCCATCTTGCATGAAGTGAGGTATTACAGATTCTGCTAATTTTGATTAGTAACAAAAGAGCCTGTGGCACCCTGAAGACTATCCGACTTTATTTGTCATAGCCTTTTATGGACTGCAGCTCATGAAAAATGGTGCCAGTTGAAACTTTTAGTATTTAAGTTATTACAAAATTAGTTGTGGTTTTTGCTGCAAGAAACTAACATACCTAATCCCTCTGAGTATTTCCCTTGTGAAGATTGGGGACTCTGCTAAGAAGAAAATAGTACAAATTGCTCAGTAGAGAGTGAAGTTATGTGGGTTTGATCCCCTGTTGTTCTGATTGTGTTAGAAGTGTTTTCAGAACTGGCCATACTTCATTCTGAATCCATTTTGCAAATAGTATGAAAAGTGCTAAAAACACACAATTGATATAATAGAACCCAGGTGCACAATGTGACTTCCTGGCTCCCATGGGCACCCTGGGCATCCCCACCTCCACCTAAAAAAATTTAATATTCATTTTTTTTAAATGGCCCAAGAGTTCCCCCTGTGCTTTTCTGGGTTTATAGGGGCAATTTCCCCATATTTTGAGAGCCCCAGACTCATACTCCTGCCTTTTAAAGAAATTGGCTGCTAGAAGGTGCAAGGAGGTACCTTCCGGTTTTTGATTCCAAGATAGTTTATTGCAGCAAATGCAGAAATATTTTAAAAAGTGGTTTAAGATGATTTTGGCTTCTCGGCAGCCGCCAGTCTGTCTCTGTGCAAATGTAGCATTATATGGAGGGAAAATTCAGACGGTGGCAGCATTTGATGAGGCTAGATGCTGTGTTATTTTTTGCTTTCTCTAATATGTTGCTGTTTTAGGGTGTGACTACACAGCAGGAAAAGAATGGACCTGCTGTGAAGTGCCACCAAGGAAATCAGATTTCCGTGGGTGAATTTGCTTTGGCTGACCACATAAGAGTCAGCAGAATGACAAGAGGAATGTGGCACTCAGCCTTTCTTCTTTGATTCTCACTAATCCTGCATTATCAATTTCTCTCCACGCTGCTTCTTGACTTCCCCTGATACAGTCTTCTAGGTCTCTCTTTTCTTGCTTAAGTGACGGATTTGTAGCGTTCCATGTCCACCTTCACTCTGTGGAAGATACAGTCAGTCAGTGTCACTACATGGATGCAGTGTGTGATGGATGTCCCGTCTATTATGTCTGTAATATATTGAATAACTGAGACCACCCAGATGTTTACAGCTTTGATGGTGTTGCCACCTTTAAGTTTTGATTTTAGTTTTCTAAATCTTCTGATGCATTCCTTACTATTGTTATTGTTGTGATTTCCATTGTTGTGCAAAGAATAATGAGGGAAATTGCTTGGTGTCTTGAACTTGCTCAAGAGGTGGGATCACTTTTGGCTCCTTGCAAATCCTTGACAGGCAAGACAGCCTGCCTGAACCACAAATGAGACATTGGAGAAATTGCTTCATACTTTTACCGGGGGGAGAACCAGTAAGGCATAACCAACCATTACTTCAATGGTCATTACTCTGAGTACCTCATATTACTAATGCCTTTTACCATTTTCATTGCTTTATATGCTGATATCTAGAATCAGTCATCTAAATGTCTTCAACAGTGCACAAATATATCACATGGTCGGAGCACGGCTAATGTCCCTCAATAGTGTAATTTAATTTTCATACTGAATTCTGCCTCCAGCAGCTGCACCCCCAGAGGCTTTCCACCATTCCCCATAGTGGTGAGAGGAGCCCCCCCCACTCATTTCTCCCTAACATTCTTCCTAGAATGAAGTTTATAAAATACACAGCTTGATAGATGAACTTCCCTGAACATTTTCCATGTTCTTAAAGAAAAACAGTACAGTTTGGCCTTGTTTAGAGCACACCAAACCAAGGAATTAAGAAGCCTCACTTCTGTTTGTAGTTGGGCTTTTGAATTATTTATAAAAGGTGGATAGATGAAGAGAAACTGTGCATTCTCTGGTCTTAGGGCTGCTATATTCCAGTTCTTGAAATCCAGACAGTCTCATTTACATGCAAATTAGATGGTCCAGTTTGCATACTACACACATTTGCATAGCATGCTAATTAATATGGATTTTTCACCTTACATGAATTAAGCACACTAATGTTGTTGTTGTTATATCTTTTGCCATGGAATAATTTATTTAGTAACTGTTAATCTGAGGGATGGGATAGTTTAGAGTGCTGGAACAGAGAGAAGCATATTTGAATCCCTGGTCAGTTGCAAGTCTTGCTTGGTATGCTTGAGTCAGTCAGTACTTCTCAACCAAACCTATCTTACAGGTCATTTTTCAAATAAAAGGAGAGAGGAACCATATAAAGCATCCATGCACATTATTGGTGCATATAAATAAATTCAATTCTTCCAAATACCTCCAGTTCATGAGCGTGGGATACTGTGCTTCTGTGATTCAAAATGCCAGGAAATGGCCTGATATTACTGCGCAACATCACACCCACACCCACGTTGCCAGCAGGAAAAAGGATGCCAAGCTTTACATAGCAAAGGGCAGCCTGAATGTTGACAACACCGATGGCAGCAGTCGAGATGGTCCACACGATACCCTTTTTTGCCCACTACCATTCATTGAAACACAACCCCAACAATTGTGTTAGAGTGAGAAGTGGCTAACTGATGAAAAAAGGGATTTAGCTTCTGGGATTTTCCCTTGCATGGTGTCACTTTGTGAAAATCCATGAAAACTCTAATTAAAATATAATAGTTAGTGTTTAAGGTGCCACAATGTTTTGTCCTTTTAATCTGTACTTTAAAAAAATTTTAATTTGTTTTTGTCTGTAGTCCATTAGGTATCACCAATGAGTAAGGAACTCTCACATGATTTGTAGGGAAAATGCAGGGGGGGAAGTAGAGCACACTGCAAAAATGGGGGGGGGCAAACTGTTGTTTCCTTCAGAGATGCAGATTGAGTATTTTATTGTAACTAGAAAATATCCTGGCTTACCTTTTTCTGCAGGCAAAAGTGTAATATCACATCTAATTGAAATTTGTTCCATGGACTACAGCTTCCATAATTTCCCAGATAACGTTCATTGGTAGGGGTTACCTGCTTTCTGGTCATTATTTATTATGTGCCAGCAGGTCATGTATCTGAGACTACGCATACAGTCAGACTGTAATTTAGCTCACATTTTGAACTGGTTTGGGCATGGACTGATTTGACCTATTTTCTGGTGACTACGTGATGCAGAAGAAGTTGCAGACGGTGCTCATGCCCAATCTGGAGCTTTTTCATTTAGTGGCAGGGCTACACCTTTTCTGGAGCTGGGCTGGAGGGAAGGGGGCCTGACCATGTGCATATGGAAGGGTTGCCTTAAATGAGATTGCAGCAGAGAACTGACCTTTTCAGTGTAATCCAACGTGGTCCTCTCAAATTGCACCTTTTTGTTTTTAAATGAAAGCTTGGCTTCTGGGCCAAATGAAGGGACAAAAGGGCACTTTGAAGGTGGTACCTTAAAGTCTGGGGGAAACCCAGCTATATGACAACCTTAACTGGTACTGTAATGAGATTTTGTTAAAAAAATTAATGGTTAAGAGTTTTTATACATCTTGAATATGTGAGGCTGCAGTCACACTTGGCAATAAGAACCACATTTAAGTGTCATTTAAATTGATGTAAATTTTATTGTTCAGATGAGACAGGGATGAAATTGATTTATACGGGCTGCAAAGGTTTTTTTTTTCCCCAGCTGGCCAGCATTGGCTTTTTAAAATACCTCACTTCTAAAATTGATTCAGTCAGTGCAGCTTTGTGGATGTGAACACTATTGTTTTAATTTGTGCTTATGTGGATTTTGGATGGCAAGGGCACTGCCGTTTTTCCTTTTAATTTTTTAAAAATTCTTTCTTAAAACATTTATTGCTGCATCAGTTCATCAGCACATTCAACATTACAGTCCTCAACCCTGTTCTCTCCATTTGGCCGATGAAGGAGCTGAAGGGCACAGAGTTGGCATAGAGAAGGTACAGAGTGGGCACAGAGTGGGCATGCCTGGAGGTGGAGGACAGGCATTGCCCCACAAAGGAGCTGGAAGCTTCACCCCATTCTCATTTTTTTTCATCATTAATCAGCTAGGGTCACTTCTCCAGTGTTTTCCCCTGTGGTTTCTAGTGACTATTATGACATCAGGTGACACCTCCTAGACACTGGAATTATCAGTGTATCACTTACTTTACAATAAAATTAATAAAATCAAAACCTTTAAGAACAGCATGCTCCTAAAACGGAAAGGAAATTAGTCAATTTCAACAGTATAGGCACCAACACTGGTTTAAATTACCAAAAATAAATCTATTTCTATTAAGTGCATGAGAATGCAGCTACTGATTTAAATACTACATGACTTGAACCTGATTTTTAGAAAGTCTGGACAGAAATCAGTTTGAATTACCAGAGTGACCAAAAACAGCCTGATTTTGCCAGTTACGTAGTCATCATAACAGTGGTAATCAATAATTATATAACAAACATAATCTTCTTTTCCAGTTAGGTGGTCTGATGGATTCAGTAAGCCCTTCAGGTCTGCACAAAACAAGGCATGAAGGAGAAGAAAAGGTAATGATCATTAAAATTTAACTTTCTACAACCTAAATATCTTCACCCATTACATTTTCTGGTCTATAAGTAAAAATGCCTAAGCTAATACTGTAGAAAACATTAAATGTTGATAAATGTGTGGCTTAACCTACATATAATCACATTGATTTCATTTCTCTAAGCCTCAATCTATGCCAAGGTGTGTAGAAAACAGGATTTGTGTGCCCTGAGCAAAAGAGGGACCTCCACTTAAAAGATGGTGGTCAATCTTTTCCTGCCAATGTTTTACTTTCCTTCAGTCTGTTCTTTGGCATCAATTCCATCTTTGCTGGCCTTCACAATCAGAAGCTGGTCTAGCTGAGACAGAAATACATGAAGAGAAAAGTTATGGAAAAATAAATGGTGAGGGTTTTTTTTTCCACATTTATGCCCCATTAATGTGGATCAGTCACATGAGCTTTTCAAGGCCCTTTGGTCACACTAACATTTATTACATTTATATGCCCTTTATTCTATTTTGTATGCAAATGTAGCTCATCTTCTCAATTTTGTGTTCTCAGAGCATGTTTGTCTTGGAGATGGGTCAGGCTGAAAGAGAAAGGAAGGATATAAGACAGCTGGCAATACTCTTGAAGTGCTTCTAGGCATCCAGATTTTTGAAATGAAATAAGAAGGCTAGGTGGTGGTGATGGTGGGATAACAGACATCAGAAACGTATTTCAGAGGTACAGGGGGAAAACCTGTGAATACCACATGGCTTACCTTTGCTTGGCAGTGAGCAAGTCTGGGCATGGAGGAGGTTTCTTGCTTGCACCTACAAATATTTGGATATGGTAGATGTAGGTTTCTTGAAAGTCTAAGACACTCAAACAGTCCTGTAACATGGTATCTTGTCCCACCTAATAGAGTGTCTTGTCCCCCTATTGCGAGATAAAGGGCTCCCCACTCAGGCCATTGCTACCCCAGCCTAGGCAGGAGGAACGTGAGTGAATGAGAGAGTTCCCCAATCTCAGTGGTTCCCAGTCTTGGGTCCCAAAGTGTTCTTAGACTACAACTCCCAAAAATCATGGCCAGCATAGCTAGTAGTGAAGGTTTCTGGGAGTTTTGTCCAAGAACATCTGGAGACCCAAGGTTAGAAACTACTGCCCTATTTGAATGGAGAATAAGGAGGCATAGTAATCACAGAAGGGGACATTTGAATGTTTCTAAAGACACTTTTGAATTCAGAATTTCTTTTGATTCAAATCCATTCATTCAACAGTGTCAGTCAAGTTCACCTCTCTGTGTGATAATGTGCAGGTTACTCCAATCAAGTCATCCTCTCGGCCAAAAAGACACCACTCCCCTTCTGGCACAATAGAAACAGTCGATCTTGATGCCATCCCTCTGGCAATCGCTCGCCTGGACAATAGTGCAGCAAAGCACAAACTCTCTGTCAAGCCGAAGAATCAGAGGGTTTCTAAAAAGCACAGAAGGTTGTCAAAGGTACTGAATTAATTTCTACAGTGTCAAGATGAAGTATAATTTTTTGCTGTTTCTCGTGGGACACATGGATCTGAGCAGGTTAGATAACATTTGAGTGTTACCTAACAGCAGTTTATTGAGTATTCATGTGTGCCAATCAACATCATATAATTTAGGACATTTACTACCATGAAATGTTATGATGAGCCTGAGGAATCAATTTGGTCTAAAGAGGAGGATTCTTTTTTGCCTCACCAATTAGAAACAATTTTTGTTTAGCAGAGAACAATTGACAAATAGTATCTATGTGCCTACATTACCTGTCAAAAAGATGGGTGGGGGAGAAAAAGACACATCTTCTATTCAGTTTTAACCAGCTTTTCCCTACCGAAGGATGGTGTATTGCAGTAAGAACTACAGAGATTCTTGTGGTACCATAAAGACTAACATATTTATTATGGTATAAGCTTTCAAAAGACTACCTTTCATCTTATTGGATACATGAAGTGTTATCCTGAGTAACAGGTAAATAAATATACACATGGTTGTGTGGTGGGAGAGGGCAAGAATTGTATGGTTAGGGAGATGAGGAGGTAATGAAATGCAGTAAGTACTGACAGTGTAATTGTTTTGTTCACCAGACCCATTGGATTGAATCCAGTTGGTAGTCCTGACTATATACATGGGATTTGTGTAAATATTGACTTATAAATCAACAGTCAAGCAGTGAGTCTTAGTTGGGAGTAGCAACTGGATTCTGTCAGAACATATGTATTATCAGGAAATATTATGTCATCAGTAGTCAATATTAATAACAACTATCAATGCATTTATTCCTTCATTCTTCATTTTTACAATTTTCTCTTTTATTCATGCAAACAAAGACCTTTCTCTTCAGGCAGGCTTTCCTTTACATGACTGGTTAACCAAAGGGATTGTATTCTGTTGTTTGACTTGTGCTTTTAATATTGCTGTTATTTATAAGTTTTAATACGATAGCTGTTTAATTCTTTTTAAATATTGTAATGATTTATTACTTTAGCTTTTAACTTTCTTTCTTTTAATACTGTAAGAAACCTTGGATCTTTTAGGAGAAAGGTGGCATATAAAAAATTTAAACAAACTAACAGATAAACCTACCTGGTGCGAAAGTAACCCTTCCTGCATCTGGTGGAGCGGACTGCAGCCCATGAAACCTATGTCTAATAAATGTGTTGATTGTTAAGATGCCAGAGGATTCTTTGTTGCCATTTTCCACAAATGACATCAGTTCCTAATCCACACAAAAAGTAAGGGGAAAAACGTGGGTTTATAGGTACTGTGCCTCTAATTACCAATTACTTGCGAGTGGGGAACCTGTGGAGATGACCACCTTATTCCTCTTGCTAATTTCTACACAGCATGGGGATGGTTAATGTTGGATCTCATATGCTGGTCTAGATGGATCTTTTGCCAATGTAGGAAGGCAATTCTTTTATTCCCCCTGCTCTATTTTAGGGATGAGCCTTGTGGCACAGTGGTTAAACTGCTGTACTGCAGCCAAAACTGTGCTCACGACCTGGGGTTCAATCCCAGGTAGCTGGCCCAAGGTTGACTCAGCCTTCTATCCTTCTGAGGTTGGTAAAATGAGTACCCAGCTTGCGTGTGTGTGTGTGTGCAATGTGTAGCCTGCATAATTAACTTGTAAACCACCCAGAGAGTGCTTGAAGCACTATGAGGCAGTATATAAGCAGCATGCTTTGCCTTGCTTTGCTTTGCTCTTACTCCCAGTCTTGAGGTATAAGATCTAGCAGTTGACAGTAACCTGAAGTTTTCTTAGATGAGTGGAAACACTGGGTTTCTGAATGGATACATATTCTAAATTGCAAAATATTTGTTATTTTTCACTCACATATATCCAAGGATAATTATTCCAATCTTGTACATGTCTATTCAGAAGAAAGTCTTGTTGAGTTCGGTGGGTCTTACTCCCAAAGCGAGGAGGCATAGGAGTACAACCTAAATGTTTTTTTGAGCAGATTGGTCCATATATCGATGGACTGAGTGGTTGAGAGGCCAAAACAACATAAATAAAGATATTAAGAACTTGGAGATAGCAATTGGACTTTAAAAAACTCCTCCATACTGGAAAATCTGTTTTATTATTATTTTAATTATAACAGACAAAATAAACAAAACATAACCAAATTTTTTATCATACAATTACATTAAAAGAAGAGAGGGAAAAAGAAAGAAGACAGAAGAAAGGAAAAGGAAAGAAAAACCACATGCACACATATAGCCTTGTGCTCCCCTCACAATTCAAGAATATTCGCCTATTCACATATCAATTTATATTCTTTATTTACTTCCCTAGTTTTACATTTTATGTTTTTGCTCCATTTCTTTCAAAAAACACAATGAGTCTTCACTGAAGTAAAACCTTTCCCCTTCTCAAACACATATAACAAAAACAGTTTCCATGTCTTTAAAGTCATTAGTACTCTAACTCCTTTTCTCATTTTAAGTTCACAAATTGTTTAACATTGACAGCCTTATTTCACATTTCTTTCTATCAGTCTTCCATATAAAATTGACTATTTCATTTCCAATTCTTTGCAATAATTAACCTTGCCATATTTACCATAATAATTAATTCTTTTTCTTCCCAGCTTAATTGGTTGTTACTAACCGTATTCTACAGGGCTATAATTGAAGGCATTTGTACATATTTACCCAGTGTATCCCCCTTCATGGATTGCTGCCTTCTTGTGACAAAGGGGTTTGAGTAATTCAGAGAAGCTATGGGCTATGCCGTGCAGGGACACCTAAGACAGACAGGTCATAGAGGAGAGTTTTGACTAAACGTGATCCACCTGGAGCAGGAACTGGCAAGCCACTCCAGTATCTTTGCCAAGAAAACTCCATGGACAGAAACAAAAGGCTGAAAGATATGATGTTGGAAGATGAGTCCTTTGGGTCGGAAGGCATCCAACACGCTACTGAGGAAGAGTGGAGGACAAGTACAAGTAGCTCCAGAGCTAATGAAGTGGTTGGGACAAAGCTGAAAGGCCGCTTGACTGAGGATGTGCCTGGAAGTGAAAGGAAAGTCCGATGCTGCAAAGAAAAATACTGCACAGGAACTTGAATGTAAGAGCTATGAACCTTGGTAAGCTGAATGTGATCAAACAGGAGATGGCAAGAATAAACATTGACATCCTGGGCATCAGTGAACTGAAATGGACGGGAATGGACGAATTCAATTCAGACGATTATCATATCTACTATTGTGGGCAAAAATCTCATAGAAGAAATGCCGTAGCCCTCATAGTCAACAAAAGTGGGGAAAGCTGCACTGGGATACAATCTCAAAAATGACAGAATGATTTCAATATGAATCCAAGGCAGACCTTTCAACATCACAGTAATCTAAGTTTATGCACCAACCACCAATGCTGAAGAGGCTGAAATTGACCAATTCTGTGATGACTTACAACACCTTCTAGAACTGACACCAAAGAAAGATGTTCTCATTATAGGGGACTGGAATGCTAAAGTAGGGAGTCGAGATAAAAGGAACAGGTAAGTTTGGCCTTGAAGTTCAAAATGAAGCACGGCAAAGGCTAATAGAGTTTTGCCAAGAGAACAAGCTAGTCATCACAAACACTGTTTTTCAACAACACGAGAGGCAACTCTACACATGGACATCACCAGATGGGCAATACCAAAATCAGATTATGTCCTCTGCAGCCAAAGATGGAGAAGTTCTATAAAATTTATTGCAGACTTCCAAAGAATAGCAAGGAGAGATAAGAGGGCCTTCTTACTGTAAATGAACAGTGCAAAGAAATAGAGGAAAGTAATAGAAAGGGAAAACCAGAGATCTGTTCAGGAAAATTGGAGATATTAAAGGAACATTTTGTGCAAAGATGGACATGACAAAGGACAAAAATGGTAGGGACCTAACAGAAGCAGAAGACATCAAGAAGAGGTGGCAAGAATACAGAGAGGACTTATATCAGAAAGATTTGGATGTCCCGGACAACCCAGATAGTGTGGTTGCTGACCTTGATCCGGATATCCTGGAGAGTGAAGTCAAGTGGGCCTTAGAAAGCATGGCTAACAACAAGACCAGTGGAGGTGATGGCATTCCAGTCAAACTATTGAAAACCCTAAAAGTTGACACTGTTAAGGTGCTACACTCAATATGCCAACAAGTTTGGAAAACTGAGCAGTGGCCAGAGGATTGGAAAAGATCAGTCTACATCCTAATCCCAAAGAAGGGCAGTGCCAAAGAATGCTCCAACTACTGTACAATTGCACTCATTTCACACACTAGCAAGGTAATGTTCAAAATCCTCCAAGGCAGGCTTTGGTAGTATGTGGACCAAAAACTCCCAGAAGTACAAGCTGGATTTCGAAGGGGCAGAGGAACTAGAGACCAAATTGCTAACATGTGCTGGATTATGGAGAAAGCCAGAGAGTTCCAGAAAAACATCTACTTCTGCTTCATCGACTATGCAAAAGCCTTTGACTGTGTGGACCACAACAAACTATGGCAAGTTCTTAAAGAAATGGCAGTGCCTGAACACCTTATCCATCTCCTGAGAAATCTATATGTGGGACAGGAAGCAACAGTTAGAACTGGATATGGAACAACTGATTGGTTCAAAATTTGGAAAGGAGTACAACAAGGCTGTATATTGTCCCCCTGCTTATTTAACTTATATGCAGAATACATCATGTGAAATGCTGGACTGGAGAAATCCCAAACCGGAATTAAGACTGCCAGAAGAAATATCAACAACCTCTGATATGCAGATGATAAAAATCTGATGGCAGAAAGTGAGGAGGAATTAAAGAACCTCTTAAGGAGGGTGAAAGAGGAGAGTGCCAAAAATGGTCTGAAGCTCAACATAAAAAACAATAACTAAGATCATGGCCACTGGTCCCATCACCTCTTGGCAAACAGAAAGGGAAGATATGGAGGCAGTGACGGATTTTACTCTCCTCGGCTCCATGATCACTGCAGATGGTGACAGCAGCCCCAAAATTAAAAGACGCCTGCTTCTTGGGAGGAAAGCAATGACAAACCTCGACAGCATCTTAAAAAGCAGAGACATCATCTTGCCAACAAAGGTCCACATACTCAAAGCTATGGTTTTTCCAGTAGTGATGTATGGAAGTGAGAGCTGGACCACAAAGAAGGCTGCCCGCCGAAGAATTGATGCTTTTGAATTGTGGTGCTGGAGGAGCCTCTTGAGAGTCCCCTGGACTGCAAGGAGAACAAACCTATCCATTTTGAAGGAAATCAATCCTGAGTGCTCACTGGAAGGACAGATCTTGAAGCTGAGGCTCCAATACATTGGCTATCTCATGAGAAGAGAAGACTCCCTGGAAAAGACCCTGATGTTGAGAAGGTGTGAAGGCAAGAGGAGAAGGGGACAACAGAGGACGAGATGGCTGGCCAGTGTCTCCAAAACGATGAACATGAATTTGACCCAACTCCGGGAGGCAGTGGAAGACTAAACCAGGGGTCCCCAATCCCTGCGCCGTGGATCGGTACCGGTTCATGGCCTTGGAAGGACTGGGCCTCCAGGACAGATGAGGAACGAGCAGGAGGTGAGCGGCAAGCAAAGCTCTGCCTCCTGTCAGTGCACTCCTATTAAGTTCTAATGCCACTTCTAATCTGACTGGAGGCAGAGCTTCGCTCCCCACTCCTCTCCTGCTGCTGCTAGATCAGCTCTGCCTGTGGCATTAGAATCTAATTCGGTTCTAAGCCACTGCTGATCTAAGAGGAGGCAGAACTTCAATTGAAGCTCACCTCCTGCTCCTACTCACCACTTCCTTTATGAGTTCAATTCAAAGCTATACTCCAGCAACTTACTTCATAACAAGTACTCCCCTCCCCCAGTCTTTGAGAGAATGGTCTTCAGCTAAACTGGTCCCTGATGTCAAAAAGCTTGGGGACAACTGCTCTAAGCCACCTTGGATCCTTAGGAGAAAGGCAGCATATACATATTTTAAGATAAATAGGAACTGTTCTTCACCAAATAAGCAGAGAGCCATGTGAATTGCTCTGGTTCCATCCTTCAGGCCTTGATTGGGCAAAGTATGATCCAGAGTCACATGGAATCTCTGAGGGTTTTTTTGTTTGCAGACTCTCCCATGCCCTCCCCCCCCCCCAAGGAATGGTTTCTTCCAGTAAAAAAAAAGGTTAATTGACTCTAATAGAAACATGCCAGAGCATGTTTTGGTCCCTTTTAAATAGGTTGCAGCTCTTCCCCATGCCCAGGAAATTTCTGAATTTTAGAATTGGAAATAGGTCTCTGGCTACTTCCTTCCTTCCACATTTTGTGCAGCTCCCTATGTAGAAAATTGCCCCCTGGAACTGCCAGCATTGCCCACTCACCGCCTTTATAGAGCTGGCAAAATATCCCTCTAGGCATGCAGCTTTGCCCTCCACTTTTAATGTGGCAGATGCTTTCTTCGCAAACAGCACCAGCATAGATTCTTCAGTCATATATAAAATGGTGAAGATCCAGTTGTTACACAACTGCTCTCAGATTAGTCATTGATCTAGCTTTTACATGCCAGCTAGAAGAGAATAAAATGAGACAAGAAAGCAAAATTTTCCTACACGCTGGGTAAGTGTTGAGAAAGGCAGAATTTCTGATTTCTCAATATATGTCACCAATGATGTTTTTGTTGGATTTGGGGGTGGGGGCGGGGGACAAGACAAAGCTGTACTTTTGCAATACAGATCTTTTTTCATAATTGTTATTGACATTTATGATGGAAGTTTGTTGTTTTGTTGATTTTAGACCTAGGAAGGGTTTAAGTTCAGATACTGACATCTGTTCCAGCCAGCACTGCCAATGGCCAGAGAAGAAAGGAATAGTAGTCCAGATGCCCGAGATGTTTATAAAATTTGCCTGTTGACTCAAGAGATAAAGCTGGAAATAGACATCCAATCTTTTCCAATTATGATTTTTCCTTTAAAAAAATATATTCTCAGGGCTCGTATAGCTTGTGGTTAATCTTGGAGCAGAAAATAGTCCACCCCTGCAATAAAAAACGTGCAATCTGGCCGCTCCCTATTCTTAAGCTACAAGTTGAGGTAGTCACAGCATAGTGAAAAATCAATTGATAAATCAGTTTTGAGGACTGGATCCTAAAGCTTCCATGATCTTACATTCCTTCTCATAGCATCATTCCACTGAACATATTTTTATAATTTGTTACTTGGTATCCTAATGATTAGTATCTATCTTTCTATGGTCAGGAACCTGTTTTGGAACCACTCCTGCCGTGATCCATTAGATGAGTGGTTTGACATTTTCTGATGTTCCATAAGAATGTATCTAGTACCTCATTATGCAGACAGAAGCCTCATTGAACAATGTGGTATCCACATGTGCAGCAGCAAGCTGAAGAACATGTGAAGCTCTGGTGGTGGAGCATCATTTTGTTCAGTAAAATCCTATGTACAGTGGTGCCTCACTTAGCGACGTTAATCCGTTCCAGGAAAAATGTCGCTAAGGGATTTCGTCGCTAAACGGATTTAAAAAGCCCATAGAAATGCTTTAAAACATGTTTAATGCGTTCCTATGGGCTTCAAAACTGACCTTATGTGAAGATCCTCCATTGCGGTGGCCATTTTGGGTGCCTCTAAAACGGTCGCCATTTTGTTTTTCTGGCGGCCATTTTGGAACTGCCGATCAGCTGGTCGAAAACGGGGGCTTTGCGATGATCGCTTCCATGTGATCATCGCAAAGCGATTTTTCATCATAGGGGCCATCGCAAAGCGATCGCTTTTGTGATTGCAAAAACAGTGTCGCAAAGCGGTTTCGTCGCTCAATGGAGCGATCGCTATGGGAGGCACCACTGTATATGTTATAATATGCATGTACAGATTGGAAAAGATTAAAATGTGTCATCATAAACTCCAAGTTTATTTCATTAAAATGTGAAATAACTAGTCTACAGCATATCATCCTGTTATTTCTTAGAGCAGAGAATCACAAATAAAAATGTGAAATGGATGTCTGTCTGTTTTCTGATACTAGGAACTACAGAGCGTAAAAGTGACTGAGTTTCAGCCAGGAATCCCAGAATCATTACAGGATGAAGATAAAGTCTCACAACACAATAGCCATCTTGTTGCAGACAAGCCAATCCATCTTAGAGAAGGCCAAGAACAGAAAGCAGAAGGCAAAGGAAACCAAGAAAATCACTGGGTGAACATTGAGACTGAGAAGAAAATACAAATGGCAGAAGCAAAAGTAAAAAGCTTTATGGAACCAAGAGGTCTTCAAGAATCTGAGGAACATCAAAGAGAACAAGAAAGAAAAAAGCAGAAATTTCAGGAGGAGCAACTTTTTAAAATCGAAGAGAGAAAAGTTCAAGAAGGAGAGAGACATCAAGAATGTCCAGTTCAAAGGCACAAAGGAGAAGACGAAAAGGGAGGGAAGGAGGAGGAACTTCAGGAACGTGGGGGACATCCACAAGCAGAAGATGAACCTCAGGAACAAGAGGAAGAAAAGCAGAGACATCAAGAACTGGAGGCCCAAATGCAACAGGGAGGACACAGAGATCATGAACCAGAAGCAGGGCAACAGAGGAAAGAAGAAAATCTATGTGAACTGGAGGCACAAAGGCAATGGGAAAAACAAAACCAGCAGGAACCAGAGGCACAAAAAGAACAGGAGGAACAAGAACGATGTGAACTGGAAGCACAAAGACAATGGAGAGAACAAAAACAAAGCGAATTTGAGGAACAAAAAATACAGGAAGAACAAAAACAGTGTGAACTGGAGGCACAAAGGCAACAGGAAGGGAAAAACCAGTATGAACAGGAGGCACGAAAACAAAAACAATGTGAACTAGAGGCACAAAGACAAGAAGAACAAAGACATTGTGAATTGGAGGCACAAAAACTACAGGAAAAACAAAGGCAATCTGCACTGAAGGCACAAAGACAATGGGAAGAACAAAGACAGCATGATCTAGAGATACAAGGACAACAAAAAGAACAAAAACAGTGTGAACTAGAAGCACAACAGTTACAGGAAGAACAAAGCCAATGCACACAGGGCACACAAGGAACACAGGATGAACTAAGGCAGAGAGAATTGGAAGAACAGAAACAGCAGGCAAAAAAGAGCCGCCAGGAAGAAATAGAGGACAAAAAACCACATGAAAAGCTGTTGCTGCAAGGATGGAAAGAAACAAGAGAAGATCTGGAGAAGCAAAAACAGCAGGAAGGGACACAAGGTCATCAGGATTGGGAAGAGAAGAGAGGAAGAGGAGTGGAAGAAGAAACGCATAAGGCTGAAAAGCGGGATGAACTGAGCCAACAAGTACTGCAACTACAAAAAACAGGGCAGAGACAGAAAGCATTAGAGAAACAGAAAGCTCTAGAAGGCAAAGAAAAATTGCAAGGAAAAGATAGTGCCACTAATTTGGGAAAGCAAAGGAGACCAAGGGGGCAACAGGAGAATCTGGAAGCCAGGCAAATGAGCAAGGATGAAGAAAAGCAGCAAGAACCCAAGAAGCAAATTAGGTCACCAGAATATGGAAAATGTGAATCTGCGAAATTAAAGCAGTCATGGGATGAAAAAAACACGCGACCAGAAGAACGGATACAAAGAGAAGGGGATCAAAAACTAGATGAAGAAAAAACACTGAGTTTAGAAGGACAACCGATACAGGAAAAACCAAAAGAGCAAGACAAAACCTTCCAACAGCGCCTGGACAAAAATGTGACTTCAGAAGAGACACATACAGAGACTGTGAAGACAGAACTTCCGCTGAAAGAGCGAGTAAGCCAGCAACAGATGGAGCAGGCAGACAAAGACCAGAGGAAAGAGGGGACCCTGAAGAGCAGCCAGAGGAGGAACATTGAAGCTCAGGAGCAGGAAAGAATTCTTGGAGAAGAGCTACGGTGGCAGGAAGTTGATGCAAGACAAACTATGCCACGGGGATTCACTTTCCAAGTATCATCTGGAGAAAAACAAATAATATTCCAGAAAGTGAATTTGAGCCCAGTTACTCCTGCTAAAGAGCCACCAGTTTCTTCCGACACAAAAGAGCTTAAGACACTGAAATCTGGCAAAGGTTCTCATGATCTCCCAAGCTCTTTATATGTCCCACATACCGCGATTTTGGTCACTGGAGCACAGCTCTGTGGCACTGCAGTAAACCTCAATCAGATAAAAGATACAGCTTGTAAATCTTTACTTGGCTTAACAGAAGAAAGAAAAATGGTAGATGTGGCACCACCAGAAAACACTCAGAAACTGTCTCCTGAAGCCAAGCCAAGCAGCAGTAAAATGAAGCCTGCTGAAGATCCATCAGGCAACCAGGCCGTACTAGCTGAGTGGGCTTCCATTAGATCAAAAATCTTAAAAACTGCAGAAAATGGCAAACTTCATGAGAAAGACAAAGGAAGCCTCAGTCGACACAGTGATGATTGGACATCTAAAGGGCGAAGTACTCCCCATGGTAACTTGCGGAAAACTTTGTCTGCAAATGCAAAGTTTTCTATAACTCCTGCATGGCAGAAGTTTTCAGAAGTTTCAAAGAGTAGCACTGGTGCTGAGAGTAGAGCTGGTACTGTGGCAGACAACACAACAAGAGAGTTGGGTCCATCCACTGTCCATTCAAACAGAGAAGCAGTTCATGCTGAAACAGTGTCTGGTACAGTGAATGTACACGGATCGCCTGTAGGGAAACCCAGAGTGCATCATGAAGTGGCAGATAACACAGAGGGTTGTAAATTTGCCAAAGATCTTCCATCCTTTCTTGTTCCAAGTGCTACATGTTCTCTAAGTAAAGAAATGCCCCAGTCCGAGACCTCTGATGCTACAGAAACCCCACAGAATATCAGTACAAGAAAACTAGACAAAGCTTCACCAAATGGAGAAGAAAATATTTCTCCATTTGGGGTAAAATTAAGAAGGACCAACTATTCCTTGCGCTTTCACTATGATCAGCAAGCGGAACAAAAGAAGAAGAAAAGATACAGTGCAGGAGATAGTTTTGATGGTGTTCCAACTCCTCTAGTTACACCAGACAGTGAACAAGATCCAATTAATATATTTTTAAAAGCAAGTAAGTCTCCTAGCCAAGAGAGAAAGGATACCATTTCTAATTCTGTAAAAGCTTCTTCAGTTAATACTAATCAAAGCTACATTACAGGTGGCCTGGTGCCAACTTGCAGTCATGGCTCTGCACCGAGTCAAGAGAAACCTATCTGTAAATCACCACTCCCACAAAAACCTGCACTAGCCCCAAAGCCCACCAGCCAAACTCCACCATCATCCCCTCTCTTGAAAATCCGAAGGCCTATGTTAACAGAATCTTCAGGGCAAAAGCAGGGTAAAACTGAAAGTGGCACCAGCTGGCGAAAAATGGAAGCGAAAGGAAGCACTCACCTTTCACAAACACCTGAAGAAAGGAAGAATGAAGAGGAAGAGTCTAAGGAGAAAAAATCATTTTTCCCATCCATCCCCATGCCATGGAGAGAGAAAGCCGAGAAAAAGCCAGAGCCACCGAAAAAAGGTAGGCAAAGTATCACTCCAAAATGTAGCTCTGTTGTGAAATAGAGAGCTCGGTGTGCAAAATGTCAGTCATGAAAATCAGTGTATGATTGTTCATTGTTTTATTACTTATTATTACACCTCAGCATTTTTTTTTAAAAAAATGCACATGCTACCAATGATTTCAAACATGTACGACTCATTGATAAAGTCATTATTTTCATTTGTAAAACAGCTATTTTAGATTTAGAACCACGAAAAGTTTTTGAACTATATGGCATCAAAGGAAAGGAAAGGGAAAAAAGAATAATCTGTAACTCATTTTGATGTATATACAGAGTCTGTAGGTCACTATTTATAAATAATACAATTTGTGGCTAGATTTTTTTAAGTGGAGGGTAATGTGGGTGTAACCTGTTATATTTCTCATTAATATAATAAGTAATGACAGAATCCTTTTAGGAGTAATGAATAACATTTCATTTTTTTCAAAGAAAGTTACTTTTTAATACTGTATTATTCAAAGGTTAAATTTTAAGGGCCCTTCAAAGCTTTTAAATAGCAATTTCAATGGGAATTCTCTACGTTTTATGCTATATTTAAACCATTGTATTTTAAGAAGTGGAATCAAAATTGATGACTAGAAGGGATCAGAGAGTAGTTCCCTGTATTTTTTCTGAGTTGCTGATAGCAAGAATAAAACATGTGACTGATGCATCACAAACCTTTGTGGTTGGGGCCATTATAATGGTAGCAACAATTTGACTGCCCCAAAGCAATGAGCAACATGATGATTTAATTTTTCAAAAATAAGTTTATAAGATATGTTTAAATGTAAATCTGCCAAATTAATGTTGAAATATTCCTGCATGTGCAGTATTGTGTAGAGGAATTATGTGAACGGGAAATGCATGTTTAGTTTGCCTAGTTGCATCCTTTGACCATATCAACCATTTTCAAGGCTTACATGACAGTAAAGCTCATAGCAATTATTTGTAATTCAGAACAGATGTTTAGTTGCTAGTTTGTATACATGTGCAGAGAGAAGTGTGTATCCAAGCATGTTCACGTGTGGGAAATTGGGCACCACTGCAGTCTGGGTAGAATGGTCCTTAGTATACAGTATAATTCAGAAACAGAAAATATGGAAAAATAATGAATAGGCTATCCGTCTGTGAAGCCAGAGATCAGGAGTTTAATACCTCACTGTTCCTCTAAGGAGAAGAGCCAGCCTGGGTGGCCTTGGGCAAGCTGCACAGTCCCAGGGCTCCCCCAGAAGAAGAGAATGGCAAACCACTTTTGATTACCCTTTATCTAGATAACCCTGAAAAGAGCTGCCAGAAGTTAGAACTGACTTGACAAAACACAATTATTATTATTTATGAATGAATGAATGGAATAGTTAGCTAAGAAAACAGAATTTACTTAAAGTGTATTTCAACTTTGGAGGCCCAGAATTATATGTAATAGAAACCTATGGATTTTTATTCCATCCAAATAAGAAGAAGAGGAAGAAGACAGGACACTTGAGAAGATAGTGTATAGGGAATGCTGGATATGGCTCTGTCTTCATCTTAGTAAGGTAGGGCACCCATATGCAGATATTGTATGTGTATTCCTACAGAGATTCGTGCTTGGGAATTTTCTTATTCACTTCAGTGGAGGGTGCAGTTTTGCACATTTATCTCTCTATTAATGCAGAACTTCTGTTCCGTTGAAATGAATGGAGAAGCCATTGCTAATGAAACAGTTTTGTGCAACATGGGAGCAAGAGGTCATAGCTGCACAGAGATGTCCTTTCTGTGAACATCTTGTATGTGGACTTCTAGACTCCACGTTCTATGTGTCATTTACCATCTTGAAAGTTTGCTCAAATATTTCAGAATAGCATATCAAATAACTCCAAAATTAACCCCCCCACATACAGACGCTTTCCAGAAATAGACCAAGGTACTTTTGCTCACAGATGCTATAGATTAAACAAGCTTTGACATTTCTAGGGCAGCTCACATCAAGACCTAAGAAAGCAAAAAGTTGATAACAAAATTTGAACAAGTCAGCTGTGCTGAAGTCTCATCCAATTCCCCCTCCCTGCCTGAAAGAATATCAAAGCCACATCCAAGGGAAAAAGAGAAACAGGAATACTTTTAAGTGCTATGTTGGTACTACTAGTAAATACAATGGCCCCTTACACAGAAAATGAAGTGAAGTAGAATAACTGAGATTTTGGATAGTCTGGGTGGAATTCTGCTCATTCCTTCTACAGTGGGGTCTCGACTTACGAACTTAATCCGTATTGGAAGGCAGTTCTCAGGTCGAAAAGTTCTTAAGTCGAATCTTCATTTCCCATAGGAATGCATTGAAAACCATTTAATCCGTATCTGCTCTTTTCGTCCATAGAAACTAATGGGAAGCTGCTATTCCGCCTTCTGCCACTAGAGGGGGATATTTTTTCTTTTTTCCTTTTAACCTAAGATGACTTAGCTTTTTAAAAAAGGAAAAAAAGAGTTCGTAACTCGAATCTAAGTTCATAAGTCGAGTCCATATATTCCTATGAGAGCAGTTCGTAAGTCAAAACGTTCGTATGTCGAGCCGTTCATAAGTCGAGACCCCACTGTACATGCACAGTGGTCGATTAGGCAAGCAGCTGCATGGTTTCCAATCGTGTCTAAGTATATGCTGTTTGATGCCTCCTCATGCAAGCCAAGAATCTGTTGAGCCACTGTGGACAGTTGTACAGGCAAAAGGAACAAAGAGGATTTTACCCTTTGCCACCACAAATTGGTGCTAATTAATGAAATGCCAATCATGTTCCTTGTCGTATGACAGTCAAGGAAGCAGGACCTTATTATTTACAGTAGTACCTTGGTTTACGAATTTAATGAGTTATACGGGATGTTATGTAAAGTGAACATTTCATTAAACTGGAATGCGGATTGCCGTAGGAATGGGGGCAGCGCTATAGCAATGCATCCTGGGGAAACCGGGAAAAAAAACGTAAACCAAGGCATCGTTTTCAACGGATTTCCTTTCGTACTCTGAAAATGACGTTAACCAAGGTGTTCATAAATCGAGGTACTCCTGTAGTGGCAATTTGGGGGATGTGCTGTTGCAATTTAAACAATTTCAATTACATGCTGACAGAAGTCAAGCTCTTCTTTTTTTTAAAAAAAATAATCTTGATTGGAGCACTGTGGAGCAAAACCTCTCAGTGTGTTGGAACCAGATTGCAGCGTTGTTACTCTGTGGAACTCTTTGCCACAGGATGTGGTAATGGCATCTGGCCTAGATGCCTTTAAAAGGGGATTGGATAGATTTCTGGAGGAAAAGTCAATTGCAGATTACAAGCCATGATGGGGATGTATTATCTCCAGGCTTAGAAGGAAGGTACCTCAAAATGCCAGATGTGGGGGAGTAGTATCAGGAGACAGTTATCTAGTTGTCTCATGTGCTCCCAGAGGCATCTGGTGGGGCCACTGTTAGATCCAGGAAGCTGGACTAGATGGGCCCTTGGCCTGATCCAGCAGGGCTCTTCCAATGAATTGTGTTTAGCTAGGTTGCAGAAGCAAAATTCCTTCTTCCTCCTCTTCACTGTAGTCCCCCTAGCTTACTGAAAATTTTACACTAAATAGGGTGAACTGTGGTGTGGCAGTGGAGGGAGCAATATTCCCAGGAAACGAGACACAAAAACCTTCTTTGAGCAAAACCCTTCCATCCATGAAGGCAGATCCTAGAATTTACCTCAAAAACGGATGGAGGATGAGAAAGTAGTAAGTACTGAATTTCAGTGCACACAAGCCAGAAACGGATGTTAGCATGTGACTGGATGAAGAAAAATATTAACTAGTAAAAGCAACTGTGTGTCACAGCATGGATTTCTCTCACCTTCAGGATTATACAAACTAACTAGTTTTATTTTGGGGATTTGTCATCAGGACTTGTGCATGTGATTTCTTTGAAGTCTGATTTCACAGACATGGAAAGACTGCTGTGGACCACTCTGCAACATTAGCAGTACTTTCAGGTCTAATTACAGTCTGTCTCCATCATTTGTGTCTTGCCACCATGTTCAAGACACCATGAGTGCTAGACAAGTCTGAAAATGCTGCATTTTGTGCACTGTTCTGTTGAGGTTTATAGGCCGCAATCGATATCATAACAGTACTAACTTTTAAGGAGACAACAAGCTAGGCCACATAACTAACAACATTCTGCACAAGCTCTCTTTTTTGCAATTTTCCCTGTATATATTCTATGTTAAAACAGAGCCTCTTTGTGTTGTCTTCCATTTTCTAGATCGGCCAGTTCTTCAGAGCAGACATTCTATTGATGGTTCCAAGCTGGTGGAAAAAGTTGAATCTGCTCAGCCGCTCTGGATCACATTGGCATTACAAAAGCAGAAAGGTTTTCGAGAACAACAAGCAACCAGGGAGGAAAGGAGGCAAGCCAGGGAGGCAAAGCAAGCTGAGAAACTTGCTAAAGAACCTGTAAGTACATGAGATTTCAAATTATTTCAAAAAGAAAACCAATCACATCCCAAATGATGTGATATTTGGGGTTTTTCTTTTCTTTCCTTTCTTTCCTTTCTTTCCTTCCTCTCTTTCTTTCTTTCCTTCCTTCCTCTCTTTCCTCTCTTTCCTCCTTTCCTCCTTTCCTTTTTCCTTCTTTCCTTTTTCCTTCTTTCCTTCCTCCCCTTCTTTCTTTCCTTCCTCCCTTTCTTTCTTTCTTTCCTTCCTCCCTTTCTTCCTCCCTTTCTTTCTTTCTTCCTTTCTTCCTTTCTTCCTTTCTTCCTTCCTTCCTTCCTTCCTTCCTTCCTTCCTTCCTTCCTTCCTTCCTTCCTTCCTTCCTTCCTTCCTTCCTTCCTTCCTTCCTTCCTTCCTTCCTTCCTTCCTTCCTTCCTTCCTTCCTTCCTTCCCCGGTGTTCTCAGATTTTCAGTATGGTTGAACCTTTATTTAGTAAAAGAGTGGAGAAATTAAGAGGCTCAACTAAAGATTCATTCAGTATAGTGGCCTGTTCATAATAAAGGTATATGGTTAAAAACTGGAGTGTTCAGAGAGCTGTGAGTCAGTAAAATCCCAGCTCATTTCTAAGTATATTTTGTGCTCTTAATAGAGGAATGCAACATTTTTCATGTTACTTGATAAATAGGATGGAAAGCTGATCTTTCAGAGTAGTCTTATTAATAAAAATTGGTATTTTAGAATTTGAGTAAAAATCCCCCATTGCAGAAAAATACATACCTTGGCCTAAATCTAGTTGTCAGCCCAAAACAGAGTAGGCTTACTGAATTGCATTGTTTATGTAAGTTCATTTATTTCAGTAAATGTATTCTAGTTAATAACAGCTGGATGTGCTTTAGATAAATGCTATGTGAATTATTATAAATGGCAACAAGCAAAAATGTCCTCCTATATACATACACACACATGCACAGATTTGTTAAGATCAAAAGTATGAGACGTGAAAAAGGCTTCAGAGCACTATAAAACTTTATAACACCCCGTTATAGTCTGAGTCTGTGGTGGTCTGTCACAGCTCAGCCCTTATCCCTGAAAGGGTTAAATACCAGTGTGAACCACATAGTCATGACATTTGTGTCAAGGTTCATCGGGCTATCAAGGTATAAGTTTGTCCAGTTTAGAAATTTTCATCAGAGCTAAAGAAACTTGCCTGGAATATGTAAGAAAAATGCCTTCTTTATTTTTTCACCCAAATGCTATATTTTGACCTTTGCTACTGAAATACTAAAGTCTGTATTTAATAAACCTTTCTTCTAACGTTATTACAAGTTAACTCCATGTTTTTGACTCCATACTTAATTTAGCTCATTGAAGATAATTGGTCAGAACACACAATGAGCTCTAACAGTTTGGACCGAACAAAAGGTTATCAAATACAGTTTGCTCTATGTAGAAGCCCTCTGTTTTGTCTTTTGTGTACCTAGATTCCATTTGTACTCTAGACCAGCGGTCCCCAATCTTTTTGAGACCATGGACCAGCTGAGCCTCTTCAATAGGCAAAAGTCCAATAAGCCAGTCCTATATCAGAAGTCCAGAAAATGCAAAGCAGATACCAAAATGCCAAAGCCAAAACACAAACCGTAGTCAGAAGTCAGAGTCCAAAGCCAAGGGTCCAGAAAACAAGGTCCAAGATAAGCAGGGGCGTGGATGCAAGCCAGAGTGTTGACTTGTTGCTTCCAAGCCTTCTAGGTGCAGATTATATAGCAAAACAGTCATCAGACTCTTAGAAGCCTTCCATCCTGTTAAAACTCAGGACTGATTCACCTGATGTTCCTGTGGGAAGCATTCATGCGATCCTCAGACCTTCGTGTCATGAGTCTTTGCCAAAGTTTATCCCTTACTCTGACTACTAGGGGAGGAGAATCTGGTGGTGACTCAGCTGTCTGTGCTTCTAATTGCCCAACATTTTCCTCAGCTGTAATTAACCCCTCAGATTCCAGATCTTCGGCTGAATTCATGACACACGCACGCGTGTGCGCAAACCAGTTATGGGGAGGGGAGTGCGTGTGGGGAGGTGGGAGGTCTGTCTCCATGGCCCGGTCCGGCTCAGGCCATGGACCAGCACTGGGCCACAGACTGGTGGTTGACAACCTCTGCTCTAGACCAGTGGTTCTTAACGTGGGCGATAATGCCCCCCAGTGGGCGATTTCATTTTTCAGGGGGGCGGTAGAATGAAAAGGGGCGGCGTGGGGGCAGTAGAGCAGAAGGGGGCGGTAGGGGGCGCTGGAGCAAGCCAAATCTGTGAAGATGGCTGCAGCCTTTTTACAATGTGCATGAATATATATTTTCATCCAAATCTTAATTTAGTTTCAGAGTTTTCATCTTGAAATTTTTAGTTCCTGCATTGCGGGGTTTTTTTAATGCCCTTTTTATATTTCTTTTTGCATCTTAAAATTCGCTTGCAACTAAATCATTAAATGTTACTTTTGGAGGGCTTTTCATTTTCTTGGAATTGAATTTTGTTTTCAGGGGTCATTGGATTTAAGTGTCTTAAGTAAGTAAGTAAGTAAGTAAGTAAGTAAGTAAGTAAGTAAGTAAGTAAGTAAGTAAGTAAGTAAGTAAGTAAGTAAATAAATAAATAAATAAATAAATAAATAAATAAATAGGATATTATCACCACGGGGAGGGGGGCGATGATAACTTCCTCAATGGCTCAAGGGGGCGTTTCTTTCAAAAAGGTTAAAAACCACTGCTCTAGACCACTAGTCTAGATACATGTTTTGCATTTCTAACTCTTCTTTGGACTTTAAATCACGAGCTTTTAAAATAAATCTTGATGTCTTAAAAGTGTTGCTTCTGTCATGAGCTTAGGTTGTGTAAAGGCCTCTATAGGTGATACCCAGCCTGGTGTTTTTTGGTAAATTTGCTGTATGATCTTTTTTCAAGTCCCTAGTAGGGCTTTTCTTATCATATGTGATTTGAAACTTTTCTGCTCTTTATCTTTTAATACCATAAAAAGCATGCAAACCTAACTGTAGATCATGTCCTTCCAACGTGAATAGTCTATTGTTATCTAAGGCTATTTGTTCCTTTATCCAGATTAATACACAGGCTCTATAATACAATGTCCAGTCTGGGAGACCAAAACCTGCTCTTTGTTTGGTATTTCACATTGCTTTGATTTTAATTCTTGGGGGTTTTTTTACCTTCCTAAACAAATCTCATGATTATCTTAGTTCTTGGAAAAGTTAATCTTGGAATTAAGTTCTTGGAAAAATGACTGTTTTACTATTACAGGAATTGTCTGAAATAAAAATAAAATTTTAGGTAAAATATTCAGTTTGATGGTTGCTATTCTTCCCATCAACGATAGCTGTAATTTATCCCATCTCCCCAAGCTTGTCTGTATCTCTTTATTCAATTTCATATAATTGTCTTTGAATAGTGTACTTGTTTTCTTTGTGATTTGAATTCCTAAGTATCTGACTCTCTTCTCTTCTTTCTCTTCTGGAAAGTTAATTTCTGTCTTTCTATTAATTTCTGTCATTCTTGATCTCTCATATTTTTATCAAGTATTTTTTTTAGTTTATTTTCCTTCCCACTAAGTCTCCAAAATTTGTCAGCATCTCCATCAGGTCTTTAATTGAGTCCAGTGGGTCTTCCAATATAATAACTAGGTCATCTGCAAACGCTTGGAACTTGAAAACATGTCCTCTTACTTTTAGTCCTTCTATTTCCTTTTTGTCTCTAATTTGCTTGGTTAATATTTCTAGAGTAAGAATGAATAATGGTGGAGAGAGTGGGCACCCCTGTCTTGTACCTTTCTGTATTTGCATTTCTTTCATCAGCTCTCCATTGATTCTGCTGGGTATATATTGTTTTAATTAATTTCAAAAATCTTTCTCCCACTTGTAGCACCTCCAGTTGCTGGAGCTTAAAATTCCAGTTCAGATTATCAAAAACTTTCTCTGTATCCAAGAATATCATAGTCATTTGCTTTTCTGGGTGAGGTTCGTAATGTTCCAAAGTATTTAAGATTATCCTTATGTTATTTTTCATCTGCCTTGTTTGGGAGGAAGCCTGATTAGTTTTTGTGTTGCCAACATGGTTGCATGTATTTTATAATCTACATTTAGTAATGAAATCGGTCTATAATTTTTAATTTCTTTACCCTCCGTGTTTTCCTTATGTATGAGAGAGATTGTCACTTTGGACCACGTTGGTGGTAAGTCTCCCTTTTCCTTAATAAATTCCAAGAGTTTCTTATTTGGTTTAAGCAATACATCTTCCAATTCTTTGTAATATTCACCTGGAAGTCCATCTGGGCCTGGCGATTTCCCTTTTTTAATTGCTTTTTGAGGGCTTCTGCAATTTCTGTAAATGTTAAAGGGTCATTTAAAGATTGGATTTGATCTTTGGTCAGTTTCATTTTATTGTACAGTATTTCAGCACATATTCTTTCTGAGATTCCTTATCTACTTCCTTTTTGCTGTATAAATTTTGATAGAAGTCCTCTATAATCTTCTTTATTTCTTCTTGTTTAAATTTCTCGGTCCCTGTTTTGTCTTTCAGTGTTTGTATTTTTGTTTTCTCCTTCTCTTTCCTTAATTTATATGCTAACCATCTCCTTGGTTTGTTTGCATTTTTTAAAAATTGTTTCGCGAATTTAAGCTTCTTTGCAGTTTTCTCAGTAAGCAATATATTTATCTGGTGTTGTACTAACTTTATCTTCTCTTTCAATTCTGTGTTTGATGAATTTTGTTTCAACTGTAGTTCATCTGAGGCTAATCTATTTTCCAAAATCTGATATTTTTTGTCTTTCTCTTTTTTGTTTTACTGCAAATCTTATGGCTGCCCCTCTAAAAAATGTCTTACTTGCCTCCCATACCATTGTCATTGATGTTTCTGGCCTCATATTCTGTTTGAAGAAGAAGCCCATGTCTTCTTTTATTTACTTGATAAACTCCTCATACATTGGGGAATTTTTAACACCTTTTTCTAATTGTGCAATGTTTAAATTGTTATTATTGTGACTGCTACCACTGCTCCTGGACAGTCTATGCCAAATGTAGGCCACAAATACATTTGTAAATAAACAAAGAAACATGTGGCACAGTTAAAAATTGGTCAGTGCTTCAGGCACAAAATACCAATAACAATTAAGCAAGCAAAGCTCTCGGGGGCATTTAAAAGGGTAGTTAAGTAGCAGCCACTTTATCCCTTAATTGTCCCTATTTTAGGTGCTCTTTTGATTTCCTTATTGGCAGCTATTCCTCTTCCTTTAGAGGCTTTTCCACTGCTCTGTTTTGTATTGTTTCTGTTATTGGGTTAGCAGCCACCTATGTTGTTGAAAAGCAAGCTTCCAGCATTTTACTTCTGTTTCAGTTCAGTTTGAGCTAAACATGCCTCATGAGAAATAAGAGCCAGTTACTCACAGTCACAGAGTCAAGAAAGATAGTTTCTCCAGACTTTCCACCGTGATAAAGTTAGGCAGCTAAATCACCAGACAAGGATACTCTCACGAAGAGAGACTGCTGTCTGAATTCAGAGTTCTCTTGCTCTCCTTAGCTGCAAGCCCTACTCTGCTGAAGTGTCTTTCCCCCCCATTCTGCTGCTGGGGGGGTGTCTGCTGATCCAGTGTTTGCAAAGAGTTCCCAGAGCCCTGGAATTTCCCTCTGCTCTCTCTGCCATCGCCGAAACTTTAGAACTTAAGGCTGAAACTTCAGGACTTAAAGTGGAAATTGAACGAAATACCCCAAAGATAGATCATTTAACACAAGCAGTAGGAGCAGCAGAACAACGCATTATGGAAGTGGAACAAGAAGTGGAGGAGATAAAGAAGGGGAGAGTTTCATGTCATAAACACTTGATGCATCTGGAAATGGAACGAGCATCATATTGCTTAAGGATTCAAAATATCCAAGAGGAAGAAGCTGAAGATCTAGAGCAGTTGTTAAGTGAGGAACTATCTCGACAAATGGGGATGAAGCTGGAGGAATTTCGACAATCAATAGAATTTTTTAAAGAATGGGCACAAGATATACCAGGAATAACAAACTACTAACAGAGGGGAATATTAAATTTTTGAAAAGACTAATAAAAGATAAATTATTAAAAGCGAGGAGAGATAATAAACTTAAAATCAAAGGAGCAGAGCTTAGAGTGTTGAAACGAGTTCCTTGGGCTATGTGATAAAAAAGGCAATAATATGCATTCCTGACTTGGAGTTGAATGTGGAATGATAACTATAGATCAAACAACTAAACTTCAGAGAAAATGTTTTAAAGGTGTTTTATAGATTGCATTTCACACCTGTAAAATTGGCAAAAATGGCATCGGGGGTTCGCAACTCACATTGGAAGTGTGGTGAGCAACCTGGGACTGTTATTCATATGTGGTGGACATGTGATAGAGTAAAAAGATTTTGGAGACAGATAAAATATATCACACAATAAATTATACAACAAAAATAGCTTTTAAATCAGAAATGTTTCTGCGGAATATAATGCCAGAAATTGTTGATTAAAAAAAATTAAATATATGTTGTTGGACAGACCTCTGGGTAGTGTGGGCGGCATATAAATTGAATAAATAAATAAATAAATAAATAAATAAATAAATAAATAAATAAATAAATAAATAAATAAATAAATATTTACAGCTGCAAGGCTGATTTGTGCCCAAAATTTGAAAAATCAGGAAAACCCAAAGGTGAGTGAGCTGATTAAAAAAATTATTGGATTTTGTAGAAATAGATAGCCTGTCAGAGGCATTATATTAGAACCTGAGAACATATGTTAAAGAAAGCTGGAAAATGTTTTATGATTTGGCCCAGAAACAAACATGAGTAGAGAATATAGCATATGTTCTAGATTTCAGTATTGTAACACAGTCATGAAGCCCAGACTTGTATTATTGTAACCACTTCTCCTTGTTTTCCTTCCCCCCCATCAGTATTCTTTGGGTGTTGTTTGTTTGTTATATGATGGAAAAAAGAGTAACTAAACACAGAAGCAACTGCAATCACCTGGGAGTAAGCTTCACTGAATTCAATAGAACTTACCTCTGGGTAGATTTCTAAGGAGTGCACTTTAAATATATTAAAATGTTATAACGCAATTATGTCTGTCTTTTGTATTTTATTATTAGGCTAGCATAAATCATCCATCAGATAGTAAGAACACAAATACCAGTAGGACAAGTGCACTCCTAAAAACTCCAGCCCAGGAAGAGAAGAAAATTGAGACTGCCACATCAAGGCTGGAACGCAGAGAACAGCTTAAAAAATCAAACACCCTTCCTACATCTGTGACAGGTAAGATTTACAGCTTCTGTCATGATCATAACTACTCTGTCATTTTTTTAAAAGAGCTATGAGCCAGTAGACCTCTTTGTTGACTCACACATCTGTTTGAAGATCCCATTTCATGATCCCATTTGTCTCCTGAAGGTGTCTCTCTACCTTGATTTTAGAGCCTGGCGTGCTCTGGTCCATGGGGTCATGAAGAGCCGGACATGACTTAGCATGTAAACAACAAGAGTGTAGGCTTTTGAGGTCAATGGTTATGAAAACAGAAGCAGTCAAAAGGAACATGTTAGATATGAAAGTCACTGAGAATTATGATTGCCAAAGCAGTCAATCCCACTGTCTCAGAATTTTAGTAAGGATCAGAAATTGGGTGAAGTAACTCACTTCTCATCCCTGCTTAATGAAACCTTACAAAAGACCAGTTTGCCAAACAGTTACATGTATGTCACATTATTTATTTATTTACTTGCTTGCTTATTTATTTGTTTATTTCAAAAAAATCTATCCTTCCTTTCTCCTTAAAAGAACCTAGGCAGCTTACATAATTAAAAAAGAGTATTTAAAAGCTAAAAATGGTTAATATACTAACATTAAAAAAGTATTAAACAAATATTATATTAAAATGGTAAATAAAGTCAATATTAAATCACATTCGAAACAACAGAATGCAACAATCCATTTAAAAAACTCTCTCAGATCACCGGTCATTAAGGAGAAGACTGCCTGAAGAGAAAGGTCTTTGCCTGCTTGCAGAAAGGACAGTAAAAATGGAGCCAGTCTGGCCTCCTGTGGGAGGGAGTTCCAGAGTCTAGGAGCAGCGACAGAGAAGGTCCTCTCTTGCGTCCCCACCAAGCGCACCTGTGAGAGTAGTGGGACCAAGAGAAAAAGCTCTCCTGATGACCTTAACACCTGAGTAGGCTCATAAACAGGAGACATGGTCCTTGAGATAGCTTGGACTCAAGCCATTTAGGGCTTTATAGGTTAGAACCAGCACTTTGAATTCTGCCCAGAAGTGGATCAGCAGCCAGTGGAGCAGCTGGAACAGGGGGTTATGTGATCCCCATGACCAGCCCCGGTTAACAATCTGGACCCTTTGGAGTTTCCTAACATTTTCCAAAGCCCCACGTAGAACATGTTACAGTAATATAAACAAGATGTAACTAGGGCATGTATCACCATGGCCAAGTCAGACCTCTCAAGAAATGGGCACAGCTGGCAGACTAGTTTTAACTGTGCAAAGGCACTCCTGGTCACTTCTGCAGGCTCAGAGATGACTCCAGGAACACCCCCCCCAAGCTGCAAGTCTGTGTTTTCAGAGGGAGTGTAACCACATCCATCCAGCCTATTCCTTGATCTGCTTCTCAACTGACCAAGAATACCTCTGTCTTGTCTGGATTAAGTTTCAGTTTATTTACCCTCATGTAGACCATTACTGACACTAGACACTGATTTAGAACCAAAACAGCTTCCTTGGATTTAGATAGAAAGGGGAGATAGAGTTGGGAGTCATCAGTGTACTGGTGACACCAAACCCCAAAACTCCAGACCACCTCTCCCAGCAGTTTCATGTAGATGTTAAATAGCATAGAGGACAAAACAGAACTCTGAGGGACGCCAAAGGCCAGCATGTTGAACAGGAGTCCCCCCGGGAAGGACTGGAGCCACTCAGAAACAGTGCCTCCAAGTCCCATCCCAGAGAGACGCCCCAGAAGCATACCATGGTCAATGGTATTTTTGTTTGTTTGTTTGTTTGTTTGTTTACTTATTTATTTATTTATTAGATTTCTACCCCACCCCCCTAGACAGTGTCTACTCGGGGCGGCTTACAAATATCATAAAATATCACAAAATGTAATAAAATCATCATAAACATTAAACAATTAAATCAATAACATGGTGTGTTCAAGATGGGGGATGATAAAAACAAGAAGATAGAATTCAAGAATTGACAGAAGGGAAGGCCTGCCTAAAGAGCCAAGTCTTTAAATGGCTCTTAAAAACACTTTTAATACTTTTTCAATACGTTTTCACCCGGTACTGAAAAATGCTGAGAGTTCTCTCTTCCTACTGCCCTCTTCTTCCTAGCAATGTTGTCTTTTCCGATAAGTTCTGTGCAGATCTTGCAAGCTAACAACTATGGATTCCTCTATTGTGTTAACCCATCTCATGTGATCTCTTCCTCACTGTTCCTCCCCAGTTTTCTCAGCAGTATAGTCTATTTTTGTCACTTTTTTATTTCCATTATATGTGCGTAGTAGGATAGACTCAGTTGACTCATTTTTGCTCTAGTTCAGGCTTGACTTGATTGACCATCCACTTTTCTGCCTTTCTGACTGCCTGTGGTATCTATATAGCTCTCATCCAACACCACATTTCTAATGAATTGATTTTTGCCTCTGTATTTCTTCACTTTCTTTCATTCACATAGTATGGATTATATTGATCTTGGTTTCCAATGCCATTTTTTGCAAACTTCAACCTCTTCTGTTTTGTTTGTTTGTTTCAAAAGGCAAACATGCACACAACATATCCATAGCGGTTTTGGTCCAATAGAGCTTTTCTTCCTCAGCTTGTCTAACTCAAAGAAGAGTAGTGTATGTATATTTAAACTGCCATTTTAGAACGCCAAGAAATTCAATTCTTCAAAAACCCCTGGCTTATGAATGTGGGATATTGTGCTTTTGTACCTACGATTCAAAAAGCCAAAAAGTGCCCCCAAATTGCTGTACAATATTGTGCCCCCATTGCCAGCAGAAAAAAGGATGCCAAGTTTTACATAGCAAAGGGCAGCCTGAATGTTGACAACACCAATGGCAGTGCTCAAGATGGTCTACCGGAATGAAATTGCTTTCCAGTCTGCATTTAGCAGAGTAGGCATGGCAACATTAGTTCAACCAAGAGGTTAAAAAGTGTGTATGTTTCTCCACTGTATGTGTTGTATCTACTCATACCTTTGCTTCACCATTTCATTAAGTCCAAAACAGTCTTTCAAAATATTTTGTCACAGAGGGACTATAGCCAGCTGTTCTACTTCTGTCTTCTCCAAGTAACCACAGTACACATCATATGTTCATCTTCTGAAATCCTCTATCCTTCTACAGTATATGGGGAAAATTTCTTTTGGAATTTTTGTGTAGTGTATGTATATTTAAGCTCCCATTTTAGAAAGCCAGGAAATTCATTTCTTCAAAAACCTCTGGTTTGGGAATGTGGGATATTGTGTTTTTGTACTTATGATTCAAAAAGCCAGGAAATGGCCCCAAATTGCTGCACAATATCATACCTACATTGCCAGCAGGAAAAAGAATGCCAAAACTTTACATAGAAAAGGGCAGTCTGAATGTTGACAACACCAACGGCAGCACTCAAGATGGTCTACTGGACACCCTCTTCTGCTCACCACTACAGTAGTGCCTCAACTTATGAACGTCCCTACTTACGACCATTTCGAGTTATGACCAGCTTCGGCCACAAAATACTGCTTCGACTTGCGACCAGGCTTCCACTTATGAACAGAAAAAGGCAGGGAAAAAAGATGGGAAATTCAAATTTCTAACTGTAGGTGGCGACGAGGCTGCTTCTTTGTAGCTTTTTCACCCCAGCAGTTAGAGAGTGTGCAATCGGAGAAGGCTGCCTGGTAAGGTAAGGTGCTGTTTTCTGCTTTTTAAAAACTGTTCTGGGTGTTTTTGCAGCATGGTTTTGGGCTGGGGGTTATATTTCTGTGCTGTGATGGGTCTTGGGGGGCTTGCTTGTTTTTTTATTTTTCCCCCCATTTCCAATGGGTCTTGGGGGTTTTTTGTTGCTTTTTGGAGTGTTTTCCCCCATTTCTGATGGGTCTTGGGGGGTTGTTTGTTTTTTTGTTTTCCCATCCCATTTCTGATGGGTCTTGGGTTTTTGTTGCTTTTGGGGGTTTTCCCCCTATTTCCAATGGGTCTTGCATGCTTCTCTTGCTTTTTCCTTTGTTCTCTTTGCATTTCGGACCTCGTCCCTTTGTTTTCTGTGCATTTCCGAACTGCATCCTTTGTTCTTTGTGCATTTCCGACCTGGTCCCTTTGTTTTCTGTGCATTTCTGATGGGTCTTGCATGCTTGATTGCTTCCCCCACACCTTGGCCGGAAGGGATTAAATCACGTTTCCAATTAGTCTTGCAGTGATTTTTTTTTGTTTTGTTTTTTTCCTTTGGCCGGAACGGATTAATTGCATTTCAGTGCATTTCAATGGGAAATGGTGCTTCGACTTATGACCATTTTGACTTACGCCCATCTTCCTGAACCAATTAAGTTCATAGGTTGAGGCACCACTGAAAAACAGCCCTGACAATTCCTTTGTGTTTGGGTGAGAAGTGGTTAAATGATGAAAAAATGAGTGCTTCTGGGAATTTTCCTTCTGTGGTGTCACTTTGTGAATAGTAGTGAGCAGAAGAAGGTATCCGGTAGACCACCTTGAGCGCTGCCATTGGTGTTGTCAACATTCAGGCTGCCCTTTGCTATGTAAAGTTTGCCATCCTTTTTCCTTCTGGCACCATGGGTACAATATTGTGCAGCAATATTGGACCATGCCCTGGCTTTATGAATCATGAGCACAGAAGCACAACATCCCCCATTCATGAACTGGAGTTTTTTTGAAGAACTGAATAATCACTACAAGTTGGTTTTAATTTGACAGCACATAAGACACAATGTGTGGAAGGCTCCAGTAGTGGATCCGTAAAGTCTATTGCTACTTTGCTCCCATGTGGGAGCTTTTGCAGTGATTAACTAAATAAAAGAATCTCCTGAGGTTTTATTCCCCAAGGTCTGGACCCGACTCAGAGCATGAGACTGCATTTCCTATGAAGCTACAGATATGGGCAATCAGTTGCACAAAATCAAAGTGCAATTTCAACAACTTAGCCTGAGTGTGCCATAAAAATACAAATAAATATATGAAAAGCAACTAGGCCATACAGACATACACATTGGTTGATTGAACGATTTATATGGATTGATTAGTGCATCTTGTTCCTAATACAGGAACCCATGGCAGGATACAAAATGATGAAAAACTATATTAATTTTATTTTATGTTGTAAGCCGCCCCGAGTAGAGGGGCAGGGTATAAATTTAATAGATAGACAGACAGACAGACAGACAGACAGACAGACAGACAGACAGATAGATAGATAGATAGATAGATAGATAGATAGATAGATAGATAGATAAAATTAAAACTTAGCAAGAATCACATGAAATTCAATTAAACAAGCATCCTCCTTTAAAAGCCACTTTTTAAAAACCTAAATCTAAAGTCTAATATTTATTTATTTATTTATTTAATTTATATCCCGCCTATCTGGTCGGTTAAGACCACTCTAGGCAGCTAACAGCATAAAATAGTATAAAAAATTTTAAATAGAAGAAACCTTAGGAGAGGGAGGAAACAATAGGAAAGGGAGAGGAGAGGGCATCAGGAATTGTCTGGAAGGAAGGCCTGCCGAAACATCCATGTTTTTAGTTGATTTTTAAAAATACCCAGCTAGGGTGCCATGCGGATCTCAGGAGGTAGGTTGTTCCAAAGGCGAGGAGCCACCGCTGAGAAGGCCCGATTTTTTGTCTTTACCTTCCGGGCCTCCCTCGGCGTTAGGCTCCTCAGCCTCACCTCCTGGCTCGCACGAGTGACACGGGTAGATCTTGGTGGGAGTAGGCGTTCTGCCAAGTATCGAGGTCCTAAACCGTTTAGGGCTTTGTACATAAGCATCAGCACTTTGAAGTCGATGCGGAAGCGGATGGGCAGCCAATGCAATGCAGCCAGAGTGGGTGAGATGTGTTGATATTTTTTCACTCCACTAAGTAGTCTGGCTGCCGCATTCTGCACCACCTGTAGTTTCCGCAGCAGCCTCAAAGGCAGCCCCACGTAGAGCGCATTACAGTGGTCTAATCTCGAGATTACGAGTGCATGCACCAAGGTAGTGAGTGCCCCAACATCAAGGTAGGACCGCAGCTGGGCTATCCGGCTAAAGTGAAAAAAGGCGGAACGGACCACGGACGCCACCTGAGATTCCATAGTGAGCGCCGGGTCCAGATGGATCCCCAAGCTGCGGACCCCATCCTTGGCGGGCAGAGTCACCCCCCCAAAAGAGAGGGAGTTTCCCAAATCCCCAACTGTGGGGGCGCCCACCCTCAGTACCTCCGTCTTGTCCAGGTTCAGGCTCAGCCCGTTCTCCTGCATCCATTGCAGTACAGTCTCCAGGCAGCGCTGAAGGGACAGAACGGCATCTCCTGCAGTTGGTGAAAAGGAGATGTAGAGCATACTGATGACCCCACCCAGCAACCTCATGTAGATGTTGAACAGGATTGGGGAGATAAGCGACCCCTGTGGAACCCCACAATTGAGACTCCATGGGGCCGAAATACTCTCCCCAAGCTGCACTCTCTGGGGGCGGTCCTCCAAGAAGGAACGGAGCCAGGACAATGCCAGGCCGCCGATTCCCAGCTCGGAGAGCCTCCCCAGGAGGATACCGTGGTCAATGGTATCAAAGGCTGCTGAGATGTCGAGGAGGACCAGCAGAGACACTTTGCCCGTCAGCCTCCCTCAACAGGTCATCACACAGGGTGACCAATGCTGTTTCTGTATCATGGCGCGGCCTGAAGCCTAACTGAAATGGATCCAGGGCCTCTGTTTCGTCCAAGTACGCCTGGAGCTGGTCGGCCACCACCCTCTCAACCACTTTGCTTAAGAAAGAAACATTGGCGATGGGCCTATAGTTGCCAATTTCGTCCACCGCCAAATTAGGTTTCTAAATAAAAAGGTTTTTGTGGGCCACCGAAAGGCAAATGGAGAAAGGAGCTCCGCAGCCTGCCTGTGTTCCTTTCTATGTAAAGGTAAAGGTTCCCCTTGACAATTTTTGTCCAGTCGTGTCTGACTCTAGGGGGCGGTGCTCATCCCCATTTCCAAGCCACAGAGCCAGCGTTTTGTCCGAAGAGAATCTTCTGTGGTCACATGGCCAGTGCGACTTAGACATGGAACGCTGTTATCTTCCCACCGAAGTGGTCCCTATTTATCTACTTGCACCATGCTTTCGAACCGCTAGGTTGGTGGGAGCTGGGACAAGCGACGGGAGCTCACTCTGTCACGTGGATTCGATCTTACGACTGCTTGGTCTTCTGACCCTGGAGCACTGGCTTCTGCGGTTTAGCCCGCAGCGCCACCACGTCCCTCCTTTCTATGTAGCACACTGTAAATGGGAAAGGAGCTCTTTCGGACCAGCGCTTTTCAGATCTGGTTGACTGAAGGCAATTCACAGCCAGCTGCTTTCTTATCAGTCTCCTGCAGTGAGAACTGTGGCACCCTCTGTGTGTGACTAGATGGAAGGTGAGAATCTGGTGCTTGTTTTCTTTTCCTTGCAGTTTGTATGCATACATACCTCAGGAACTGAAACCTGTTATTACCAGGTTGGAGACATTCAAAATTTGCTGCTCACAGAGTCATTACCATAGTTTGACTAGGATGTGGCTCATGTTGGTGGGTGGGGCGGGAATAAGAACACAGGAATTCTGCGTTGAGCTTTTGGAATGAATAGGAAATTCCCCTGAAAGCGGCTTTTTCTTAAATTGACAGGTATATGCCTAGATAAAAATGCTGGCTGATGCTTGAGAAAGCTGTTATAGTAGTGAATAATGTGTGAGTGCAATAAATGCCTGGTTCCTGCCTAGTGTGTTGAAACCATTAAATCTCTATTAATTCTGCAGCTTAATTGCGGTTTCCTTTGTGTGATCCCTAAACTGTGCCTTTTAAAGCTTAGAGACCAATTAGCTTATAGAAAAGCAGTAAGCTGAGGTGATAAAGGCCATTTTATTTCATGGATGAGTAACACAAATTGGAGGCTGCTGGGTGGATTTATATATAGATTTAAGCACCATCCACTATATGTACTTCTCTCATTTCGGGGTTGAGATCTATCATTAAAAACAGGTGCCAGGGTTGGCCCCATTTGGAGCAGTCTCTGGTGTGGATCCAACTGTATAATCCTACCAAATCCCATGGCTTCTGCTAGAACTGGTCCATCCTCGGTCCTTCCCAAAGGTCCATGTGTACCCAAAACCTTCCTCCTCCACCTCCTATTCTAGGAAAGCCTTTTTGGCTTCATGGAAGAATGCAATAATGGGGGAATCTTGACCCCATTGGTGTTACATGCTATGCACACAGTTGGATCTTCACCTGTGATTTTGCTGAGAGAGCAATGTTGAAATCCCGTTAAGGTGTTTTAAATGCCAATACCTTACACAACTTGGCACGTCTTCTAAAGTGATACTGTATAACAGTGGTTCCCAACCTTTTTCGAGTTGTAACCCTCCAACCCCTGCCATATTTGCATTAAGACATTTTCAATGGAGTAAAGTCATCTCTTTGCAGAAAGCTTAGTTGTCCCCTAAAGGGCCTGTTTCTCTTACATACACATACACACTAACTTTACATCCCACTCCAAAAGGTCAAGGAAGGGCTGCAACACCCATGACACCCCCCGAAAAAAAAAACACTTTGTGACCCACTTGGGAGTCATGACCTTCAGGCTGGGAAACACTGCTACATAACAATCATTTGCTCCTGTGAAAAATAGATGAATGCAGAAATATGGAGGGAGGAGTCTGGATTCAGAAGTATTTTCACTGCATAAGGTGGATTGCTGAATATCAGATAGAGCTCACACACCTCCTCACGCCAGGGTTGGGTTAAGATCCTTAGAGGCCATAAGCACTTAAAAGGGCTGATGTAGATTACTGGCCTGTTTGGGGTGTGGGGAAATGCTAGGAAAACCCTATGCAGGGCTTCTTTTGACTTTCATGCCCTCTCTTCTGCTTCTCTAATGTCAGAGCGGTGTAGGGTACACATTTTTCATGGGGATTTGGGTGAAGGTAGAGATTGGTTCTTCGCAGTGATCCAAGCCTTCTAGGGCAGACCCCTCTCCCTATCCTTAGAGGGGGAGTTTCAAAAAAGGATTGCAGTTGGAGGGAAAACATTAATCACACTGTGAATGAAGCAAAGAACTTAATCGATTAAAGGAGACATTAGAAGGATTGTTTTAACCTTGTTTGACTGCTTTCTGTCAGATTCAAAGCAGAGGCTTGGATTTGTTAGGTGCAGCCTCCCTGTTGATCATATATCTCTTGTACTGGAGCCACTGAATATGGTTTCAAAATCAACATATTTTGGAATGTTGACATATAAAATGCATCCAGTTGAGACTGCAGATGTTTCAGCCCTATTGGGGGAGCGAAGGCCTTTGAAGTATGCCTATCTTTCAAATGCTATCATATCTACTCTTGTAGTCTGAAAGGGTTCTTACTGATAAAGAAAATGGGTCAAACTAATCACAGTTTCTATCAAAAGTATGCTGTGTTCTCCACAGGCTTTAAGGAGTTTTGTTTTTAAGAGATTTTTTTTATACATGGTTATGAAGAGCTGATGGGAAGAAGGGCAGGGAATCCGTGCAAAATTGAAAGTTCAAGGGAAAAGGACAGTCTGGTTTTGCCTGGCAAGTTTCTGTTCTTTTCAAAGGGCCTTCCTCCTACCCTGGGTAGGCAGCCTCTCAAAATTGGCAACCATAACTCACGTCCTTTGCTCTCCCAGTATACCTCTGGCTTTTAATAACTGAAGGAGGCCTGTTGCGAGTCCATGTGCAAGCCCATCAAATGGGGGAGGGGTGTCCTGGCACATTTGAAGGGGGCCACAGACTGGGAACAATACTTCACACACCATCTTATAAGGCTCATTATGTGACTTAAACAGCCCTGATTCAGACTATGTTTCTTTCATATTGAGTTTATGGCTGTGGCCGAAAGAGGTGGAGAATGGCTGGACCAGAGTAGGATTAAGGGATGTGTGGCCCTTCATCTGGTGTTGACGTACATCTCAGCATCGGTGAAGCTGGCCAAGACTGATGGAAATTAGTCTCCCATCTGAACAGTGACAGCTTCTCCAGCAGAGGCTGGCAAAAGGTAGCCCATGGGCCCAACTCCTGCCCTGCCCCATAGCATCCACAAACTCCAACATGTTTTTCATTTTAAAATGTTTGACATTCCCCATATGCTTTCTAAGGGACATGGTGTGCATGGAGGAAACAATTCTGCAATTCTCTGTATTCCATGGCACTTCTCCCCTATGCTATGGAAAAAGAGAGTTAGGAAAAACATTTGGGGGAATGGAAGGGCATGAGAAGCAGGTACAGCCTTCCAAGGTCCAACAACAAATACAGTTCTTTCAACAGAAAACTACTTTGGGGGTGGGTGGGAAGAGTGGGTGCAGATTTTACAATGATTGATTTTTCCTCCCATTTTTGAATAGTGGAGATCTCAGACTCTGTTCCATCATCTCCTCTGGCAAAAGAAGTCACCAAGAGATTCTCTACGCCTGATGCAAATCCTGTATCAACAGAACCTGCCTGGCTGGCTTTAGCAAAGAGGAAAGCAAAAGCATGGAGTGACTGTCCACAAATTATCAAGTAAATTATATTGGTTTTGCTCCTTATGCTTTCTCCTTTTTGTTAGTATTTTCATATGACAGAACCCACTGAATACAGGTGCATATCCTGAAGGATGAAGGACACTTTGAACTGTTCACCATTTTCTTGCTCACTGCAGATTTTTATCTACATTGCAAAATTACTACTTTGAGAACCTAGGTACAATTAGAGAGAGGTGTTGGTACAAAGCTCTAGCTTCATCTCTCTGAAAAGTACAGGGATGTTAAAATGTCTATTTGAGGTTTGAACCCTTTAAAAATCGCTGTTTCCATGTTCTGAATTTTGGCTTCAGTGGTTTGGGATTTCTAGCTGTCTTTTTTGGACAGGTTATTGTGAACACTGCAGAGATTCCAGCCACTGAAATGTTTTAATTGAATGTAAAATGCATGTTCTTTCCTCTTTGAAATTAAGAATGTAATAACATTTACTGGGAAATTTAAAAACCTTACTCAGGTGCACAATTTGGAAAAACCCACTCCTGTCTTAGTAGTGATGAGAATATATAATGGTTAACTTTTATTACGGCTGACTTTGAAATAATTTGCATTAACGTGTGACTGATGAAAGCAAGGGAATGCCCAGTCCTGCCACATAGAAGCTGCAATGCTGGAGTTTCTCCAGGTGTTTGGACTATACGCAGGCGAACTCATGTATAAATGTTTTCACAAATTCTGATATTTTTTTTTTAAAAAGAAGATTTTTGTGGTAAACATTGCATTTTTTCAGTAGCTTCTATCACGAAGCATCTAAATATATCACTATATATTTAATATGCTAAAACTGGAGCAAATTAAATATGCATTTTCCAACTCCATTTCTCTGTGTAATCCCCCAAATCGTGCAAAAATGCACTATAGTTATTTTCACTAGGGTACGCAGAAGCATGTTATTCTGATGACACATATCATGTTTCCCTGAAAATAAGACAGGGTCTTATATTAATTTTTGCTCCAAAAAACACATTAGGGCTTATTTTCAGGGGATGTTTTAAATTTTTTTCATGTACAACAATCTACATTTATTCAAATACAGTCATGTCATCTTCGTCTGGTTGCTACACAATGGTGGAGGGCAGGGTTTCACTTAACTGGGGCTTATTTTTGGGGTAGGCCTTATGTTACGAGCATCCTGAAAAATCATACTAGGGCTTATTTTCAGGTTAGGTCATATCGGGGAAACAGGGTAGTAATATGCTACATACATACATCTGTTTCAGTAATGGAGAGCACCATGCAAAGGGAGAAAAAACAAACAGCAGCAACAGAGTATGAAAACACATGTAAAGGCAAGTCCACAAGCCCCAATCCTGCAAGGTCTATTTAACAAATGCAAATACAAAAGCCTACCTAGCTGAATAACTAGGGAAGCAAACAATTAACACAATCATCTACAACATAGCCGGTTTAAGAAATAGTGGAATGGAAGGATGTCCAACCTAAAAGGAACTAGACTGCTCATAGAACATTCTTGTGGATCATAGAGTACATATTCTCAGGAAAATCATTCTGTTTTCTGTATTTATAATTAGCACTTTAGTCTTCAGCATCTGTGCCAGTATATCTGCATGTTAGGCTGGCAAAACATTACTGTGGCACTTTTGTTAATGGCATGTTTTGAAACAATGCAACTATTGTCAGGATGCTCTATACTTTGTGCTGATATAGTAAGTCTTAAATCAGACCTCATATTGTAGAACTGGTTAAGCAAACACTGCAGGGATAAGTGCAATTTTTTTGCAGTTAATTCTTGCTGCCCTTTAAACCTTTATCCATAAAGCATAGAGGCAAACTATGAAGTGACAATTTTTCATGGTATTCTGAAAATTGCTTCCATTCAAGAATGATGAAATGGGTCAGTAGTGCAATGAATTCAGATTGTACCAAATGGTTTCAGATGGCCTAACTTGAACTTCATTGTAATTGTTTGTGGATTAAACTGTAAATTTGATTTTCTCGTTATTTCTCATAGCTCTAAAACCAGTTTAAAACTCAAGAATTTTTGAAGAAACAGTGTTGCTTCGCTGTATGGTTCAACAACACATTATCATATTAGCACATTTGTGCTAAACTTTTATAAGTATCAAGCTATAGAACAAAAGATTGGTTGTGTTTTGTATAGAAGCACAAAAAGAAGAAATTTGAGTTACATAGTTGCTGCAAGGAGATTTGGTCTTCTGACTACTAGGCTCTCCGCATTATGTTTCAGCTTCATATTTAAATTCAGTCCATTAAAATGGAATAGGAAATTTGCTTTTAGGACTTTATGGGAAATGAAACAAGGAATAGCTGATGTAGTTAATACATGACCTATTTTATATATTTCTACTCAAAAAAAAGTGGTGAAATGTGTAGTCTGTTTAACAATTGGGTCTCATGGAGCTTTTGATTTAAACTATGGTGGCTTACTATCCTCCACCACTGGCCTTTAGGATTTTTCAAAGTCCACTCCCATGATGGCACAACACAAACACAGTTTTGGTCACAAACAGTAAAAACAGAATAGAAATATAGTCCTAGCTGCTCAGTTTCATGTTCATCCAGTGATTACTGACTGCACTCCATTATCCTAGAAATACATGATGATAACGCACTGAAAGCAGTAAGAGTCTCTCTTGAATGTGGCACCAGTAGCACATATAGGAGAGGATGTAAGCAAACAAGGTACAGACCTACTTTGACTGGTGCAAATATATCTTGCAGGCAGTATAAAATATGTCTTCAAATATTGTAAATGTCCACTTCTTTTAACTATACTTACACCTGCAACTGCATACATAAATTGCAACTATAACTTCCAATTTCATTTAATCAATTTCTGAGATTTTTCTGGAATAGAAAAGTAGGTGGAGTAACTGCTGAAGTGGATGAGACAAAGCATAAATACATAACTTTAGAGGGAAGTAGGTGCTATTTGCATGTTAAAAGGAAAAAGACCTATCAAAATAATTCTAGACACAATGTTAGCACAGAGCATATAGTAGTTAGTTAGTAGTTCTAAAAATTCAAAAGCAAAGTGTTTTTAAGCATGAAGGTATCTAGTATGTTGACAATTGTATTTAAAGGCTCTGATCCAGAAAAACAAGAGGAAGTTATGCATCCCCTGCTAATAAAGCAGAGTTACCCCCCTTCATCTAATCCCAGATTAGCATCAGTGTAGCCCTCATCACCAATTAAGATGCAAGGGACCAAGACTGGATTCCATTCAATGAAACCTTCCGTCCTTCACTCTACCTAACTGCACCCAAGCCGACAGCATGAGCTCCTTGCGTCGTTTTCCATGTACGGTCATAGAGCAGGTACTGGATATGGGGCCTATGCATCACACACTTCTGTAATTTTAAGGGGAAAACCCATTTCCACTCAAGCAGCAGTGACTGGATCAGAGCAGGAATATGTACAATACTTGTTAGAAAGCATTTCTAAAAGCCTATATTTTCAACATTATCATTTCATGTAAAGTCAACTTGAACTTTTGCACTAAATACCAACGAAGTGTTACTTTGCTTTAGCTTTGTTGCAGCCTTTCTTAATGAACAAACTGTTGAAATTCTGTGAAATACAAACCGATATGGAATAAATTCCAACACTTATAAATTGATCCAACCACTATGTAGAATACAATTTCTTTCTTTTTTTCTTTTTTCTTTTTTTGGTAACTTGTATGCAGAGGTCATGATCAAGAAGAAGTTAATCATACTCAAGTCCTGTGAAATTTTTAAGGTTCAAGTCAGTCACAACTAAATTATTCTATAGATTAATAGGTGTTGAGAATAACTAACTTCTTCTAGGCTGGAGATAAAATATTATTTGAGGTTATGGATTATTAACCTCTATTGTTCATATAGTGGTGTATAAAATTATAAACAAATGTACAATTGTGGGGTTATGTTTTGTGTACTTTTTTAATTTTTCAAATGTTTTAAAGTGCAATTGTTTCTTATACTAATGTCATTTTAATTATGATTAAATTATAATTGCTAAAAGTTATCAGAAGATGTATGTATTCATTGTCTTTTTGTTTAAAAAAAGTCAGGTTTACTTTGTAAGGAGAGCCTGTTATTATTATAGGTATCTAATTATGTGTTTTTACTAATAATTCAAAAATGAGTACAATTATGATTAAAGGATACGTTGGTGCAATTTCTATTTTCAGTTTTTGACTGTCAGAGTTTAATGTAAATGGTCCATCACTGAAAATTTGTTCTATTTCAATAAAAAAGCAAGTGTTTCTTTAGCTATTAATTTGTATTTACTTGATGACATTTTAAAAAATGTTCAGATTAGTGATATTAAGAGAACACACACATGTTACTAAACAATGTTATAATGTATTTTCACAACTTAAGAGCCTACATAAAAGAAGGAAATCTTCTGAACCTTGATTCAACAACAGTAAACTATTAACAGGTACATTTTAAAACACAGGTGGATAAGATACATTTTTAAGTATTCTTATGTGCAATGTGCTATACGTCAGAGGTCCCCAACGCCTGGTCTGTGACCCAGCAGCAGTCCGCAGCCTATCCAGGACACAGATCCCCTAAATCACCCCCACAAGCGCTGTTGCACGAATGCGCCCCTGTGCACGTACATGCAACTGGGCCCCCATGTGATGTGCACATATGCACGAGCTCCTCCCCCTGTGGACCCTCAAACCGTCCACAGTTGGGAACCACTGCTATACACGATCTTTTATATTGTAATATCATTAAGAAAACACCGAATCTTTTGCAAAGCATTGCATTATGGAAAGTGTTAATAAATATAGTTAGAAAGCTCATGTTCAACACGTTTTAAAACGTTAGCCAGTGACAACTGTGGCTATCAGAAATATATTGCACACAAGCAATCAAGAAGGCCAGAGGCTTATTTAGTATTTATCCACCCTGTTCTCTTTAGCATACTTCACTAGAACACTAACCACCTCCCTGACATACACTTTCTGAAGCTGAAAAGCAAAAATCTGGATTCCTGCCTATATGGAGAGTCACAAGCAAAAACTATTCTTTTGCAAGACGCATCAATCTCCACGAGGAGAAAGGGATGATGGGGAGGGACTAGGTGCTCCTTTTGAAGTATGCTGGAAAAAATGGGGGAATGAACAACTGAATAGTGCTTATGCGTTAAAAAATTCCCTGGTTTAATGCACACTGACTTGTTAGTTTCAACAGCAAAGTTATCAATTGGTTAGTTGTGTGCAAAGTTATCAGTTTTCTTTTCTAAAGACTGGGTCAAAATGTTTGGACATGTGCTGTAAAAACAAAGCTAAAAATATTACAAATACCATTTTTAGGCAGTTTTATTGGTTTTAGATATACATATATCTAAACAATAAACAAAATTATTTCTACAACCTACAACAATTGCTGACCCCCATACCACAGGAGACGAGAACACTTCTCCCGGAAGTTTCTCTGTGCCTTCTACAAAACCAGTTTTGGTGTTCAGGATCCATATTCTGCCATCTGTAGACACCACTGCCAAAAGTGTTTTATCTTCCGAATCATGACTGTGGAAAACAAATGGTGTTGCATACACAGCTGAAGTGGTTTCAAACTTCCATACCAGTTGGCCTTCCTTATTACAGCAGTAAACACAGCAGTCATGAGAGCCAAAGAATATCTCACTGGCACAACTGGAAACACAGGGCGATGAAAAAATTGGTCCGTTGCTGGAAAACTGCCAAACCTACATAACAATATTAAGAAATAAAATATATTATCGCAATTTCCACCTTGGGTCCTTTGGAGGAGAAAGGTGGAGTAAAAACAAACAAATTTCAGTTAGAGCTATTAAGAGTTATTTTACATGCTATGAAGAAATGATACACACGAACATCTGACTTTGTAGTTTTACAAAATACATAATGTATGACCAAACAGTTCAGTTCATTATATATCCTTGTGAGGAAAATATACCATATTTGTTATAAATGTTGTTATCTAGTCAAGTGGTCCCCAACCGTAGGTCCCCCAGATATTCTTGGACTTCAACTCCCAGATATCCTGGCCAGCAGAGGTGGAGAAGGCTTCTGGGAGTTGTAGTCCAAGAACATCTGGAGGCCCAAGTTTGGGGACCATTGATCTAGAGCAGTGGTCCCCAACCTTGGGCCTCCAGATGTTCTTGGACTTCAACTCCCAGAAATCCTGGCCAGCAGAAGTGGTGGTGAAGGCTTCTGGGAGTTGTAGTCCAAGAACATCTGGAGGCCCAAGTTTGGGGACCATTGATCTAGAGCAGTGGTCCCCAACCTTGGGCCTCCAGATGTTCTTGGACTTCAACTCCCAGAAATCCTGGCCAGCAGAAGTGGTGGTGAAGGCTTCTGGGAGTTGTAGTGCAAGAACATCTGGAGGTCCAAGGTTGGGGACCACTGATCTAGAGGGCCTAACCAAGAATGCTAACTCATTTTATGCACAATCAACTCCTTACTAGGGTTGTGATTATAAATCTCTTACTCTTACATTTTTTTTCCTTTTTTAAAAGAATTGTCAGAGACTCTGAAACATTCACTTGTGACTGTGGTTTGAAGTACAGCATATGAAAATGCAAGACTAGCACTTATTGTGAAGATCCATTTTGGTCTGATGTGAAAGACATATCAAAAAGGATGTTTTAGACCCCTGTCGGAAGGCAGAGTTCACACAAGCAAGGACAAATGGTTATGTACCTCTTCATTCAGTTTTGGCCATGTCCAAGTCAATGCTAGAATAAGTATGTCATAGAAAGGCAGATAACTCAACTGTAACAGTAAAGAGGAAACAAGATCCTTGTCCTTCTGGAGCAAACAGACATGCAAGATGCAGTGAACTTGTGCAAAAAAAGCAGCTTATGTATTTTAGCAGCCTGTGAGACTCAGCATTATTAGAGGTAACAGTGTGGCATTTATGCCTCCTAAAACACTATTTGTAGTAAATATTCATCTTCCAGTCCTGCATGGTGGAAGAAGCCATTGAAAACATAAGATGCACTAAAACTAGTTGGCCAGTTAGGGTGGGCCACTTTGTTTTGAGGTAATGCAAAAACAGATACTGTATTCAAAGCAACCGTATTGCATTTCCTAATCGTATTAAGCAAAACCTACAGATGCGCTGCAGATATTTTCTACGAAGACATGGGAGGCAATGCATCTGGCATGGTTGCATCCCAGTGAGAAGGGCTATAAGGTGAAAATACATGCTTTTTGTCCCAGCATGGCAAAATTAAAGGTCAAAAATATAATCTCTGAATGCTGGGGGATTCTGTGTACATGGTAGGGTGTTGTTTTTTTAAAAAGCATCCTATGCACCTCATGTTATTTTATGCCATCTCTAATAGTAGGCATGCTTGAGCCAGAAAGGACTGGTTCTGTGTTGTTTACAGAGTTCATTTTTGGGAACACGGAAGTTATTAGGATCCCTTGAATATACTGGATAGTGAAAAAAGGGGGTGGGGGTGGGAGGGCTGTTTTTCCCTAGTCAGCATTGAAGTCTCTTTCTTGTGAAAGAATGTATACGTTCTTGCTTTGATGATGGATGTGAACTTTTGCAGTACCAACCATACAGGCATGAGCATCCATTATAGGAATCTTCAAACCCTCCATATATTGTTGGGCTCAAGTAACACATATCTACCTGTTGGCTGTGGCTATATTGATTCCTGATGCTACATAATTTACCCCACACTGTCTGTCTGGAATCTAAAGATCCTTTTGAGGAGAGAACTCTTCTGACCTGAGGAACGTGATTTAGTTCTTGACCTCTCCCCTCACTTTCATTATTCAGGCAACAACACAAGTAGAGTGGAGAATCTGAAAAAGTGAGCTGCTCAGCTGTCATCACTTTTTTTTCACTTCATCCCCTTGCTTCTGGAAGACATGGCCAGCTTGTTCTGCCAAAAGGGCTTACTTAATTTTTTAATTGTCAAGTTAGGTTGAATTTACAGCAGCAGAACCTCAGAACCAAGCTCCTCCAGTCTGGAAGAGCAGAGGGACTCTAAAAAGAGCTGCAATTCCCTCTGGCGACCAGCTGTAGTAATTGCACCTGGCTTGGCTTTGGTGCCTGAAGCAAACAACAACAACAACAACAAAAAAGGGGGGGCTGTGTGCGTGATATATGATTTCAAGTTGAGACTTACCTCTAGTGACCCTAATAGGGCTTTCAAGTGAAATCCTTGTACACAACAACAACAACAACAAAAGTGTGGATGACACCTTTGTTAGGCTACTAATACACGGCAAGGAGAAGGTCAGTTCTGACTCAGTAAGAGTCTTCATCAGGCTGGGAATTACAGAGTTAGGGGTGGTGAAGAAGAAACAAGAGTTCTGAAACCCATGGCCAAATCTGCAGTGAAGGTTCCACTACAAAATTGCTCTCTGCCCATAATGGTATCTTTATTTTTTTCATGTCAGATGCACCACAGTGCAATACATATATGAGATCATTTATCCCCCCCCCCATCATGGGCAACATCAAGAGCATTTGGGGCACTTAACACCAACTGCTCCATAGTACATGTTGAGGGGCACAGAGTACACTAATGCATGTGTGGTGTTGTCTGTTCCTGTCCATGCAAAGAACTGTGTGAATGCAAAAACCTCATTTTCTTAGGTTCGCTTTGGTTCTGCCAACTTATATCCATACTCTGTTAATGACTTCCTCGTGTGTGACCAGGAGCTGGATTTTTCTGGGATTCCATCCATTTTAAGAGATCAGTAGTTCTTTCTTTCAACATTATTAATATTGGCACTCCCTGTTATTTATTCAGAGTTCACTGATGCTGGTTTTGAGCTTTTCAGTATTACTTGCTATAGTTCCCCATGTCACTGGGTGCAATGTCTGTTAGAAAATTGATTATTTATTTATTTATTTAATTTATATCAGAAGTTGGCTAAAGACATCTAATAATAATTCTACAACTTTCCCTGAGTGCTATGTCTACCTGTTTTGCATGAGCTGAACTATACTCCACTGAGCTGGTGCATTAGCTTGCAGAGTAGCATAGGGCAAAACTTTCGTTCTTAGCAGTTTGGATTGTGTGCTTCAACTGCTTACTAATAGCGTTCAAAGAATACTGCTCCTTGTAGAGACTTTTTGATTTGTATTTTGGGAGTGTTTCTTATACATCAGCAAATATTACTTAATTTTTTTAAAGCTGCCTGGCATAACCATTGTCAGTATCTATCCAAAGTCTGGTAAGACTATTTCCCTCTTGCTAACCTAATGCTATCTCCCACTTTCGTAAAGATGCAATTAATAAAAAAGAATATTGCCATCTTGGTTTCCAATGGAAGTGAACAAGGGGGAATGGCAATTTGGATTTCCAAATCTCAGTTCAGCTTCCAGAGCAAATTATGTCCAAATTGGTCCAGATCCAACTGAGGCCTAATCTGAGTTACAGAATCCAGCCCAAGCCCAATGTGGACCCCATGCAAATCATTTTATGGTCTATACTTGACATGAAAGCTTCATATTTGTATGAGGCCTGTCTGAGCAGGTGTCCTGGTGGTCCTTCCCCGCCCCCCAGAACCAGCCCGGTCCACTTATCAGGCTCCCTGGGGTGCACATGCACTGGTGGCGGCAACACTGGACCAATCACGGGCATAGTCCTGCTGGCACTTGCCTCTCCCCTTAGCAGACCGTTCAGCAGTTGAGCAGAGAGGCTTGTATTCCTGCCTTGTTGCTGGAGTAGTTGGCTTTGGAAAGAGACAGGGAAGCACCAGTGAGACTACGCCCATGACTGGCACAATGTCACTGCTTCCAGGTTCATGTGTGCCAAGGAGCTTGGTAAGTGGACCTGGTTCTGGGGGGCAGGGAAAGACTCCTCTGCTGATGGGCTTCATGTTCATCTCCCCTAGGAGATGAATACGAAGCTCCCATGTCTAGTCTATCATTCTGCATTTCATCATTTACCTCTACTATGTAAGCTGCCCTGAGATACAGCCATTGGGAAGTCCAGAAATTAAATGAAGACATTTTTTTTTTACAAATATTAGTAGTAAGCCAGATTTTTACCTTTTCTCCAGAGTGATTAAAGCAATATAAATTTCCATCCACACATCCAACAAACACATAGTTCTTGTCACAATGTGGAGATGAGAAGATAGGTTTTCCACAAAAATGCTTCCAAATTCTGTTCCCCGTAACCTGCAAAGGTATATACAGTATAGCATATATGATAATAATAATTCCAATAAAGAAAATGCAGAATCCAATCAAAGCCCTGGAAATACTATTGGGAAAAACCAAACCAAAGCAAGGCAGAATTGTAAATAACTGTACATCCAATAAAACTACTTCAGTAATGTTGCTTATCATCATGTTTCCTGGAAACATGGACAAGACAGATGAAGTAGAGCCAAAAAATAGCAGAGACTTTACACTCTTATTTAACTCTACTACATATGTGAGTTATGAAAGGAAATACCTTTCACTAAAGCAGGGTAGGCAATGTAGTCCACAGGCAGCATAAGAACCTCTGACAGGATTTGGTACCTGAACAAGGTGCTCTGGAAGCATTACCTTGTTGTAGGTGAGAACTGAGCTTTCAGAGGCTGCTGAGAGTGAGATTCCAAACTAAAACAAGATGCTTGCTCCCTAAGCATTTGGTTTTAGTGCAAAATGCCCTTTTGGATAATTGGAAGTGGGTTTTTCCTGTTTCTGGTTGCTGCCAAGCTGCTTTCTTGCAGTGATGTGTCACACATGAAAGATATGAGAGTATGAAATTGACCCCTGGACTTACTAACACTGCCTACACCCATGGCTGAGTAACATACAAAAGGTGTGCCTTCCTTCAGTCATCTTCCTGAAATATTAGTCAGTTCTTTATAAGCAAAAAACAAAATAAAACAAGAACAAAAACCTTACTGGATTTGCTGCAAGGTAGGTCTTCTGCATCAAAGAAGGGAGTGTAACTTGTAGTTACAACATTCAGATCTATTGACAGAGGCTGGAAAAGCGTGAAAATGGCAATGGCCACAGGCTGTTGAATTTCATAATCCAAAAGGGTAACTTTCTCAACTTTCTGAACACCCTCACTTCTCATTCTGCATGCACACACAGTGAGAATGCTTAAAGAAGGCTAGGGGGTCAAAACAAAATATGCTATTATAACCTAGGCAAATGCATTATAGGCAATGCAGAGGAAAAGTTTGCATTATTTCTCCATCTTATAATTTGGAATAAAGGTTTCCATTGTCTAGACCTCATATTGATTAAGATAGGACTGACCCACCAATGGTTAAACAAGTCAATGTTAAACAGAAACTGTTCTCTTGAGATATGGTACAAAAATCAGCCTCTGTGTATCTTACAAGAACGCTTTAATATGTGCAGCAATGTAACAGTTGAAAAGGCGATGAACTAAGTTGAAGGAATAAAACCACTTCTATATTTCTGATCATGTACAGTCATGTGAGAAAGAAAGTACACCCTTTTTGAATGCTATGGTTTTACATATCAGGATAGAATAAAAATCATCTGGTCCTTAGCAGGTCTGAAGATTAGGTAAATACATCCTCAGATGAACAACATTATATGATATGCCGTGTTTGGCTTTCACCAAATGTGGCACTGTGCATTATGGCCAGACATCTCCACTTTGGTCTCATCTGTCCGAAGGACATTGTTCCAGAAGTCTTGTGGTTTGTCCAGATGCAACTCTGCAAACCTAAGCTACGCTTGCCATGTTCCTTTTAGAGAGAAAAGGCTTTCTCCTGGCAACCCTTAAAACAAACCATACTCATTCAGTTTTTTTCTAATTGTACTGTCAGGAATTTTAATATTTCACTTGCTAACTGAGGCCTGTAAGTCTGAGATGCAACTCTTGGGTTTTCTTGCAATTTCTCTGAGCACTGAATGGTCTGACCTTGGGGTGAATTTGCTTGGACGTCCACTCCTGGGAAGATTGGCAGCTGTCTTGAATGTTCCAATTGTGAATAATATTCCTCAATGTAGAATGATGGAGTATAGTTTGGAAATGACCTTTTGAGTCTCTCCAGATTGATGTGCAGCAAAAATTGCTTCTCTACAATCACTACTGATATGTTTCCTCCTTAATATTGTATTAACACACACATGAATGCTCCAGGCCACCAAACTGCTAAAACATTGGCTTTTATAGAGGTGGCTTACTCAAGCACATTTGATTCGCAGCACTTGACTGTTTAAGCATCTTAATTCCTATGGAAGCAATAACGATGTACTTAGTTTTTTGCATATGGCTTCTGTATTTTGGCTTTATTTTTGTTGAATAAATCATGACCCGGTGTAATATGTCACAGGTTGTTGTTCATCTGAGGTTGTATTTATCTAATTTTCAGATCTGTTAAGGACCAAATGATTTTTATTCTGCCTTGATATGTAAAACCATAGAATTCAAAGAGGGTGCACCTTCTTTTTCACTCGACTATACATTCTGTTTGAGAGAGTTCCTGAAGATAGTTTCTTATAAAGCATGAAGAGTTTTCTATTAACAAGGGAAGGCAATCTAGTGCTCTCCAGATAGATTATAGCTCCTATAAACCCCACCTAGCATGGTCAACAGTCAGCAACAAGATTCCTTCTAAGCTGCATGTGGAGAACTCTGCCCTCCTCCATGTAGTGCTCTTCCTCCTCCATGCACTGACAGGAATCGTTTTCCACCCCTTTGGTTCTGGTCATAACGGAATCCCACTTGATTATAGGGTGACTGGAGCAATGTAAATTTCTGGACCAAACGTATCAAGCAAAGTACGTACAGGATTTATAGCTAGCAACAGTCCTCCAAGCGTACCAATATATAACTGATGTGGTAACAGACTGAGATGAGGAGAAGAAAACACAGCTCCAGCTTCACTGTGCAACTTCCAAACACACTCTTCTTTCTGCGATCATAACAAAAACCAAATGCAAGATAATGCCACTGCTTAATTAAAAGCTAAAATTCAAAAACTAGCAAATCACTATATTTGAAACAGTATTCTCCTTCAATGTTTGCACTCAATGGCTGAAATCATGTTGCACAGCTATATCTGCATAACTAGATGTTGCACAAACTGTTCTGAAATCTGCACCATGGCAGAATTCTTATCCAGGAAGCAGCTCTGTGGACAATTGTGTGGTCAAATGCTCAATTAGACATGCAGACTACCTTAGCAAAACTCCCTACAAAGTTCCACAGGCATAACTTTATGTCAAGTGGAAGACGATTTCAGCCAACTGAGTACAAAACATTTTACATCAACCACTTTACATCATATTCAGAATGACAGAAATTCAAAATCACTTCAAAACTAATCAATGCTATACACATTCAGCAAGAGGTATACAAAAACAAACAGTAACTGTTCAGATAAAAAGCAGTACTGTTGTGTTTCATGCTGTACATTATCTGCTCAGTGGCAGCAGTGGTGGAAATAGTGTGACAAGATCTTTAATCAGCAATCCTATATAATTTGCTTGGAGTTACATTTTATAAGGCCAACAGGATTTATGTATTTCTGCCTGGAGTCATTTGGGTTTTAGTGGACACACCAAGGCTTGTGCTGTGTTGGCCACACCATATAATCTGACCATCTTTCAAAGTACAGTGGTGCCCCGCTTGAAGACGCCCCCGCTTGATGATGAAATCGCTGAACGATGACTTTTTTGCGATCGCTATTGCGATCGCAAAATGATGGTTCCTATGGGGGAAATCCCCTTTACGTTGATTAGGTGCCTGCTTCGTGAACCATTTGTTCGCAAAACTATGTTTTTTCTGGCTCCGCAAAATGGCTTCCCTTCACAAAATGGCTTCCCTCCCTTCGCAAAATGGCTGTTTTCCGGGCCCCTGCTTCGGAAGACAGCGATTTTAAACAGCTGATCGGCAGTTCTCTATGGGCAATCTTTGCTGGATGATGAAGTATTTCCACACTGGAATGCATTAACCAGTTTTCAATGCATTCCAATGGGGTTTTTCCCCGTGTGACGACAATTTCACTTAACAGCAATTTTCCTGGAACAGATTGTCGTCGTCAAGCGGGGCACCACTGTAAGTCTCATTCACCTGGATCTTAAAATGCTCAGGAAAGCTGGTGATTTGTGACTGTCAGTTTGTTAATCCAATTTGAGCTGGATTATACCCAGTTAAAACTGCAATTTTAAATGACCTTACTTCACAGTGAATTCAACAGGATGTACAACGCATGAAACTGAAATTAGATTGAGAAAGCATTTCATTTTGTTTTTATACTTACATAAATATCTAAAGCATATACATGCTGGTCATGAGACCCAATGAAGACTAGTCCTGTGGAATGATCTACAGCTGGAGAACTTTTCACAGCATCCTCAGTTTTAAATGTCCAGTGCACTTCCCCATCACTGCTTCTGAGTACATATATGAATCCATGGTAGCATCCTGCATAAAATCACAGCAATAGAAAGCAGAAATATTTAGATAAAGTTTGCAGCTATTTCCAAACAAAACTGAAAACCAAAAAACCATCAAACATTTAACTACCAAAATCTCTGACACTCCTCTCATGCATCTAAATATCTGAAGCCAATTCACAATTGTTAACCTGTTGCCACCAATTCTCTCATATTCACCACACACTCCTCTACATGATAGATTCCACCACAGTGACCAGGATCCAATTAGAACCATGCCATGTAAACCAGAGTGGGCAAGCAATGTGCAAATGATCTTCTCAGCTGTCTGTTGCACACCCAGACATGCCTGCACATGTCACTGGCAAAATGTGAAAACTGCTTGTGTGATTGCCTTTTTGCATGCAGAATTTTGCAGCAGGATTTTGCCCCACATGGTTCCAGACAAAAGAAAAGAAGCTAGATCTGTTTGTTAGTGAACTATGGTTGAGTCTACAAAATCATGGGTGTACTGAAATATCAGAAAAGAAAATGAGGAATACTTGCATACCAACAATGATGAAGTTGCCACATTTAGATATGCAGGCAGAGGACTCAATACGATCTCTGAGGGTTCTCATCCACTTAACTTTTCCCGAGTATAAATCAATTGCTTGAATTATGTGAGAATGGGACCCAATATAAACAAAAGCAGATAACTTGTCAGCAGTTGATATTACAACTAGCGGAGACGCATCTACACACTTGCCAAGATCTGATCTCCATCTTATGTTCAATGTCCACTTCTCTGCTGTTCTTCCCAAATTCTCTTGCACAGGTGGTGTCCCAAAAGAATCAAGTTCTGTTACATATGCGCTGTTGGTAGCTGTTACATCATGCATGCTCTTCAAAATGGCACTGTCCTCTCCTTGTTCTGGATTACTCTGATTCTTCAGAAGTGCATTAACAGAAAACAACCGGTTTCCTCGATTTACTGCCATAAATCCAACTGGGTCTGGCTTAGCACTCAACGACCTTTCAGATTTTGGCTCCACACATTTTGCGCTGCAGTCCTCTGTGCTACTTTCACTCAGTTTTCTCTTTACAGCACCATGACAGCTTAATTGTAGGCCATCGCTTGGGAACACTGTTTTTAGGACATGCTGGTACACCTCTTCAAAGGAGCGACTCAGAATCACTTCCAAGAGGCTGGGGACTGCTCTGCCTACCATATATTCAATCTCTTCTTGGAACTGTAATGATTTTAAGGAATCCCCACCACTGTGTAAAAACAATGAATCTTTCAAAATGCTGCTAGAATCATCTGGAAGATTCAGAAGAGACTAAGGGGAGAAAAAGAAACAGAAATGGCAAAACATATAATGTGCACATTTAAGCATGCTACAGCTCTTCATCCAATAGTGAAAATAATTACATACTCTAGAAGCAGAAAAAGACCAGGACAACCTATAGATTCACTCTTAGTCTAGAACTAAATTGAGGCTCACAAAAGCTTAGTGAAGATCTAATTTTTAAATACTTTTTAATATGGGAAATTAATCAAGTATTCTAGAGGGTTGTTCAAGTCCTATTTTTAGGGTCAAACAGCATGATGGGGATAAGGCCTACAGACTAGACTGGACTATATATCTTTGGACCTATGAAACAAGCATCTAACAAATGGAATGGAGAAAATATTTGGTTTGTTTCAGAACAACACAATTGATTGTTTCCTATTGGTAAAAAGGATAGTGAATAGTGGAAAATCTCAGCCTGGATTTCTGGATTATAAGAAGAATGTCAGATAATGTGGCCACTGTAGTGACTAGGCCTTGGCCAAGCTGAAAGACAATGGAGCAAACTGAACAAGCTACAGAGCTGGATACTTTTGTATCACTTCATGCTCAGAGGGTACCTTAGCAAGAGGCTGCAATCACATCATTTCCTTTAAGGCAAAGGGATGCTTTATTTTCTGGGGATTAAAGAAGTTAGTGCAGTGCACTGTCTCTTCTGATTGCCCTCTAGCAATGCTGAACAGAATTTAAGGGGTGAAGGAAAAGAAGGGAAAAGAACACTAGAAAATTAGGAGCATCAGCGGAACAAAACAATTACACCTCAGCAGAGGGGCATGCATGTTTTTCATCTCACCTTTCCCAGGCAGATTAAAACTTTTACAAATTTGGACTGTTTAGAGACCTTTAGTTCTTAATACAAATGCAGGAGCAGAGGGTACCTTTAACTGACCATTAAGAATATAAAATAAAACAAAAACAAATAAAAAACAAGTAGTGAACTGCCCACAAGAACTTGATGCATAACCTTGAAGATGATCTGTCACCAAAAGCTCACCATTTTTTTTTTGTTTTAATTCTTAATGGTCGATTAATGGTATCACCTGTTCCTGCATTTGTATTGTTTCTACAACCCTGCGGCCTTTTCTTGATTTTGGGTCTTCGTTTACCTTTCTGCCTCAACTCCAAGAGTCACCTTTTCTTCAATGATTTGAGTTACTTGTTTTGGAAGACCCTACATCTCCTTATCTTTTATGATTTTTAGGAAAAGCTAAGTCTTCCCATGGATAAATTTTTCATCCCACAGGTGGCTCTGAATAAATGTTCATATCCTCACTTTGTCCTCCATCTGCCCCCATGCACCACTAAGACTCAGACTTCACAACTTTATTTTACATACTATTTTTCAATCTGAATTTTTCTGGACCAATTTCCCCCAATGTTCCTGTAAGCCTTCAGGAACGCGCTTCCTAGACTAAGTAGCTATCACTGTTTCTTTTTCTGCCTTTAGACAAAAGAGGGCTACATGGCTTTAGGTCATCTCAGGTATCACCTTCCAGCCCAGTGGCCCTCATTTTCAAGGAAAGCAGGGAAGTCAATTGTCATGCCCCTTCTTATTTTTTTTTATTTTGTATTTTACAAAATAAAGAAAGAATATCTTTCTTAGTGCACACTGCTTTTTCTTGTGTTCCTGCCTTCACAGAGCTACGCATACCATTGGGTATATGCTGGAAATGACAATTTAATCAACATACATGTATCTTTTATGCCTAATAATAAAAAAAGGCTGGATACAGACTTTTATGAAGGATTATTTTGAAATACAGTTTGCAAATGCCTGCACTAAAGAAGACGCAATTAACTGAATAATAAAATCAGGAGAAAACAACAACGTCAACATCTTGTTTGCAAATTCCAGGTCCTAAAAACAAGGGCTCAGGTATTTATTTACATGAGTAATTGGCTGGATCATTTAGTAAGTTAAGATATCTGTCTGTGGAGCTAGAGGCAAGGGAGTTTTACTTCCAGTGTGTGTCCCAGGGAAAGAGCCACTCTGTGTAGTCTTGGTCAAAGTGTACATTCCCCAGCGTACCCCCAGAAGAAGGAAATGATATATCACTTCTGTATAACCTCTACCTGGAAAAACCCTAAAAAAGGAACATAATCAACTTGATGGCACATGATGATGATGATGATGATGATGATGATGATGATGATGATGTAATATTACATGTAATGTGAATGCAAATATTAAAAACCCCACTGGATGGTAAAAAAACAACAACAAACCAGCCATTAAATATAATGAGATTACACAAAAAAGATAATAAAAAGGAGACAGAAGCAGCAGAGAAAACTAACAGAAACATTTTTATCCAGCAGATACCTACAATGAATAGAAAGATTCTATAGAACCACATTTCTTAAATTAAACCTCAGTGTTCCAATTACTCTCAGAGAGGCAAAGTGCTGACAGTGCATACAGCCTAGTGGTAATTCATCACCTTTGCTGTAAATGTGACTCCATGAAGTTTATAGATTTGGGAGGAAATGATTTCAATATTGGTACAGCAGAGAAACTTAACTTGAGATATGAAGTGAATTGCAGTTCTTAGTACAAAATGTAAATGATACGAAAATATTAAGGAAGTATTCTCCTTATTCAACATGATTTAAAATTACTGGTGCTTATTAGAATTCAGCTGCTATGATACAGATATAGCATTAAACAGTACCTTCCATAAATACTGCAATCCCTCCCACAATTCTTTTCTGCTCAGCTTCCTCTTATTTCTTCTGGAGCTCAGATGATCACTGTAAACCTTGTTCAGCTCAGACACATCAATTTTGCCTTTGTACAAAAAGGGAAATCAAAACAAGTGACATTTTTGTGAAAGTTAAGCATGTCAACTATAGTTGCTAGGGCACAGATACCTATTTCATGATAATACGTGGCCCACAGAACCCTTGCATATGTTTCAAACTTACTAAAATACAGTTATCTAATTTCAGAGATCATAATGTATATATGGATGAGTTAAGATGAACTAATGATGTAGAGGAAGGTTGGACAGAAGAAGGGAATGGTAAACCACTGCTGAGTACTCTACCTAGAAAACTACTGACTTGGTGGCACACAACATTACATTAATTTTAATGGTTGTTACAGTGTGTTTTTGTTTACAGAAAAATGTGCTTAAATAAAAATTATTTTTTGAAATGTAAAAAAGAAAAGAGAGGGTTGGTGGTGCTAGAGGGTCCTGAAAACATGACAATAATGACCTACTTGCCTCCTAGAGCACATGTGGACTTTGAAGAAGGGGAGTGAACTCTCAACATCCCTTCTAAACATGTTTGGGTTACATGTTGAGGGTACTGGGGTGCCAGAAAAATACCATGAAGGGATCACCTACAGCCCAAAGGCTGGAGGCATTCAAGAGAAAATTGGACAACTGTCATATCTACTTCGATTAGCCTTCCTGCATTTAGCAGAGGTTGCACTCAATGGCCTTATGATCCCCTTCCAACTTCATTATTCTATGATTCTATAACAAAAGCTGAAAACTTAGATAAGGTAAGAGTGCAAAATAAGAGAACACAAATAGCCATGATAATCCAGACTGCCAAGGCTTTCTCCCTGAGGCTTTCCATATCCTGCATGTCAAACAGAGTGAGATTCGTTTGTTCCAGGACACAAATGGGGTGTGTGTGTGTGTGCAGTGGCAATCCCACAATGCATTTACAAGTTCCAAAACACACCAAAAGAAACTCCTGAATTTTAGATTTGTTTTTGTTGAGATTTATTATAGAAATCACTACATTTTCCTTCTACTCATTGGTTGAACACAACTTACTCGTTGGAAAATTGTGCTGTATTTGCAAAATAAACTACTCACGGTGGCATCTCTGTATAATTAAGAGATGTCATATTCTTGTTTTTTCTTAATGTTTTCAACATAGTAACCTAAATAATTGTACTGGATCTGTATCACATTTATTCTGTGTGTTTTTGGGCTGCATCAGCTTTTAAATATATTTATAAGCCAACTAGGACTCATAAGGAAAAAAAACAGAAGATATGAGAGATTAAACAATGTATCTCAATTTGGCTACATTTTAAAATTGAGTTTTTAGAATTTTTAAAAAATGGTCAACTGGTTAAAAAAACTGGTTTAACATTTCTCTTACCATGTGATGTAAATGGCAAAATTTCAATCAGCAAAAGCTCATCTGGAACTGCATGACCAGGAAGACATTTCTGGAGCTTATTTAAAAAGTGTCTTCGTTCCAAAATGCCTTTTGGCACAACAAACAAAATTAGTTTTTTCTCCTGATACCATATCAAAGCACAGCTTTCAACTTCACTGTGACCTTCTACAATCTGCAAAATAAAGTCACTGGTCTTACTTTGACAAGATTTATAGAATGTGAGAAGCCACATATGAGAGGAAAATAACACATCACATCTGCATTTCTACAATTTGGCTTCATTCTATAATTCAGGTAAAATTTTGTGACTGTAAAATTTTTGCAAATAACATGCAAAGTATATAATCCCACCAACCAGGCAGACACCACTGAATAACAAAACAAGACAATAAGGATGGCAAAAGTAGTTTTTAAGTAGACTTCTAACTTCCACTTATGCTGTCTTCACACATTACCACTCATCAGGTGTGTATGGAAAAGTTATATACCATAAGAATCTTGATACCCTTTGGTCAGGGCTGTAAATGCCTTATCCATATGGGTACCCTTTTGCCTTGTTTGGGGAAAATTTCTTCCACATGTAACTGAAACAATAAGATAAATCACCAGATAAAAGTGGACATGATGTAGCATGTTGAACGCTGTCCAGTTCCTCCCATTAGTTTATTTTGCCAGTTCTGCCTGCCTCCCAATCTACATATTATTTCATAACGTGAACTTTATTCAGGCACTATAAAATGCAGCCTTCTGAGTACCTTTAAAGGTGAGCACTTAGCACTGTTCCTCTGTTGGTGTCTTCAACATATGAGACACAGTGAGTCTAAAGAGAAGAGGTCCCTGCTTGTGGGTCAGTGCTCCATGTGAGCAGAGCCTTGGAAAATGTGTAGCGCATACATGAGCAGGAACCTCTCCAAATCACACACAGCACTGAGAGCATGAAGAAACCAATGACAAAGGCATTCCCCACTAAGCATGTGCAGAATGCAGGATTTTAGAATGCCTGAATATGGCATTCTGTTTTGGATCCTGGGATTGAGTCTAATCATTCTTCAGATTCTTCTTTGTAAAAGTATGCATAGAAAATGGGACAGAATACGTTACTGTCAACTGATGAGTTTCTTTTATTTCCCTATCACTGTCAAAGATAGATTCAAAAAGCCAAACTCTATCCACCATTCCAAACTACCCAAGGACTCCCTGATACATATTGTTATGTATATTACCTGCTGTACTTGCTGAATATCAAGACGCTTGCCATGACGTTTTATTTGATTGTCCTTTCGTCCCAAGAAAAACATCTCGGTATCTTTTACTCTTACAAAGTCTCCAGTTGCTCTCATTGTTCCCATAGGCAGTGTTACTTCATCATCAAGAAAACAGACACGCTCTTTACCTCCTGCATAAAATAAGAGGAAGAAATATGTCAGTGCCTAAGAGCAAACATCAGGAGAGAGAAAGATGGCTGTACAGCAGGAAACAGAAATCAACTAATAAGGTGGTTAAAGGCCTGCCCTTCTGTGTAGCAAAGATGACAAAAATACAATATTTATTTCCAATCTAAAAATGAATAGTATGCATATTGTATATTTCCTAGCATTTTTAGGTTTTTAGATTTTATTGCATTTGTACTCTTTTGAAAAGATGAAAAGAACCAAGATGTGAACCCGTGTCTCAGCACCCAGGATTACATCAGCCAAATAGCTGGCATCCTTTTTAAAGCAAGATGGGCAAGCAATGGTCTAAGCCAGTGGTTCTTAACCTTGGGTTACTCAGGTGTTTTTGGACTGCAACTCCCAGAAGTCTTCACCACCAGCTGTGCTGGCTGGGGTTTCTGGGAGTTGCAGTTCAAAAGCACCTGAGTAACCCAAGGTTAAGAACCACTGGTCTAAGCTACTGGTTCATCTGAACAATTTGCAGTAGTTCTGCAAGACTGTATGACTGCCAAGTGTTTGGCAGCAGCCACAAAATGAGTCCTTCTCCCTTAACACCTGTGCCCAACTATACTGCTGGAACAAAAAGAGGTTGGAATAACAGGATGGTTTTGTCTGTGGAATGGCTCTGGCACTCTAGTTTCAGTACCTAAAGCAAAGCCCCTGGGTTCAGAAGTCCTCTAAAGTGAAAGCAAATCTGGAATCTTTTGCTCCTAACTCTAGTTGGTGATTCTCAAAAGTTCTTGTATATAAAAAGAGCCAGAGCCTGAAAGCATTACATTAGCTCTGTGTGTGTGTGTGTGTGTGTGTGTGTGTGTGTGTGTGTGTGTGTTTGTGTGTGTTTGTTTTGAGAGAGGGAAAGGCAGCATTCTGGTCTCAAAGATTGTATACTTAATATTGTAATTTGCACTAAATCAAATAATAACCCCTATCTCAGTAATGAGTGTTATATATAAAAATACCTTTTGCAATATTATTTGAAACTTGTCTGATGCTGTTGTTTTAAGCCACTTTAAAAGAAAACAAACAAACAAACAAACAAACAAAAAAGAAACATTTCACCCACCCATCCCAAGAATAATAGATATGCAGGTATTTGAAAGCTAGCTGAAAACATCTCAGTTCAGGAAAACCATAATTTTAAAACAAATCAGTAGTGAAACCACGCCATAGCACAAGTACCTATTACCATCCTTCTTCAATGCAATGCTCTTTATTCAGCTTGCACCCTGTCTGAGGAACATGGGAGCTGTAGTTTAACATACCAGAGGATGAAAGATTCAGGTTCCCAATAAATCTAGTTTTAGGATTATCCTACTAAACCTAAAAATAATTAAGGACAGTAAGAAAACCCTGCTGGATCAGGAAAAAAAGATGCATTTGTCCAGCTTCTTGCTTCCAGCATAGCTAACCAAAACTGTGCAAGATGTCCACAAGGCGGACACGATGGCATCTGCTTGTCCACTAACTTTCTCCCAGCACACTGTCACTGAAGCTGGATGTTCCATTTAGCTAAAACAAAGGGCAACTGGAAAAGCTGGAAAAACTAGTTTTTGAGGCCTGCAAGTTCCCCTAAATTCTGCCAACTGCTGATAAACACATTCAATATGCATTTGGAAATCCATCTAAGAGAACTCTTATATTAAAATATTAAATGGAAAAATCACCTATAAACACCTGGCCTTCCCCTTCCAAAATGGCAGAACCATTTGCATCTTTGACTTCAACAGTTGTTCCCAATAGTGGAGCTCCCAGTGGCACCAGCAAATCAAATCTAAAATAAGGTAGAGAAAAAAATGGAGTGGCAAGTGAGCTATGAGACCAGAGAAAGAGATAAAAGTGATCTCTTAAAATATGATTTGGATAATCAGAAAAAAAATGAAACAACAGTCATACAGATACATCCGCTTCACATGCACCACAAGCTCACTTAAGAATACAATATGGGTCCAGTTGGCTTAGCAATGAAAAGGATCTGGGGTTTTTAGTAGACCACAAGCCAATCGTGAGTCCACAGCGAGACACAGCAGAAAAAAAAAAGCAAATGCAATACTAGACTGCATTTTTAAAACAGAGGCTAGACAAACTCATCTCACAGATGCTTTAGCTGTGGTTTTTCTACTCTGGCAGGGAGTTGAAAACACTGGCCCTTTGGCTGTACAGTTCTGATTCTATGAATACAACACAAACCACATTCATAACATGACTTCTTTCAAGCCTATTATGCTGACATGTCAAACATTAAGAGTCTAGCTCTGAATTTCTTCTTTCTATCAAAAACTCATGGTCATATATTAAAGATATTCCATCTACAGAGCATTTGTACTACTAAGTCTTTTATCAACTATTATTTATTTATATTTATATTTATTTATTTATATTTATTCATCAACTACTGTATATGTAGATAGCAAAACAGAATGACATTTCCTACCGATGATCAGCACTAAAAAACTCCTCAGGAACCTTGTAGCATGTGGCCCAGCACGAGACTTCTGTAATACCATAGATATTAAAGATATGTGTTTTATTTCCCTTTTCTTTCCAGCTTCTCAACACATTCAGTCCAGGGAATGCTTCTCCACCCAAAGCTAGGATTCGGAGCGAAGAATGTGCAGATAACACAGTTGATTTAATACATTGAACTCCAAATCTTCTAAGAAGTGTTGGTGTCGCCTGAATACCATATGACATAAATAATCAAAATTAGTACCCATCAGACACAATCTATGTCTATGTTAGCTGCACTACTACACGCAGCAGAGACAGGCAACTGGGGGCATGTAAATGGAATCCAGTCTGCAGCAGATCACAAGCTGGCTTTAAGCAGGATCGCTTGGCTGGTACCATTTTAAATTAACAGGATTTTTTCCCTACACTTCCACATCCTAGCATTGTGCAGAAGGAGCCTTCAAAGTAAACACCAGGACACTTAAATGATAATTTCTAATGTCATACCTGTACTACAGACACACTGTGACGCTGAAAGAGAACCTCTGATAATTTCTGTGGCATCATTTTAATTTGTTGAGGTACTATAAGAAGAGAAGCCCCACTCGAGAGAGCAATGAACAGCTCAATGACAGATGGATCAAATGTTAATGGAGAGGCCAGAAATACTGTATCGTCTGGTGTAATCTTGAACACATCTCTACAGAAGAAAGAAATGAATTGCAATATTTATATACATTTTGTAGTACAGAGATGTAGCATTTTGAGAGAGACGCTGTATTCCCTTCACTAACTGGGATACGTAAAATCATGAAACCATCTAATAGGCCAATGACTGCCCCTTTCTTCCAAGACAAGATGAGATTGTTTATCTTGTATATGGTCTGGTTCCCTCACAGACCCCACTAGTTCTAGCAGGAACCTTAATGCACGACATGAATCTACGCAATTTCTCTCTTCCCTTTCCCTTTAGATCAGTGGATCCCCAACCTTGGGAAAACCAGGTGTTCTTGGACTGCAATTCCCTCACCACTAGTTGTGCTCACTGGGGTTTCTAGGAGTTGCAGTCCAAGAACACCTGAGTTACCCAAGATTGGGAACCACTGGTTTACTTCTCTATTTTCTAAGCCTTCGCTTGTATACAATTTACTATTCAGACATTTTTTAAAATCTCAACAAGCAGCTGAAAGGTTTTGAACAGAGCCCTTTCCATTTACTGGAAAATACCACCACACAGTAAAATGTTCTAAAACAGAATAGAAACAAACAGAATTATTATCAATTTCCATAGTATGTTTAGCTCTCTATCTCTCTCCCTCTGCCCACATACAAAAATGGCCACCCTCAGAACAGGCTGAAATTCTGTTTGTGTAGCTATATCATGTAAGGCTGGTGATATTATCACCATTTTTGTAAATAAAACCATTTTTGGAAATAAAGCATTCTTGATTTGTTTGGTAATATTAAGGTATTGATCAGTTTGTCCTTTTCACAATTCAATCCCCTCCCAACCCACTATATAGAAAGTCCCATCCTCTCACTCATGCCCCATCCAATCTACCAAGTGGATCCATCCACAAAAGTTTATACCAACTATATTTTTAACGTGTTTGAAGACTTTTGTTCAATTTCAATAATAGCTACTTTAAACTGCTGTGTTGCAAGTAAGCTTCTGAAAAGCAACCCTGAGGACCACTAGAGGTTTTCAAACACTGGCATACACAAAGTGCGGTGGCGGTGAGGAGATGTCCCATCTTCAACCAACTACTCATTAAAGAAAAGGCTGTTTCCCTTCCTGAGGAAAAGATGGAGAAGGGTTCAAGGAGGAAGCTACCAGGCCAGAGTGGGACACACCTATGTTGTTTCTAGACAGAGATTTTTCCTGCTGAGCAATACAAATGCATTTACAGTAGGACCCCCATATCTGCGGGATCAGTATCTGTAGTTTCACTTGCCTGAAAATATTAAATAAAAAAGACCCAAAATCCGTGTTCCTAAGAAGTATTACCAGAATTGGCCACTAGATATGATACTCTTTATGGGGTTTGTTATTACCTACGGTAGCTCTTGGAACTGATTTCCCATGGATACAGCAGTCCTACTGTAATCATTAGTCACTTAATCTGAATTTCAGAAGAGCAGCACCCGTCTGTTGCAATCGTCTTTTATGCTTGTTTAAGATGGCCTATATGCCCATGGATAGGCTTTGTGCCATGTTCACCACTTTGATGATTTAAGACACTTTAAATATAACAATATGGACAGCCTTTATCGATTTATCTTCATTTAAAGATAAATTATTGAAGGACTCGCTTACCGAAGATGTACAATATTTGGTACTATGCATTTATGAGGCACTTTGACAATTTTAGGGAGTCCAGTTGTTCCCGATGTATGCAAGATGTATGCTATGGAATGTTTTTGTCTGATATCCAACAGCTCTTCCGATGATTTTGACAGATGTTGGTCCAAGGCATGCGCCTCCATGATAGTTGCCACTGCACAAATTTTATCATTATTATCTTTATGTTCTGCCAGCCGTTTTGCATCCACATCACGCTCTCTTTTTTTGAAAAAGAATAAGCCAACATTCTGTACTTCAAGGGAATTATGACTAAACAAGTGTCCATGTGCTACTGTGAATTTCTGAAAAAAGAGAATGAAAGATTTTATCCTAATAAAATTTTTATACCTCCTTTTTGTGTATCAGACAGAGTGATGGAAGGTAAAGGTTCGAATTCCCACTTGGCCATGGAAACTAACTCAGGGAGTTAGAACTGGTAAAACTATAAATATCTCACTGACCTTGAGTATTGCTACAAGATGATTCTGATTTGATGGCAGAGAACAACATGACACATAGAACTTTGTTTTTGAAAAATAATAAATTCATAATTACTGTGATGAGATAAATTAAGGCAGTCTACCTTTGTAAGACAATTTTTAACCCTAAAAATGGGACCCCAACAGTACATTACCGCAGGCAAACGGATTAGGATCAATACTTGGTGATTACACCCTTTTATGAAGATCTGCAAGTGTGTATGCTTTCACTGCATACATCTGCCCAGAGACCTTTGGGTAGTGTGGGTGGCGTATAAGTTAAATAAATAAAAATAAATAAATTGCTGTTCACTGAGTTTGAACAATAATTACGCATCACCAAGTAGTTTCTCACTGGTAGCCCTTTCCAGGGTTTTCTAGGTACAAAGTACTCAGAAGTGGTTCACCATTCCCTTTTTCTTGGGGTGCTCTGTGATTTTGCAGTTTGCCATTACTACACAGGCTGGTTTTCTCCCTGGAGGCAGAATAAGGAATCAAACTCACAACCTCTGGCTCCGCAAACAGATACCTAAAGCTCAGAGCTATCCAGCCAGTGTGATTTAATTCCAGCATACTCCTGATATGCTGTCCCCCCACACCACTTTTCCTATATAGGCAATGTTCATTTTCTAAACAGTTGCAAATTTCTAATTTGACTGAACCCAAACCCAGTGAAATCCTCAAACAGAATTAAATATTATGAAACAGTGTAAGATATATTAAAATAATATGCAAGAACTGTTGCACATGGGACAGAGATTATTGTGTGGGAACGGATAATAGTACAAGAACAGGGAAATTCAAATTGATGAACTAAGAATGTTAACATTCACTGAAAGTTCAAATGCAGTTTGTACACTCTTGGGAGTACATCCCATTCAATTCAGCAGGATTAATTCAAAATAAAATTCTGGATCAACGCATACTTGAAAGGTGAAGCTAGTTTCCAAACCCCACTTTAAATGTCCTAATTAAAATAACCACCAAGAACTTTGAACTTACATTCACTTGGTCTTTGTCAACAAGAACATATTGGAAATTACATTTTTTCATAAAATGAGCTGACAAATTTGGAAGAGCATCTGGATCAATCACAGAATATGCAGCTGGTAGTTGGAGAATTCTGCCAAAACAAATATCATTTAGCAAGCTACTCTCTGGAGCCAAATACTGAAAAACAACTGCATTTATCTCAGAAGCAGTCTCCACTACTTACATTAAGATACTTAAGATACAGAGACTCCTAATCTAATTTTTTAAAAAGCCTCCTTATAAGATTCAGGCTTGAGCCTACTGGAACTACAGGGCAAAAAGAAAAATCCCCACATTTTCTTAGAGTTGAGGAACAATTAGCACATTTATTTGTATAAGAAATTCCCAACACCTTGACTTACAGATAAACATGGCCTATTACTAACTATATTTGGTATTTCCATTTTTTCTTTTTTTGTTCCCCTTTCAGATGTTAATTTTATTCTATTTTTTTAATCTTATCTAGGACATTAAGTTGCAATAAATGCAAAGTGATTTGACAGCATAAAAGAACTTGTTAATGACCAAAGTGTGCCTTTACATGCAAGTTCCTTCACAGAGCTGCAAAAACTGCATATGTCTATCATTATTTTTAAGACTATTGACAAAAGAAATTCTGTACACATCATACAATTGAACTTTGCCAACTAAAAATCACCTGTTTCTCTACATCTCGTTCTTTTACACTAATCCATAGCTTTCTATGAGCTACACAGTCAAAGATTTTACTATAATCTATAAACCCTAACTGATTTTATTCTGTAGCTCTCTGGTACATTCTAGTAGCCAACACTCAATTGCAATATCTCCTTTTCTGAATAGACCTTCAACATTCTGCATGCTTCTCATTTAACATATTCCAGTTATACGTGCCGTGCATCAGCAGAGTTTTTCATCTGTCTACATCAGCAATTAGAGATCCTTTGTTTGCATCTAGTTGTTTCATTGGCAATAGTGTTATTTGTACTGATCTCAATACAATTAGACTGGCCTACCCAACTTGCAGCTTGGTCCTCCAGTTACATTATTTTAAACTGCAGAGCAGGGGATTCAAAAGCATCACAAAAACTTACTTTTTTCAAAAGAAGTGGGGAAACAAGAGAGAAAATATAAAATTCCTCAGGAAAGATCATAAGCCTTTGACATGTGTAAATTTTGCCTTGCCTGGGGCACTGTAAAACTGAACACACCTACCTGATACAAGAGCTCAGCACTTAGATTTAGGCTCATTATTATGTGAATCACGCCATCTAGTGGCTTAAGTCATCAAAGGAAACAATCTTCATTTTGCAAAGATGTGTCTCAGCATAAAAAGTCATCCGATGTTTTCATGAATACATTCATGCATATACAAGTTTCAAAATATTCTTTTTAAAAATTCAGGTTTGCCTTGAGGTTCTTTGAGCCTCAGTAAAACAAACAGGCCAATGAGGTACCTGTGCTCATATTTAAAACAGTATGCAAAGGTGAAATAATAGAAATACCCTATAATCCAAGAAGGCAGATTTATCCCTGGGTAGCAGTAGAGGCCAACCTCAGAACTTCCAGTGACAGTACAATGTTTCCTCAAGAAATCTGTTAGGTTCATGGCTACTTCAACAACTGTCTTATATGTGTAGGTAACAGGAGTTTGACTGCTGCACGCATCAAAGCACACTGCTCTTCTTGCAGGATATAAATGGGCTGCCATCTGAACAAGCTCTTGAAGGGTCATCATTACTATTTATATGGCATATCTAAAAAAAGGGGAAAAGCATAATTCACATAAAAGGCCATATGCATATAATAAGCATAAGTAGTCTTAGAATTTTCACATGATTCTACACCAAATGTCTCTCTGAGCATCTGGCTTAACATTAAAATTAACCAAAGTATGACTATATTTTTCAGTTGCTGTTCAGATTAAAGGCCTTCAAATGAAAAGAATGAAACCTAAAACACAGAGGACAAATAATATTACAAACATACTATTTATGCAATTTGTATACACTACAAAGTGATGACAAATCCAAAGACTGTATTTTACCCACTTTCTGATATCTACATTGATTTGGTTTAACAAAACTCATGAATGAATGGAACTGTGACATTATTCTGCAGCCTAAAAATACTTACCATAGACTGCTCTTGAACCCAGTGTAATTTCCTTCCACTTAAACACACATATGATCAGGCAAAACAGAGATATGGGCTTCAGTTATCATAGTGAGAGACCATACACTAATCTGAGCTTTTTAGAAGAAGAAAGAGAAACATAGGCATACTAATAACAACAGTGTACTAAAGGAAGACAGCAATTCAGCCAAACAGAAGTAAATTCAACAAGCTGATAAAGTTACTGTGTGTAAATGACTACTGTATTCTTCTGTATATAAAATGACACTTTTTACTAAAATCATTAGAGGAAAAACTGAGGATCGTTTTGTACACAGAAGGAGGCAGAGACGGAGGCAAAGGAGCAGTTGAACTTGGCAACCTCTTGCGGATGCCCATTGACTGCCACTGCCAGAGGGCCTCCTGCTGCTGCCAGGGCTCACCTGCAGCTCACATTGCCTGACTTCTCCCCTGTCCAAAGGGAGCCTGCGAGTAGCACTGGAGGAGGTGATCTGACAGTGGCGGCAGCAGTCAATGGGCAGCAGAGAGAGATGGCTGAGCATGGCTGCTTCTTTGCCTCAGTCTCCTCCTCCTGTTGCTACTGCTGCCTCCGGCACTGAATTGTCTCCTCCAGCATCACTTGCAGGCTCCCTTCGGGCAGGGGACAAAGCAGCAACGTGATGGGGTGGCAGAGGCAGCAGCAGCAGCAGAGGCAGAGCCGGCTCTCACAGCTGCCCATTGACTGCTCCTCCGCCTCTGGCAAGGAACAAAATTAGGGGATCATTGTATACATTGGGGGGGTCATATACACGGAAAAATACAGTACTCTGTAAGCTTAGACAAGATCTTATGCATGCTTGCCCTACTGAACAGAACTTTCAAAAATGCACACATAAGCCAAAGTTCTGTTGTTTAGCATAGTAAATTACGCTAGAGTAGGGCCGTTGAATCAATGGAAATTTGGTAGGTCAACTCCTCTATAAGTTCCTTTGATTCAAATAGGTCCACTCTAATTGCAAATTAAATCAGCACAGCAACCTGCAGTAACAGTAGGCCCATTTAAATCAATGGAATTTAGAGGAGCTGGCTCACTAAATCCACATTGATCACACTATTCTACTGTGATTTACTTTGCTTAGCAGCAGGATTGTGGCACAGTGTTGCATTATAACTGACATAACCAATTTTAAGCAAGTATTGCTAAAACCTGAATCTACAGTCAAATTTATCTCCACACATTTCGAATTTTTGTGTAGACATTCTTCTGTTATTCATAACTGGCAACAACTTGGGTTAAGAAGGCAACTGATGACTCTGAAATCTTCATGCTTAACCACAGCTAACACATGAAAGTCCCAAATCTAATGATATAAATTTAACACAGAAAACAAAGCTATTTACTTCTTGGGCGGGTATGCTAGCATTAGAAATCCTCAGCAATAGTTGCATACTCAAGAACAATGTTTAACAAGAAAACTCCTGAACAGATAAATATAGTAACATAACTTTTTTTACCTGTAGTTCCTGACTAAAACCACAGAAGCATAGCAGCAGCAACCTAGTCCATCCTGGACATTCACTCTCACAGATAGCTGTCCAGCTTAAAAAAACCTACTGAGCAACAATAGCTGTCCTTGCAGCAAAGAAATACACACAGTAATCATCCCTAGTGGCAGACCCACATGTTAAGTACTGTATGTCCATATTTTTATTCATCTGCTTATACACCTATGTGATTGGCATAATCACTACTCTCCATTACTCTAATATATTTTGCAAAACACAATAAATCAGTCTTCACATAAAATACTTAATGGATACAAACATGATACTTGAAGTGGCAATATTAAAAAACAATGGAGGAACAGTTAGCGTGCAGTACTTTTGACATAGGGCTGGTCCTTGAACAAAAGAATAGAGTATAATTGGAAACAAATTGTTGAGAATTCCTCAACCCAGCTCAAGCTTCTGTATCCTGAACAATCACAAAGACTGTTTTATTTCACTAAATCAGATCATCTAAAGAGGAAAATCTGTTTTATTACCCCTCCTTTTTTTTGTTGTTTCTTATATGGCCCCTGTTTACCAATTTCCTCTGCCAGTATCTCTCACATTCCTATTCCCTCTGATCCGAGTACAGTACAATCCTTCACCCAGGAAAATTAAAATCTCTTGTACTTTGGACTGGAGTGAAAAAAAGGCTTTTCATTACCATACACATATATTTCTAGACCAAGTTCATTATCTCCCAAATGTTATTCGATAAATGACTGCTAAAATAATCAATGCTTGCCTCTTCTGCAACTTACTTCTGTCTGTCACATCACACATGGATTCAACTACACCATCACATCTCACTCTCCCAAATGAGCATTTGTATGACGACAGATTAGCTATAAAGCAACAGACAGGGCATCTTATGAAATGAGCTGGGATCCACGGAGCAGGTAGCACTACCATATATATTGTATTCTTCGTTGTCTTCCCCTTGGAAAGGTAACGCAGTTCCTCTACGGACCATGGTGTGTGTGTTTTTTTTAAAAAGGGCAACAATTTTCTGACAAAAATTAAAAGTATCTGTCATGCAGTCACATCTGATTGCTGCAAAAAACAAAACAAAACAAAAACAAAACGTAATGGTGTTGCACTGCGGACCCAAGTCAGTTTCATGAAGCTAATCTACCCCACTCTGAGTCTCATGAACTTGGCTGGTTGGGCGGTCGGTCGGGTCTTCAAGCATTAGCTTCAGGATGAGGCCAAGCCCTAAACAGAGACCCTCTCGCCCCCACAGCGAGCCACGCAGCCCACTGAAGGAGTCTGAGGTGGTTTCTGACTACTTCCTTGCGAGGCTGACGATCTTCTGGGCTGTGCGTTGTTGTTGGTGGTCCCCCCCCCCGCCCTCTCCACTTGCTTAAAATAAAACTGTCGTTTCTCCTTCACACACACACAAACACACACCCTTCACACCTTTGCATGGAAGAGGCAGCCGGGGCTCTGCAGCTGAAAAGCCCGGCTCTTGATACGCAGAGCCAGGAAGACAGCCTCGGCTGAGGCGTTCTTCTTTCAAGCAAGGCCGGCGAGACGGGACCAAATAGGCGGGCATGTCTCCTCCCAGCAGGAGACGAGAGGCTCCGCCCTCTTTCTGTCGTCAGCCCCAACCCCCAACCCTCTCCCTGACTCCCAGCGAGCGACGGAAGGCGGGGAAAGGGCGGGCTTGCGGAAAGGGAGGAGCGGGAAGGAGCGCGAGGAGCGGGCGGCGGCGGCGCAGGCGCAGAGAGCTCAGGGGGAGGGAGTACAGCTCCTCGCTGTGTGGCTCCCCTGATGGGTGAGCGAAGAGGATGAATTTTTTTTCCACCTTCGGGATGGAATTGTCCTCCCTCCCTTGCTCTCAGCTGAAGGAATGGCTACCTCTGGTTGGAGTTCAAGTAGTGGTGTAGCGGCCAGTTTGGAAGTGCAGCTGTACATCATGACACTCATCATAGGGATTTTCCCCTCACTCAAATAATATTATTAGATGTTTACTTAAAATAGTTTTGCCCCTGTCTTTCTCCTCGAAAAGGGACCCAAGGCAGCTAAGGCAGGCTACCAGGTTGGTCCACATTAGCAAGTGTGCAGGTATTTTGGAAAGATGATACCTCTTGATTGCTCATTTAAGACCAAACTACTGTCAAATATTTTGAATTGCAGTGGGGACAGTTCCTGGGAAAATCCCTGGCTCCCAAGTACTAGGGAAAGTGTGTGACCAGGGTCTGGGTAAAGATTGGATCCATAAAGTCAAGAACAGATCTATATGATTTCATATTATTTTTATGTGGGAAGTCCTCGCCAAAGAACCATCAAATCGTAAATACCCAGAGATTACCCCACAGAAATAATGAATCCTTTGGCGGATGACTTCACAGTGGCGCAAAAAAAGAGGATCCGAGTCACGGAGCCACCTGATTTCATATGATTTTTAGATGGAATCCTCTACTAAACCACTCAGATCACAAGTCCCATCTGTGCCCACAGATTGCAACACAGAAATCAGTATTTTTAGCAGTGGTGTAAAAACATGGATCTGAGGCATGAATCCTAATAGATCCACATGAATTTGATGTAATATCCCCAAACCACTGACCAGTCATAGGCCCCATCTGTACCCATAGATTACCAAAACCATGAGTTCTTCAACACATAGCTTTACAGTGGCAGAAAAACAGGGATCCAAGACATACATTCTGTGAAAACAGAAGCTGAACACATTCCATATGTGTTGTATCCAACACATTTTTAGTATCACCTGGCAGGAGAAAGTTCTAAACAGTGCAATTCTAGAACGAGATGGAATTTTTAGCATGTATACATTACTGAAACAGTGACATCTATGTTGGCTTGGGCATGTCATGATAAGGGCTGATGGTCAAATTCCAAAGTATCTCCTGTATGGAAATTAGTGCAGGGAAAGTGCCCCAGACCACAGCTGTGATACAAGGATATCTGCAAGCGGGATCCAAAAGCCTTAGGAATGGACCTCAACAGCACCACAATTCTAAAGCATCAATTTTTTGGTGGTCAGCCTTCTTTATGGTCCAGCTCTCACTTCCATACATCACTACTGGAAAAACCATAGCTTTGACTATGCGGACCTTTCTCGGCAAGGTGATATCTCTGCTTTTTAAGATGCTGTCTAGGTTCGTCATCACTTTCCTCCCAAGAAACAGGCGTCTTAATTTCGTGGCTGTCACAATCTGCAGTGATCATAGAGCCCAAGAAAATAAAATCTGTCACTGCCTCCATATCTTTACCTTCTATTTGCCAGGAGGTGATGGGACCAGTGGCCATGATCTTAGGGTTTTTTTATGTTGAATACAACTATTACAGGAGTTTAAAAGGCAGCATAGAGGCCCCAATACTTTTTAATTTTTCTTTTCCGTTAGAGGTGTCCATATCTGTGTTTTAGGCCACAGCTTCCAGAATTCCTTAGGCAACATGGCCTTCCACCCACTACCCACTACCCAAAGCAAGAAAAACAACAAAGCAGGAAAAAAATACACACTAGAGATAATGATTATTATTAATATTTTATTGATATACAAACATCTATGAAAGACTTGCAAATATTTAAAAATATATTCATGGTGAAAATATTAAAACATTAAAATTTTATTTTATTAAAATATTTAAAATATTTATAAAATTATCATCTGTATGCTAAGCGCATACAGTTTCAGAGACATCCACCTTGAGAGAGAGCGTCTTTCTTTGTTGGAGTCTAGCTTCCATCAGTGGGCTGGGAAACACTGTGGCTTGGATCACCCTAAACATGTATCTACAATTTAAGGAGAGATTCAAATAAGTTTTATAGACATACTTATGTTTTAGCTAAATACAACTCTGGCATAAAATGTTTCCACTATCTAGATGACTACAAATCTTACATACTTCCTCAATTTGACCAATCATTTAAAAGCCATTAGGGCAAGGATGAGGAACATGTGGTCCTACAGCCACGGCTGGATTGCAACAAGTTCTGATGGCTGCAAACTTTTTTTAAAAAAAGGATTGAACAAATTGACTGAAAAAGGTCATGATGAACTGTTCATTGCAAGCAGTGTTTTACCTGGTAAGTCAGAGAGTCTTGAACAAGCCTTACATGGAGATATGGTAGTATCTCTAGAGCTCATATTTAACATACTGACAATGGGAGCCTTGTCTTGGGCCCAGTCAGACAATGCAGTGAGCACAACAATCTCCCTCCGGAGATTTGCACGGCCCCCACGCTGGGTATCTTTAAAATCCAATTAAAAACATGGATGTTTATTCGGGCCTTCCCGCCAGTCAATACTTGATCTTTTTTTTCTTTTACTTTATTTCTCGTCTTGTAAATTGTTATTGGAATATTTATGTAATACTTTTTGTGTTATTCTTATTAGTTGTTTACGTTGTATTGGAAGCCACCTAGAGTGGTCGCAAGACCAGATGGGCGGGATACAAATAAAATAAAATAAAAAATAAATTGGAAGTAGACCTTCCCAAACTTATTACACAAGCCATATTTTTTTATTATTTTTAATTTTGCCTTTTTTTAAAAAAAAAAATCATGTAACAACCATAAACATCACTCATAAAGGAACAACCATAGGAGAAAAGAAGAGAGAGAAAAAAAGAGAAAGATAAGAAAAAGACAAAAGAAACATAAAGAACCTAGTGGTTACAATAATACAGTATAATCTTGACTCTATGCCTATGTCACAGTACTAATATCCATAGCAAATGCTATATTTTCTGCTCATACTTGTTTCTGGTCCCAGTCATAGAACATTTTTCAGCTTTCTTTAACATATGCTCTCCGATTTTCACATAACACTTCTGAAAGGCTATCCATTTCTGCAATATCCAATAACTTTTTAATCAGCTCCTCAACCTTCAGGTTCTCCTGATTTTTCCATTTTTGAGTCCAAATCAGCCTTTCAGCTATAAATATGTGTATCAGCATGTATTTAACTACCCCCTCCCAACAATTTCTGGCATTATGTTCAGTAAAAACATTTCTGGTTTAAAGGCTATTTTCTGTTGTATAATTCATTGTGTAATATCTTTTATCTGTCTCCAAAATCTTTTTATTTTATCGCATGTCCACCACATATGAAAAAAAAAAGTCCCAGGTTGCTTAACACACTTCCAACAGGAGTCACTAGCCCCCAACACCATTTTTGCCAATTTTATAGGTGTGAGATGCTATCTATAAAACATCTTTAAGACATTTTCTCTCAAGTTTACTGGCTTAATCCATTTATAGTTCTCTTTCTACATTCATGTCCAATAATCTATATCTATATCTATATTATAACCGAAATTTTGTGCCCATTTAATCATCACAGCGTTCACCTTTTTGTCTCCTAAATTATACTCTAACAAAAAAGTATATTTTTGTGTAATTTTTTTAATTTGTATAAATCCATAAGTCATCCACCTGTACCTGCCCCTCTTAAAAATGCATTGTTTTATCTTTCTTAAACCTTGATTATAATTTCAGTATCAACCACCAGTCTGTTGGTAGACCCATTTCCTTCAGTTCCTGTATATTTTAATTGTTGATCTTTTGTTAGAAGCTGTTTATATGTATATCTCATTTCTTTCAGGATCAAAGAAGGTTGTGGAAAAGCTTCCAGAGGCGCTACTCATATTGGGATTTTTTTGTATGTTTGCCCCTGGAATTTTTGCCAAACCTGGTATAAAGCTCTCCTTACAATTTGATCAGAAAAGTGGGTTTGATCTTTGGCCTTGTTGTACCATATATATGCATGCCAACCTAATCTTAATTCATGCCCTTCCAGTTTAAAGAGTCTTAGATCCTCTAAAGTAATCCACTCCTTTACGCAGTTCAGTGCATAGGCCTTGTAGTATAATAAACAATTTGGTCGACCCATTCCTCCTCTTTCTTTTAAGTTCTGTAGTGCTTTGAGTTTTATTCTTTTTTTTTTTTAGTTTGCCATATATTATTTATTTTATTTTATTTATTAGACTTCTACCCCAGCCAACTAGACCAACAGTCTACTCTAGGCAGTTTACAAATTTAAAAACAGGGAAACCAATAAACATATACCATAAATCCAATATGGCAAAGATGTCAGAATTAAGACAGGGAAAACCTGCTCAAATATCCAGGTCTTAACTTTGCTCCTGAAAACACGCAGAGAGAGAGCCAGGCGAATCTCCACGCGCAAGTTGTTCCAAAGGTAAGAAGCCACTGCTGAGAAGGCTGGGTTCTTTCCTTCTGGACCTCCCTCGGCATTAAGCTTCTCAGTTGCCCAGCCTCACTGAAACGAGTGACTCTGGCAGAACTGGGTGGGAAGGAGGCGCTCTGCCAGATATCAAGGTCCAAAACTGTTTAGAGCTTTATATCTCATCATTAAAACTTTGAAATCAACATGGAAGCAGATGGACAGCCAATGTAAGGTGGCCAGAGTGGGGGGAAATATGGTGATGCCTCTTCACCCCTGTAAGAGGTCTGGCCACCATATTCTGCACCATCTGGAGTTTCTGCGTCAGTCTCAAAGGCAGCCCCACATAGAGCGCATTACAGTAGTCTAATCTCGAGAATAGTTTTGTTGAGTTTCAGACTTTCCTCTTTTTTATTGAAGTTCTGCTGGTGCTTGTGGATTTCAATGGCTTCCCTGTGCAGCCTGACATAATGATTGCTGGTGTTGTCCAGTATTTCAGTATTTTGAAATAGAATTTCATGTCCAGCTTGTTTTTGGGCATGTTCAGCTACTACAGATTTTTCTGGTTGTTTTTGTCTGCAGTGTCTCTCATGTTCTTTGATTCTGGTGTGGATGCTGCGTTTTGTGGTTCCAATATATACCTGGCCACAACTGCAAGGTATTGTCTGTGGAGTCCAGTTTTTTGTGGGTTGTGTGGATTCTTTTTGATCATATATGCAAGCCATATGGTTTATTCTCATTTTCAAAGAAGTCTTGTCTTACAAATTGTATTTTCCTTGCTATCTCTTCCTGATAGAGCAAATTGATTTTGTGCTGTAGTATATTCATCTTATTTTTAAATTATTGTGCTGTAGGATTTGTCTTTAAAGCTGCTTCCTCTTTTTTAAGGACCGCTAATAGATTTTGGTACTGCTTGTTTTTCTCTCTCTTTTGTGCTACATAATTAAATACTAATCCTCGAAAGTAAGCCTCTCCCTTTTCCCAGAAATTCCAGTATCTTGAGGTTTATTTATTTTAAAGAAGAACTCTAGTTCTTTTTAAATTTTCTTCAGACAGTCTTCATCCTTCAGCATATAGATATTTAGTCTCCAGATTCCTCTTCTTTGTGGGCAATTGAAGGTCATCCAAATCGGGTTATGGTTTGCATACAGTATTTGGTAGAATCTCTATGTCTTCCACATGGTAGCGCTGCAGGTTAAACCACAGAAGCCTCTGTGCTGCAAGGTCAGAAGACCAGCAGTCGTAAGATTGAATCCAGGCGATGGAGTGAGCTCCCTTTGCTTGTCCCAGCAACTGCCAACCTAGCAGTTCGAAAACATGTAAGAATGTGAGTAGATAAATAGGCACCACCTCGGTGGGAAGGTAACGACGTTCTGTGTCTAGTTGCGCTGTTCACGTGACCACGGAAACTGTCTTTGGACAAACGCTGGCGCTATGGCTTGGGAATGGGGATGAGCACCACGTCCTAGAGTCAGACACGGCTGGACTGAATGTCAAGGGGAACCTTTACCTTTACCTATGTCTCCCAGTTGTTGACTTAAATCTGCTGAGATCCAACAATTATCTATTCTCGACCAAGATCAATGTCTACTTGAGTAGAAGGTGAAGTCCTTTTGGGGGGGACAATCTAGTTCTCCATATATCAATTAATTTTAACTCTTCTGCCATTTCCAAAAAGTTTTTCGGAATTAGGTTTCCTCTTCTTTTCTCCCTTTTGCTGTTCATCATTGAGGTGTCTTTTTGATTGTCAATTACCGCGTTAAAATCTCTAATTAAACATATTTCTTCTTCAGTTCTTTGAATTAATTCCTTTTTGAGGCCTTCATGAAATTTTCCTTGTGTTTTGTTTGAGGCATATATATTTACTATCAACATTTCTTCTCCTGCTTTCTGGACACTGACTATAAGTATTTTTCCATCTTCAGACGCATATATAAGTTTAGAGTTTAGCTCCTTTTTTACATAGATGGCTACTCCTCTTTTCTTTTGTTGGTCAGATGCTGTAAAAACGTTACTTAGTTTTGTATTTTCTAACAGGGATCTATCATTGTCTCTGATATGAGTCTCTTGGATGCGATTACATAAGACATCTGATTGTCCTAGCATGACCTTTTCTCACTTCACATTTTGCAAACTAAATTGCTTTTGATTTGTAGTTGGTTGCCTAAATATAAACACAGGGTTCATTTGCAAGTCTGATTGTACTTTGAAGGAACTGTGTGGCTGGAGTGGAAATACTGTAACAGCAAGAAACAGTTAATTTGCTTTTGGGCTGTGCCATTTCAGCTAGCAAGTGATAGATATGATTACACAGCAGAATGCACCCCCATAAGGCATGGCCATTTCTACTTTTTTTTAGAGAACCATCTAGGCTACGCTTCTCCTGACCCCTAATTTTCTGGAGGGAGAAATTGTTACTAGAGCTATTATAGACACATTTATTTTCCAGCTTCCAAAAGTAACTGAAATAGCTACTTTTAATGCCTGCTTTAGAAGAACTCTTTTAGTTTCTTGGTTCTTTATCAATACTTTAAAAAAAAAACTGAATGCTTGTGGTTAAAAAGCTCTCTCCTCGTGTCCAATTTATTGTCCTCTTGAACAATTACAGCTAGGCACAAGTCAGTAATGCAAGTGAACATGCAAATTGTGATATTCTTCCTCTAACATTTAGCGAGACCACATTTCTATAACTAGAACTAACTATAAAACTAAAAGTTATAGTTGTGTTGCAAGAGTTCTCTTACGTTCCTTGTGTTACAACTGTAATGTAATACAATTGCATCTTCATTACTGAGAAAGAAATTAACTGCAATTATCTAGTTATTTGTGACTAGTTACCTCTAAATGTTGATACTTTTATGGGACTCCATTCCCTTTTTGAAGTACTATAGCCCAGATAAAGGTTTATCACTTCATATTAGGATTAGATCTAATATGAAGAATAAACTGTTTTCTTTGGCCTTAATACAACTTTTTCTTATAACAGATCTAGCTCAAGAGTTATTTAATAATACCGAAGGAGTCATACTAGCCCCGGATTGCCATTAAACAAAGTAAGCACATGCTTAGGGCATCAACAAGGGAAGGGCATACCACAGAGTCTTCTTCAGTGCTGGATTTTCCATGGACCGTGGTGCAAATTATGCACCCTCCTTAACAAACCACATCCATCCAAATCCCTCAGCTCCATCCCTCCCTCTTGAGTCTCAAGAAAACCACCTCCCTGTCTAAATCAATTAAGTATGATAAAAAACCCTAAAAAGTAAAACTCGCCTAGCGAGAAAACACATGTTTTGAATGAAATGATCAATCATCATAATTGCTTGATTTTTTAATTTTAAAACATTCTGTATTTTGGGAGGTTGAGTGGCAGATAAGGATAAAAAGAGCTGCTGGTCTTTTAGACCTATGGCCTACACACTATATGTGCAAGCCAAAGAAATAACAGCCACTGTTAGAAACACCTCAAAATGAGGTTTAAGCTCTTGCTTGAGCTCTTTTCAGATTACAGATTCTGACAAAATCTGTCTACATTAATCAAATCATGAAAGTGCAAGATTTGGCTGGAAGCTGGTTTTGTGACAGTATGTATTATTTTGTATATGATATATGTTTCTTTTTGCTATATGCTATATACAATGAAATTGCTGTATTTTCATGCATATAATGTGTGTATTATATGTTTTTTTTTCCAAGCCGTGGGACCTGCAGCATGTTATATTCGTAGGGGTCTACTCTATCATGTGTAACATCGCCCTCCTATGACAAAAGGACCAAAGCATGGCAAATTTCATGTATAAATGAATTTCTTTCACCCCCACCCCAAGGCAGTAAAATACCTTGGAAAAAGAGCTACCACAGTTGAGATGATACAAATCAAATAAAACTTGGGATCAGCCAGCTGTCTCTGTATAACCCAATATGGATTGCCTTGTGGGTTACAGGTGACGCAGGTAGCTCCAAAAGCCATAGTAATGCTGAAGAACAACAGGATGCTTATTCCAAAAACTGCAAAGTGTATCCAGTTCTGAAATAAATTTTATAAAAAACAGATGGGGATGATTGGCACTAGTAAAACCACTCCTTGAATATATCATGTATCTTGAAACAGACATCTCAGTCAGGTTGCCTGAGCTTGGGAGAAGATGGGGGAAATGAAAGCAGGGTGCGTAGGAAGCATCCTTCTTGGCCCTTTGTAGTTTCTCATCCATTAGATGGCCTGGCCAGGCCAGGAGGGAAAGACCTGCTGCTTTAATTGCTGCTGGTTCATCAGAGGCTCTCCAACTGCAACTGCAAAGAGCCACTGGTCCTGCTGTGGAGTGGCAGAGCTCTCCTGGGTGGAGGGAGCACAGGAGTATCATGTTGGCTAATCAATCCAAATGCTAATTTCAAGTTCTGAGAGGAAGGGGCCTGCATCAGAAACTAACTGATTTTGCCTGTTAACATACTAACCAATCAGAGGGATTTGTAGTTTCCTGGGTTAAATAAGTTCCACCCCTTGGCACTCCCCTTCTCACCATGAGGTTAGAGAGACTCCATTTTGTGTGATCCAGATTCTTCTATGCCTTGTAAGATGTTAAACCTCCAGGCAGGATCTCTGACGTCCAGAGATCCTCCCAGCCACATGGGCTGAAGAAAAGAAACCTTTACCCTTTACTACTTTCCTTCTGTATCAAGCTGAAACCTGCTGAATGCCTGTTTCATGCGAGCTGAATATACCAAACCTTTTTACACTTAAGAATCGCCTCCTGAGTGTTGATTAATGGAAAGTGCTAGGTGAGGGTGGATAAACAAGGGTACTTCTAGCGAAGTTAGCTGGCCTTCCACTGCACTTCTTATTGGAACTTAAACAAGTTCCCAGAACTCTCAACGTACCAAAGGCTAAGGACCACACTTGCTCTCCCTCAAAGAAAGCTTTATTGTACAAGGCACAACCATTCCCTGCCACTGCCTTGAGACCAGTAGTTACACAAACCAAATTTGTTTAGTGTCTCAGGAATCCAGTCTTGTAGCTCCCAAACAAGAAAGGGCTCATAAAACAACAACCTGGTTTAAAATAATTGCTTGTAAGGGGAACAATCAGTCAGCATCTCTGGTTAGGATGAAGCACTAATCAAACCAATCAAGTAGAGCCAAGTGTGGAGAAAATGGACAATTAACAAAGGCCTTTGAGTTGATAACATTGTGACTCAACTCTGTCTTAGAATAATTTGTGAATTCACCCTTGAACCTATGAGCTATGTACTCACCAAAGATTTACTCTCAATAACAAGGTGCAGGAGTATTATAAAGAACATGGAAGCGTTGAGAGGAGTCCCAAAAGAGTACAGGTCGATATCAGAGTTCTGATAGATCTGTGAAAGAACAATTAGTTCAAGCTGACATCTTCTATATTCCCAATGAAGTCCATATAGCATAATGTGGTAATGATACACTTTAAGATTACCAGTGTTTTTAAAATACAGTGGTGCCTCGCTTAATGGGCACCCCGTTTAACGACGAATCCGCATAGCGATTAAGTTTTTGTGATCGCAAAAGCGATCGCATTGCGATGTTTTAGATAGGAAAAAATCACTGCGATGATCGGTACGCTGTTTCGCTTACCGATTTTCGCATAGTGATGATTTTCCAACAGCTGATCGGTGGTTCCAAAATAGCCGTCGGGTAAAAAAATGGCCGCCCGCTGTGTTTTCGCGCCAATTTCTCGCTTACCGGGCAATGAACATGGCCACCGTATGGAGGATTTTCACTTAAAGGTGAGTTTTTTTGCCCATAGGAATGCATTAAATGGATTTTAATGTATTCCTATGAGCTTTTTATTTTCGCATAGCAACGAAATCGCTTTGCAGCGATTTTTGCTGCACGGATTATCGTCGCTATGCGGGGCACCACTGTATATAAATTTTAATTTACGTTATGAATATGGGGAAAATTCAAACAATATGCAAAGAAACAGGCAATTGTTAAAAGCTGGGGGAACAAAGGCCAAGGCACAAAAATTCCTAATACTTACAAAGTAAGAGATAAAAAAGCAAGCCAGGCTTTGGTAAAATGCATCTACCAAGTTCAGGGCAAAAGCTAATCTCCCATATGGCTGAAAAAGAAACACCGGAGAAACACATCTTTAACACAGGAATAGACTTCAGTCATTTTGAATAATCATCTTCACAGGCCTAAATCTCTGTCTGCTGAACTGCGAAAATCTATGTTTATTCTTACGAACAGCATCATTGATCCCAGTGACTGTAAGCTAACCTGCTGCATTTCAGATCACAGATGAGGGATTCAAAGGAGAGAGTGTAAACTTAGTTATAATGTGAGCATTTGTTGCCATATATAAAAACCGCTTTCAGGTTGCAAAACTAAAATTGGAAATGCCGTGGTGAAACAGGAAGAGCGTGATGTCCCTTTAACCCAATCACTGCAAACAATGCAGTGAAAAGGTCTTCGTATATTAAAAGAGCCAATGTAATTATGGGACTTGTGATCAACAGCTGGTGATGTACAAAGAATGGAATGATTGCCTTAGAGGGTGACTACATAGTCAATTACCATGGGATTTGCTTGGCTTTTAAAATGGGTGAAATTGGGTTTTTTTTAAACCATCTGCATGACTTGTAAGTCTGTTTTGAATTGGTCCAGCCTACTTAAAGCCATTCCAGTTGTTTTTCACAGTCTTTAGAAGGCCACAGGTTTTTCATGATGGCTTTCTCCCCTGCAGGCATTGTTGTAAAGATGTCTCTCTGTGTGTCTGTAGTGCCACTCATATCAATCCACAAAGCTTTTCTATAGAAAAATAATGTGGAAAAGGTACTTCATAGTCCCAGAATCAAAAGTTGGAACAGTAATTTTGCAAAACACATTATCATTAATGACCATCGGAATGGTTCAGTTTGGGTTCATTCCCTTCCCATCACTCATCAGTTACTACCTTCCTTTACTTTCAAGTAACATGTGTAGGATTTACTGATCTCTGGTGACATATGGTTTTATGCTAGTTTAAACTAGTTGTTGTCACCAGAGATAAGAAGCCTTTTGCTTACCTTGAAAGCCAAGTAATTTTACTTCTGACTTCTGTTCATGATATTATTTTTTATGTAGTCTGGATACCCTGCTAAAGAATTTCAGGCCAATATTTGCAGCATAAGCATATAAGTATATACAGTAGTAGGCAACCAGGGCACATTTCTGCTGAAAGTTCCCTAAAACATACTTACGGAAACACAAACAAGCAACAGCGATGAACAGGGCAGCCAGAGATAACAAGACATCCATCAAGGGATTGTCTCATGCATACCTGCTCTTCCAAAGTCACTTACATTCCACTGTCTGGAAGCTTTGTGAAGCTTAGGATACCTTTAATCTCCACATCCCCATAGGATTATAAAGTGACAGAGAGTGCATCTTAAAATCAGGTCCAATTGGCAAGGATTGGGACCAAGAACACGTGAATCAATTCAACACTCATTTCTGAGCCAAGAAATACTGTATTTTTTGTTCCATAAGACACACTTTTCCCTTCGACAAAAGTGAGGTGAAAAGCCTATGCGTCTTATGAAGAAAATACATTGTGTTTGGTTCCCTCTAGTGGTCAGTCTGATAATTACACCTTTTTTATAATGCTGATCTGGAAGGATGCTGCTTCAAGCTTGCTGGGACTAGGCAAAATGGTGGTGGCTTAACACACCCCCCCCAGTACTGTACTCATTAGTAGCACTGATACTACAGGGCATCCATAGCAGCCCTGTAGGACCAGTACTGCTTACTGGACAGCCGGATCACGTGACCAGCCAGATGCTGGGGGAAGCAGAGAGAGAGAGAGAGAGAGAGAGAGAGCGCTCCATGGAGGAAGGGCGAAGACTCATCCAGATGCCATAAATTACATAATACAGAAGAATTACTGGCTGGATTGCTGACTGGTGACATTAAGGGGCACATGAGGCGTTGTTGGTGAAAAGTAGGATTTGTTTCAGTTGCTCACTGAGTGAAAGGCTTTTAGTTTTTTTGAGATTTGTCATACTATTCAAAGCAACCCACTCTAATGGTATCTTAAACCTGGATTTTTGATACTTTACACTGATATATTGCACCTTGGGGTGTCTACTTCACTCCCCTAATGGTGAACACAATTCAAAATGTATTATATAAAGCAAAAGACCTCCTCACGTGGGACCACTCTGCCTATAGAGATAACATAAAACTTTATTATACTATTTGGTTCAGAATATTTTTTTTCCTGTTTTCCTCCTCTAAAAATTAGCTGTGTCTTATGCTGAGGTGCATCTTATGGAGCAAAAAATACGGTACCTCATTTTCCAGACTAGCCTTGTAAAGTTCAGGATGGCGCAGAAGGGTTTCTGCAGAGAGATCTTTGTCTAAAATGCCAAAAATAATGGGTGGTAGTGATGTGTACAGAAGGTTGAAGAAAATCAAGCTCCAGTAGTCAGTCATGGGGGTTCCTGAAAAGCCACAGAAGAACTGGTACCAGAACAGCAGGTTTACGTAGGCCTGTTAGGATCAGAGACAGGAATTAAAAGATGGAAATCTTATCAGTGAGAACCAGTGGTGGGGTGATTATAGGAAGTGAGATTGTCTTTATAATAATGTATGAAATGTAGCATGTTGAGAGTCACTCAATCCTAAAGCCCTGGAAATAGTAAGGAGAGCTAGAAATTTCTAATATTTCTTGGCACCAAATTTCTAAGATACTTGAGGAAGACATCAGTTTAATCCTAGTGGGAGGAGACAAAAGTTTGACTTTGGTACTTGGTTAAACACATGGAACATAATACCTCTACTTACATGCAGAGGTAATTGTTCAACAAAACAGTTTCAAAAACAGTGTACAGCAATTCAACAGAATTAAAGCAGAAACTATAATGCAAGATATAAAAACCCAAGCTATGATCACTAAGCCACACTTAGGTGAACTGCCATAGCACCAAAATGAGGCCAACATCAGTCCCACTTCTGATCTAAGGGAAGGGCATTCTATATCTAGGGTACTGCAGCTGCTACTATAGTCTCCAGCCACATGTAAGATAATTACTGTACCACTTCCCTGTTCTCCTTGAATGTTATATCGTTACAAGAATACAGTAATGCTCACCTTATCGCATGGCCAGATGTCACAGACAGCAAACTCTCCATGCAGTTTGATCTTAACTGTTAGAGCTATGCACGAAGGCTATATTTAAAAATTTCTTGCAAAACAGATGCATTTTATCATATGGCTAGGAATACTTCCTAAGTCTGTAAAATACTGAAGCTCTCTCTGAATTCTTACTGCTCCCAAGAAAGCCCAACAGTTAAGAGTTCATCGCCATAGCTGACAAGCCTGGCCTGTTTCAGATATTCATGCCCAGGCTGAAACTACACGGAAAGATGCTGGTGAAAATTCACAGATTTCAGCAGTGGAGCCAACCTGTTGCAGTCTCTTATTAATGCTGACTGATAGCTCTTTGGCACAGATCATATTTAATAGATTGTAACTGCCTCTGGAGCACTGATCCTTAACCTAAGACAGATGGGCAGTCTCAGTTTCTGCTGCCACAGTCTAATACTCCCTTTGCTAAATATTAAGAAGCTGTTCTTTCCCTACTGTCAAAGCCATTGTGCTGTCCGTGGGAGCTGCATACCAAATTCTTGTAGAAAAAGTAAAGGATCATGTTTGCCAGGCGGTTGTAACACCAGTGACCGTGAACAAACAGCAGCTTCTTGAGATATCTGAACTGTGATACTGCAAAATCGCTCGCCAACACAGCCTGAAAACAAGCACAAAGGGAACAAAATAAAGCAACAAGCTGACAGACAAGGAATGGCACCTGGAGATTTGATTGGCTGATGCTGTCTTATCTTTTGCTCTGCACTTTTTACCCCTACTGAAACTGACTGTCCGCCAGCTCCACTGTTTCATGCAAAACCAGGCTTTGCATAAGCTTCCTAGCGCAACAGTCAGGGCCTTGTGGCTCTCTTTTACCTGATGTGGGGCAGTCAGCCAAACCTCTATCCGTTCTAATTGCCTTTTACTCTTCACCCTTCTACTCAAACCCCATCCGTCTTCTAGCTTCTCCCTCAATCGCTTCTCTTCAAATAATATTCCCCAGGGTTAATAATAATAATTCAATACTGTACTTCCATATTTGTCACTCTACGAGTTAATCCACCTCCTATCCGTCTGACTTAATATCGAGACACATGTTGGTGCCTCTTATTTTTGGAAAGCCGCCTAACTGAGACCTTTATACACATGTGGGTCCAGTGGTGATCACCCCACTCATGAGAGTGGGCTCTCCACCTCCCCGAGAGTCAAGGCAGGATTCCCAACCCACAGTTCACCTGTGGACTGCGGCATTGGTGAAGGAGAGGCAGACAATGCCCTTGAGGCTGCAGGTGTTGCAATGGCCGAGATGGGATTTAAGGAGGCAAGTTAGGCAGGAGAAGAAGACTGTTGGGCACACACTATGGACTAAGGTGTGTGTGAGTCTCAGGAGGTGCTGCCACTGCTGGAGAGGTCAACAGGTGGATGGGAAGTGGTCCACCACTATGATTCCAAGACCAATTGCTGGGTCTAGTTGCTTATGCCTCCAGAAGAAGCTGCCTGGGCCCATTGGAACCTGCCCAAGTGCTGAGAAGCATGGAGGCTCAAGAACCAGCATAGAGCCTGTCACTGGCAGAGGAAGCAGCAAGGGTAAGTGGTCCTATTAGAGCAACCCCACAGTCAGTCTGCCACCTGGTCTCCTGAAGGTCAGCCTCCGGCTCCTCCCCACTCTGCATGCTGCTATGCATGAGGCGCCAGCCAGGCCCATGTAGAGTTCGGCCCTGCCTCTCAGAAGAATTACTACACCTATGGGGTGGCGGTTGTCAATGGGGACTATGTCAGGGGAAGGAGCCTTCACCACTCACCGCATAACTGACAAGTGTGCATCCAGCAAGGTGTCCTGGAACTGGTAGAGGAGGCAGGGCTCCAATCCTCTCAGGGAAAGACTTATAAAGGGTTTCCCCCCAAAACCCCAGGACTGAAGATAACTCCCTAAAGCTCTAAAGTTTTGTTATGTGGCCCTGTTGGCCCTTTAAGAAGTTCCAGTGCTCTAATAAAGAGCCTGTTTCTAACTTGTGTCATTATGGAGGGGGGCATGATGGCCACTCCCAACATATTACACTGGTCATTTGAATAAAAGAATAAGGTGGTGACTAAACAGGTGGAGCTCAGAATACTTTCTTCTAGAACTGTGTAATATCATGCTGCATATTTCCACGGTGTTATCTAGCCTTTGATTTCACTAACAAAGTATTAGGTGATCAAGGGGCTTTATGGTTCCTAGCAAAATGGATGGAGAGGCAGCACTACTTTCATTTACTTTCATTCTTTCACTCTGTCCTACTGTTAGAAAAATATATTGATTCCCCTTTTCATTCCAATATGTATTCAATGTATTATCACTTTATGTCACTTTACAGTGGTGCCTTGCTTAGCAACGTTAATCCGTGCAGGAAAAAACATTGCTAAGCGATTTCATCACTAAGCGAGTTTTAAAAGCCCATAGAAACGCATTAAAACGCGTTTAATGCGTTCCTATGGGCTTAAAAACTCACCTTGTGCGAAAATCCTCCATAGGGGTGGCCATTTTCGGTGCCTTTAAAGCAAGGCAACACAGCGGGCGGCCATTTTGGAACCGCCAATCAGCTGTGCGAAAATGGGGCCTTTGGGAGGACAGCGAGGGAGCCCTCCCCCGCGGCCCTCTCAAAGTCCCCGCTGATCAGCTGGGGGGAAAATGGGGCCTTTGGGAGGACCACAGGGGAGCCCTCCCCTGCAGTCCTCTCAAAGTCCCCGCTGATCAGCTGGGGGAAATGGGGCCTTTGGGAGGACTGCGGGGGAGGGCTTCCCCCCATCATCTCAAAGCCGGCATTTTCACCCAGCTGATCGGCGGGGCATAGGGATGATGGGGGGGAAGCCCTTCCCCCCCATCACCCCGAAGCTGGCATTTTCACCCAGCTGATCAGTGGGGCGAAAATGGGGCCTTTGGGAGGACAGCGGGGGAGTCCTCCCCTGCGGTCCTCTCAAAGTCCCCGCCGATCAGCTGGGGGAAATGGGGCCTTTGGGAGGACCATGGGGAGGGCTTCCCCCCATCATCCTGAAGCCGACATGTTCACCCAGCTGATTGGCGGGGCTTCAGGATGATGGGGGGAAGCCCTTCCCCCCATCATCCCAAAGCCGGCATTTTCACCCAGTTGATCAGTGGGGCATAGGGATGATGGGGGGAAGCGCTTCCCTCCGATCATCCCAAAGCCCCGCCGATCAGCTGGGTGAAAATGGGGGCGTTTGCGATGATCGCTTCCTGCGATCATCGCAAAGCTATTTTTCCCCATAGGGAACATCGCAATGCGATTGCAAAAGCGATCGCAAAATCCTCATCACTATGCGGATTCGTCGTTAAACGGGGCGCCCGTTAAGCGAGGCACCACTGTATTCCTCATCAGAGCATAAACCCTGAAGCTAACATTACAGAAGGTTAACCTTCACAACTGCTTTGGGCAGTCCCTTTTTGCCTCCACACAGCAGATAAGGGCCATAGCTTACATTAAAAGCACTCTTACAGGGATTAGAGTCTGGCCAGCCTTAAAGGCAGTCTCTCCTACCTGCATGCCCTCTTGGCCAGAGATTCCAATTCCAATGTCAGCGACCTGGATCATGCTGACATCATTGGCACCATCACCTTCCAAGAAAAAGGGAAGTACAGGTTTGCAATGAAAACTGGCTTGGGAGGCTGTTGCGTTCAGCAAAATCTTGATGGAGACAAACAGATTGGACATGCAGAGCTAAACTTAATGGGGCACTGAATAGACTGTTGCATTCTTTAATAAAATTGCAGATGGCCTCAGTGGGGAAGGCTGATAATTATGGGAATCACTGCACAGAGCTTTGAAAAGCTAGTTTTGTGGACTCAGGATCCCCCTATCATCATGGCAAAGAAAACCCCAAACCTTTCCCCAATCTCTGTTTGCAAGTGTGGACAGAAAATGTAACCCCTGGTAGGGTCTTAGATAAAATTCTGTTATTAAAACCATGCTTTGCACGTGGGGAAAAATTCTATTCCACAGTAATTAGCAGACTTCTTCCTCCTCCAACTTAGAGATCTATAATTTCTGAATATTTTGAAAATATAGAATGGTCTTAATCGACTAAATAGGCGAGATATAAAATAAATAAATAAATAAATAAATAAAATCTGTTTCTCCCCTAGAAACAAAAATAAATTGGAAGGTGGGTGGGGAGAAAACATACAATACTTACTTTTTAACTACCTTTAGAAACCTGTGTCCAGGGTTTGGGGTAGGGTGGAGAATGCTTCTGGTCTTGCAGGCAAGTTTGCCTTCTGGCCTCTTATGGTAGATCAGATGTGATGGGAAGGTGGCTGTAAGTTTCAGCCCCCAAACTCTGCCATGATCTGGCTTGACTCCCTCCCCTTCCTCCATGTTCACTTTCTCCTTACAGAGAGAGGGAGGGAGTTCTGTGCATCTCCCTGGACGGTGAAAAGCCCCATTCATGCCCCAGGCCATCCAATGGGATTACTGTTTAGAGATAATGGCAGGATTCCTCCCATCTGAATCAGGGGCTTGACTAGATGGCTCAACTAGAGCTGAGCTAAATAGGTCATCTAAGATCACACAGAGGTTCAGTATGCCATTTAGCATCCACATGGCACGTGCACCTCAAGTGACCCTATTTGGCCCTCCTCCCTTTAGAAAAGCAAGAAGGCAAAGAAAACAAACAAAATTTCTCCCTCCTTTCTCCTTCTCCTTCCAGGAGAAAGCTTTTCATCTCCCCCCCCCAAGTAAGGTACAGCTCATGAGCTCATGAGCACTGCCCCAATAGACTTAAAAACCCTTTGTTTCCTCAAAAAAAAAAAAAAACCTTTGTCACATCAAATTTTGATTTCCCAATATCCTTAAGCTTAGCTACTTACTGATCATGGGAAATCATAGAAAGCTTTACATTTCCCAATATCATTAAGTGACTAAGCTTAATAATATTGGGAAACTGAAACTAGATGAGAAAATTAGATCAACATACTCCACTTCAGTTTGATCCCAGCGATCACACATGCTGGAATTGAAACAAAATGGAGCGATCCTATCCACACCTAAACATATTTTAGTTGCTAACACGCAGCCAGAAAGCTGCAAGCTGGAACACTCTGGAGACAGTCTGGTTTGTGCTGGCACTTGCATCATCTGGTCTCCAGCAAAAGGAACCAGCCCATCCCCGCAATTAAACTAAACAGTGATACAAATGTGTCTGTGTAGTCACCCCCTACATTTCCAGCTAGATTCAGCATGGAATCCCCAGAATGTAGGCATTTGAGGAGGTGGTACGGTTTAAGAAAAAGGGGAGGTACTGATGAACTTTGATGACCAAATTATGCTTAGATGCAAGAGGCTCCCCTCTTCTGATTTAATATGACACATGAATGTGACCATTGGAATAAGCCTCATTAATTTTTAATTCAGACAAGCAAGCCACCCTGTTTATTTCAACAGAAGGGGGAATTCCAGCCTTGTGTGGAAATGCAAGTGGAGGGAAGTTCTTGTAACCATTACCTGTATGAACTGCATCATCTAGGTTATTAATATTACAGTGGTGCCTCGCTTGATGTTAATTCATTCCAGCGAAATCGCTGTAGAGCGAAAACATCGTCAAATGAAACAAAAAAAAATCCCACTGAAACGCATTGAAAACCATTTGATGCGTTCCAATGGGCTGAATACCTGCTTGTCCAGCGAAGATCCTCCATACGGCGGCCATTTTTGGTGCCTGTAAAGCGAGGAATCCGTCCTAGAAAACAGCAGGGGGCCATTTTCTTCAGTTGGTGGCCATTTTGAAACCTGACGATCAGCTGTTTGCTGATTGGCGTAAAGTGAAAATCGGTTCCCGAAGCAGGGAACCGATCATCGTTAAACAAGAAAAACCCATTTAAACCATTTTTTTGCGATTGCAAAAGCGATTGCAAAAACCCAATCGTATAGCGATTTCCTTGTTAAGCGAGGCACCACTGTATTGCAATCAGTTTGCTACACGGTACTATTAATGCACATTTTATAGGATGAGAAAAGCCAAAATAAAAAACTTGCTGCCTCACAAACACTCAGTCCAAAGAAGATACACAAACAGAGCTTCCTCATGCAAGGCAGGCAACTCACCTATAGCCAGGGTCATTACTTGCATCCCCTTCTGCACCACTCTCACCACTCGGCTCTTTTGCAGGGGTGTCGCTCTGCAGCAGATGACAGCCCGAACGCACGCTGTGAGCTTTAAGAACTTACTCCTCACTCTTTCATGCAAAGCAAATTCTAGCGTCGGTCCATCTATAATCAGCGCACAGTCCACTTGGGGATGATTCACTGTGTAGCTGGTTGGGACTCTCAAAAGTTTCGTGCTGTGCATTTTTTTGAGATTCATTGTGATCTTTTCTAAAATGCTGTCCATCAGCTTTTCACAATCACCCTGCTTGGAAAAAAGTAGCCAGTGAGTGGGATGGAATTTTTAAAGCTTCCTGCAAGTGACCCTTGTATCTTTACTTTTAAAAATACTGCTAAATGATAAAACTTACAAGACTGGCTGGACTTTTAAGATCTTTGGAAGAAGCTCTTGTCACAAATACATTTTATGAGGAAGAGAAGGCTTTCCCAGTGTGTGCTCCCTACTGAAAAAAGCTACGTTGGCACCCTCTCTGTTATCCTTTTGTGAGCAGAGCAAAGCCTTTTATGCTATTTAAACTCTTAAAAGATGACGCTGTTAAGGTGCTACATTCAATATGCCAGCAAGTTTGGAAAACTCAGCAGTGGCCAGAGGACTGGAAAAGATCAGTCTACATCCCAATCCCAAAGAAAGGCAGTGCCAAAGAATGCTCCAACTACTGTGCAATTACTCTAATTTCCCACACTAGCAAGGTTATGCTCAAAATCCTCCAAGGTAGGCTTCAGCAGTATGTGGACTGAGAACTCCCAGAAGTACAAGCTGGATTCTGAAGGGGCAGAGGAACTAGAGACCAAATTGCTAACATGCGCTGGATTATGGAGAAAGCCAAAGAGTTCCTGAAAAACATTCTGCTTTATTGACTATGCAAAAGCCTTTGACTGTGTGGACCACAACAAACTATGGCAAGTCCCTAAAGAAATGGGAGTGCCTCACCACCTTATCTATCTCCTGAGAAACCAATACGTGGGACAGGAAACAACAGTTAGAACTGGATGTGGAACAACTGATTGGTTCAAAATTGGGAAAGGAGTACATCAAGGCCATATATTGTCCCCCAGCTTATTTAACTTATATGCAGAATATGTCATGCAAAAGGCTGGACTGGAGGAATCCCAAGCCAGAATTAAGATTGCCGGAAGAAACATCAACAACCTCCGATATGCAGATGATATCACTCTGATGGCAGAAGGTGAGGAAGAATTAAGGAACCTTGTAATGAGGGTGAAAGAGGAGAGTGCAAAAAACTGTCTGAAGTTCATCATCAACAAAACTAAGGTCATGGCCACTGGTCCCATCAGCTCCTGGCAAATAGAAGGGGAAGATATGGAGGCAGTGACAGATTTTTCTTTCTTGGGCTCCATGATCACTGCAGATGGAGACAGCAGCCACGAAATTAAAAGACGCCTGCTTCTTGGGAGGAAAGCGATGATAAACCTCGACAGCATCTTAAAAAGTAGAGACATCACCTTGCCAACAAAAGTCCGAATAGTCAAAGCTATGGTTTTTCCTGTAGTAATGTACGGAAGTGAGAGAGAAAGCTGACTGCCGAAGAATTGATGCTTTTGAATTGTGGTGCTGGAGGAGGCTCTTGCTCACTGGAAGGACAGATCCTGAAGCTGAGGCTCCAATACTTTGGCCATCTCATGAGAAGAGAAGACTCCCTGGAAAAGACGCTGATGTTAGGAAAGTGTGAAGGCAAGAGGAGAAGGGGACGACAGAGGATGAGATGGTTGGACAGTGTCATTGAAACTACCAACGTGAATTTGACCCAACTCCAGGAGGCAGTGGAAGACAGGAGGTCTGGCGTGCTCTGGTCCACGAAGAGTCGGACACAACTAAATGACTAAACCACAACAAGCTGGCCTTTAACTACAGTTAATGGAAACAAGCCACTTTCCTAATCCATAGATCGAACCTGATTTGTTTCAAACAAACTATTGTTATGATTAACTTTGCAAAACATTCACGCCCAAATCATCACCAAAGGGCTGATAGGTAAAGAAGACACTCCTGATACATCTGAGTTTTAGAAGTCCATGGGAGACTTTAAAAATCTGCTTTGTTGCGGTTTTGCCCTAATGGAACAAAAAGGTGCCAGAAACAGTTTCTTCCCTGCAGCAGCTGCTGCTGTTGTTTTGTGCTATCAAGTCAAACATAGTGACTTCTTGAATGAGTGACTTCCAAAGGATCCTATCATAAACAGCTCAGATAAACTATTGCAAACTGACGGCCATGGCTTCCTTTATTGATCATATTTGGTCTTCCTCTTTTCCTGCTGCCTTCAACTTTTTCCAGCAATATTGTTTTTTCCAGCGAGTATTGTCCTTTTATGAATTGCCAAAGTACAATAGTCTCAGTTTTCTCACTTTTGCTCCCAGAGAGATTTTAGGCTTCATTTAACCTATGACCCATTTGTTTGTTTTTCTGGCTGTCCGTGTTATCCATAAAGCTCTACTACAACACTGTACTTTAAATTAATCATTTCCCTCAATAGTATTTTGCACTATCCAGCTTTCACATCTGTACATGGCAATTAGAAATACGACAGTGCAGATGGCCTTGGCCCTGGTTTCCAGTAACACATCCCTACACTTGAGGATTTTTTCTAGTTCCTTCCTAATAGCCATTCTGAGTCTCGGTCTTCTGATTTCTTGGCTGCATTCTCCATTTGGACTGATGACCGAACCAAAGTTTTCAAAATAAGTTTAACCATTTCAATTGTTTCATTGTTGACATTAAAGTTACATAGTTCTGCAGCTATTTTTTCTCTTCTCAATGTTGACCAGAAGTCATTTCAAGTTGCTGCCGCTTTCTACATTGACCTGAAATATACTCTCCTTAATGGCCACATAATAAGATGAGAATGATAATGTCACTGGTGATGGGAGTGGTGGAGAAACTCCTGAAGGGCAGCTACTGGGACGCAGCAGTAACAGAAGGTGATGCTAGCAGAAAATCTTTTATGGGCAATGGCAGTGACACTCAGTCTGACTTTTCTTAGTACTGTGGAGAAGGCAAAAAAAGATTGTTTTTGTTTTGCTTTTGGCAATTCCTCAACCTTGTCTATGACAATGAGTCAAGCAGAAGAGGATAAAAAGGTATATATAGGAGTCTCAAACATAATATAGCTCATTTTCATTATAAGTCATGGTTAATGCTTGGTAAACAATGGTTTATCATGATGCCCCAACTATGTGTCACAGGAGCAAGATTTTCTTAAATACTCAGCCAATATATTACACCCTCAGTTTTTATGTAGTTTGGAAAACGAAACCTATGGCCTAAGGGAACGCTAGAATTCTTTTCCAGTATGTTATTATTCATGGAAAAGGATGCATTATTAACTGATGTGACATATGTAGAGCTAGATTTATTTTAATAATTACTCCTACAAGGAACAAAGCATCAGGTTCCCCCCTCATGCAACTTCAGTGAAATAAATCTGCAGAAGAACAGGGGACTTGCTAGGATCTTACATATATATGTCTTAGGGTGCAATTAGACAGGGATTTGTTCCATTATTTATTTTATTATTTATTTATTTTATTTATATCCCGCCTATCTAGTCAATAGACCACTCTAGGCGGCTCACAACAGGGGTACAACAATGACTAAAAACGAATTTACAAAGAAGAAAACTTTCAACCATAAAATTATAAACTAAGAAAAAGAAAAAAGGAAAATCAGGATTAGCTAAGGGGGGGTGGGGGGGAAGGCCTGCCGAAACATCATTGTCTTTAATTGCTTTTTAAAAATACCCAGCGAGGGGGCCGCGCGAATGTCCGGGGGAAGGTTGTTCCAGAGGCAAGGAGCCACCGCCGAGAAGGCCCGATTTCTTGTCTTCTCCTTCCGGGCCTCCCTCGGCGTTAGGCTCCTCAACCTCACCTCCTGGCTCGCGCGAGTGACACGGGTAGAACTTGGTGGTAGAAGGCGTTCCGCCAAATATCGAGGCCCTAAACCATTTAGGGCTTTGTACGTGAGCATCAACACCTTGAAGTCGATGCGGAATCGGATGGGCAGCCAGTGCAATGCGGCCAGAGTGGGTGAGATATGTTGGAATTTTTTCACCCCACTAAGGAGTCTGGCCGCCGCGTTCTGCACCACCTGAAGTTTCCGCAGCAGCCTCAAAGGTAGCCCCACGTAGAGCGCATTACAGTAGTCTAATCTTGAGATTACGAGCGCGTGCACCAAAGTGGTGAGCGCCCCAACATCAAGATAGGGCCGCAGCTGGGCCACCCGCCTGAGATGGTAAAAGGCGGTTCGGACCACCGACGTCACCTGGAATTCCATAGTGAGCGCCGGGTCAAGATGGATTCCCAAGCTGCGGACCCCATCCTTAGCGGGAAGGGTCACCCCCCCAAAAGAGAGGGAGTTTCCCAAGTTCCCGACTGTGGGGGCACCCACCCTTAGTACCTCCGTCTTGTCCGGGTTCAGCCTCAGCCCGTTCTCCTGCATCCATTGCAGTACGGTCCCCAGGCAGCGCAGAACGGTGGAAAGGAGATGTAGAGCTGAGTATCATCGGCATACTGATGACACCGGGCTCCACACCCCCTGATGACCCCACCCAGCGGCCTCATATAGATGTTAAACAGCATTGGGGAGATGATCGACCCCTGTGGGACCCCACAATTGAGATTCCACGGGGCCGAGACGCTCTCCCCAAGCTGCACTCTCTGGGGGCGGTCCTCCAAGAAGGAACGGAGCCAAGCCAATGCGAGGCCACCAATTCCCAACTCGGAGAGCCTCCCCAGGAGGATACCGTGGTCAATGGTATCAAAGGCCGCTGAGATGTCGAGGAGGACCAGCAGGGACACTTTGCCCCTGTCAGCCTCCCTCAGTAGGTCATCACACAGGGCGACCAATGCCGTTTCTGTGCCATGGCGCGGCCTGAAGCCCGACTGAAATGGATCCAGGGCATCTGTTTCATCCAGGTGTGCTTGAAGCTGATCGGCCACCACCCTCTCCACCACCTTACTTAGGAAAGAAACATTGGGGCCTGTAATTGCCAATCTCGTCCGCCGCCAAACTTGGTTTCTTCCTGATGGGCCTAATGAGTGTCTCCTTGAGGGCAGATGGAAATCTGCCCTCAAGGAAAGACCCATTAATTATTACGGTGATTTGGTCTCATTTGGGGATGGGCAGGTTCATTCATTTGGGGATGAGCTGGTTGGCATATGGGCCAACATGGACCAGCCCATCCCTGATCTTTGCCCACCTGCACCTTTTTGGGTCCCTGTCAGGTGCTATGACCTTTTTGGTGCAAGTAGGTTTGCTCAGTTTTGGTTTGGTTCTATCTTGAGTGATTGCTGGGACTAAACAAAAGCAAATAGCTGAAGTTGTCCCTTTTCTTAAGCCACTTCACAATCTTGGTAAATTGAAAGCTTCCTTCTGCTCTTCCATGGAGTAGGAGAGAGATGAAACAAAGAAAAAAAAATTAAGCCTTGTAAAGCTGCACTGATGTGCTATGCCAGGGGTTTTAAACTCAATTTACCTGGGGGCTGCTGGAGGCAGAGTCTGGGTGAGGCCGGGCCGCATCAGATTTTCCACCAAGCAGAGCAAGAGCCCGAGGAAGCCACCCAGGAGTTTCCTTAGCCGGCAGACAGATGGGCTGGCTGGCAGGCTGCAGTTCAAGATGGAGGGTGCAAGAGGCGCTGTCTTGGGAGAGAGCCGGCTAGCGAGGCAAAGCTTTTTTTTACTCTTGACAGCAGAGGATGTGTGGGCACTGTGGGGGGGCAGGCAAGGCAAGGGCCACAAACTATCATCTGGGGGGCCGCAAATGGCCCCTGGGCCGCATGTTTGAGACCCCTTGTGCTATGCCTTTTAGAATATTTTTAATTGAAAGCTTCTGTCTCCTCTGCCATGCAAGATTGGAAGGCAGCTTTCAGTTCCTCAGGATCATGAAGCAGCTTATAGAAATCACAGAGGAGAGGACAAGGAAGGGGATTTTTTGTCATTTTTGTCTCCCCCTCTTTCATTTTAAAGAGAAAGATGGGCTAGATAAAGTCACTTGAGGTACAGAGTTTTTGCTCCTTGCATGTAGATAAAAGAATCACCCCAAATGGCATATCACACTTCAAGATGACCCTGTTTAGTACAATCTTGCCCTGGTATAATTTAGTTGCATGGTCACAACATGACTTAGATAAAAGAGGAGCATAAATGAGACTGCATTGTAGTAAAATGCAGTGATTTGTAGCATAATGATTGCAGGTGTTTTGTGTTTCAAAATCTGGCTAATGCTTCTGCATTTTTAGTTAGTGGATGGTCTATTTAAAATTCTAATTTGAATATTGTTATGGAAGTTTATATAAAAAACACTACATGGTCTGGATGGTCTTTTTAATTAATTCATCAATCTTCAAGTGAGTCATCTGAGGAAACAAAGACTTACATTTCTAACCAACAAATGAATGTTCTAACCATCTTAATACATTCTTTTCAACACTGTTTTTAAGGGGAAAATCATTTTCTGTTTTTAATGATTACATTTGGATAATATCTATAAAAGTATTTCAACCAGAAGGCAAAATTAGGCTATTATGAGGGGGAACTGGCTCTTCTTTTAACCTTGTTTCCTTCACTGGGTATTTTGAAAGACAATACTTTCGCCCCCCCAACCCTTCTTAAGAAATGTAAATATATTAATTTTCTGGAGTACCATATGTGATGCCATTTTAATGAGATACATCCTAACACATTAATGATAATCAAGCATGGCTGCGGAAAAATATGACAAAGAGTAACTAACAAAATTATATGTGCTCCAATTTCTACCACAAAGTTCTGCATTCTGCCATCTGTTTGGGATGACTGTAATTTAACATCTAGCTCTTGAAAGCATTTTAATGACATTAAAGTGTGTCAACTTTTTACCCAGGCAGAGAGAGACAAATGAAATTGTGGACTAAATTTAGATAATTAACTGCCATTTGGGTTTCTGTTGGGGAAGAATGTTTGCGTAAAATGTTCATTTAAAAACATATAGCAGCCTCAACCTGGCAGCCTCTATTTGTGCTGCAATACACCCCACATCACTCCTGGATAGCAAAATGATAGGATGATGGGAGTTGTAGCATAGTACATTTGGAGTGGCTGTAGGTGGGGAATACTGTATGTCATGGCTGAGACTACAGAATGAATTGATGGCTGATACCAAATTTAAGATTTGAATAATGACAGATAAGAAAGAATAATAGCTCAAACCAAAAACTGAGAATACTTCACATGTTTTGGAGATCCAAGACTTCAAGTGTCATGGAAACTTCCTAATGCTGCTGCTATGTGTTCCCAGACAACCACATTGCCTATATACCCCCACAATTTGTGCTGGATTTGGCACAAAAAAAAAGAAAAAGAAAAAGAAATTTAAAAACCAGCAACCACACAACATTAAGCTTAGCATGGAAAAACTTTGTGTTTTTCATTGGAGAATTGTCTTTTCTTCATCAGCCATCAGGCCTTTTTTGTGGATCAGTATTTCATCCCCTGCAATCTGGATTCCTTCCAAACAAACAAACAAAATTGCTGGGACCAATCATTCTTTTTCAAGATATGCAAGACTGGTCTTTTCAATTTATTTGATGTGTTTTTAAACTGCAGATCAGTTCCTGCATGGGGGGAGAGTTTTACATTTAAAAAAAAAATCATAACTTGAAAAACTTTGCCCAAACACCCTCCAATTTGGCACAGACCAAGAGAAGACTGTCTGGTACATATGTGCTAAATTTGGTGCTGATCCAAAGTCTAGTTTCAAAGTTATGCTGTTTTATTTGGCGTGCCCCCATTTTTAGAATTGCCTTGTAGAATATTGATTTGCTCTGTTGCACAATAACATGTGCTGTGCTCCTGTGCAGCAATAATTAACTGGATATAGCTGAGTGGATGTGTTTGTTCCTTTGTTGTTTTCAGGTCTATAGGACTATTGCTTTACTATGAGGAAGTCCACAATCTTTAGTCTTGCTCTCATTATACTATAATACAAACATATTCAGGAAAATATTGCTACGGAAGAAACAAACATAATACATACCAGACTTTCAGACTTAAGAGTGAAGAGTTCATCAGTCATTTCAATTAATTTACAGGAGCATGCTATATTGATGGCTGTTTCGTGTTTATCACCTGTCAGCATCCAAATATTGATCCCTGCTTTTTGAAGTGCTTCAATGGTTTCCGGAACACCTTCTTGCAGGCGATCTTCGATCCCGGTGGCACCTAGGACAAACATCCCTTTGCTAGTGCAAACAATAATCAGTCTGGTTGTTGTGGGTTTTTCGGGCACTTTGGCCGTGTTCTGAAGGTTTTTCTTTCCTAACGTGTAGTGGGCTTGGCTCAGCTGTTAGGGACAGATGGAAGCCCACTACACCAGAGCACAGAGTGCTGTCCTCTGAAGATGCCGGCCACAGAGACTGGCAAAACATTAGGAAGAACAACCTTCAGAACGCGGCCAAAGAGCCTGAAAAACCCACAACAGATCCCGGCCGTGAAAGCCTTCGCGATTACAATAATCAGTCTGTTTTTCAAATAAAGGAGCTACCCAGGAAAATGAAGGAACAGTGTTTAGAATGGAGCAATGTCCTATTTCTCTCAAAGAAAAAGAGATGTAAAGTTGAAAACAAAACTCAAGACCCATTTGGCTGGTTATGAAACTGGGAAGTTTTCTGAAATAGACTGAGGAATCTTTGAGCAAGATGGCTCCAATTTCAGATCCTAATGCAAAGATTGGAGAAAATTAGGAATCAAAGCATCTTCCTTTTTACAACCCAGCAAACATAACAAACAGCAGATTTTGTGAAACCATTTTGTGAAACCATTTATGTGAAATCCAGAAAAGAATTATGAGCAATTAGCAGAGCTCATCCAAGAGATTTTCCACCTGCAGAGAAAAACCAGGTGCCTGCCCCTGTTCTAGCTGGATTTCGCTTTAACCCTCTGGCAATGGGACAGACAGCATCCTCTATTGTACCCCAGGGCAGCTTGGGATGTGACCTTCCCATAGCACAGTGCCACTCCCAAGCCTCTGCTGCCTGTGGCAGACACTTCCATCCGTTCCTAACAGCTGAACCAGTGCTGAAAATCAGGCTGTATTTCAGTGTCTGAAATATCTTTGGAGCATACCTGGATTTAGCAACTGACATTAGGGAGTATATAATCATACGTACCAGTGGTGGGTCCAAGGCAGACCTTCCAAGTTCCATTCTGGATTATTAATATTATTTACCAGAGCTTGTAAAAGTCACCATGGGGACCTAGAGTCAGCACATTCCCCCAGTCAGCATGGTCAGCCACATAGCCTAAGTGGGTATAATCCAGACATATATCTGCTGCTTCATTGAGAACCAGGCCTGAGTCAACACAAAGGATCTGATGGAGCTCCCTTCCAGCGGGAGACTCCACTGTTGTTATTATTCAGATGTCATTTACAAATGTTTTTACAAACTTTTCAAAGCTCTGTAAAGTAGGAATGTTAATTGTTACTGTCTTGTTGCTTGTTTGTATGGTTGGTTTTACTGTAATTTTAAAACCATATTTATGATTCTAGTGACGTAACTTTTAAGTGTTTTTTTGTGTGGAAGTTGTTAGCCACTTGGCTCCTGTGAGGAAGGGTGGGATACAAATAAAATTAATACATTAGTATTTTTTTAAAGAGAAGAACGTGCATGCCACATGCTTTTAAAATACTGGATCTGTTTTGTTTTTTTAAAAGATAAAACTAGGATATTGTAGGTGTGGGGGAGAAAAAAAGGAGAAATGGACAAAAATAGCTCACCAGCAGATCTTAGTGTCTCTCCCCTGTTCTCTATTATTATCCAACATTGAGCAAGAGAGGGCAGAAAGACTAGTGTGCACAAAGGTGCTAAAAGACTCTCCATTTTCCAGAATGGATGATTAGACAAGGAGAGACTACTGGGTACCACGTTGGGCTTAGTGGGCAGCAAGGAGTGGAAAGACCTTCCATTTTATGGCTTGATTTACTTGTCTTTTTTAATTTTATTCTAAAGGCGGGGTATACCACAGAGGAAAGACCTCATATTTCTTCAGTAACTCTGAGGGAGCTTTGGTCACCTCCATAACGTTTGCTTTATGGACCACTGTGTGTCCAGTGTGTATGTTTAATGTTTTGGGGAGTGAAGACAGGGCTTCGGGAAAGAAATTGAAGATGCAACTCCACAACAGGAAAAATGCAAATGGATCCACTGTGAAGTTGCACCCAGGAAGTTGGGTTTCTCTGGGTGAGTTCGGTTTTGCCTGCTATACAGGAGTTAGGAAGAGAGAGGAGAAAATGGGCAAGTCACCTTGTTTGCAGCTTGTTAAAGTATCTCTGTAGTATCCTTCCAGATTTACAGGAGACAGGGCTACATCAGAGCTACAATAACAAGCTGTGAAGAGCTACTTAACAGTTTTCGTCCTGCTCTGTGCTGTCCCTTTGCTCTTTCCCTCACCCCCCATGGTCTCCAGCTGCCCTAGTGCATGAGTGCTTGCTCTAAGCCTTTTTCAAAAAATGGTTTGGAGACAAAGGATGCTTGGCTGAAGGGAACTGACACTCATCCAAATGCCCCTTTCACTCATGCATGTTTGTATTTTCCAGCTTTTCCCAGAGGCCCTAGAAAAAACATCATTCTATTATGCCACCTGCCATATAAATCTAGTATGTTAATTTTGAATACCAGTTATCCACTATTCATTTTTTTTAAAAAAAACACCACACATTTTCTCCTTCCGTGAAACAATGAACTTCATAGGGTGAAAGTGTGAGTATCTTGGCTTTCCAGATGTTTAGTTCTACAACACCAATCAACCTCACATAACAAGGGCCTGGGGGCATTAAGGTCAAGGACATCTGAAGGTCAAAACTGTACCCTCTCCAGCTGTCAAGTGGCAAAAACAAAATTTCAAATTAACCTTACTATTTTATGGAATTAAAGCAATATTGCAGTAAGTTTTCCATTCGTACTTTTAGATGTTTGGTAATCAACAGTTTTCTTTCCAACTCACCAAGCAATGTCAAATTGTTTTCAAGCCTCTCTGCAGACGCCAAGAGCATCTCTTCTCTGGAATCTATATTGCTTTCTGCTTCAAAATGTCCTTTCAACCACTCCTCATATTCCTCATCACATAACACCTGCAGAAACAGCAGAAGTCCATGCCAGTGAAAGTACTAAAAAAACATTTTTTTAAGACATTGATGGCTACCCAGTGTTCCATCAATCTAACTATTATCATAAGGTTGAATTTAAAAGACTGACTTAAAATGCTTTTAATTGGGCAGAATTTATATTTCTTGATAGTTATTCAAAATGATGAGAACCAGAAAACAACTGCTTATAGAGAATTCAAAGTCTCAGATCATCTCTGGCTGGAAGCCATCATGAAAAGAATAATAACGGAGGCCCAAAACAAAACAGTGGTGCCTTGACTTATGAACTTAATCCATCCCAGAAGATGTTCTTAAGTCAAAACGTTCGTAAGTCGAATCAGCATTTCCCATAGGAATGTACTGAAAACCGATTAATCCATTCTGGCTGCTTTTGTTCTTATGTAGAGGCACTGTTTGTAAGTCGAAGCATTAGTTCCCATAGGAACTAATGCAAAACCGGTTAATCCGTCCTCTAACGCTAGGGGGAGATTTTTTTAACCTAAGATGAATTAGGTTTAAAAAAGGGCAGAGAAGGAGGGAGGGAAGGAACAATGGGGAAAAGAGGAAAGAAAGAAGGTCATCACTGGGGCACACAGACCCCTCAGACAACGGTTTGTGCTTTTAAGCACAAAAAGAGAGAGGATAGAGAGAGAAAAGACAATGGGGGAGAGAGTTTGGAGTCTAAAACACATTTTAAACCCACACATTTTAAACCTAAACATATTACACCAACACATTTTAAACCAAACCAAGCACCTTTTAAACAAAACACATTTTAAAACCAAACACTTTTTAAAACAAAAGAGAGGTCATATCACAGTATACAAACCCTAGGACCCACAGAATCTAGCAACCATTATTCCAGCAAACAGACCCCCTCAGCATAGGGGGGGGGGGGAGCAGAGAGAGAGGGAGGGAGGGAGGGAGGACAATGGTGGGGGGAGGCGTGAGTCTAAATTCTATTTTAGAGCAAACCAGCCAGCACAGACCCTTGCAAAAACTTTTCTGAAAAGGGAAAAGCAAGTGAAGTATGCAGGAACCATTGCAAATGGACAGAATACAAACAGAGCAGATCAGAAATGCAAAGAGTACAAAGGGACAAGGTGGGAAACACACAGAAATCAAAGAGAAAAGCAAGGGAAGTATGCAGGAACCATTGCAAATGCACAGAATACAAACGGAGCAGATCAAAAATGCAAAGAGAACAAAGCAAAAAGCAAGGGAAGTATGCAAGACACATCAGAAATGGGGGGAAACCCCCCAAAAGCAACCAAACCCCCCAAGACCCATTGGAAATTGGGGGGAACCAAAAAACAAACCCCCAAGACCCATCAGAAATGGAAAAAACACTCTAAAAAGCAACAACCTCCCCATCAGAAATAGGGGGACACACCAAAAAACAACAAACGCCCCCAAGACCCATCACAGCACAGAAAGATAACACCCCCAGCCGAAAACCACACTGCAAAAATACCCAGAACAGTTTTTAAAAAGTATAAAGCAGGACCTTACCTTAGCAAGCAGCCTCCTCAGATTGCACACACTCTAACGGCTGGGGCAAAAGAGCTACAAAGAAGCAGCCTCGTTGCCACCTACAGTTAGCTATTTGAATTTCCCACCCTTCCCCCCTGCCTTTTTGTGTTCGTAAGTGGAAGCTCCGTTCGCAAGTCGAAGCTAAATTTTGTGACCGGAGCTGTTCGTGAGTCAAAATGTTCGTAGGTAGGGGCGTTCGTAAGTGGAGGCACCACTGTACTGTATTCCATACCCCTGGTAAGAGTGAATTCTCCTTAACCAGTTCTCTGGAAAAGCAGCCTTGAAGTGCTTAGAGGTATAAGATGAGAGGTTTTAAATGGGCATAAAGGATAGATTGTTTTCTTTCCTATTCTGCTGAAATCTTCCCCTGCAGTGCTCTATAGAGCTTAGGAACTCAGGTTTATTGGCCGTTGCCATGAACTCGAGTGCTCTGTAGCTTGAATGGAATGTGGAAAGGCAAAGGTGTCCATATTCTTTTGTCAGTGTTTGAAACCTCCCTTGAGAGAGCACAGAGGGAAGATTCTTAAAATCACATCCAAGTCTGAGAGGGTGCAGTCATATGGAGAAATAACTGCTTGTGTCATGGTTCAGCGTAAGTTGTCCTCTGGAGATGACACAGTGCACAGCAGATTGTAAACCAACTTGACCCTGCTCCATGCCCAAGTTGGACCTTTTTGGTTCCATGACAGGGCTACTCTTTCCTGGAGCTGTGCTGGAGCAATTCCTACATGCACGGAAAGGCTGCTTTAAGAGAGAGGTAAATCTTTCTCCAGCTGGTTACTAGAAATACTTTTTCCCTGGTTTTACAAAACAGTACGCCACTGCTTTGGGATGGATATCCATTGCCACAGGATCATCCCACCCATATTTGTAAGAGAGGCGAGTGGTGATGCTGAGAGTTAAAAACATATGGGTTTGCTTGTTTCTTTGAAACTTGTAGTTAGCATTTTTGTGGTACAACAGAACTTTACAGAAACGCTCAACGTACATTAACCAGGGCAAGAAAACCATAATTCTTGGGGCTGTTTAACTTGTTACCTCTTCTCCTTCACTGCCATCTACTGAAAGTCTAAAAGTAAAATAGGAGCATGTTTAGGTTTCCTTGTTTCAAGTAAAAGCCACAGTAGTAATCTTCTAAAGCAGTGGTCCCCAACCTTGGGCATCCAGATGTTCTTGGACTACAACTCCCAGAACCCTTCACCATCACCTCTGCTGGCCAGGATTTCTGGGAGTTAAAGCCCAAGAACATCTGGAGGCCCAAGGTTGGGGACCACTGCTCTAAAGAATACTGGATATTTTTCTGAATTGAAATTTTTTTTGCTAAATCTAGTTCCTAAGAGCCTGACGTGCAGAGATCAATAGGTATACAGTTTAAAAGTTCCCTTTGGAGATGGGGGCAGATCAACAGAAATACCCCTCTATGCAGGCAAAAAGTGTCCTTCCTCTAAAATGAATGTGACACTCATAAAGAACATCCAGATGGTCAGTGATGGTGGCTCTGCCTTTGGGTTTTACCCATAGTGAGTTTAGAACACTAAAGTTAGTGCTAGCATGTCAGTGCAGTAAAAAGTAACTCATTTAGAAAAAAAAATGTAATTCTAAAATTATAATTATCAAATTATACATTTTTTTCTAAATGAGTTACTTTTTACTACACTAAAAATCATGAGATAATTTTGTGTTTCATCCATAAATTATTTTATTAAAGTCTCAAATAATCATATCTTTAGATCATTTAATGATCAAAGGAATGAGAACTGATAATGTCACTAAAATAGTATTGTTGACATTTAATGATTAAAGCCACAGATTCAAAATGATTGCTGAAAATTTTAGGAAATTAGGATTAAAAAGTTAATTTTTAACAAATTATTCCTAAAATCTGAAATTGCACCCAACATGTTCATTTTGGGATTAAAGATCACAACCATGTATGTCTGAACATTCCACAACAGAATATCAGCCCTACCCAGATTTGGGAAAAGGTACCTGCCTAATACCAACATAGCATCATACGCTTCCAAGAGGGAAAATAAAAAATCTCTGTTCTCTATTCTTTCTCTGTGTTTTAAAAAAACATTACCTTCATCGCTATGCAAAGAGTGCGCAGTCCCTTTGTAGCATAATTATCCAAATGCATCTGAGTTTTCTTCTGTATTCCTCTACTTTTGAAGTCTGTTCCCAAATCACCTGGGGAAACGAGCAAAAACATATGAATCAAGTTTAGGTTTTGCAAGAAGATTTTTGTAATGAAGTTCCCAAATAGATTGTGAGAGCTCCCAACAGAAGAAATTCTGCCAAATGGTGCTATTTTGCAAAGGGGGTGTAGAAGACGTGGCAGCACAAGATGACCTTATCTCAAAAGGGCCTTGCGCAAAATCTTGCATAGGAGCCTGTGCAACATCTTGGACCGCAATGTTCTCACAGGGGGTCCACGAAGGCTTAAAGAAATGTTATGTTCTTTTGCAGTTGAAATAGAAAGAATAAAAGGAAGAAAGCAAGAAAGAAAAGGAATCGTAGAGCAAAAGCTTAATTCCCCTTGCTTTTTTGTGTTAAACTTGGCTTTTCTAATCTAATCTACCACCTCCATTAAAAACAAGCAAAAGTAGAAAATGGTTAAGAAAATAACTGTTTGATAGCAAATACTGTAATTGTTTTATATTTACACTGAGAAGAGCTGGGTACAACTGCCCAGTGAGCCACACTGCACCCGTCTTTATCTCTGAGCCTAACCTATGTACCCTACCGATTAGTTTTTACGATAAATGGGAAGTTGCCAGGGGAAGGATGATCGTATGTTACTTCAACATCTTTGGAGAGCTTGAGAAACAGATAATAAACTCTCAATATGCTAGAAGATTTGACAAAAATGCCCAAGGTACAGAATACCACCGTGATAAAACTGAGGGAGAGAAACACCCTTCACATCTGATCTCTGTCTAAACGAAAACCTTGGACATTATGTCTTGATGGGCTAAACTTTTGAGCCCAAGAGTTTTCCTCTGTGTTGGCTAAATGGGATTTTTTTTTCTGTTGCTTTGATGCTAACAATGATGATTAATGTTAATATTAACACTTATCTAGCTTTTTCTTATATCACAACTATTTAGAACACAAGGAAAGGGTGTTTTTTAATGGGCAGGGGTTGCAGTTGTGCATCGATGTACTTTTCAATAGCTTTTAATTCAGTTTTTCTTCTTGCTATTTGTTTTACCGTGTTTGAAATATGCAGCTTTTTGTGGGTTTTGTGAATGTATTTTCTTGTGGCTGCGAGCTACTTTGGTTTTCAATTTGGGATGAAAGGCAAGGTAAAAATTGTATAATTAACCACACCAATTGATCTGTTTTGAGAGAGACAAACAGCCTTTGCTGAATCAGTCTGGATAGTGGGGGAAAGGGCCATCCATACCGGTAGGTTCCGTCTTCAGCAAGTCCATTATGACAGAGTCTGCACCTTTTGTGTACATCACGATCTTGTTTAATATTGGGTGCTTAACCACAACAGACATTCGTTTTCGGGTGGCGTCAAAAGGCAAAATATGTAGCAGTGGAAATGTCAATGTTCCCAAAGGACCCATGTCTATCGTCACCTGATCCGGATTCCTCGCCTTTAAAGTGCATTGATAAGCCCTGGCAGCATGCACAAGGGCTGCTTCATCAGGACTCTCCGCCTCATAAGACAGCTCCATGGATGCACAGTAATCATATGACAATCTCTGTTTAATGATATCAGGTGCACTCAAGGTCCTCATTTCTTCATGCCTAGATGTTAAGCTGCTTGGTGAACTCTCAGAAGACTCGGAGCTTTGGTTAGTTATGGAGGCTGGAAACTGCACGTGGACAACATTCAGCCTTGGTCGTGTCGCAGGTTTTTTGGACTGTGCTTCAACTGAGCTTTGAGATTGAACAGATGTGGGGCTTGCCTTCCGGGGTGAAATTTTTTGAAACATCTGTCTAAAATCAGTCGGGGGTAAAACAGGCATTCTGGCTACTGAAGACCACCGCCGCTGTAAAACAATAAGGATCAATCAATACTGTTCCGCAAAGGGCAAAATCCATAATCCTTACCCAAAAGAGAAGGGCAAGACCCAACAACACAAGTAACACAGTTGGAGAGAGCCACCATTTTCTCTCCATCTCAATAGGCATTATTAGGTGTAAACAGATGCTTCTGTGAATGCTACTGACACAAACTTGCTTTTTCCACTTTGTGTCTTAAATTTAATGGTGGACCTCATAGCTAAAATATCTAGCCAAATATTTGCATTTAACATGCTACACTCAATTTTTTTACTCATTGGACTGGTGAAGAATATTCAAGGAAAGCTTACACACTACTGTGGAATTATTCTGAAGGAAAAACCCAAATTCCCCTACTTTTCTCCTTAATACACATATTTTACTATATTCAATATTCCTGTCTTTAAATCTTTATGCTACCAATGAAACAAAAGTCTCATTCAAAGAAATAGCTGACCAGAGGAATTCCTCCACATGTTATACACCCAAACAAATGCTTTCTCATGAAAAGCAAGGTCAAGAAACACAGCTGTCTCCACTCTGGCTAGTGAATGGAACAGTTAAGGGAAAGGGGAAATGAAACTTTAGACTACAAAACTTGACATTTTCAAGAACACAATAGCAACAGGATGATAAAATTTTGTGCATCTATTTGAATGAACCAGTTTCTTTGTATGCAAAGTATCAACAAAGTTATGATGACAGGGCGCCTCAGTAACCTGAATGTTTCCATACATATATGTGTTCTTGTCCAATTGCATGTTACTAGCTAGGATTACATGTTACTAGCTAAGGATAAGTTGAAGGCAGGATTGATGGACAAATTATCCTTGACTTTCCTTGACTAAGGAACCTTTTGGTCCCATTTCTTGAACATATAAGCTTATGATTTGTACCCGATAAAGGTAAACCTATTCTTTTCTATTGTTGAGTTGACATGATTTGAGTGTAAAGTCTCCTGTCACCTCCTTTTCTGCAGAAAACTATTATCTTTCAATAAGCCCTATATATTATAAAATCTGAATTCCTGTGTTGGGTAGTGTTAATTCTCTCTCTCTCTAGGCACCCAAAAGAGTTGGTTATTGCCAAAGTAAAAATTCTGTACTTTTACAACAACTCTGATACATGTGTTATCTGCCTGTGGACGGTTTTGTAGGGTTCAACGTGTGTGACAATAGCCTATGTTGGGGGTGGGAGCAAGAGGGAAACAACACCTAAGACTTTCAGATGGATGACCAGGAGAAATAGTGCCAGGTACCATCAGCATCTGAAATATGCTTTACTCCAAACCTCTGATTCATATTGCTTCATATTGAAATTAAGAGGCACTAGGAGAAGACAGATGTCCTAGATAAGATAAGCTAGGGCATCCTGCCTCATGGGCAGAAACCTCCCATTTCTACCTTTTGAAATGTACCCTGCAGGTGAGAGCAGAATCATTATATTGCCATACCGTATACCCAAAACACCAATTTGTTCTTATGAAATAATATAGGCAATGACTTCAAAAACCTGGTGATAAAACAAGGAGAATCAACAGGGCCACACTAGCTTTGTCTTTATCCAGACTGAACTTATTAATTAGGACAACCAAAGCTGTTTTAGTGTCAATACATTTAATTAAAAAAAGATATGGAGTGGAGCCGCCACCCCCCTCTCCATGTATGTTGCTTCAGACAAAGATATTAGTGACTGAACAACACTTGCCACTATCTTTTAGGTCTGGAGAGTTGTTTGTTTGTTTTGCTTGCTTGTTTGTTTAAGAAGCAGCTGCAGAACAGCTTCTTCCTTGTGGCCGTGGCCAGGGCCACTTCCTCTTACAATGAGGCATGAGTCACATCCTAGACGGAGGTAAGCAAAGTCCTGCCATTTTGACGTTGCTGGACCACACTTCCTCTCTGTTCTTGCCAATCCAGCCAACGTGAGGAAGACTGGGAGCCGCAATCCAACAACAACTGGAGGGATTCAACTTGCCCATCCTGTTGGACCTAACTCTGTCTAGGATCCTATTCCTGCCTGAGAACAACCTAGAAGCTTTCTTTCTGCACAGGAATCTGAGCCGAGCTAGGCCTCAAAGCCTTGCAGGTTAGTCCTTTCTCCCAGTTGAGCCACATGTAGGTGTCTGTATGGAGACTTTCAGGTAGAATTCCCAGAATGGAGATTTATAGGATTTGTAGCTCAAAAACTCAGAAAATCCCACTTAAACAATAGCTTCATTCCCCAGCAAGGATGACAAGCCAACAAAAGAGAAAGATTGTTTATTAAACAAAGTGTTAACAAGACTAAAAGGCACCAAAATAAGTTTTTAATATTTGGGAGGAGGTTGATGCATGCTACGAAACACCTTGAGTACCGGTAGCCCTCCCCTTGGTTACCTTTAGATGTGGTTGATCTGGTACTGAAACAACAACTGTGTTGCAAATTGATAGAGCAATGAAAAATTCACTGATTTTCATGATATCTGACATTGCCTCCCTCATCTCATACTCTTCATAGACTTTGCGTGAGATCATCTTGAATTTCTTTTCAAGTCGCGTGTCTGGCACAACATCTGTTTCCTATTTGTCAAGCAATAATGACAGTAAAAATATTCTAAGTAACCAGTCAGGTGTAGTGGACAGCATGATGGACAAGGATTCAGAAGACCCAGGTTCAGTTCCCCACTCAGCCATGGGAACCCGTGGAAGGGTGGCACCAGTAAAACTTTAAATATCTCCTACATCTTGAAAACGGTATTAGGGTCATCATAAGTTAGATGTGACTGGACAAGTAATACATTCACACATGCACACACACACACAAACATAATTCTTCCACTTTAATGCATCCTAGTCAACATCACTTTTTAAGAAAACTGGAATGGAGACATTTTGGAAAAGTAACTTTTTGGATTAAAAGTCTATCCTCATCGTTTAGTAGTGGTTACATAGTTACCTGTACGTATTTAGTTTTTAAGTAGTAAGAATGTAAGCAAACTGTAGTTCAAAAGGAAAAGAATGAGTAGTCACAAAAATTTTCCCTCCCCAATCATTACCATTAAAGAGCATGTTAAAGCACACTGAGAGGATTTTTTTAAAGGTTATGTCATTATCTTACTGATCCTAAGTAGCAATGGAAGTAACAAATACTGGCTTAACAGTGTTAGTATTTTCAATGTGCAATGTCAGAACTGGCTGCTACAGAAAACTGGAAAACATCAATATTTTCTGGGGTGTTGGCAACAGCAACTAAAAATGTTATCAATGTGTGATGAACTACTTAGAGAGTGAAGAAACGATAATGGCAATTGCCTGATGGCCATGAAGCCATCAGTAACACAATGATTTCCTCTCTAACTGTAAACTATATGCAAAAATGGCAGTATCAAAACTTCTTACTTTTAGACCACACATTCTTCCCTTGCTATCTTGCCATTTGGTTCACCAACATCCTGGGGTGTATCACACATGCCTGTGACAACTGCATTGATGACTTACTTGAGTGGGTCCTTTGGATCTACACTACATATGGATGTTTGTGCTACTTCAAACACAATGCTTGCGTTATTTACTCCTTCTGGATTAAAATTCCCAGAATCCGTCAGACAGCATGATCATATTGTTGGGGGGATCTGAGCAGCTGTAATCAAGGAAGTAACTTCTCCAAGCTCCAATGGAGAAGTTACTTCTATCGACAAGAATGGAAGACCCAATGTTTTCATGGTATATGTTGGCTGAAAGTAAATCCTACAATGGATACTCATAATGCAATCTACCAACACCAGGAACTAGAATCCATTAGCAATTATGGAGTGTAATTGCTCACAAGTAGAGTGCTCCACAGCTGCTCCAGCTTCCAGTTAGGCAAGCTGGAAATCATCTTACTAAAAACAGTGGGGATTGTCTGTGCACAAGGAGACAGTGCATCCCCCCGTGGGCAATTAGCTAAAAAACCCACATAACTGTATGTACATTACAAACACCAACAAAACAAAGAGGATTCTGGCCATGATTTTTTAACTGTGGGTAGATTACTTAGGATGCTCTTGTAAACAGACATTCTCCCAGTCACCTGCAGCCGATCAAAACTGTTTCCAGATGGCTAAACAGGTTAAATATGAGAAAACCTGGATATCATTCTGACTTTCTATTTAAGGGTATGGTTGGATGGATGGATGGATGGATGGATGGATGGATGGAGAGAGACAGTGTGCTGTGGGAGGGAAGGTTCCTCTAGGACTTGGGACATGCAGATTCAAATACCCACTCAGCCACCAACTCACAGTTTCTCAGCTTCACCTTTCTCTAGGATTGGTGTATGGGTAAAGTGGAGAGGAGGAAAGCCACATACCCTGCTTGGAGCTCATTGGAAGGAAAGTGGAACAGAAATATCAAAATTTTCCATGAAATTGAAACAAAGAAGAAGAGCGACTGTATGGGCTAGTATGGCATATAACTATACTTATAAAGCGAGTAAAATTGAAATATATTTTAGTGCCTGCATGATGTACAAGGTGAATTGAATTATTGAATACTTTATTACGGTCAAAGACCAGTAAAACCAAATCAATATAAAATAGATACATATAATTACAATTTCGTAAGGTCAGTCAGGGTAATAAAATTCCATTAAAACATGATAAAACAACCCCTTATTTCCAGTTAATAACATCATATATCCTTAATAGATGTACAAGGTGGATTCAACTCAATGCAATTATAGCCAAACCAACTCTTTTGTATGGCAGTAGTGGTTCTCAACTTTTGCATGCTGGAATACAATTAGGCTATTCCCCCTGCAACCATTCTGGTAAAAATTGAGGGGTGTCTATTGGTGATGTGTTTCAGTGATGTAAGCAGACTGTGTGTGATTTCGAGGACTGTGGGAACATACCCTTGCATTCATTCCTCTCCCCTGATGTTTGGAATGCTGCCTCCTTTTAGGAGCTTCACAGCAAACCATAAAAGGAAAGTAGAGGCAGGACCAGAGGAAGGAAGGAAATAAAGGCTGCGTATCAGCAGGATTGTTGGTCCTATTGCAAACAATATGAAAGGTGATTTCACAAATCAATCCAAAGACCTTGTGTGTCCTAGGTTGCGATTCTATGGTAATTACTGGCAACAAATCAAGGAGCAGCAATGTAGTCACACCCAAATTAGGTAGAGGTAGGTATATGGCATACTTACAATTGGGCTGCTGAAGGCCAGGTGTCTCATGCTTGACACACGTACAGCACTGCAGCTGCGAAACATGTGGCTAATAGACCTGCCAGCAATGAATGCACTTGATTTTCGGCTAAATCTTGCCCTGGACAGACGTTTCAAAGAAGACTGTGAAGGAAAGAATCCTCCCTCTTCATCATCTGACTCAAATTCATGGTAAGATTCTAGTCTCTTATCTGGAAGGGCAGAGAGAAAAAGAAGTCAGAGTTTTTCGAGAATGTCTACCTCTTGCGCCAAAAGACACACAAGGAATTCAGTGTGTGGTCGTGGGAGGTGTGTATAGGTATGGATATAAAAGCGTCCATGTTAAGGCAAATGAATTTGGACTATTAAGTAATCAGTTTCTTAATCATGAAACTTGGGAAGCTTGCTGATTCAGCAGCAGTGGAGGAAGTAAATGAGTAGACAAAATATATTGAAGGCTAGGTAAAACGATGAGTATGTGCCATATATGTATAGACATGCTGCTAGAAGCTGGGCTTGTAAGAACCAAACAAGGGGTGTGGGGGTTGGATACAAAGCAGCAGAAGTGGCTAAAGTAGCTATAATTGGTAGCTCTACTATGCCCAAACAGGAAGTCTGTGGGAAAAACAAAAGGGAAAGAATAACCAGTGCTTGATGTAGGATGAGGTTTGTTCAATGTGGGTACGTAGCAGGGTGTCTGCCAGCAGACAAAGGCAACACTAAAGTAATCATGCAAACAGAAGAATACAAGGACAAAATCAGGGAACTTCTAGACCCCACCACCTACAGAAAACTGAAACGCGACCGAACCAATAAAATCACAAAACAAACAAACATGCTGATCAGGAGTTCCTCCTTGCACCTCAACATCCTTCAACAAATCTGCAAGACAGAAGCTCTCTCACCAAGACTATACGGACTCCCCCAAATCCACAAAGATTCAATCCCACCCAGGCCCATCGTAAGTGCCATTGGCTCCCCGACATATGAATTAGCAAAAAACGTAGCCACTCTCCTACAGACCCACATTGGACAAACCTCATCCTACATCAAAGACTCAGGGCATTTCATAAACAAGATCAGCACCCTAAAACCAACCTCAGGGACAGACTAATCAGCTTTGATGTAGCATCCCTATTCCCCAAGGTACTGATAAAGGACACTCTGACACTCACCCAGCAGATCTTTCCAGAAGACATCACAGCCCAGATAATGATTTCTATGAACAGACAGATGGAGTGGCCGCGAGGAGACCCCTCAGCCTGGTTATAGCAAACTTCTACATGGAACATTTTGAAAAACAGGCCCTGTCTTCAGCAGCCTTCTGTCACATTCCCGGGGGTTACAACAGCAGAGTCCGATAAGCCAGTCCTATGTCAGGAATTCAGGGAATGTAGAGCCAATATCCCAAATACCAAAGCCAACTCACACAACATAGTCCAGGGTCAGAGTCCAATGCCAAAATGTACAATGTAGTCCAGGGTCAGAGTCCAAAGCCAAGGGTCCAGGGAACAAGGTTCAAGGTTGTCAGGAGCGTGGATGCAAGCCAGAGATTTGACTTGTTGCTTCCACGGATTTTCAGCTGTCTGAGAGCTGTTTATATAGTAAAAACAGCCCTTGAACTGCTGGAGGCCTTTTCATCCTGTCCAAACTCAGGGCTAGTTGATTGGATGTTTCTGCGGGCAGCCTTCAAGCGATCCTCTGACCTTTGTGTCATAAGTCTTCCCTGCAGCCTGGCCCTCAGCCTGTCTACTGGGGGAGGAGAATCTGGAGGCGATTCAGATGTTTGTATTTCTGATTGCTCGGCATTCTCCTCAGCTACAGTTAGCCCTTCAGGTTGCAGATCTTCGGCTGCACTCATGGCACCTTCACACTCACAGTCTGGTTCCAATACATGGATGACACCTTCACAATTTGAAGCCATGGTGAAGAAAAACTGGAAGAATTTCTAAACCATCTCAATAGCATCCACCCAAATATACAATTCACCATTGGAAAAAAATAGAGGGTCAACTCCCTTTCTTAGATGTCATGGTCATACACAAACCTGACCTCCTATTGGGGCACAAGGTCTACAGAAAACCCACCCACACAGACTGGTACCTACACAAAAACGTCAGCAAAAAAGAGGCATAATCAAAACAGTGGTAGACCGTGAGAATTGGAACTGTGAAGCTCAATTTCTCAGCACCAATCTCAACCATCTGAATTGGGCCCTACAGGCAAATGGCTACCCCAAAATGAAATCACAAGAGCCATCAAATTGAGAAAACAACACTGAACTGAAGAGGAAAAACAGCCACCAATAAATAAAGTATTTCTGCCATACATCAAAGAGGTCACAGACCACATGGGGAAACTTTTGAAAAAAACGCAACCTACAAATAGTATTCAGGCCCACTACAAAAATCTAACAAATGTTACAGTCAGCAAAGGACAAAAGGGACCCCATCACCACTGCGGGAGTATACCGGATACCTTTCATTTGTTGCCAGGTATATATTGGGACCACAAAACACAGCATCTACGCCAGATTCAAAGAACATGAAACAACTGGAAACAGCAGCAGCTGAACATGCCCTAAAACAAGCTGGACACAAAATCGTATTTCAAAACACAGAAGTGCTGGACAACACCAGCAATCATTGTGTTAGACAACACAGGGAAGCCAGAAACATCAGCACAGCTTCAACAAAAAAAGTCTAAAATTCAATATCACATTCCCATCTGTCCCTTGGTTGTTTCACCAATCAAAGGGCACAAGCTATGTGTCATGTTGCTGCCACCACTTGATTACATCAACTTTGTTTATTATTAATCACAGAGGTCCAGACAATGTGTCATTTTAAAAGAACCAAATAGAAGTTGTTTATTGTTACAGGTGATGAAGGTACAATCAGTGTCGTTAACTCTTAACAAAAATCCTTCTTCATACACCTTCAATCGCCAACCCTCTCTCTCTACTCCAAACTCTCAAATTCAAACTCACATCTCTTCTCTAAACTCCAATCGAAACTCCTCCTCCTGCAGAGAATCTTATATCTCATGACTCCACCTCTCCAGCACTCTCATTGGTCCATGCAGATAGCACATTAATATTCATGACCTGGGCGGACACCACACTCAACAAGCCCGGGTCCCAGCACTGAAAAATACAGCCTGCAAAAAGGTCAACAAACTCTACCCAGTAAAAAGGACTGGTGATCACTGCACACGAAAGACTAGCTAACAACACCCATCAATCACAGTGACAGATCATCTCCCCCCTTATCACAACAATACACCTATAACAAAAAACTCCCTGATCACCATAATCACCCAATCTCCTGCAAAGGACAAAAAGCTGTTCCCACAGCTACAAATACTCAAGTATCCCACACACTACACCAGAACACAGACAGAGTTCTAACTCCTGTCCTCTGAAGATGCCAGGCACAAAGACTGGTGAAGTTAGGAAGAAAAACCTCCAGAACATGGCTAAACAGCCTGAAAAGCCTACAACAACCATCAGATCCTGGCCATGAAAGCTTTAGAGAACACAATATGGATTGTACTCAGATGTTTCCTTAGTCTGTACTGGCAAAACAAACGGTCCTTTTGGGAGTATTTATTATTTTATGGATGTACTAAATACAAAACCCCCATGACTTGGTGACTTCTTCTAATTTTCCTTACTGGATAGAAAATTGATTTTTGTGTGTGTGTGTGTGTGTGTGTGTGTGTATCTGTGTCTGTGTGTCTGTCTGTCTATGTTGCTTTCAAAGCAGAGACATCCCAACTGTCCATATTTATGTCACCTCATTTTTCATTATTGAATCTGGTTAATTTACTCTGTTATGATATACTACCACAGCTTGGTACTCTGAATTATAACTCCAAGGTAAGTTAAAAAAAGTAACGTTCCAGGTTCTGTGTATTAGAAGATCAAGAATTTATGTGGTCTAGTTTGTTCCTGTGACTGCAGCTGATTTCTGGTTTAAACCACCAGAGGGCACCACTGGCTTCCAAATTATGACCGTTTATCAGATCTATATTTTATATGACAGCCCTGCAGGTCTGAATGAGTCATCCTCCATTGCCATGGATTCAGTTTGTGATTTCATGTAGATTTAGGTCTTGTTGCTTGAAATAGAAAACATCAGGGAGCACTGAAAAAATTAGACATTATGATAGACCATGTTCTGTAGCCATTATAGGGAAGGAAAAAATAAATTATCTCTTATTGAACAGATGCAAATATGATATGCATGATTTCAACCTAATTCAGAATTTTATACATTTTCTAAGAACACATTCAGGAACTCAAAATAAATTAGCACATGACCCTGAGATAATATGTACATGGCATTTTTTTCCCCAAGGAAGAGGAGGATGAGGAGACTAAGTTCTGTTAAAATGCAACATTTATCCCAGAGCATCATTTTGTATGGACCACAGTGTGTGCATCATATATAAAAAAGGAACAGGGACTGGAAATGAGCTGTGATGTGTGCTACTGAAAATCCCACAAACAATAGTTCTTTGAGATGATGCCATTTGAATTAGAGGACTGGATCCCAAGAGAGTAAAGTGACAAAGCTAGTCCAAAATATTTTGCTGTATGAGGTCAAGTAGAAGATGATGCCTCTCTCAGTGTCTAACTCTGTGTACAAGAGCTGATCCAAATACTAGCTGATTCTTATTTCAGAGCAATCTCCCTTCCATGGAAAGCAACTGGGTAGCCTTGGGAGCACAAAGCATGTCATGTGGCAGATATTGCTCTATCCATTCTGCATCCATAACAATCTCCTTCCTGAGGTGGCTGCCTTTACCTACTGGTAGGGGCAGCCTCCTTGTCTCAATGGTTCTGTTAAGTTACAATTCTTCTGTACACACACAGATGGAAAAGACACAACATCTCAGACGTATGACACATGACAAATTGGCCCAAATCTTGTTGTGTTGGGAAAATATCTCATAACTTCCAGCTGTACAAACTGTTGCAAATTTTGTACCAAGAGGAAAGTCACATCCAGGAAGAAGTTCCACAGATGCAGCTGCACAGCTAGTTGCACAATCAGACACATGGACTGCCTCGGTTTAACACCCCCTTGAACTCCCACAGATGTAACTCTACAATATGCCAAGTGCAACAGAATTTCATTGTTTTTGACAGTCTCTATGGTTTGCTAAATATAAAATTTTAAAACTCTCAATAACTTCTAGAAGAGAGCTATTGTTCATATATTATCATTTTGGGTTGGGTGTGAATCAGAAATGCCGATTTGGGGCCTTTGTAAAATTTATTTATTTATTTATTTATTTATTTATTTATTTATTTATTTATTTATTTATTTATTTATTTATTTATTTAGTATCCTGCTCCCGTTAGTGTCACAGCACTGGTTTGGGTGGGTAACAGCTCATAAAACAGAAATAAAAATAGGAACAATATACACCAATTGCAATAGCTCTTAAAACAACAACATGTGCCAGTATGAGTAGGCTGAAGTCCCTGTTCCCCCAACAGAGCCTAAAATTGGAGGAATGGCTCCTCCATGTTTGCCAAATGAGGGCAAAACTATAGCAGTGAGGGCCTCAGTTTCACCAAGAAGAAAATACCATGATGGCAGTTGACCTCACAGGCTGCTCCTTCCTTAGCTGTAGCAGGAAGCTTCTTGTTAAACATTTCATGTCTTGGTACCATACCAGAAGTATGGATTTGTCATTGCTCCTCAACTTACCATTCTCTTCGTGGCCATATTCATGCCCCGCAATGCTGCATCTCCGAAAAACCATTTTATTTTCTGTGAGCGTTCCAGTCTTGTCTGAGAAAATGTATTCAATTTGTCCGAGATCTTCGGCAATATTTAGGGATCCACATTGAATCCTGGTGTCTGTGGGTTCGTGGTACAAATCAATGTCATTTTGGATTAAATAGATGTGTCCCAATTTGACAAATTCAATGGAAACATACAGTGAAATTGGGATCAAGACCTGTCAGAGCAAAGGAAAAAGAGAGAGAGCTTTATTATGAAGCCAGGTTGTGCTGCTACACCAAAAAAAAAAAAAAAAAAAGGCCTTGAACATGTTCATCAAACTCAAGTTACTCCAGCTTTAAAAAGAGAGAAATCAGAGGAGAGGCTGCCACCCTCCAGATCTTGTTAGACAGCAATTCATTATCATCCCCTATTGAAAATGCTGACTAAGGCTGATGGGAGTTTCCACAACATCTGGAGGGTAGCATTTTCTCCACTTGATAAAAATGAAGTGGCATAGATCAAGCAAGGTGTGGAATTACCTGTAATAAAATTATCATTGTCCAAAACCTTAAAAATCCTCCCACTGGTGGGGAAAGCCATTTCCCACTGCTGAAGAGAGGTGGTTCTGGATACTCGCCTAGCCAGATTCCATGACCTTTGAAAAGAAAACACACAAGAATATTTAGCAAAGTAAAACTATGAAGGTGGTATTGTCATTCAATGGTTTTCCGTGGCAGAAGAGTGAGAACTTTTTTTCTTTGACAGATCCCGAGTCTGGGAATCTCATCTCTTGCAGGGCAACAATGCCTATCTGCAGCCTACTCAGTTCCATGTCGATGACAGCTGTCTTGTGCATGTCGTCTGTTTCCTGCAGGTCGTCAGAAAATCCAGGGGTCATTGTCCAAACATTCCAAGTGCCCAGATTTAGGGCAAAAGTTTTCTTATGATTATTGCATTATCTATCTGCTTGTCGGCGTTCACCCTAAACCCCACGTACCCCATGAGGTTAACAGACTGTGGTGAAGCAGCACCTTACTGGCTGGGGGCTGCCCAGCTGAAGGCAGGCGGTAGCTACCTAATGAGGTGCAATGACCTCTCCCACCATCGGAAGTAGCCCTTGGCTTCACACTCTATGCCAATCAAGCAAAGACGTATAACCGCTAATCCCCGTGTTATTTTGACACTGTATGTGAAGCTGGAGTGTCCTCTCCAGAGCATGAGGCCTGGGTAAAATAATATGGAGGACAGACTGTTACCCAAACAGCAAATACCCCCTCTGCATGTCACTGAAATAGTCCAATGGAAAGGCAAGAGCCAATACAACTGGTTCCAGTGACATTGCAGGAGTTGCCAGAGCATCATGAACTGCCTCCGGGACTCCGGCTCCAGATTTTGCCTGGAGGTTAACTCCTGAAGCCTTTTCCATCAGTGGATATAGCCATAAGGCAGTGGAAATCAGAGTTTTCCTTCTCCTAGATGGGCTGCCTTCCAAGGCTGACAACCCCTGTCTACGCTGCTGGGGATAATGAGGTGTTCAGAAATCATATTTATCCAGCTGGCTGCCCTTATCTGGTTTGTAGCCTTTAATCTCCAAATTGTATTTTTAACTAATTGGTGGTGATTATTTTGTAAGCTCCAGTGTACAGCCTGCAGATCCTGACCCCCATTGCCCGGGAGGTCAAGAGCAGCAACGTGACGATGCGACTCTCCCACTCACCCCACAAACCTTTCTGTTTCTCCAGAGCCTGGAGAGGCCTCCTGTCTTTCACTGTCAAGACCAGCAGCCATGTTTCTGAAGAAAGATGGCCAGCTGATGATTTATCATCATCACAAAGTGCCTTGAAGTCAGTTCTGACATGGTGACCCCTTTCAGGGTTTTCTAGCTAAGGAATACACAGAAGTGCTTTACCCTTCCCTTTCTCCAGGGGGAGCCCTGGGACTTTGCAGCTTGCCCAAGGCTACCCAGGCTGGCTCTTTTCCACAGAGCGGATTCGAACTCCCAACCTCTGGCTCTACAGCCAGATACCTAAATGACTTTGCTCTACAGTTGGCTATTATTTACATGTCCCATTTTGTATTTCACCTTTTCTCCGAGGGAGCATACTTTACCCTTGTCCTTGCTGCTATATCCTAGCAGCATCCTTATAAGGTAGGGACATGACTGGTCTAAGAAATAATCCAGTGGAAAGGCAAGAGCCAATACAACTGGTTCCAGCGACGTCACAGGAGTTGCCAGAGTGTCACAAACTGCCTCTGGGATTCTGGCTCCGGATTTTGCTTTGAGGTTATCTCCTGAAGCCTTTTCCATTGACGGATATAGCCACAAGGCAGTGGAAGTTTGAAATCAGAGTTGTCATTCTCCTAGATGGACTGCCTTCCAAGGCTAATGAGCCCCATTTACCTGGTCTGGGAAAGACCATAATGCTGGGAAAGGTATTAGGCAGCAGAAAAAGAGGAAGAGCAAGTAGGAGATGGAAACCATAGGCTTGAGTTTACAGGAGCTGAACAGGGCTATTGAGAACAGGACATTCTGGAGATTACTTATTCATACGGTCGCCATAGGTTGGAGGTGACTTGATGACACATAAGAGCAACAACTTCAGCTGGGAATTAGGTTTCATTCCTTGCCAAGCAGGGAGGGGCAGAGGAAAGAAAGACTCTCAGTCGTGGCCTTCAGGATCTCCTGGAGATGCTTGCTGATCACTCTTGATTTTGTCCCCCTTCTCATCTAGGATGGAAAAGCAATCCACTCTTCACTGGCCTTCCTAAGAGCCCCCTAGGAGCACTGGCTGACAAACAGTGGTATTTCACCTCTTTTTCTTTCCTTAAATGGTGAAACAGAAAGGAGAGTGCTCCATTTGGAAGAACAGGGGACTATCTGACCACTCTCTGACTAAAGACAGCAGGGACTGCTCTCTCTTGGGGGGGGGGAGGGGAGATTAGATGAAGGGCTGAGGTTCGGAGAAAGGGGAACCTCTGACAATCCAGATTCTAACCCCTGGTGGACCAAATCAGTCCCATGAACAGGATGTACTCAGGCACCAACTTGAAACAACAAGCTGGCTATGGCTACAATCCTGTGCATGCTTCATTGGAAATAAATCCCAGCAAATCTTGCTTTCAATCAATATCCTTTGCCAAGGGATCAGGTTTTGTGGCTACTTCATGCCCACTGCACTTGTACTGTTTAATGTCTTTTTTTTAAAGATATGTCAACAAATCACTAGTAGCTGCCATCGCTGAACACATTACTCAGAAGAAGACAGCTTTCCCTCCCTTGCAGTGAAAAAGGGCTTAAGCACAGTAAGGAACATTTCCTGCTTTAAACTGTAAAGAAAGGAGTGTAGCATTAATATGTCCTCTCTTTTTTTAACCCTGCTGTTCATAATACTTTGCATGTCTTTCAAAACTGAATTCCTCCTCTTAACCCTGTGCAAAAGGGAAAATAAAAATGAAAACCAATAACTGAACAGGAGAGATATGCCGGGTAATAAGCAAAAGGGGACAAATGAATAAAGGAGGGAAGGGAAAAGGGGAGAAGGAGAGAAGGCTTGTACTGCTGTATTCTATTGTACTATTGATATATCACTTTTGTTGAGTTTTTTAAGGACAAGGAGGGGAATGATTGCCCCAAGAAACAGTAGAGAAAATAAATTGATTCAAATTTATGGAGCAGTGTAGACAGCTATAATGGTTCAAACAGAAAGAAATGAATCAATACAGTTAAAAACAATGAGAATGCTCCTGCTGATAAAAAATATACCATGTGAGTGCTGGAAAAAATGTATCAGTACAACAGAGGTATGAAAGAATCAGTATAACTGGGGTTATTTTCTCATGTGTGATGGAGCCCTAAGTTAAGTAGATCTAACACTTAACATACCTATTGCCCCGACTGAGCACATCACAAAGAGCAGCAGAACACACCAGATGATATCATGGTTTACTTTCCTCTCTAGTTTGCTTCTTTTGTAATGACTCCCTGTGTTGTTTAACATGGCTTTGCTTTCATGACCTTTTAACAAACAAAATATACCAGACTTTATAAATGCAATTTAAAGAACGGAAATATATCCCACAAAGGTTAAGAACAGCAGGGGAGTTAGAGAAGGCATACTAAATATTCTGGCTTTGTGGAATTTGTCCTGAAGCTTATTAGGTTAAACTGTCCTAACAACTAGAAATGGGTGGAAACAATTTTAACAACCAAATACATACTTTGAACTAATTGTAGCAATTATATAGGATCACCATGTAGCAGATCAGAAAGAATCAGGGCAAATGCAGGTGGTGGTGGTGGTGGTGGTGGAATCAGAGAACTGATAGGAGCATACTCACTTTAGAAAATGATTAGACTATATAATCGTTTGTGATAGTGATCTATTATACTGGACCTGAAAGACTCAAGAGGCCAAACTAAGTCCATAGCCTTAAAAGCATGTGCTCCTACCCTAGGGAGAGGCTTGGTTCTCAGTTGGAACATTCTTTCAGAAGCTTGTGTAACATTGCGTCTTTTAGGTCCTAGATAGACATTTTCAATAAGTGAGTGAATAGAAGACATGCAAGCAAGCATGAATAAATAAATAAATAGACAAGAGGAACTTATCCTATTCATTGAATTCTACTAGCTGAATTCTAATGGGACAAAACTAGACAAACAAAAACTGCCCTCTCTAGCCACGAACACATGTGTCAAAGTATTGTACATTTTATAGGCCTGAACAGGTCCAGAATGTAACATTAATGAACTGCCATAATGAACAGCTGTGTAACTGCTGAGTCACAGTGACTAAGAAGAAGATGATGCAATGCCTGGGGATGATGCAACACCTATGTGGAGGAAGATGATGCAACACTTCCAGTGATTGGACAGAAGGATCAGTTTAATTGTATATAAGGGAACAGTGTGGACAGTAATGTATCTCCTTCTTTCCTATATGCTTCTATCCTCTATGCTACTTTGCCTATATTTTTGCCTGCCACGCCGAAGGTCTGCTACTTTGTATATTTGTATATATTTGTTAATACACGTGTCTTTTTGTAGAAGAAGTGTTTGTGTGTGTTTCTTCAATCAGAGAACTCTGCACATTACACAGCGAGAAGCATGTCTGCAATTTATGGGATCTCCTTTTCAGACCTCAGCTGGTCTTATACAGTGGGGTCTCGACTTACGAACTTAATCCGTATTGGAAGGCAGTTCTCAAGTCGAAAAGTTCTTAAGTCGAATCTGCATTTCCCATAGGAATGCATTGAAAACCATTTAATCCGTATCTGCTCTTTTCATCCATAGAAACTAATGGGAAGCTGCTATTCTGCCTTCTGCCACTAGAGGGGGATAATTTTTTTCTTTTTTCCTTTTAACCTAAGATGACTTAGCTTTAAAAAAAAGGGAAAAAAAGAGTTCGTAACTCGAATCTAAGTTCGTAAGTCGAGTCCATATATTCCTATGAGAGTGGTTCGTAAGTCGAAACGTTCGTATGTCGAGCCGTTCGTAAGTCAAGACCCCACTGTAATGGGATATTTCTCTACATTTTCCTGTTACTATTCTGAAGAGAACAGTGTGGCATAATGATTAGCACGGCACTACAATGAGGGAGACCTCATCCCCACTCAACCATGACACTCTCTGGGTGACCATGACCCAGTCACAAACTCTCCGCCTGACTTCCTCCTAGGGCTGGTGTGAGGAAGGGAGCTGTGTCAGCTGCTTTGGAGAGGTAAGTAGGCCAAATATATAAGTGATAGAGTGCTATTTGTCACACTTGAGCCTTTCTCTTTGCCAGTGATGATTGGGGTGGCTTTCCTCTCTACATCTGCATCCCAAGCTGAGCAAGCTAGCCCTGTCCAACCATGGTGCTGACCTGCATAGACCACAATGCCAATGACAGTCTCTGTATTTCTAATTGTGCAGCCACGCAGCAACAAGTTCTCCTTACTCAGGCCCACTCGTTCTTTATCGGGATTCTCACTGCAAAGACACAACAACAACAACAACAACAATAACAACAACAACAACAACAACAACAACAACAGCAACCAGCTCTAATTGATACCCCCCACCCCAGAAGTACCTCCCAGATAGTGCTTTTGCTATATAACACTAAACTAGCTCTTTCCAAATATTCATTGTAGAGTATGACATCTACAGACAGACTTTTAAAAGAATTCAGCACAGAAAGTTTTAAACCAAATTCACTGACACATTGTATCAGACCTTAAGATGCTTAGGATGGCACAATATATACAAAGGAGTGTGGCTGAGGCTGGCTGTTAGGCTTTAATTTAGCCAGTTCTTTCCAAATCACCCTGACAATGATCACTTTTCATGTTTCCCATTGTGTATGTAGCAAGCAACCTGACTTGGTGGAAAGTCACTGTGAGGAAGGAGTGCACATTATGAAAGCCATCTGCTGTCAAGTTGCATTCAACAGCGACTTATCCTCAGCCTACGCTGGTTTCTGACAACAGCCAGCAGTTGCCACCAGGTGGCTAGGGGGCTGATCTCAGCTTCTAGAAGAGTGCTGTAACCCTTTCAACAGCAGTAAGAACTTCCTCAATCAACTTACATAAAGCCCCGGAAGGAGTTCAGATCATTGTTAGGAGGTTCACACTCAATCCTGTCTGTATATGTTTCAGGATCAATTTCAGTGTCCTGCGAGAAAGAAGATGGAGGAGGGAGGAGAAGATGGAGATCAGACATAGAAAGCAGCTACTCTAAGACAGTATGAATTCTGGGGACAGTAAATTCTTGCTGTTTCACAAATTGTATTTTTTCACACCTGTCTACAATACCTGACATGACCTGAAGAGAAGTCTAAGCACTGGATATATCTATATCCTCAGGAAGGTAAGAAGTTTTCTGGTCAACAGGTGAGGTCCTACTTAATGCCAGCTGGCCACCTCTAGAGAGGAAAAAGCAGTTCTTCTTGGCACAGTGGGAACAAAGGAGTTTTTAAAAGCTACACATTTTCAAGTAAACATTTCAAATTCTCAGGCATGTGGATAAAGTATGGACTGCATCCAGTCCCCTGTGTTTTGCTGTTGCTACACAGCCAGCCAACCTCGCACCACTGCTGCTGTCAAAGGAAAAGGCAACTTTTTTTGACTAGGCTATTATGGAAGTGCAACTCATGGATCTATAACGTCTGGCAAATACGTATAATATGCAACAGCTGATCTGACCCACAGCAAGGTTTGGAGCCAGCAGGCCATGGGCAAGTCAAAGTCACCCATCTGTTGACCTCCTTATTCATAAATGGAGATGATGAATAGTGTATCTCAAAGCTATGCCTCTGAGTACATTCCATGCTTACAGAACTTTTTACACTTTGAAATTGCTTATAATGAGGAGTATGCCCTGGTGCAGGGAATATCCCAAACAGGATAAATACCAACATTCAGCAAGGTCAGAGCTTTGCACTGACACCATATGGGGTAGAAAGAGACCGGTGTCGTGTTTGTTTCAGCTATATTCACATAGTTGCCCAGGAGGGACACAGTTTCCTAAAGGCAAAATGGCACCCAAAATCAAACAAACCAATATCAAAAAGCACCCCAGGCACCAAAAAAACCAGGAATCCCAAGTCAGGCATAAAGGACATTGTCAAAAACCAACACAGTCTACAAAACCTTTCCCACCAAACTCAGTAGAATGTTTATACCCACTTATTTTCCTTAGTAACTAGAGGAAGAGCAGTGTGTACCTGTTCAGCATAGCCTTTCACAACCTGCCTCTGTTTTAGATTGGTCTCTCCATCAAGACTTGATGTTTCAATATGACAGATCCCGTCCCCATCGCTAGAGTATAGCAGCACCATATCAGCAGGAATTTCTTCATTACATGACAGTTGGATAAAATCACCAACTTGAACATCTTTCCAGAATTTCTCCATGTATGTCTTTTCTTTTCTGAAAATCAGGAAAAGCACCATCATTTAGTAATGATAAATGAAATAAAAAAACTCCTTGGTTATTAATTGCACCACTTCAAACTTTAAAAGCCACCAAACTTTCATTCCAGAAAAAGAAAACAAATCATTTCACAAAGTCTTTGTAATGCCGCCTTTTAATTTTGCTTTGATACTGACCTAGAAAGGAGCAGTCACATTAATTTACTTATTCAGATATTTCCTAGCCACATCCTCCCCAAGGACACAAATAAAAGACATGCATAAAAACACAGTAACGCCCCATTTTCAATTTTCCAGCTAAGTCAATAAGAATGCAGATTTGCCTTTGTCTTGCAGATAAAAGAGCTCTGCTCAGATGAGTCTGTTACTTAATAGATCCTGTGCATATTGGAGAAGTGGGACCAGTGATGTTTGATTCTCCTTAAGCATGCTCTTAACATTACCTTGGAATCTGTGGAATCCAATATACAGAGGCGTGATCTGTACTGTGACAAGTGGTTCTCCATCTTTGGCTCTTTAGACCTCAATGTTGTGGTATGCTTGGCACTGCTCACGGGGGCTTCTGGGAATTGAACGCCAAAACATCTAAGGGGTCAAAGGTTGAGAACCACTAGGATAGACCAGGCTAACTAGATTCAGTGGGAACAGAAGTCATACTCAGATGCTAAATCCTGCAACCACAAGAGGAGCCTAAGCCTATGAGTTTCCTGGAACTGATTATTCCGACTTCCCATAATTTGGCTTTGAGTCTAGTTTTGGAACTCAATCTGCTTTGGTCAGAGACAGAGTAGAGGCAGCAGGGAGTGTTGCTTCTCAGGAAAAGAACAACCATAGGTATATCTATCAAAGACTCTCCCCCCCCATTTACTTACGCAGAGTAGACCTGGGTGACTAAATTGTTTATCTTTTTATCTAATCTGTACTTTGTGTAATTCTCTACGCCATCTTTTATTGCAATTATCGTGAGGACCACTAGCAGAGGGACCATGGTGATCTCCTTCCTGAAAGCTTCGACCACTGGAACCCAGTTTAGTAGCACAATGAATAAGAAATATAGATTTGCAGCTCTGTAACAAAGGAAAAAGAAACACACACAAGACAAGGGTATCAGGCATTGCATGTCAAAAAGTGTGTGCAACAGGGCATGGTACATTTAAGAGGGGTTTATTAAGGACTGTTTTAAAATCACATTGTTAGAAAAGTTGAGATTTATGTAGCACTAACCAAACTCCTGTTGCTTTGTTTGATCAATACTTTTAGAGCTATTTTTATAAATAAAATTACTGGCCAGATAACCATTGATTATCTACAGCAGCATAAGGGCAGTGGCAAATGAAAGGCAGTGCTGAATTGCCACTAGTTAATGAGTTACTCTCCCTTGTTGCCTCTAGTTAGCAAGTCACTAGTAGACCCACTGAATTAGCGGAATGTATCTATGTTCTAAACAAGTCCTCACTTATTTAATGGATCTACTCTACTTCATAGAATCATAGAACTGTGCCAGTCAGCCATCTCTCTAGCTCAATCTTCTGTCAGCACAGAATATCTCAGATAAACCACTCCTAATAGATGACCATCCAGCCTCCATTTGTAAGCCTCTTTCAAAAGACAGTCTGCCTCCCAAGGTAGTCTGTTTCACTCTTAAACAGCAGGTGGCCTTCTTAATGGTTTATCTCCTTTCCTGTGACTTGAATCCTTTGGCTTCTTTTCTAACCCATGGAGGAGGAGAAAACATGCTTGCTTCATCTTCCACCTGGCAGTCCTTCACATTTGAAGATTTCACCATATTGCCTTGCCTTCCAATTTTCCCTAATCCAGACTAAATGTAACCAGCCCTCACAATTGGCCTCGCAGAGCTTCGTTTTCAGAAGCTTTACAATCTTGGTCACCCTCTTCTGGGTATATTAAAACTTGCCAATATTCTTCTCAAACTGTGGGGATGCAATACCCCAAAAGGTATCTGACCAAAGCAGAATTAAGCAGTATTAATACTTTGCTTGATTTGGACACTAGGTACAGCCTGTTATCTGTTACTAAGAATTGCATTTAGGCCTCTATATGCTTAATGTTGTTTTGTTTTTCCACTTAAACATTTCATTTTTATTGGTCTGAACTTGAAAAGCTGACTTTTCTGAACTTTAACCCTCCAAGTTTGCCACTTGGTATTCCAAGCTCAATTGGGATACCTTTATAACGGTGATTTTGTGCTTGAACTTTGCAATCTGTCTCAAAAGAGACATTGAGCTGGCTCCAGTATGAAAACTTCAGGGTGGATGGAATTTCCAATATGCACCCATATTAATAATGTGCATGATACTTTACCGGCTCAGACAGAACGATTATTACAAAAGTGAAATTAAAAAGCTGGGATGGATATCTACCCACAGACCTGCCTTCTGAGAAACAAAAATCATGATAGTACACAGGTAATTTCTATCTTTCTACTATCCGAGAGACACACACAGAGGGTTTATTACAACACTTCAGAAGCCGTGAGCTCAGGATATCACCATCAACTGAGGGTGTTGTAGGGCATGGAGAGAGGACTCTGGCCCTGCCAAGGCCTCCAGAAACAGGTATGGAATTTCTTATAGAAGGGGGAAGAAAAGGATAAGTGTTCAACAGAGATAGCGTCAAGCAATCCTTCTCTTGAGAAACAGCTGATTCAATCAGTTAACTGGTCCAACAGGGGAAAGCATGATACTTCCTTGTCAGTGACTCATGGATAAAGAGTCACTAACCAGGAAGAGAAGGTGTAAAATACAGAGAACAAAGGCTGAGACCACAATTGCTGCATCATCATCCATTACTACTGTTGTGAATGGGCCCTGTGCTTATGTTGTTGTATCCATGCAAATGTTAAGCAAATTGTCACAGACTGTGCATTTTGCTTTCCATCTCCACATTTGATTCCACCAGTCATATGCCTCCTGACTGGTATACCTGCCAATTGATGAGGACAGTTCACATATTTGAAATCAAAATAAATTTTAGAAGAGGTAGCCATATTTTAAAAAAAATACAAAAATGTTGTGGTGCCTTAAAAACTAACTGCTACATTTTAATGTGAGCTTTCATGGACATGTTTTCTTCTTAGTCTGAGGAAGTGGATTTGACAATGAAAGCTTTCATTAAAATATAGCAGTTAGTCTTTAAGGTGCCACAACATTTTTGTCTTCTTTATCATAGTTGTTTTACCCTAACACAATACATTTTGTTTGTCCTGAAGGTTCCACATGGTTCTTGACTGATTCTGTGGAAACACATTAACATGGTAAAAAATTCCAGTAGTTGTACTGTAACACTCTGTCCTACATTGCCAATGGTGAGGTTGCTGGGAGGTGCAGTTTCACTACACTCTGAAAGTTGTAGTTTTCCATTCTTCTTGTAACCAATGCTATATTTTCTGGGAATATATACCTGTGAAATTGTTCAAACAAGTTCATTGGTATGAAGCTCCATAAACTGTACTTTGAAGTCCGTATTCTGTTATTCTTGTAATGCTTTGTTTTTTGTTCATATTCCTCTTTAAAATGCCCTAGACAAGGTATTACAATCCGGTTTTTATTGACAAGTCTAGTTGGTGGCAGAGGACCATTGCATCCTGGAGAGGCAGTTTCAATGTGAGGAACACTGCCATCTCTGCCTTCAGGAAATATTGGGTTTCTCCAGCACCATCTGGCCAAGTGAAATGGCATTGTCTTGTGCTGAGAAGGATTCTCTGAGCACGAGGTGATATATTTCCTTATCTGTTAAAAAAAAAACACACAAGAAAAATTCATAAATTTGAGTTTGGCAAAGAATCAACTGAAACACACATCAGTCAAAATCCTGTTGTGTGTAGTCCCTCTGTGAAGTAGGAATTATGTCAGCAGCAGCAGGTTGCAGTGAATTACAGGTCTCCCTTTGCAATTAAGGGGAGCAAGCAACATTCATTGCATTGTATGCAGACCCTGCACACCCCAAAATGATAAAGGAAGCTTTTAACCCTTGACCATGTGCTGCTGCCAATGCAATAATTCTCCTTTGGCAGGTGGAGCTTCACAACAAGAAGTCAGCCATCATAAGCACAACCACTGTTTTACGTTAAGAAAATCCAAGGTATACAAAGCCATTTTTCAACTTCATAACAAATTAATCCCACATACCTACTATTTGAAATATTTTTTAAAAAATCAGACTTAATTAACATTGTGACTCCATAACATTAGAGGGTTGTTTATCGGGATTTTAGTTATGTTTCAAACTGGAAGACGATGGTCTCCTTTGTTATGCAACAGAACTGGAGGTTCTTATGTAAAATACTCTTGAACCACACTTCTTTATACGTCTGTTTGAATGGGAGCTCTATCCATCTTTAGGTGGGATAAAGAACTATTGACCAAATATCCTTAGCAAATATCTTGTTAAGAATGACAGGATACTGGCAACCCTTTGCAGGCAGGGAGTACTCATAAGTGGTCAGAATCGTCTTAGTGATTTATGCAAACATAAGTTAAGTTGCTTAACTCACAGCAGTGAACTGAAAAGAGTAAACAAGATGGTGCTCCTGTTACAAGGCATGCACTCAACTGTGCAATAAGCGCATGCCTAGCAATCCTACTGGGACTTAGTTTGTAAATAGCATGGTGGAAATTCACAATTTAACTTGCACATATGTAAATCACTAACTTGATTTTGATCAACATTATCCAATTCACCTGTAAAGTTCTGTGACTCAAGCAAGGCAATTGCGCAATAAAAGCAACATCTGGAAAACATCAGTAGTGACTTGGCACCATTACCCTATTATTCTGTGTTTTGAGGGACTCTACTTGAAAATGGGAACTGCTTTCCAGAGAGAAGTGTCAGACTTCTTTACCAAAATGAGTGTACAGAAACCAGGCATGCTTGGTGGGCTGATTTTCAAACCAAATTCATATCTGTACACTACTGAGTATCCATAGTCAAGGGTGCATGAATGGTGAGGACTGACTAATTTGTATTCGCGAAGGCTTTCACAGCCGGGATCTAATGGTTGTTGTGGGTTTTTCGGGCTCTTTGGCCGTGTTCTGAAGGTTGTTCTTCAGAACGTGCTGTCCTCTGAAGATGCCGGCTACAGAGACTGGTGAAACGTTAGGAAGAACAACCTTCAGAACACGTCCAAAGAGCCCGAAAAACCCACAACAACCGACTGACTAATTACCTGTTTGTAGAAATGTCTACTGAGGCTGCACTCAAAACATCTGAAGAAATGGGATACAGTCCACAAAATGTTACAAGTTAATCTTGTTAGTCTTTGATGGGCCACAAGACTCTGTGTAGTATCTGTTCCTTGGCCATTCTAAACACAATATGTACTCCACTCCTTGCTTGCTATATTTATTTTATCCTCTAATTCATTTCATATATAGCTGTATGCAAGAGTATGATACTCAGTTTAACTGTCAGGAATAAGCCCCCCAAAAGCTAAATATACTGTTAGTAATGATAACTTTGGTGGTGGCTTCAGGAGAAAAGACATTCTGTATAGTATACTCATATGCAATAATATGATAAGTGCTGCAAAAGGTTAAAAATCCATGAAATACTGAAGAACCATCATGAAATTTTCTGTGACCAGATGCCGAGAATCTGTTCAGCTCCATTGCAGATACAACAAAAGGTGGCATAACTTAAAGAAAATGGAATCCTACCATGAACAATATATGGCACTCATGCAGTCCAAATGTGCCCCCTGATGGTTTATAAGGTGAGCTTAAGTTGATTTCTAGGCCCAAAATATAAATAAATGGTATCAACAGGAAATACCGATTCTACTTTTCGAGGCCACCCAGAAGCCAGTTTCTTCCAAATACATAAGAAAAAAGTGGAAACTGAAGCAGCTGGAAGGAAAGAGGAAAGGAGCACTATTGTGCTTGAAAGAATTTTTGAATGTGGGTCCCAGCTGAGGTAAGGAAAAAGCACGTGTAGAGGGGACTTGGAGAGACTCTTACAGGAAGCAGGAGAGAAGCACTAAATAGAGAAAGGTAACTAGATAAGGTATGGTAAGGTAATTGTTTCAGAAGGAGAAACAACAGCAAGGCTGTGTCTCAGGCCACTCAACCATCTGAAAATAGTGGCACGAGGCTCTTCAGTGCAGCAACTTTGACTCAGGTTTACACGTGACAGTTACCTTTGCCTTCCGAATCACCATCTACTTCGAAACTATCAACTGCCACACCATTCAACTAAAGTTCTAGAGTTCTAAAAGACCTGGGAGAAGTGTCATGTGACAACAAGACGGCTGCCTGAGAATTCCATAAGTCTCCACTTGCATCTTCCCATCACACACACACACACACACACACAGAGTTTTTCAAGACAGTCCAAAGTTCTGGACTTTAGAACTGTTGCTGTGCACAGAAGAAAGGGCTGAATGTTCAAGGGAAGTACAACAATTAATCAGCTTCAGTCAGTTTCTCCTTTTCCAGCATGTTGAAGTTGACCCTCACAAAAGCTTTAATCTCTCACTCTCAGACTCACTTGGAGAACAGAAGTGGCCTCAAATTCTGTTTCGATAGCAAAACATCGTGTATGCTGAGGTCTATTGTCCTTCCACTGACACCTTTGGGGGCAGTCCTCACTTGCCAGGCTGCCTGAGGCCAGGCTAAGCCAGCTGAAGCTGGGCTGAGTCCAAACTTTTCTAGGCTAGGGGTGCAGGGAAATGCTTAGGACTATGCTAAACGCCCCACACCTCTGGCAAGGCAACTGGGAAGGATAACATCCCTGTTGAAGTGTTGAAGAGCTGTAAAGAGACCATCACCACTGAGCTGTATGAAATCTTTCATCTTTGCTGGAGAGAAGGTGGAGTACCAAGGGACATGAAGGATGCAAACATTGTCACGTTGTATAAGAACAAAGGAGACAGGGGCAACTGCAATAACTACCATGGCATCTCTCTTCTCAGCTTTGTAGGGAAGTTGCTTGCCCGTGTTGTGCTGAAGAGGCTCCAGGTGCTTGCAGACAGAGTCTATCCAGAATCACAGTGTGGATTTGGAGCTAATACGTAGATCCACCATTGACATGGTATTTTCCCTTAGACAGTTGCTGGAGAAATATAGGGAACAACGACAGCCACTCTTTGTGGCCTTCATAGATCTTACAAATTTGGTTAGCAGGCTTTGATTTGGTTAGCAGGGACAGCTTTTTTTAAAGAGTTTTATTTTTTTTAAACGTACGAATACAAAACATCTATCGTTCAAAGAAACTACAACAAAGTACAAAATAAAGAGAAAAAAATACAAAATAAAGAGAAAAAATAGACCCACCCCTCCCCCCTTCAGAGGACAGAGATTCCAACCTCATTTGAATCCCAGATTTCCCAGGTTTCCAGTGAGCCTTGAAAAAAGTAATAAACATAAAACATTTTGCCCTAAACTTTTGTCTTTTCCTGAGCCCAAACATATATTAAGTTCCAACTTTGTCTTACATAGTCCCTTGGTTGTTCTCGTAGTGCTTCTGAAACTGTGTCTAATTCTGTAATGTCCAACAGCTTCTTTAGGAACTCTTCCATCATAGGTATTTCTTCACTTTTTCATTTTTGGGCCCAGCGTAACCTTGCAGCTACGAGTACATACATTAAACAATATTTATTTTTTTATCAGTAATTTTTGGCATAATATTTAATAGTGCTATTTCAGGTTTAAAATTTAATTTCTATTGAATGATTTATTTTATTATTTCCCACACCTGTGTCCAATATCTCTTGACTTTTTCACATGTCCACCACATATGATAATATGTTCCTGCTTTTTTTTTTAACACTTCCAACAAACATTGCTATTACCTTCTTGACATTTTGGCCAACCTTATGGGGGTATGGTGCCATCTATAAAACATTTTGAGGATATTTTCTCTTAAATTTACCGGCTTAATCATTTTATGACACTCTTTCCACATCATTGTCCAATCATCAATATCGATATTGTAACCAAAGCTGCTTGCCCATTTTATCATCCTCTCCTTTACCCTCTAGTCCTCCAGTCCAGATCATATTCCAATAGGTATATATACATTTTAAAAATTATATTATCATCCATATAAATCCACAGTTTATCCACCTGGACTTCACCCTCAAAGAAGCCCATAATTTTATCTTTTTTGTATCTCGATTCTAGTTTGTTCATTGTCCACCAATCTGTTGCCACCTCTAGTTCCTCTATCTCTTGCTTATTTTTTATGTTTCGTTCTTTATTAAGTAATTCTTTATATGTTAGTAACACTCCTCAACACTTTCAAAGTAAATGCTTCTATAGGCACTACCCATGTTGGGATTTTCTTATAGGTTTGTGCTTGAAATTTCTGCCACACTAGGCATAGTGCCTTTCTCACAATGTGTTCCATAAAATGTGATTGCTCCTTGTATTTCCCATATCACATGTATGCATGCCAACCCATTCTTAGATCATGTACCTCCAATTTCAGTAATCTTTGGCCTATAACTGCTTTGGAACCGATTCTTCGCAAAATGATGTTTTTTGAACAGCTGATTGGCGGTTTCAAAATGTCCGCTGGGTGATTAAAATGGCTCCCCGCTGTGTTTAGGGATGGATTCCTCGCTATACAGGCAGTGAAAATGGCCGCCGTATGGAGGATCTTCACTGGACGGTGAGTTTTTACCCCATTGGAACGCATTGAATGGGTTTCAATGGGTTTTTTATTTTCGCTTTATGATGTTTTCGCTTAACGGTAATTTTCATGGAACGGATTATCGTCGTTAAGCGAGGCACCACTGTAATAGCCAGTTCGGTAGTCCTGAACCCCCCTTTCTTTCAAGTCTGTAATAGCCTAAGTTTTATTCTTGGTTTCTTAGTCTTCCATACAAAATTTGGTGTCAGATGATCAAAATCCTTAAAATATTTAAAACTTAATAGTATTGGCAGATTTTAAAAAAGAAATACAGTGGAACCCCTACTTATGAATTTAATCCATTTTGGAAGAGTGGCCGTAAGTTGAAACATTTGTAAGTAGAAGCACCATTTCCCATAGGAATGCACTGAAATCTGATTAATCCGTTCCGACCAAAGAAAAATCACCTAAAAAATAAAAAAAGCACAGCAAGCCCAGTTGGAAGGTACTCCATTGCTGAGGCTTTAAGAAAAAACCTCAAAAAAGAAACAAACACTAGAGCCACCTCTGTTGCTGAGGTTTAAGAAGGAAAAAAACTCCAGACCCCTGTATACACACACACATGTGCTCACTCCTCCAAAGCAGAGCACAGAAACGTACCCTCCCTGCAGACAGACATACACACACACTCACTCCGAAGCAGAGCCACTAATAACACACCACAGAAGCTCCAAAACCCACCCAGAACAGTTCTTTTAAAGGAGAAAACAGGAGCTTACCTCCCTGCAGACACACACGCAGGCTCACTCCAAAGCAGGAGGCTCTCCCAAGCCTCCAACTGGGATACACCCTGTAACTGCTGAAAGAGCTACAGCACAAAGAAGCAGCCTCGGTGCCACCTACTGTTAGAAAGTTGAATTGCCCGCCCTTTTCCCCTGCCCATGTTTTAAATCTGTCTTTAGCATCTTACTTGGGAAAGATGGAAAGAAATGGAAACATGCCTGCCTTGGTCTAGATAGGCAGCAGAATCAGATGGCAGAACAACTTATAACTAAGAGACAAAACGGCCACTCCAATTTCACTGCCATACTCTTTACTCAGCAATATGGAATGATTGTTCTGACCATTAAGATAGGGTCCTAAACTAAGAGAAGGTGTTTGTCTCTCATTCTCTCTTTTTAAAAAACCCCTTCGTGCCATGGCGTGGTGGGCATGAAGCCACACCGCCGCTTCCCCCACCTGACCAACTTAAGTAAAAAAATCAAATAACTGAACCTATATAATGATAAGGTAAACTAAGATAAAGAAGACAGGGAAAATCAAACTTAGACCCTGGGATGCAGCTGATGCTACCCTCCCATCAGTGAACCTCGAAATGTCCAGTGACACAGCTCGAAATGTTGCAGTAATGCAGCAAGGACTCTGTCTCCTTTGTTGCCCAAAAAAAGAAGAGGGTGGTGTGAGGGGGGAAAGCCCCTTAAGTAACCTGCCTTTCTCCCCTCCTACTTGCAAGTCATGTGAGACAGAACAGTCTTGCATTATCTGGGGTGGAGGGCAAAGAGCCAGCCTTGCTGTTTGAAGCCCGTGGGCTCTCCAGCGGCTGCAGCATTATGCCCTTACTCTTCTAAGGTGCCTTTGCTAGCTTAATTGTGAGAATACCACTTAAATTGATTCTTAATGCCATTAAATAAGTTTTAGTCATAGTACTGAATTTTTTTTTAATAGAACACAAAAATGTCAAGAGGCAGCTAGAACACAAAAATGTCAAGACACAAAAATGTCAAGAGAAATGGTGTACCATTTATCTGTAGCCACATGTGATGTTTAATTTGCGAAGAGTGACTCACTTTCTCTTCCGCCGCCAAAGCTTGATGTGTAAACTTAGCTGGCTTGCAGTTCTCCCGTTCCCTCCCCATTCCCCTCTCAACAGGTTTACAGAAGCACTTCTGAGATTGTATTTCTCATTTGTCATCTGTTGTTATAAGTACAGTGTTTGAAAAAGGTTTGCTTCTAATTTCTGGAGAGCAGTTTGTTGTCTCTGTTTGATTTCTGGCTTTCTGATGTTTGCTCTTGCTTATTAAGAGATTAAGCTCAACAACTCAAGCAGCTAGAATCATGGAGCTGTAGGGGCATATTTAATCAGACGTCTGTCAGAGTTCAGTCTGCAAAACTTACTCCTCAATATGTGTGCACAGGATGGAGTGGAAAATACTTGTTGCCAGACTTCCTTCTGCACCATCAGATACGTGTGATGATTTTAACCCTGAACATTTGCTAATGTTTACTGCTTACAGTGAGTTTCCTTGAAATCCATGGGGTTACTTGCTTCTTCTCCCTCCCAAAGTTTCGTTTTTCTTAGCAAGCAAACTTAAAAGGTACACACTGTCGACAAATTGCATTAGCACTGCTAGTCTCCTGGTGAATATTTTGACAAACCACAGATTTTAAAGTGAAAACAATATGAAGGATGGGGTTTATTTCATTCTACAGACAGCTGACTGGATGGCAGTTAGAATCTTCACACTAATAGATTACGCTTCCTTTATCTTCCAGTGTTCTTGGCATCTGATGTGTACATTTTACATTACTACCTTTTAAAAGTTCACAAGAAATTCATGTAAAGATTCCCAGTATGGTGTAGAGTACAGAGTGGCAGACTAAGACTCAGGAGGTCTGGGTTCAAATTCCTTCTCAACCATTGAAACTCACTGGGGGTGTAGAACTGGTAAAACCACTCTTTAAATATCTCACTTACCTTGAAGGCCCTATTAGGGTCACTATAAATCCAACTGGACAGCACTTAACAACAACAATGTGATGTAAAGCTACTCTAAATTAAGTGTGTTTGTATTACTCTCCTTTCAAGTGATAAACTAGCCATGCTACAAATGCCACTTCTAAACCTTGATCTGGATTTGGCAGAGAATAGTCATCAAAAGTCATTCTCAATAGAAATGAATAAGGAAAATCAATGATCAATGCATTCAAAGCAGCTAATAACATTTGTATCCCATTGTAAGAGTAAAGATGTGGCCAAAAATATTTCCTGTGATGGGTCTAAGTGATTGCGGCCTGTTATAAACAGTACTGTATGTCTAGTTATAGTCTTTATTTCTTGATTCAGCTACATATCATTGCTCTGAAGTAAACTCCTAATATTCATGTCTTTATTCAAGGTAGCTGTTTAACAGGGGCCCCACATTTAGTCATTTCATTGGTTAGAATAACCACTGAGGACATTTCCAGGTCCAGTTCCCTTCCCTTCTTTGCTCCTTTGGAGCAATCAGGGCTCTTTTTGTTTGCTCCATCCTCTGATAGGTGCAGCTTCCTTGTATAGTTTGGCAGGTATAGGCTTACAATCTTGTTGTTGTTGTTTTATGGGAGAAGGAGAGTAACCCACCTCTTTGCTGAGTGGAGGCAGCTGTTTTTTGGGATGGGCAGGAGAGATGGTATTATGGAAACTTAAAGGTAAAATGCAAGGAGGCATGTTGCAAAACTGAAATGTTTCAGAGCCATTGTAAGAACAGTCTGAGCTTGAAAACCTGCAAAGTTGTTTTGTTATTCAAATATGCTGTTTTCCACATGTTGTCTTGAAGGTTGTCCTCCAGCTGAAATGATTCCAACTACCTTCAGTGCCTCTCAGTGAAGAGAAAAGAAACATAGAGTATATTGTACAAAGTAAATAGTACAGTGTATTTGAATGGCTGAGGTCAGCACATTAGAAGTGTAAGATGAAGAACTGTGATCACAAAATTTCTTAATTTAAGAGTCTGAATATCATCCTGGACTTGGCGTTTGTCTGTTTCCTGCAAAAAGTACAAACATTTACCTCATATAATACGATGCAAACATTCCGTTTCTCCCCTTGGTTTGTTTTGCTTATGATTGTTTAAGAAGACAACAGATTAGGAATACAGAACTGTTTTCACACAGCAAAATGCTCTGTTCTTTTCAAAACTGCATACGAAATAGTTTTGTTGTCCAGATTAAGCTTGGTCCTTATGTACAATAGCACAGTCCTCTTCAACCTGGCATTATCCAGATGCATAGGGGTGTGTGTGCCCATGCATCAGGAAGGTGTCAGAGTTACAGTAAGGTGGGTTTGCAACAGAATATGTTCACAGTTACCAAGTTGAATGGGGCAAGCTTCAGAGTTCTCTTAGAGCCAAGTTATGCCCATGCAAGAATAATGTCCCTGCATGGATGTAACTTGTACAGATTGTACAGAATTACCCATAATTAGAAACTAAAGCTCAGGACAGTCATCCTGAAGTCCGCCATCATCTAATGGAAATCTGTGGTCCTAAGGCAGCTGTCTGTATCATTGTGAGACTGTAATGTAAAATTAGCAACTTGCAGTTCTCCGGATGTTGGTAAACTGCAGCTCCCATTTCCTCCTCACAGTCGGTTATGCTAAACAGTGCTAGTTAGAGTCACAATTAGAGATGGGGTATTGTATATGAATACCCCCACACAGCTGGACATAATGAGAGTCTGGCCCCCTAGGGCTGGAACGTCCACTCGCACATTTGCCGCTGCCAGCGGCTCCGCTCTCCCTTCCAATCGCTCCAGAGCTCCCTGTTGGCTATCCACTCATCAGCCTGGCAGGGAGACTCGTCTTTCCTCCTTCTGCCAGAGAGTCCTTTCTTGTCTGCCGCTGTTGTCATGCTGCTCTAAACATTAAGACTCCCCCCCCCAATATTCAACTGAAATCTGGCTTCCTGTAACTTCAGCCTGTTATTAAGGGTCTTGCACTCTGCGCTAGCTGAGAACAGATCCTCCTCCTTATGACAGAACATTATTTCACTCTTTCCTCACCTGGTACCACTGGCAGCCTGTGGTCTGAGTGGAAGATTGGACCCTTTACCTCAAAATGTCAGGCGTTCTTAGGGTATTCTGGGCAAGAGGCTCTCCGCATTTACATGGGTTTACATGTACATGTCATACAGTGTACCAGGTATTTGAAAAATGCTGTCATATCTCCCCTCAGTCTTCTTTTGTCAAGACTAAACATGCCCAGTTATTTCAGTTTTTCCTCATAGGGCTTGATTTCCAGTCTCCTGATCATCCTTGTTGACCTCCTCTGAACTTGTTCCAGCTTGTTGGCATCCTTTTGGAGCGTGGTGTCCAGAACTACAAGATGAAGCCTAATCAGTACCAAACAGTGTTTTACAGAATTTAGAGACTATACTTCTGTTAGTAATAATCATATGCCATTACTTCTCACTTACGATGAACTTGTACAGTTTTTTTTTAAGGTACTCAAGAAATGGCTTCCATTCCCTATTTCTGGAGTTGTCCTGGGACTGTGACGCTTGCCCAAGGCCACACAGGCTGACTCTTCTCACAAGAAGCACAGTGGGGAAATTAAACTCCCAACCTCTGGCTCCACAGCCAGATACTTAAATCACTGAGTTATCCAGCCAGCTCATGCTTGTATTACTGCAGCCTATGATAGCATTTGGCATTTTTTGCAGCCACATTGCATAATGCCACACGTATAATACATTTTTTTAATTAATGCACCCTTTGCTTTATCAGTTGGAATTACAAATTGTTCAATGCTTGTGCATATTTCTGTGGTTGAAAAATGATGTGTTCCTACATGTTAACACATAACGTTTGGCATTGAAGTAGAAAGACATAATGGCACCATACAAGCTGCTACCACACGAACACCAAGGAGTGTTTTTTTTCAAATGTTTAGTGTCTTCTTTCCATGTGCTCTAATGTCTTCAGTGTATAGAAAGCAATTCTGAAGAACGAGAGGTTATTTTAAAAATAGTTTATTTGGTTACTAGGAATACATCAGCTAACAGAACATACATTTATTATACTTCTAGAAGCTATGAAAAACAGCTTAATGATAAAGGTAGATAGTATTAATTTGTTCTTTCATACCTTCTTGGTTTTTATCAGCCAGTTTCTGCAGCATTTGATAGAAAAGTGTAAGAAATAAATAATACTGGATGTAAAAAAAGTAGCTTCTCTGATGCTGCAGTAATTAAAATTTCTAAAAATGTTGTTTCCAAGTTGGTAGCACTGTTCCCTACAATTTGCAATTGCTATGCAATTGCATGAAAAAGCAAAGCCAGGGTGGATTAAGAAAATGATGAGACCAGGAATACTGAAGCTCATGAGAGGAAACTCCCAGACATGTTTTTGAAAAAGAATATCCTGCCATATTTGGAAAGAGGTTGGAATCCAGTCTGGGTGTATGAATGGCTGAGAACAAAGGAAGAGTAGTGAAAATTTGGGATGGTTCCTGTGTTTCAGCACATTAGCTCAGAAAGGTTACAGAATGACAGTAGATTGGGGGGGGGGAATGGCTACCTATCAGGGATGCTGTAGCAGTTGATTTCCAGTAGTGGTAAGGATTTGGACTAGATGATCTTGAAGCACCTTAATTCTGTGCACATGTCATTTCTTAAGAGTATTTGCAGTACTGTACTAGTGATGCCTCGATTTCTGGCATTAGACATAGTAAGTGGGCTTATGAAGTTAACTATTCATCAACCTGTCTCATCAGATTGCTGGAAAAATAAAACAGCAAAAGCCAAAGGCTACCCTGAGGGAAGGGCATACTGCAAATAAAATAAATGGGCAGATACAAATTGTCATTTAAAGCTAAGGTTAAAATTGAGGGTGGTTTTCAAAATAAAGAATGTTGAACTACCAAAGATTTTATCAGTAGATGGCCCTTATTTGCCATTTTGACAGATATATATGCCTGTCCCTGGTGGTGTTTAGAAGACATGTAAAGAGAATAGAATTGTGTAACACAATAAAGTGAACAGTGAACAGTAGACTACTTAAAGGGTGTCATTATACTTAGTTGCAAATGGTTAAATCTACAGTATGATGATCAGTGAGCTTGGTTGGGCTTTTTATTCACTTGAGTGAATCCATTTCTTTTCAGCATCTAAGGACTAATTTAGCTGCAGACATACACTAAAATTTAAGCGCTTCGTGCAATGTTATTTAAAGCCATGATCTTGGATCATGAGATGCACAGCTTCTGTGTATGTTTGCCATGGTTGTGGCTTGCAAACAACATATCCAATGGTATCCAATGAAAATAGTAAGCAAGTGACTTGAATGAAGGCTGGAGGGGATAATTCAGTTAGACTCTTTCTGGTGCAAGGCCCTAATAACTAGGTTGTTCAAGAGTGCTTGGCCAACTCACTGTCCAAAGGCAGAAATCTGGTACAAGTGTTAAACATTAAAACTCTTGTTTAAATTTAAACAAAAAGAGGAGGAAGCCGTTTACCTTAGACAACACTGCAACAGTTACTGTGAGGTATAAAGGAAAATTATTGGTTGGGGGGGAAAAGCTCTGAAAACACAACTTTTATTGTGTTGCAGCTTATTCATTAATATAGCCAAGAATGGATTTTGCTGGAATCACCCTGTCCCCAAAATGAAAAGGCACCACTGGCCGCACTGCAATGGATGAAAGCTGAGCAAGGGCAATGGGATCTGCACAGGATACCTGCATGGTACAGCGGCCCTTGTCCTATATTAGATCAGTTGAATCGGCATAGGAAAATAATCACAGTATTGTGGGCTTTACAGATACTTTAAAACATATAAAAATGTACAATCTAGTCCAGGAAAACCACCTTTGCAAAAACATCTAGAGAGAACGTTTGTGTTGACAGCAAAAGAATCTAATGCTACATTATGCATACCTTTTGAATTACTTGTGAAACAAAACCTGAACATGCAGTTCTATACAATAAGAAAAAGGAACGCCCTAACCAAAATGGTACACAAAACACACACACACACTCTAGAAAGTTAGATCTGAATGAAAAAAGCATATACAGAAATTTACATTGCACTAACATCAGGAATTTGAATCAGAAAATGCAGCATATCTTTATACAAAGTAATAAAGTTTGTTAATCATAAAAAGTTAATCATAAAAAATTAGTCTGTTTGTCCTCCCTTGGCATTCTGTTAAACTTATTTCTAAGAAATCTTTCCTTTCATTTTCAGAAATGCAACCCATTCTGTAAAAGCTTTTCCAGATCATGTCTGAGGAATCATTTTTAAAAATGTCTTTGATTTTATGTGTTTGCAGTTTTAATTCAAAATGTCAGTTATTAAAATTTCAGGGTAAAATTAGTAATTCATGATACCTGGTTCCATAAAAATATTTTCTGAAAAACCTATAAGTAAAATGATCCATGGAAAATGCATCCTTTTCTTTCTTAAAGAGATTTGTTGATATGGCCAGTTATATCGGCGACTAGTTTTTATAAGACAAATTCAAAGTGGAAAGCAATAGACTGGATCTAAGTTTTTGTCATGCTTTGAGCAGGCTAATTGAAATGAACGTGCCATTGACTTCATTTGCGATCCTGTGAGTATTGTATCTGGATCCAACCCAAGGATCTGAAAATAGTCCCTTCCTCTGTGTCTGGAAGAGAATTTTGGTGTCCAACCTCAAGTTGGTTAATGGATCAGGAAAGCTCCTTGAACAAGAGAAATTTAATCTCAACATGAGTAATAGATGTTTCCAGTAATCAGCAATAGATTTGGCAACTGTTTACCTCAGGGTGAGGGTAAGTCTCATCCTGAATGTATATCATGGACATCAGTTACAAAAAGTTGTTACTATTGCCTGAATAAGGGAAGTACAGGGTTTTTTTGGGGGTGGGGTATAACTACCTGCAGCAACAGCCAACATACCAGTGGTAATGTTGCTTGTAGCATTCTGGGAGTTTTAGTCCAAAACAGCAACTTTTCCCATCTGCAGTCAAAGATCCATACAGTTCAGAGACATTGTCTCTGATTCCAGCTCTAGAACATTGCTATCACTGAACAGGCCTATAATTTTTAAAAACCACTAGGCAAATTAATTGGCATAATTATTTTTATGTGTGTAAAATTAATACAATTGTTCTTTGACAGTTTTGGGATGTCATCTACAAGGTCAGTCCACGTGGTAAATACAGTGGCAAAACAAGAGGTTGCACCAGATTAGTTCACTGGTATCAGAAGGCACCAATGGTAGACTGGAAGACCAATCAGGTCTTCACCCCCTGCAAATGCAGTCAGATGTCATATGGGCAGCTAAATGTTTAGGAAGGAGGGGCTAATAGTTATACAATGATATGTTGGTACCTGATAGAATGATAAAGTATATTGTTACAGGAAGTCTGCACAACATACGACCCACTTGTCCACTGTAGCCCCCTTTGTTGAATACATACAAGAAACCTGCAGTTGTGTAGGGAGAAATCAACATGTCTAGTGGGCTTAGTGGATCCTCATTTGTGCAGAATCTCTGCAAATGTTTTTCCCATTTTATATTAATTTATAGCAGAAGGAACATATAGCAGATTACTGGATAGAGATTTCTTTTATTGCTTCTGCCACTCAAAAATAAAAATGACTCGGATAGCGTGTTCAAATATTCTCCCCTTCAGTCCTGTGACCCCACATTTAAAGTTCATTGTTTCTTTGAGAGAGGGGCCATTTCAAATGTGACAGCTACATTTCCATATTGGTCAAACAGTTGAATATATTTCATGGTAATTCATCAATGCTAACTTGGTCTCCAGTTGAAGAGGATCTAAAAGATTTGAAGCTATGCTTGTTGCAATATTTTAATTCCTGTGCAGTTATGTTTTAATTAAGGTTTAGTTTTTAACCTATGTTTCAGTGCTGTTGGCTGCCTTGAGTGCCTTTCTTGGTAGAAAGGTGGTGGTGGGTATAAAAGGGAGAAAAAAGTTAGGTTTATGAGAATTTTTTTTTGTATGAAACCCTAATGGCTCATGCAAAAAGAAATTATTGGAAAAAAAATTTAAAAAGAAAAAAAATCGCTACACTGTCATCCTTAACAATGCAAAATCTCTCTTATAAGTTTGGCTGATCAAATCTCCTCATTTGCATGCTTTTGTATTTGCAGAGGAAACATCAAATTAGACTTTACATTCTACCCCAATCTGACTGGCATGTTTTGGAAATTCGTTCTCATGTCTCCAGATGTTTGTGAACTATAATGTCCAGCATTTCCCACCACTGAGTGTGCTGGCTATAGCTGAAAAAAGTTGCAGTCCAGCACCTGGAAGCCATGTGTTGCAGAAGGACACATGTTTCTCTTTTTTATTTAGTTGCAGTTTATAATAACAAAGTCAAGTTGAATCAGACAGAGTTTCCTGTCCATATTCAAGTCTCTTTCTGACTAGACATAGATATTTGTTCTGTAGACCAAGAGCAGGAGATCTGTGGCCCTCCTGACATCATAACAGATTTCCAGCATCTCTGTATCATACAGCCAATAGTGGAAGAGGATGTGAGTCATGGTTCAAGAAATCTGGAGAGCTACATGTTCCCTAACCTACTGTAAATCTCTCAGTTGATTGAGATCCATTCTGTTATAAACCAAAATTTGTAATTTATTTTAACTATAGGGTTTCAAGAAGCTGGTGTACAATACAATCCTCTACCTTCCTATTCAGAAAAAAACCATGTTAAGTTCAATTTTTTTATTTACATTTCCAAGTAATTGTCTGTACAGGGAAGCAGCCTTAAAGTTAGGGTTTAAGCAGACAGCTCTTCAATTGAGCTGAAAGAGATGAGCATAGAACAAAGACCAGTCTGAAAACTGGGCAGGCTACCAAGTCAGCAAATGTTGCTGGATGTAAGTATGGGGGTTCTGTTCCTTGTAGTACAATTAGAATCCAAAAGTTGAAATCTATGACCATGCACCCTTACCATTACATTAACTGCAGACAGAGTCTGTTCAGTTGAAAGATTTTTGGCTGAGGAAACAGATTCCTCGACCTGTATTTATGAGACAACACATCAGGCATATGATCTGATAAATTTATTTAATTTTTAATGTCACTTTGCCATGCGTCTTAGGGTGACACTAAAGAGGGGACCTGATTCTAAAAGGACTTACAAATAAAAGAGATGAGGAGAGCAAATTATTTTTTGTTGTTTCAAGAAAGTTCTTTCTTTGGATATTTTATGTCAAGACAATTTCAAAGAATCTCTTTGGCTTGACAGAATATGTGTCCTTTAGCTTCAAAGGACTACAGATGATGGTGAGTTAAAATAAGCTGTTACCCAACTAAATCATCATATCTTTCAGCCCACCTTTTGGGTTTTCACGGGTATATCTGGTTGAGTAAACCGAGGCACCAATTAGTTGAGATCGGCCCATGATGATGACCAACCTTAGGAACCACTGTGGGCGGAGAATACATGAGAAATTTAGTAGACTGCCTTTCTTAATGCCCACATGGATTTAGACAGCCCCATTTTCAGAAAAAGTTACAGATTTAAGATCAGCTTTTGGAAATCAAGCAGAGAGAATTAATCCTAGCCAATTAAAAGCTGAGTCATGCAAACGTATGCATATTTTCTTAGAAGTAAGACCCCTGTTTTCAGAGGAATGTGCACCCAGTTAAGTGTACATACAAGGATACTGTGATTTCATATTTTTGCACAATGTGGCTTCTACTTTAATCTCTTTAATCTCTCTTTTTTAATGTCTGCCCTGTACAAACTAACAGCACATGGGAGCAAGGTTGCTTTAAAATAAAATCTTACATACTTCAACGTAAAAAAATTAACATAAAATCCTTTTTCAGGCTTCGTCCTTTATTTTTGTTCATTCGTTTTCTCCTTTTTTTTCCCCTTTTTCTTTTAAAATTTCTATCCTATCATTCTTCACAACAGTGGAAATCTAGTTGAGGTGCATTGCTCCCGTTCAATAGTAAGAAGTGTGGCTCAATCCAAAGGGAACTGAATCAAGATTCATATAGACAAGGCACTTTTATAAGCATGTTGCTTTCATGGATTCTTGTTTCGCTCATGGATTTAGGTAAGACTCAAGAGTGGATGAACAGGAAGGCACAATGTGAGTGATTTCTCTCAACAAAATCTCAGATTTTTTTTAAAAAAAAGCTCTTGCGTGGCACTTCGGATATTTCTTTCCTTGTAACAAGTTTAGGATAACATTTAAATGGAAAAATGAGGAAAGGAATTTGGCTGGAATAATATTGTACTGGACTGTCAAAGTCGGCCTGAGACATTTTGGCAAGGAGTCAGAGAAGCAGAGAAATTGTAAGTGGCTACTGGGAGGCAATCTGAGAAAATTTAGCAGTGGAACTGATGATATTCCTATAAACTTACTTTTATGAAGATAATCCAGGACAAATGTATATAGTATCCTGTTTCAGACATCACTGCTCCAATATGCTTTTTTTTGAGTGTGTGAAGGGGGTTCATTAAGTTTTGTTGTGATGACTCTAGGTTGAAATGCTGGAAGAGGATTTACCTGCTAACAAGAATTGGTCCAAACTATGTTTTTCACTTCTCAACAGAAGTGAAAGATTATAAGGAAAAACATCATTTTCTACCAAAGAGTTTCAGCTAAAAATGGAAATATTTGGGAAATTGAGAAAAATACAACATGATTTCCTCCCCATTTGGTAAGGCACTTTCCATGCAAGTTTGTGGTTATTTTGTCAGAAACAAATCCTGCTAAATCTTTATTCCCAAGAAAATGTTTGAAGGATTCCAGCCTAAATTATGCAAAAAGCTGATGATTAGACCGTGGCTTGTAAGAAGTAACTGCTGATTTGCTCTAGTCCAGCTACACAACTACCCCATCCCACTTGACAACTGTAATAGGAGTTATTTTTTTAGGTTGCAGCATTGCAATATCCAGCTTGACTGTGTTACAAAGAAAAATTAAATGCCTGCTCTAAAATTCCCTATGCATTCTCCAATGGCTTACAGTCATTGCTTTTTGAGCCATCTAGTTTTCTTTCTGTTGTCGACTTTGTTTTAGAACAGTTTCTCTTCACTTTGTTTCTATATGTTGTTAGATACTGCTTATGGAGATCACCCCTCAAAAGGGGAACACAACACTGCTGTGTCAGCAGCATTAGCTTTTCGGATGGACATATACATTTCACTTGAATAGTCTTCATTTTACTTATATTAATTTGGTAACTTCTTGACAACTCTGAGATGTCTATGAGACTACCAGTTTCTCTTGAGGACTTGGCATGAAAGGCTGTAATATAAAATCAGTATTTGATGAAGTCTAGGTGCCCTTCTGTCCATTTCATTTGTTTCCAATCACAAATAATTTTTCAGAAAATAATTACATGCTAACCTTTTCACTTCAGGATGGTTATATGCTGTTCTCTTGAAAGCTATGGGGAAAATGTAAATCACATGATAAATGAAAGAAAAAGTACACATTGTATGATTTAAAGCCCTAGTTTTTGGGGAATCAGTTTTAAAGACTGAAATTAACTCTCACTGCAAGAACACACTGTTAAACACCAAATTTGCACAGTTTAAAGCTGATGTGACCTAATAATTTATCAGAAGTATAAATTGGATCTTTGGAAATGATGATATTCCTTCATGCCTTCACCCTTCAAGCCTTATCTCATATGGAGGTAATCCTCTATATCCAATGAGCCATCATCTTCCACTGTGTGTAACACTATATGAGATGTGGCATACGTGCTTATATTGGTGTGTGTTAGTTCCTCCTTAAACAGGAGCAGTATTCAAATGTTCTATGAAAAGGTTAATCATAATGTGTGAGTGGGGGAAGCAGATTAGTGCTGCCTCCTCAGTACCATCTACATTCACAGAGGCCTTCTTTGCAACCAGAAGAGCTGAAACATCAGGGTTTCTGACCCTTTGGAAATATTCCATGTGTTGACACTGCTTTTCTTTTTCTGCTCTCCAAAGTTAGGAGATAGTTGGGCTAGTCTGCCCTCTCTGCTCATACATTAAGATGAACCCTTTTACTGAATAAGACTAAGGGTTTGGCATTTTACGGGGACTTGTCATATGTATATTCTCATATAAATGCCTTTATGCTGTTTCCACTTGTATATGTGATTCTGTTGTGCGTGTGTATGAATTAACTACCACACTACAGTCGTGCCCCGCTTAACAATTGCCCCACATTACAACGAATCCGCTTTACGATGATGTTTTTGCGATCGCAATTGCGATCCCAAAATGATGATCTATATGGGGGAATTTCACTTAGCGATGATTGGTTCCCTACTTCGGGAATCAATTTTCACTTTACGACGATCAAAAACAGCTGATTGTCGGGTTTTCAAAATGGCCACCGGGTGCTTAAAATGGCTCCCCGCTGTGCTTAGGGATGGATTCCTCACTATACAGGCACTGAAAATGGCCGCCGTATGGAGGATCTTGGCTGGACTGTGATTTTTTAAGCCTATTGGAACGCATTGAGGGGTTTTCAATGCGTTTCAATGGGCTTTTTAATTTCGCTTTATGATGTTTTCGCTCTACAGTGATTTTCCTGGAACGAATTATTGTCGTTAAGCAAGGCACCACTGTACTATATATTATTATCAATGTGGCCACTGCATAAACTGATCCTGTTAGTATCAGTGATGGCAATGGTTTATAGTATAAATACAGTATGTAAGGTGAAAATGGAGTGTCACTGCCTGTTCTTATGCCATTTAGGGAGGGCCCCCTGCCTGAAACCCTAAGTATTTATATTCTGCCCTTTATCAGCAGAGGATATAAACAGCTTTCCCAAAAGGAACTAACATGAGCCATATTGGTTTATTATCTGTAATGGAATCATGTGTGTCCACAGTTTTGGGATATAACTAAAAAGTGAAAAAGTAAAATGGGCCATACAGTTAAGTCAAAGGAAGCAGAACTGGGGAAAGGAATACTTTCTGAGGATATCTGGAAAAGGTCACCTGTAAGGAAGCATTTGTAAAGAGCAGTGCTTCTCCAGTGCAGGTGGCACATTGACATTTTCCTTGCCTTAAAGATCTACTAGCTGAATTTCAGTGGGCGAAATCCTCCTTGCAAAGTTGCATGGTTATAATGCAATAATGATGTCATCTCTGGCAGACATTATTTAATTTATAGTTTCCTATTCTCTCTCTACCCCCCCCCCCAAGCTTCTGATGCTCCTAGGGATCCCTTTTGACCTGAGGAAGACCTTGGGAGCTGTTTTCTATGAGGTCAGACCATTGGTTCATCTCGCCCACTACTGTGAACTTAGAGTGCCAGAATTCAGACAGGAATTCTTTATCAGCACTGCTTGGAAATCATTTATATTTTCTGGTGTTCTCCTATCCAGGGAATAACCAGGCACAACCCTTATTAGTTCCTGAAAGCTGAAGAGGTTGATACGTTCAGGATAGTCCAAAGGCATTACAAAGGGGCATAATTCATTTTCTGTAAAATGACAGTGCAACATAGCAGAGAAAGATGTGTACATACTGTAGGTTTTCATTGGGTGGGTAGATATCATGCTTTTTATCAGTCACAGATATACCATAAATTTGGTATTTATACCTTAATTATACCATATTTATGTACCAACTGATAGTCTAATGGGACATTGTTATTGTGTACACATTGTATTATTATTATTATTGTTAGTTTTACATAGAGTTAAATAACTTAAGTAATTAAATAACTTGGTGCATAATATTTTCTTTTCTTTTATCCAGCTTTCATGTTTAATTGAGGTACAGTTTCACTTCTACTGCAAATTAGCCCACATCTTAAGAAAATGCACAGTGTGGTCTGTCTAGACTTCATCTGTGCAAAGAAGTCTTGGCTGATTGATTTGCATTTTTAATCAGCTATTGATTACACCTGGGTAAACCAGCTTATAAATAAAGGAATGGTTTGGAAGAGAGAAAAGCATTATTTACTTTTTGAGAGTTACATGCATGCCGTATGATCAGGCACCGTTTTGAGGAGAAGCATCAATTTCTCTGTTCCTAGAGCAGGCCTTCTGCCATCTCTGATTCAGGTAAACACATGAGCAAAGATGTCATTAACCATTTTTAAAAGACTGACTACCTCAGAAATGGGAATGGTAACTCTTCCCATCTCTGAACTATTAAATTTATCAGGGGCACTCTTAGAATTTATCAAAACATTTTAATCTCAGATTTAACAGATGAGTTAACTAAACATTGCAGCACTAATTTTCCTCCACAAAATCAATAGCTCTCCACATACGTAAGCATACCTTTTGAGACTATAAAACTGCCTCTTGTTTTGGGAGGCCATTTATATTGAAACATGTCCAGAACAATCCTATGCATGTTTTCTCAGCACTAAGCCCTGTTCTATTCAATGGGCTTACTCCTTCGTAAGTGTGGACAGGATTGTAGCTATCACCTGTCTTTTCTAGATAACACTGAGTTTTGTTTGGTATTATGGTTGTACAGGGAAACATTAGTGTGCTTTTTCCCTTTTTCGTTTTGAAAATTTAATTTAGCATTTTAAATACTAAGAAAAAGGAAAGGAAAGATCACCAGAAATAATCTTAAAATGAAACAGAAGAATAGCACTTACATCTTCAGCATCGTTGCTCTTTGAATGCAGATCTGAAAGAATGATGGGGTGTTCAAATAGATACAGTCTTCTTTTTTGAAGTAAACATGGAGTGATGTTTGAATGTGGTTAAAAGGACACCCTAACCCACTGAATGGCTGAATATTATAGTTTGACGATGTAGCACTGTAGCTGCTGTAGTCTTTGAGATTGGCACAATTGAGGAAAGGAGAAAAGGAGTCTGGACTTGCTGGGCGGGTGCTTCGAGGGTTCACAGCATATTCAGTGCACATAATAAAGCCAGTAGACAACATTAAAAAGAATAAATGTGATAGGAAAGACCATTCTGGACCACTTGTCTATAGAGTTGACATCAGTCAAATCTGGAATTTTGACTTTGAGCTGTGATGCTCTTCTCCGTAAGCGTCCCTTTTGATGGGCTGTGTGTCTATCTAAAGTGCTTCTGCTGTAGAGGTCTCTTGTAGTGGGAGGCCTTCTGTAATGGATGCTGGCACTGTCATAGGAATACATGGTTGCTCTAGGATCATTTAGACTTGCCAGCACATCGGAGCCAGTAACTTCATTTTTCATTTCCAGGGTAGTAAGAAGAATATTCCCGCATGGGTCAATCTAAGGAAGAAGCACAGATTTTAGAGAAAATCTGTAATCTTTTAATTTCTGGCTTATGTCAGTTAATGAAGTAGCAACAAAACAGCAGCCCAGTATGCAATTAAAACACGATTGATGCAAACTTCAGGATATTTTACTAGAATGAGGTAGATTTATCTCTCTAATTTGCCATTATTACTCTGTGCCTTTTGGCAATTCTGTGTGTCTGCGACATGTAAGAAACTACTGCACAATTCACAGTGTGTGTTATCCCTAATAGGCCCTTCCAGAAGTACTGTACATTGAGAGTTGCCAGCAAATAATGAATTAAATAAAGAATACAGCACGAAACTCATCCACTTCATGAGCACCAAACCCCCTAGACAATGGTTAAAATTGAGGAAACATTTGCTGCACACATCTCAGGTTCTGAATATTAAACCAGAAGAGGCTAGGATAAACCTGTGGAGAACAAAAACAACACAATGTATTCTCAAAGGCTTTCATAGGCAGGATCTGGTGGTTGTTGTAGGTTTTTCGGGCTGCTTGGCTGTGTTCTAGAGGTTTTTCTTCCTAACATTTCGGCAGTCTCTGTGGCCGGCATCTTCAGAGGACAGGAGTTAGAACTCTGTGTTCTGGTGTAGTGTGTGGGTAAGTTGAGTATTTGTAGCTTTTTGTCCTTTTCAAGAGATTGGGTGATTATGGTGATCAGGGTGTTTTTTTGTTATGGGTGTATTGTTGTGATAAGGGGAGATGATCTGTCACTGTGATTGACGGGTATTGTTAGCTAGTGTTTTTTGTGCAGTGATCACCCGTCCTTGTGGCTAGGTAGAGTTCATTGACCTTTTTGCAGGCTGTATTTTTCAATGTTGGGAGCCAGGCTTTGTTGAGTTTTAGACTTACTTTTTGTTGTTGTTGAAGCTTTGCTGATGTAAGAACAATGTTTATTTTCGTTGTTGTAGGTTTTTCGGGCTGTTTGGCTGTGTCAGACAGATTTCTAATTCCTGTCCTCTGAAGATGCCGGCCACAGAGACTGGTGAAATGTTAGAAAGAAAAACCTTCAGAACACAGCCAAACAGCCTGAAAAAACTACAACAGCCCTCAGATCCCAGCCATGAAAGCCTTCAAGAATATAATGTTTATTTTATTTATTTAACTTATATGCCACCCACACTACCCAAAGGTCTCTGGGCGGCTTACAATATTCCCAAGCTCTGTTCAGGTTACACTGGGCAATGATGCTCCCCAGTAAACTTCGGCCAGTGTTACCCATGGATCGATGCATTCAGAACAAAATTAACAAACTCTGTCCTGGAGTGAGAAGAGGTTCTTAATTACTGAACAATCCAATTGGTAACTGTAAGGGCTTCCAAATTATGTTATGCAGTCACCTGCAAAAGCAGTGTAAATACCATTAATATTGCTCCAATTTTTTTCCTGCTGTGTTATAGCAAAAATAATGTGTGTAAGTAATAATGGTTTAAATCAATGATTCATGTGGGCCCCTTCATTTACTGTGTACTCATTGTTTATTACAAGGCGAGTAGAGGATGAATTACTGCCTTAATTTAAAGTATTATGAATGAGGCTGCTACGTACATTTTAAAATGAGCTTCTAAATCACTTGGAGCCTCTGGATCTCTATAGTACATCATCTCACTATTCATGGTCTGAATTATAAGTTCTGTCTCTCATAACAAAGAGTTTGTTGTGATTGCTGACCAATTAATATCTAACAAGGGAGGAAACAACTGATACCTCATAAAATCTACCTTTTTGCCCTAATTGTCTGCCCAGTTCTAAAAACTTCAATGGGGTAGATTTAATAGATAAAAATGACCCTTTTAAATTGGATGTAAAAAATGCAAGGCTTTCTAAAATGGGGACGAGATTGATATTAATAGAAACTTGCTTGTTTCTATTAATCACAGGAGCACAAGCGTATGAAGCAATTCTTATTCAAATGCCCCAAAATAGAAACGAAAAGTTACTTTTTTGGATCACAACTCTCTGAAAGCTCCGGGTGGCATAGCCAGATACTTTTCTCATCTCTGCCCAAATACTCCCCAAAGGATGGCCCATAATCATGAGAAGTAGAAACTTGGACTGCATATTTTACAAATGTATTTATTGGTTTTATTTATTCATTTTTGAAGGCTTTTGAGCTCTGAAATGAGATCAGTTTTCTAAGGAATCCAAGATCTGTACTAATTACCTTATTCTACGTATTCGTTTGTTTGCTTATGAAGACTAAAATGGTTTTTTTGGGGGGTTTGAGCATGGGTTCTGTTTTCACAGCATTTTCAACTCTGTCTAGATATAAAGGGAAATATATGTAAATTCAGGAAGACACTTACCTGAACTTTGTTCATCTCCACTTTCTTCTTCTCACTGCTGGCTTTTGCAGCTGCTTTTTTTTGATGCTGGGGGCCTTTACCAAAGAATGTATAGTTCACAAATGCATACTCCAGCAAGGCAAGAAACACAAACACAAAGCATCCCATTAGGTAAATATCAATTGCCTTCACATATGGAATCTTTGGCAGTGTCTCCCTGAGATGGGTGCTGATGGTGGTCATTGTCAACACCGTAGTGATCCCTAGGAAGAAGGAAAAAGTCAACTGCATGATGCAAGTTGTTACATGGAAAGAGGCCACCAATAAATTGTCTCTAAAAATCTATGTATCAATGGAAAGCTCATTCTTTGAGGGCCAATGTTTATGTTGCCAAAATGGTGCCACCTACAAACAAGAAGGAGGTATTCATAGACTTAAGGGAACCCCAAGGTTTGCAGAAGTACATGTGAAAAAATTAATATGGGGAAACCAAAACAGTCTAATGAGTTTTACGCACATTCAATGGCTCTGAAATGCTGGCTTACTGCTGTGAGAGAAAAATGGAAAAACAGGAGGGAGAAAGATCCCAGACAATATCCAGTGGTTGACTTCTTGGACCCATGAGCAAGAGCACTCTCTGGCCAACAAGCACTTTGTTGCATGTCCACTTGTATATTGCATGAAAATTTGAAATGCAGTTCCTGCATCATCTTAGGGGAAAGATCACTGCTTTCCTTTTATTTAAAAAACATCAAATTTTTACATAAACAATACATATATTCCCGACAACACATTTGTTCTACGTTGGCTTGGACATGTCGTGAGAATGGCTGATGGGTGGATTCCAAAAGATCTCCTGTATGGAGAATTAGTGCAGGGAAGCTGCCCCCGTGGGAGACCACAGCTGCGTTACAAGGACATCTGCAAGTGGGATCTGAAAGCCTTAGGAATGGACCTCAACAGATCGGAAACCTTGACGTCTGAGCATTCAGCCTGGAGGCAGGCGGTGCATCATGGCCTCTCCCAATTTGAAGAGACACTTCTACAGCAGGCCGAGGCAAAGAGGCAGTCACGAAAGCAGCAAAACCAGGGAGCTGGACAGGGGACAGATTGTATTTGTCTTCAATGTGGAAGACATTGTCACTCTCGAATTGGCCTTCTCAGCCACACAAGACACTGTTCCAAGACCTTCATACAGAGCACGATACCATAGTCTCTCGAGACTGAAGGATGCCTACACATTTGTGCTATATTACCCTTCACCCTCAGGATTATATAACAATACATTTACTACATGTACCTACAATTGTTTACAAAATTTTGTTTCTTGTTTTAACTTGTGCATCCCGTCTTATTCCAAAACTGTATTGATTCTTCTGTTGGGGTATATCCTTTAGGTTTTAAAAATACATGTTCTATAAATTTATTCCAATTTTGACTAAAAACATTCTCTTTCACTAGTCCTTTTCTAACTTTCAATTCACATGTCAGTTTGTCATTAATGGCTAAATTCCACATTTCACCATACCATTCTTCTAAACTCAACTGCTTATTATTTTTCCATTTCTTTGCCATCATTAATCTTGCAGCTGTCACCGCAATTATAATCAGTTCCTTTACCCCTTTTTCTATTTGGCACTTTCTAACTATGTTTAACAAACCTATCCTTGGGCATTTTTCTATATTTATCCCTATAATTTCTTTTATCTCACTAAATACTATTTTCCATTCCTTTTGTTTCTCTACACAAGTCCACCATATATGGTAATATGTTCCTTTTTCCTTCTTACATCTCCAACATAGAGGTGGTACCTCTTTATTCCTCATATGCAATTTTACTGGTGTTACTGTAAGTACCATCTCCATATAACTTTGTAGCAATTTTCCTTTACTCTCATTATTCTTTCCCTGCATATCGTATTCCACATTACTGTACTTCCTTAATTTCTTTGTTAAAGTCTTCTTGCCATACCTGTTTTAATGCTCAAAGAACATCTTATATATTACATCCCTTTTCTTTGGTAATGATCCATCTCTTCTCTTTTCTCAATAATTTCTTCGAATTCAGTCATCTCCCTACATTCTCTTTCTTTTTTTATCCAAACCTTAGTCCAATTATCTAACTGTCTTATATTTAGCCAAGTAAATCTTTCTTTTTTAAATACTTCTTTTATTCTCATTGTATCAAATATCTTTATACAGTCTTTAATTTTAATGGCTCTCTGTTCTGTGAAAACCTTAGTTAAATTTTTCCTCAAATTTTCTGGGAAATTAGGTAAATCTACCACACTTGTCAGTGGGGAAGTCTTTGGACTTAATATTATTTTATACTTCTTCCAACATTCCAACATGTTATTTAAAAATAGGTTATCTAAATTTTTCATCAATTCTTTTAAATTTTCCTTATAGAAAATATTTGCTATACTATTCTTAATCGTATAAAGTTCTAGGTCACTCCATATTAATCCTTTACTATTTATTATAATTTCTGCGACATGCCTCAATTGGTTAGCTATATAGTATAATTTAATATCAGGTATACCCAATCCTCCTTTCTTTTGAGGTATATACCATAATTTTTATTTAATTTTTCTCTTTTATTTTCATTACAATATCTATTAATCAGATTCTGAAATTCTTTTAATTCCTTATCATTTATCTTCATGGGCAGCATCCAAAACAAAAAGTTTAATTTAGGGAATATCTTCATTTTTACAATTGCACCTCTTCCAAACCATGATATCTTCAATCTATGATAATCTGGAATTTGTTCTGGTTTATGTCCATCTTTTTGCTTCTCTATAATCTACCTTTATATTAAACTCCATATCAATTTTTGCATGATCAGATATTTGCATAGGTTCTGTTTCTATATTGCTTACTTGTGAAAGTAAATAATTTGAAACAAAATATATAATCAGTCCTGGAGAATGTTTTATGCACTACAGAGTAATATGAGAATTTCTTTCATTTCCCTTTATTATTCTCCAGTAATAAAGGTGTCCTTCAGATCAGTGTTACTAATTAATTTGTTTTATATTGTTTGTCCCCATTTCAATTCATTTTTGTAGTTTTGTCTTATCTTTAATTTTATCCATAACCATATTATAATCTCCAGCCTGATCGAATGTTATCCATTTCTTCCAACATTGTAGTAAAAAAAATTATTGATTCTCATTTAGTGCATATACGTTAACCAGTGTACATTCTTCTCCTTTAAGATTTCCTTGTATCATTATGTATCCACCTTCTTGGTCTTTTTTCACTATTTTTGTTTTAAATTCACATTTTTTAATATTATTTTAGCCAGTCCCCTGGATTTTGAGTTGCCAAATGATTTTTCATGCATATCAATTGATTTACCCTTAAGTTCATTTACTCCCTCCTTTTTTTGATGAGTTTCCTGTAAAATCACTATATCAGCATGTCCTTTATTTATCACACTCTGCATTTTAGGTCTTTCACATTCCATGTTGTAATTTTTATATTTTTAACCATTTTCATTTAATATTTCAGCTCCTATTATCCTGATCTGTGTTCCTTCCACGTGTGCACAATCAACAATACTTAAACTTAAAACTAATTTAACAAAATATGCCCACCACCCTTATGTGTCCTTAACCCTACCCCACCGTCTACCACCTTCCCCACATCTATCCCTCTTCTTCCCTCCTTTTTCTCACCAAGTATCCTTGGTTAAAATTTCCTCCTGCCCTTGTGAGGGGGAGGGCGGAGGCTGGGTTCAGGTTCATGATTAGGACTTTCCCTCCTCTGTCTACTCCATTTTATTCACTATCTGATGCTCTATATTTATATAATTTATTTAGATCTGAATTATTTACCCATGTGTTTACATGTGTTTACTCAATTATATTCTATCTAACTTAATTTAATATCATTAATAGTAAAATCAAGACAATATTCATCAGGTAGTACAATTTCACTTATTGATAATCTTTTTCTTCTTCTTCACCCCTTTTTGCTGCCTGGAGCTCTTCCCTCTTTCTCGTTCAATCTCTCCTTCTTTCTTGCCATCTCCACCTGTGGAATCACGCCCATCTTCTGAAGTGGTCTCAAAATCAGCCTCAGGTCCCGGAATCAATTCCAGGCCTTTGTTTTCTTCATTTTTGCTTGCCATTCTTCCTCAGTTAATATGTCCATCTGTTTCAGCCACTTTAATGCACTTTCACAGTCATCCTTTCAGTAAACTTGATCCTTATAAAATATACGTAAGAAGACTGGGTATATTTTATTGATTTTTCTCTTAGTAAGGTGATAACCTGCTTTATCCTGTGACACCAAGTTATTGTTTGTTCTGAAAAGTCATTAAAAGCCTGAATGGGTACATTGTGGATTTTTAATAACTCAGGTTTCAATCTCAAAATGCTCATAAGCCCTTGTTTTTTGTGAAAGTTCAAAAAATGAATTAGGATATCTATTGGTGGCCCCTTTGTGCTTCTTCTTCTTCCCACCTGATGACATATTTCCAGGTCAAATCACAACCATTGAATCCTTGATATAACTCTTTGTACTCAATGTAGAATCATTTCTGTTTGTTCCTTTTCTTCTGAAGTTTTTTCGGGGATTTCTCAAATTTTCAAATTTTGCCTTCGATTTTCATCTTCCAAATGTATGGCTTTGAGTCTGCAAATCTCTAGTTTTCTTGTTCATATATTCTCTTGGTGTTCATCCTGGTTTGTTCTTGGACTCTGTCAATTTTATTATCAATTTCTTTCATTTGTTTTGCAATGAATCCTTTCAGTGTTTTATTGTCCTCTTTAAGTTCTGCTATTTGCTGTTCCAACTTTTGTTCACTCTTTTGTATCTCACCCTTCAACTCTCCAATAGCTCCCATAAGAGCCTTCTGTAGCTCTCCTTCTTGTGCTTGTGCTGCCATCTCTGCCTGTTCCTGATGTATCAAGCATGTTGTTGTTTTATCAGATGAACAATTTCTTGATGGTTCATGTCTGTAGCTTGTCCTTTTCTTTAGACCTCCCTCTAGACATATAATTGATTTAAACTTCTTCTGCCTATTGTTCAGTTCTTTCAATTGTTAATCCATAGGACAGCTACTTTTTCTGCAATTTCATTTGCTTTTTGTAGCCTGATACTTAAGTTTAAATTGAGTGCCTTAAGTAATTATTTATTCCACTCCTAGGTGGGAGTCATAGATTTTTTTTTTCTTAGCGTCCACTTTCCATATGTTATTGCTGCTCTTTCTCTCTTCTCTTGCAGATGTAAGAGAAAGTCAGAGGGAGTGCTATCGCTTTTCTTATCAGTTTAATCTCTGTTTTAAAAATTATGAAGAAATCTTCATTTTTAAACCCAGACATTTGCACATAACAAAAATTCCTCACTTCACCGACTACTGCTTTATCCGGAGGGGGGAGGACTTTATTCTCAATTATTTGAATTTACAGAACAGAAGCAGCCACAGATATCACAGTTTTGCAACATGTTCCTGTCAAATCTAATCTATTCAGTTCTTCTTCTCAATAAGCCAGTAAAAGTAAGTATTCTGGTCCGGTTATATGTCAAACCTGAAACCTGGGCTACTGTCTGTCTGTTCTAAACAGTTCCATTTCTGTTAGATTTCTTCTGTTGCTGTTATTTTATTTTTCCTCTCCAAATATAAACTCCTTCCAAGCCTTTTTAGTCCCACAATTAGCTCATTGTTTTGATAATCTCAATGCTGAGCTGAGTCCTTATCTATGAAGTGTTTTACTACCTTTGTTCTTCTGTAAATGAACTTGAATAAATAGTTATGGAGCAGCCCATTTCTCTTTCGGCACTGAGTTTAGTTTTCCAAATCCTTTTAAAAGGTTTTCCCCTAGAATATATTCTCTTTCTCTTCACCTCCGCCCCATATACTTTTCACAAAATAATTAACTTACATTAAACCACTCTTCTGGAATTCGATTATGCTCCTGATCCGGGGATATTCAAGTTTTTCAACATGCAGACAGAGTTTTTAAGGTTAGCCCTCCACCATTCCTTAGCCCCGTCCCCACCAATCACTGCTTTCCTTACTGGAAGCAAATAGTGTTGGTTTGGGTGAATGGACCACAGGCACTTCATATACTCTTCTCACGGTGCCTTTACTGACGCAGCATAAAGAGCAGTCTTATGGAAACGTTAACATCACTAAAGGCAGCATGGACCAGTGTCTTGAATGCTGCTAACCAGCTATTAGTCATCAGAAGTGGAAAATAAGAAAACCTTGACTGGGACTGCACAAAACATCTTTTTTGAACTTCTTCTGTGGTTCCTGTTTAAGCCACCATTATTTTCTGATGAGATCCGGGTGGAACAATTGACTGCATTTCAAAGCTGTATCATCTGGATACATCAAGAACAATAATGTCCAGTAATGCCTCCTACTCAGGCTGTAACATTGGAAATTTTATTTAATCATCAGCATTTTCAGTTACTCCCTTCAGAATTACAACAAATATGAAACCAGAGGCAGAGGCTTCATTTTTCTCTGACGGTACAATCATAAAACAACTGGTCATAAAACTGGCTGTTTCAATATAGAATTACAAACTGTTGTGTTATTCTGTTGCTGTTTGAGGGATGCTATGAATGGGAGCATTGAAGACCAAGCTAATTTTCTGGCAGAAATCTTGGTGATAGCTTCGTAATCCAAACACTTAATTACCTAGCGCAACTCGCGCAGCAGATGCATCATAGTTGATCCAGAAGGATACCCAGGACAGAATTGTAATTAGAGTAGAAGGCATGTAGGTTTGCAAAATGAAATAGCCGATGTTTCGCTTAAGCCGAAAACTCAGGGATAGCCGAGGATATGCCCCTATCAGAAAGGAAAAGTGAAAAATAAAATTAATGACAGGGATAGGTTTTTCCCCTCTGTTGCTGTTTCTAGGGCACCTCAGAGGTGCTGCTGACAGCTTACCTGTGGCAAACTCTACTCTTTTTGAGATCATCCTGTAATCAATTATTGAGAATTGAGGGAGCTCAATCTTATTAACACCACTCACAGCAGATTCTCCTCCATTCCAATAGAACTCAATATCATCTGTTGTGTATCCATCTGTAAGAATGAACAATAGAACCGTTTATGTTAGTTTCTTGAGAAAATGTTTCACTGGTTTTATGGTTTTTTTAAAATATATATATATATAGTCATGAGGCAAAACAATTAACAGTAAAATGAAAATAAAGACAAATGTTAGTGACTGAAATCTGATTTTTGGTATTACACAGAATTAGGGATGGGGATGAATAAAAAATGGTGATTCATTGTGATTTGTGATTCATCAAGATTAACGAATCAATGAATACCAATTTACGAATATTATCCAACAAATTAATGAATGGATTCATCAATTCGTTTTCACTTTAAAAAGCGATAAAACTGGCCCCCAAGCACCTAGAGACAACAAATTTGCAGGGAAGCTTCCTCTGATGATTTTCTACAAGCCAAGCACATTTGGGGAACATTAGGTAATGGATCCCTGAGTTATATAGCCATAAGGAGGACACCCCCAGGAAAGTTACCCCCAGGTACTTGGAGAATCTTAAATCACAAGAAGCTTCCTATATCTTTCTCCAACACACCTGCAAAATTTAGTGAAGATTGGATATTGGACATCTGAGTTATTCACCCACAAATTGGTCCCCCCCCAAAAAAAATTTACCATGCGGTACAGAAGCAGATGACATTGAGAGAGTTTGATTTGGCCCCAGCAAAATGAGAGCGCTTTGGCAGTGAGGTAGCTTGGTTTGTCTCTGGCAGGCACACAGAGGCATGAGGCATTGAGGTAGAGTTTGTCTTCAGCAGCATCACATTTGGCAGTGAAGTAGAGTTTGCCCCCAGGAGGCAATGAGGTATTTGGAGAGAATCAGAAGTGGGAAATGGCTACAGGGGAAAAGCTTATAAAGCTTCTGTAAAAGTTACACCCCCCACAGCCCTTTCAGCAGTGCTGTTGGCTGCCTGACATGCCAATCCAGGATCTCCTGATGAGCCAGAGCTTCTGATTGGCACCAGCAAGCTCAGAGAGGCCCCGAAAAAGGTAACAAATATAGACAAATATTGATGGATCAATGGATCGACAAATAAAACCAGGAAAATATCTGTCAAGCCGTATTTATCAAGACTTAAAATTTGATGAATATGTATCAATGAATATATGAGGAGTCAGCTATATTTGTCAAAAATAGTGATTCGTTTTCATATTCATCCCCACCTCTACACAGAATCTATGGCTCCTATGTTGTATGGCCAAAAGGCTAGCTATTAGAAAGCTGTCAAGTTCAGGATCCAGAATTAAGGAAACTTTTGTAATCAGTTCAGAGTCAGCCCAGGATATTTTGTTGCCTATGTCAAAGGTCATAATGCTGCCCCTCTCCTATAGAAAGTAAACTGGCCCAACCGGCAGTTGAAACTTGGATGCTTTTGATGAGCTAGCATCCACCACTGCACCTGAGGGCAACAGCTGTGTGTGTGTGTGTGTGTGTGTGTGTGTGTGTGTGTGTGTGTGTGTGTGTGTTTGCACGCACACACAGAAAGGATTGCCTGGAACACATAGCTGTGACCTCAAATAAATGGGAACAGTTATTTGACGCCTAGTGTCATCCCTCCACATGTTCCCATGTATTTCTCACCACTAGATGGAACCAGAGTCTATGCTATATACAGGTGGCTTAAGGGAAATGCACCCCTGGCCTGGCAGCTTCTGATGAAATGGAGAAGCTGTATTTGCACTGTGTGCGGGGGTGGGGAAGTAAGGGGAGGTGGCAGTTGTTGGTTTCAGGGAAGCCTCCCTCATGAACAGGAGGGCAGGAAATGCAGTCCTTTGGCAAGACTGGGCCAGGGCTCCTCATTCTCTCAGCCACATACGGACACCAACAAAACTGGAAGTCAATGCTTCGCTTATTAGGCATTTTCAGTAATAGGGCAGGCCCTGGATGACCTGAAGAAATAAACACAGGACAATATGTCAACTAGTGGGTCCTAAGAAAGGCCTCAGCAGCCCTTGTCCATCAATTCTCTGACAATCCAACACTCTCTTCTTACTGCTTAAACATGACATATATACATTGGTCCTAGACATTGACCGTGAAGGCTCATGTAGCTAAGGCACTGTAATGCTAGGCATTTCTAAAGGAGGTTGCCAAAAACATTTGGCTTTCCTGAATCTCAAAGAATCCTCCACCTTCCCCTGCTGATCCTCTGTTGTTGCTGACAAAGACAAAGAACTAACTGCCTGATGGAAAGTTTCTGTTCTGAACTGTGAACTCACAGTAATGAAAGACATGATGGTGGATCGACTTAACTGAAGTGCTTTTAATCATTTTGAAGTCCATTATATTTCTGAATCAAGCATATATACTGAGGCTGCAATAACAGTTAAAGCATGGCACTGACGTTTGGGTGACAATCCTACCATATACTTCAAAAATAAACTTTGTGGTGCACTTTAAGGCATGAGTGGATATAGTATTTATAGGGTTAGGGAAAAGGAACTCTATTCATATGCATTACCTTCATTATAAATAAGGGTTAAAAAAATTAAAGGAGTATGACCAAAGATGGAGGATGGTGACGTTTAATAGTGTATAGTGTACTAGAGTAGATAAGTGAGACTTCAAGACTAAAGCCAACAGTACTTAAAAGTTCCTTTTTCCCACCCTCATATGGCTGATTCAGGTGCAGGGATTGAAAAGAAATTTACATTTAACTTTTTAAAAAAACAGTTTATCTAATCTATAAGAATGTTAACAAACACACATGGATTTCTTTTGGTTTCCTGTTCTTCAGAGGAAAATGTGGCCATCAGTTTCTGTTCTCTGTTTTTTAAATTGTAGGCAAGTACTTTGCTTAATTACACATACATATGTCTAAAAATCTGCATACACACACTTTAGTCAATGAGAGGAATGCATATTTTGTAAGATTCATAAAATGTGAATATTAGGACATGTGTGCAAAAAAAATTGCATGCATTTCCATGCAGGGATTTTTTAAAAAACTATTGCAACCCAATGGAGAACTTGGACAACATCAGAATGCTGGTAGTGTAGAGAAACATGCTGAAAATTAAAGTGTTTTTTACCTCCCTTCTCATGCACTCACTTTAGTATTCATCAGCTACAAATGACTATTGAGGTTTGTAAGAAGAAAAGTTTGCAAAACTAGGGTTTGCTTTGGAGAGGGGGAGATGATTCTGAAAAACGCTACATCTGATAAATATTGGCAGTAAGAGAATCATCTGCAACTGAGGATTCCTCTGGCAATGCAGGTTGTAAATTAGCCCTCAGAGGAGCTGCAGGGGGCAGTCGTGACTTGCCAGATGGCTCTCTTCCTTTCACTACAAACAATTGCTTGGTTTGTTTTCCTTCCTCTCAGGCAGACCCTGCAAGTTCAAATTTCAACTTTGGCTTGTTCTTCACACTTGTTTTATGCTCATCCCACATGCAAATGTGGTTTCCCTGCAACAGCACTCTTTCCATATGAAAGGAAGATTCATGTGGAATCATCTTATACAATAGCTGATAGTCAAATTGAAGAATTAAAGAAGGTTGGTTCGACAGAATTTGTTTACAGAGAAAGGTCTTTTGTTTAGTTCATTGCCCACTCCTATTGCAACTGTTTTTTCTCTCTTTTCTTTTCCTTTTTTCTGCTCAATGGGGGGGGAGTGATATTTAGATACTCAAAATACTTGTTTATGGTATTACTAAGTGCTGACTGTATAGTTACAACTCTACATATATTTGCTGTTGTCTAACATGGACAAGATTGAATGAATCCATGTGACTGTTTTCCTAAAGCAGAGCTTGCCCTAACATTTGACCTAGCAAGATTTTCCTGGCAGTTGTAGTTCTTTGGGAGGTGTCAAGAGAATGGGAATATTGCCCTTTTGGAAAACAGGCCTTGTAGTTCATGCCTGGGATGTGACCAAGAGAAGGGGGAGACTGTTAACTGCAAGGCAGCAATGACCTGCACCTTATCTTTATAAGAAAGGAAGTTTCAAGGCCATACTGCACTCATTCCTCGGTATTGACTTAATTAACAGACTAGTTTCAGATGAATTGAAGGAGGGGGAAGAAGTTACTCCCTTTCTCTGAAAGGTCCAGGGCAATTTGATGCCTAACTGGAGGATTTCTTTTGTATGACTCTGTTTTGAGCTTTAAGCTGAACTCTGGAGGAGGTGTCCCTGGTACTGAATCCAGTCTATTAACTACGTTCAGTGCTTGGATAGCTCCTGTGACATATGGGCTAAAACCCAGAGCAGATTCACCACTCTTGAGAAACTGCCTGCACTGGCTGTTGTTGCCCTAGGAGGATGGATGTGGGTCTCATTTATTTCTACAAAGGGATGACATTGAGCTTGTGCTGCTAGTTTTTGCTGAGGAAAAATCTCATAGTGTTCCATTAGGAATGGTTTCATAAACCACATTTTAAGTTGGTTTGTTCTGATAAACTATGATTAGGATTAGGGATGTGCATGTCTTTGGACAAGTGTGGAAACACAAGCCAATTCGGGGCTATTTGTGCATTTTTGAAGGTGACCATGGGGGTGCAACATCCCTACAGTTGCCTCATATTATGTCCATCACTTATTGGGTTAATACCCTTAATAAAATGGATGTCTTGCAATTAAAAATGACAAAAATGGAATTATAAGTATCAATATCAGAAGACTTTGGGTTACAGAGTCTTTTGTTTTCCTTCTTTTCAAAAACCTAATCAGTTGCTCTATTAGCACTGAGTGGCTGGGTACCACATAATTTTATGCTTGTGTAAATTTGCCACACATTCCACCCACACAACAAGGGTTGTGCAACTAATCACATGGTTCCTTTTTTGACTGATTGTGCAACGCAGCTGTGAAAGTGCATCATGAATAGCACTTCTGCCTTGGCATGATGAATACTAGCACTTGTGTAAGGTTGAGTTGTGACAAACCCAGACCTACTGGGATATGCCCCACTTTCACTAAGCTGCCACCAACCATTCCCTATAAGAAGTCACACAGACCAGGGATGGATTTTTAACAAATAAAGGAATAAGGTTTATTTAAACAACACACAGGGAAAATAAAATGATCAGGTGAATAAGATACAGTAACGTGGCTTAGTCTCAATCATACATACACACAGTTTGGTTCACACAGAACACTTAACTTGAAGCACAGACCCTGAACCTATCAGTTCTGGCTAACCATACAGACACCTGAACCTATCAGGTTGGTACTGACTGACACACAGTAGTACCCTGTCTGACACACAGACTCCCACTCAAGCTTCTTCTCTCAGCTCTTCTCCAGCTTCTCCTTTCAGCTCCTAAACTTCTCCACACACGCTCCACATATATATACAGTACAGCCCCTCCTCCTGATGTCCCGCCTTCCACTCCCCATAGGATGGAACTTTCCCTCCAAACCCATGACAGACAGGTAACATCAGTGCTGTATGTAACACCTCCCCTCTTTATAAGTTGTTTTGTAGGGGGAAAGCTAAGGTGCTTTTCACCAAAAAACAACCTGGTTAAAACACACAAAAACAATTATATAATAACATACAATACCATACTTACTTATACTTACACTCTATTAGGCATTTAAACATTTACCATTAACAATACATCAAGTTACCTTTATTCATACAAACCAACATGTTTAATAAACAGACACATTTGACTTTTTGTCATCAAAATATATACATAGTCCATGTTTCTTTCGCCGTCTTCATTCTTCAGGTCTTCTTGACAAGGCGTCAGCAACACAGTTTACTGACCCTCTGACCACCTTCACTTCAAAGTCATAGTCCTGCAGGTTTAAAGCCCACCTCATAAGTTTACTATTGTGGGTTTTCATTGTCTTTAACCATTGCAGTGGTGAATGGTCAGTGCACAGAACAAAATGTCTTCCCCAGATGTAAGGCTTGGCCTTCTGGATCGCGTAGACTATGGCCAGGCATTCCTTTTCCACGGTTGCCAGATGTCTCTCACCTTTCTGGAGTTTCCTACTCAGGTAGGACACTGGATGCTGGTCACCATTCTCATCCTCCTGGCAAAGAACTGCTCCTACCCCGCTGTTAGACGCATCGGTGTAGATGATGAACTCCCGGTCGAAGTCTGGAGCACGCAGCACTGGATAGTTGATGAGCGCCTCCTTCAACCTCCGGAACGCCTCCTCACAGTCGCTGGTCCACGGGATGCGGTCATCAGCCTTCTTCCTCGTCAGATCGGTCAGCGGAGCCGCAATCTCGCTAAACCTCGGGATGAACTTTCTGTAGTAGCCCACCAACCCAAGAAATGATTTGATTTTTTTCTTGGTGTTGGGTCTGGGCCAATCACGAACGGCTTCTATTTTGGCCTCTAGGGGCTTTATCACTCCTCCCCCTACTATGTGACCCAAATATTTTATTTCTGGGCTACCCAGCTGCAGTTTGTTCTCTTTACAGGGCCTAGGCCAAAGCACTTCCTCCCCTGGGTTAAAGTGCCTCTCCCTGCCTTCCTGGTCATCCCAAGCTTTCTTTCTGACCTTCTGAGCTTGCAGGGTCTCTGCTGCTAGCTCTAGGTTTCTCTTTAGGTCATTCCTTAAAGAGTCTATATATGTCACAACATCTTGTGGGTTATCCTGGGTGATCTGCTCCCAATCTTGCTTGATTAAATCAAGGGGCCCTTTCACCCTTCTCCCAAACAAGAGTTCAAACGGACTGAACCCGGTACTGGCTTGTGGCACTGATCGATAAGCAAACAAAAGGGATTGCAGCTTCTGGTCCCAATTGTTTGGATTCTCTGCCAAGTAAGCCCTGATCACGCGCATCAGAGTCCCATTGAACTTCTCCGTTAACCCATTACTTTCAGGGTGATAGGCAGTGGTTTCCTTGTGCTTAATTCCACAGATTTGCCATAACCGTTTCATGAGCTTCGATGTGAACGATGCGCCCAAATCTGTGATTATTTCTGAGGCAAATCCCACCCGGGACATATACCCCACCAAGGCATCTGCCATTGTGTTAGTTTCAATGTTAGTCAAGGGTATGGCTTCAGGGTACCTCGTGGCATGGTCCACAATGGTGAGAATGAACCTGTTCCCCCTCTTTGTGGCCTTGGGCAAAGGTCCCACAATATCCACCCCTATGCATTTGAACGGAGTGTCAATCACAGGCAAAGGGCACAACTTTGCTTTGGTCCTGTCGCGGCTGTTCCCCTGCCTTTGACACACATCACATTGTTTACAGAACTCCCTGATCTGCTTCCCTATGTCAGGCCAGTAAAAATTCTGTGTGATTCTCTGCTGTGTTTTGTTCACCCCTAAGTGCGCAGCAAACATGTCAGAGTGCCCCCTTTGTAAGATCATGGGGCGATACTTTTCAGGTACCACTAGCTGACTTCGGATCCCATCTCCCCCTTTTGAGATATTCCTCAGGGTCTCTCTATACAAAATCCCCTTTTTCTCTAGAAATCTCACTGGGGTTTCAGGTGTTAGCTGGGCGTCAGTCACCTGTTCAAAACACTTTTGGAGAGTGGCGTCTGCCTTTTGCTCTTGTCCAAATCTGCTGTCTGTGGTTAAGGTTTCCACCACAGCTTCTGAACTCCCCTCTGCTTCCGTCTCTGGCTCATCATTACCCCCCTGAACTGTCCCCGTGGTGGCTTGTGAACGTGTAATCACTAGCACCCGTTTCACATGTTCAGCCAGGTCATTTCCCACGAGCACGGCTGCTGGCAGAGTCGATGAAATCGCTAGCCGCCAAACTCCCCTCCAGCCTTGAAAGTTCACAGGTACCTCCGCTACTGGCAGTGAGATCACCTGCCCCTCAATCCCTGCCACCTTCATGCTCTCATTTGGGATTACATACTCCCTAGGAATAATATCCGGATGGCACAGGGTCACCTGGGAACAAGTGTCCCTCAGCCCCCGATACTGATGGTCAAGTATTCCTACGTCCACCCCTGCGGTTTCAAACAACTGAGAATCTGTTCTCACGAGCAAGCAGCGCTTGACCTCCACAAGAGGACCATTTTCCTCAGCCTGATCAGCAGATGTAACTGTTCCAGATTGAGTAGCCATGGCAACAGGCTCCCTCAGTGACAAGGAGCTTTGCTCTTTCTGGACACAGAACACAGCTTTTGGCTTGGTTCCACTCGAATCCTGAGGCACAATTCCTTTTAGCTGCTTTAATTTCTCACACTCTGAGATTAGATGGCCCTTTCCCTGACAGAAATAACATTTTCTGCTATATTTTGAGTCTTTCTCATCTTGTTTTGGTTTTCCCTCCAAAATCTGAGGTCTTGGTTTCATGTCTGAGGGCTTCCCTTCACCATGGGCCCCTCCCCCTTGCTGGCTTTTCCCTGGTCCCTGAGAGTACTTGCTGTAGGTTTCTTTAGGTTTCCCCATCGATTTCCCCTCACCCAAGGGCTTTCTTATTTGGGAAATAAAATCTGCGATCTCGGCTGCTTCTGCCACAGATTTCGGTTTCCTTTCCCTCACCTGGAATTTCAGTTCCCCATGCAGGACTGAATAGAACTGTTCCAGCGCTATCAAGTCTTTGAGCTGCTGAAAGGTCTCTGTCCCCTCCTGAGATAGCCATTTCTCTAGCAGCCTCACCAATTGGGCCCCCACTTGGGTAAAAGTCTGCTCTGGTTTCTTGGTGATTGACCTGAATCTTTGCCTCAGCTGTTCCGCATTTATCCCATGTCTGGCAAACACCAGTTTTTTAAACTCTGCAAAATCTTTCATCAGTTCCTCTGGCATCTCTGCATAGACTTCTGCAAGGCTGCCACTGATTAAAGATCGCATGATGGTCATCTTCTCAGTTTCCCTTACTGAGAAGTCCACAAACGCTCTTTCCACTAAGGAAAAGAACACCTCAGGGCAATCTCCCTTGTGGTACACAGGGAATTTCTTCAGGTCAGCTTTAGACAATTGGCCTCCCTCAGAATCCCTATTGTTATTATTGTTCTGGTTCATCAGTTCCAATTTTCGTAACTCAAATGCCATTTTCTCTCTCTCCAAGTCAAATTGTCTTTGCCTCTCCCTTTCCTGCATTTTTTCTCTCTCTAATCTTTCCTCCTTTTCCATTCTCTCTCTCTCTAATTCAAAATGTCTCTATTTCTCCCTTTCCTCCATTTCCCTCACCCTCAGTTCATGCTGTTGGGCTATGAGCAATTTTCTGAGTTCTGGGTTCTGTTCTCCTGTGCTGTCACCCTGCACTGAGCCAAATTCATCCTCAGAACCTTGGTCTACCTGGGGGTCTTTCACTTCACCCATTTCTGCCATTTGGCTTCGAGTCAAGGGCATAATTCCCCCCCCAGAACAGGCTGCTTCCAAAAGTCAAGCCTCAAAATAAAGCGACCGCTTTTTTTTTCTTTTTGCCTCAGAACCAGCTTTCTATAGATTACTGCTGTTCTTCAGCACTAACTTGCAACAGTTGCGAGCCAGAGTCTACCCCCCTCTGCTAGGCCTCTCAGCAGGCAGGCTAGATCATTGCTACTAAACAGTTTTGCCTCAGCTTTTTTCCCGCCAAAACAGGCTGCCTCAGAGCTCCCTAATCTAGTCCCCAATCTGAGGTTACACGTTCTTCTACTAGCGCACCTCCCCGTGAGGTACACCTAGAAGATTACCTACGTGCTCTCAGATTGTCCCTGACTAGACCCCCCCTTGCTCTGGGCACACTTGCCAAGGCTTTGCTGGACCACTGGACAACTGGACCAGTCGTATCCCACACGCTGGACACCAATCAATGTGACAAACCCAGACCTACTGGGATATGCCCCACTTTCACTAAGCTGCCACCAACCATTCCCTATAAGAAGTCACACAGACCAGGGATGGATTTTTAACAAATAAAGGAATAAGGTTTATTTAAACAACACACAGGGAAAATAAAATGATCAGGTGAATAAGATACAGTAACGTGGCTTAGTTTCAATCATACATACACACAGTTTGGTTCACACAGAACACTTAACTTGAAGCACAGACCCTGAACCTATCAGTTCTGGCTAACCATACAGACACCTGAACCTATCAGGTTGGTACTGACTGACACACAGTAGTACCCTGTCTGACACACAGACTCCCACTCAAGCTTCTTCTCTCAGCTCTTCTCCAGCTTCTCCTTTCAGCTCCTAAACTTCTCCACACACGCTCCACATATATATACAGTACAGCCCCTCCTCCTGATGTCCCGCCTTCCACTCCCCATAGGATGGAACTTTCCCTCCAAACCCATGACAGACAGGTAACATCAGTGCTGTATGTAACATGAGTCATGCAAGCATAGTTACTCAACAGCTAATGCATGTATGTGTGATGATGGATGTCTATGTTCCTTTGTGGAGTTTGAGTAGTTAACTTTAGGAAACCAGAATCTCTCTTCCCACCAACTTTTGTTCCTCTTTTCTTATTGGGATGTTGGTGTCAGTGCCAGAGTTCATAATATCCATTCTCCTCACTTGGATAGAATGCTAAAACACAGTTAAGGAGGAATGAACAACTCCAGTTTTCTCTTGTGCCTATGCTAGAGGAGGATAGAGTTGGCAGGCAGGCAGCCTAAAGGCTCACTCAGGCATGTTTATATTATCTTGCACTGAGTTCAGCATGAGACAAGTGAAGCCTTTAAATTCATTCATTGCTTAGAGAGTCTATGCTTCAAGCAGCTGTTCACACATTGGCAGGAAACCAGTAAATGCATGAACTATGCTAAAGGCCAATAATATGACGAAGAATTCATTACTGCTAAACTGTCCGTGCCTTTCTTCTACAAATGTGAAATGACAAGACTTACAATTCCTGCCGCCTGCATGTAGAGATTTAATTGTGACCCGACTGCATAAAAATATGCCAAGAAGTATCACGACAGACTAACAGTTCAAGAGTTCTGGAAATATCACAGGCAAGAGCTTGCCTGCACACGTGCTTCAGTTTTCAGAACATTTACAACATTTAAAAACTCTAGGTTCTTAGGGGCAGCTGGAAAACATTATAGGTCAAGCAGATGTTGAAGAGTACGGCTGTAGCAGCCATAATGTAGTGGGGACACGGCTGGTGAAAAGCATTTTGCTGTCTGAGGTGAGTGACAAAATGGCACCCACTCCCCACTTCCATGTACAAACTTTGACTAGGCTGGCATTTGGGTCTTGCTTCAACATTGGCAATGGGCCAGCATCCTTCACTGCAACTGGGGACAAGAACTAGCGCAGTAGGGGAACCATTCTGTCCTCCAGCATTATGGTGCCACTGCTGCTGCCCAGTACCTGCTGCCTGAAATAGCTATTTTATTTTACCTAATGGCAGGGTTGGCCTTGGATTGAACCACATTAATAGCAAAGCAATCAAGTCTTATTTTTCTATCTAACATTAGAACAGCAGCCTGACTAGGCCCATCAGTTCAGCTACATATCCTCTTACATCCTGTGGATTAAAAAGCCAAGGAAGCAGCTTATTATATTTTCCTTAAGTGCATCAGTACTGTACATCAAAAATATGTAAAGGCTTCATTCACTTTAGAGGTAACTGAGCTGCACTAAAGCACACTCAGGTACAGTGCATAGTGACTTAATTTTCAAACAGTAAGCAAATGTAACTCTTGCTCTACTTAACTGTTTAATCCACTGGTTCTTAACCTCGGGTTACTCAGGAGTTTTGGACTGCAACTCCCAGAAGCCTTCACCACCAGCTGTCCTGACTGGGGTTTCTGGGAGTTGCAGTTGAAAAGCATCTGAGTAACAAAGGTTACGAACCACTGGTTTAATCAACAATCTAGTGAAGGGAAACTAATGCACAATGGGAAGCTGAGAAAGTCAATCAGGTCTTGTGTCCTAGGTCACAATCTTCCCCTCAAACTCTGACAGAAACTTTATTTTCAGACATTTTCAGACATTGGCCTGTGGAAAAGAACTTCAACTGCATCCTTCATGGTAATAGTTCACCATGTTTAACACCATCATTGTGAGGCAACTGTACCATGTGAAACAGCCATCTGGCAGGGTTGAGGAATTGGTGTGTGGACCTTCTGTAACAGAAAAAAGAAATGAATGCAAGTGAGCCATAGTATGTGAGTTTCAATGAGCAAAGGGGCTTCTGTCCTTTTATGCATCAGCCAGGAATAGTACATCTGAGTAAACATGTGCAGACAGATTTGGGGGTGCGTGTTTTTTGTTGTTGTTTCAAGGTGTGTGTGTTTGTGTGTGTGGAGAGAGAGAAAGATCAAATTAAAAATGGAAGCAAAACTTAAGAAAACTATTATGAACAAGACCCAAAGACACAGGAGCTCAGAAGACTAGAAAGCAAAATACTGACTTAACTATTTTTGATATACCCTCTTTTTCTAAACTCCTGACAAGGTTTTTTATGCACTGCCTTAAGAATACGTTTGCTTTACCTGACTGAAAAACCCAATCAATGGACAGTGGGGTTGTCAATCCTGGGACATGCTGGGGATTGGTGGTCAGCATGTGGCCATATTTGGCAGGGGTGGGGCAGAGAAATATAATTCCACAGAGAGCACAAACATTAGAGGTCTGTCGCCAGGTGGAAAGAACTAATATTTCTGCAACTTAGGAATGTAACTTCATTGTGGAGGAGGAAATAGGGCCACATGCTGACCACCTCTGCCCTAGATATTCTGCAATGACAGGGGTAAGCTGAGGCTGCCTAGTCTGTGCGAAATGCCATAAAATATAAGAGAGAGAAAGAGAGAGAGAGAGAAGCTAGAAACCCAATTTTTAAATATAGTTATTTTATGTGTTAAACTTGGGTTATGAGGCAAGGATGTAATGAAAAGGGCATCCCAACACACTGAGAGACCTAACTGAAAAAATGGAAAACTACTAGGAGATTTGCTGTGAAAAGACTAGCACATGTTTTGTTCAGCACCTTTAATTTTCTAAAAAAAAATTTTTTGTGAGAGAACTTTGCTGAATTTTGCTGAAAATACAGGCTTTTCTATGCAGAAGTTTTTGCACAAAAACCTTGCAATCTTGTCCAACAGGGAGAGAAAACTGAGAAATGTTCCACTCTTGCCTGTGAGAACAAAATAAAGATTTACCTCTTTATGTGGGATGGAACACTATGGCCTGTTTAAGGTGAATCACAATTCATGTTTCACTTGTTTTGTCAGAAAAAAATAATGCATGGAGAGGACTGGGGTACACAAACAGACTGATGAGGCCACCTGTCTTTTATATCAGCCAATGAGAAGATAAATACCAATACCATGTCTCTTCCTCCTCTTTCTTTTTTGCTTTATTAATATTTGCATAAATGAGCTCAGGAAACTACATAGTGCAAAATGGCCGTTTGAGTAAGAATTTACTAGGAATAATGATTCCACTAACTCTAATATGGTAACACAATTGGACAACTGTAGTATGCAGTAATGACTTATCCAGTCCAAGGCTATAATAAAAGTTTGTATTTCCTGTTGGGCAAGTGAGGGATTCATATGTGGAATGTGTAGAGCCAGTATGCTGTAGTGATTAGTGTGTCAGATTAAGACTTGGGTTTAGACATTCATACTGCCAGGATGCACTCTGGCAGATCCTGGGCCAGTTGTCAACCCTATGCTTAACTCACAAGTTTGTTGTGAGAATAAAATGCAGGGAGAGAACCTTGTTAAACTCCTCAGGTTCCTTGGATAACAGGTAAGGTACTAGAGTTAGCATGTACATTTGATCAGGAGGCATAAATATAATGACTGGGTGCTTGTAGCCCTTCTGCCTAACCTCCCCCTGTAGTCCTGCATATTGATTTTTCTTGAGCCATGTGGTTTTCCCATAACTAAACATTGGTACTCTAAGAATGTATTTATGCTAGAATATCATTTTTAGTGGTAATCCCCAAGAAATTGTAGCTGTAGCAGCCATTTTAAGAGAAGAACATCCTCACCTTCATAATAATGGGGGGGTTGTTGTTGTTCTTTCCTCCTTTTAAGGAGAAAGGTGGGGTAAAATATTTTAATTAATTAATTAATTAATTAATAATTGTTGTCACCCACTCCTTGGACTTCTCTGAGTACCAAATCATCCCGCAGAGGTATAACAATTCAGAAAGGCAGCACCCTTTGGATTTGGGAGTATCTCTTTGCTTCTATTATCCAAAATTACTAAAATGGTGAGAGACTGAGTCGTGTGGAAAAAGCACACCACCACTCTACTCTGTTCAGAAGAATAATACTGCTGGACCAGACTAAATGTGTTAGTCAGTTTTAATTATAGTAAATAAATAAAATTTATTATAATAATTTATAATTACAGTACATCAGAAGTATAAGTGGATTTAATTTATGCCTTCCTTTCATCAATAATGCTCCAGGCAGCTTCCAATGAAATAGTATAATTTAAAAAATAAAAACAAAAAGAGAGGTTACTTACCTGTAACCATAGTCCTTCTAGTGGGCCTCTGTGAATCCACACAATTGGGTTGTTCTGCGCCTGCGTTAAATGTCTCAGAAGTTTCTAGAGCTTAAAGACACATGATTTGTGGGATGTTCCCCCATGGAGCGCATGCTCCACCCATCCTTGATCCCCGCAGTTCCTGAAAAAAAGTCCGCCAGTGTCAAAGAGCTATTTTAAAATATAACGTGATGGACAGAGGGGAGGATGGGTGGGATGTGTGGGTTCACAGAGAACCACTAGAAGAACTATGGTTACAGGTAGGTAACCTCTTTTTCTTCTCCATGGACTCTGTGAATGCACACAATTGGGTGACTATCAAGCTCACTTACCAGATGGTGGGATGTCATAGTAGAAAGGATGCTAAAACAGCTCTGCTAAAACCAGCATCATTCCGTGCTCTGACATCATGATGATAATGTCTGACAAAGGTCGATGGAGTAGACCATGTTGCTGCACGGCAGATGTGAGGGAGTTCGATCCCATGCTGGAAGGCAGTAGATGTTGATAGCGCTCTGGTAGAATGTGTCATTAAATGTTCAGGAGGTGTTTTGCCACTTAACTCATGCGCCAATTATATAGTTTGGACAATCCATCTAGAAATAGATTGTGGCGAAGCTGAAGCCCCTTTATGAGGACCATGAAAACATGGAAAAGGTCTCTGTGATTTTCTGAAAGATTTGGTCCTGTCAATGTAGAAGGCGAGAGCGCGTCTTATGTCAAGCGTATGGAGCATGTGCTCAAGTAGTGTAGACAGGGAAGGAAACAAGGTAGGTAGAATTATTGGTTGATTAAGATGAAATTCAGATACAACTTTAGGTAAGAAGGAGACATCGAAATACAGTGTTACTTTATACAGATGGAACTGAAGGAAGGGTGGAGCAGAGTGGGGAGCTGCAAGTTCGCTAGCCCATTTACCAGATGTTATTGCTACAAGAAAGGAAGTTTTCAAGGAGAGTAAAGATTGCATGTAGCCATAGGTTCAAAGGGCGAACTCATGGGTGCATTGAGGACAAGTTGTAAAGACCATTGAGGGATAGGACATTGTTGTGGGGGACAAATATTGTTGAGTCCTTTAAGAAACTTTTTTTACAGATGGATGAGAGAAAAGTCTGGCTGATTTAGAATTGGGAGGTTGATGAGCTACAATAGCAGAGATACAGATTTTCAGGGTGGAATAGGACAATCCAAAATTGAATAGATGAAGGACAAAGGTAAGTATAGTTTTCAAAGAAACTGGTGTTACAAGTAAGTTATGAGAATTGGTAATGCAAAGGAATGCTTTCCATTTACAGTGGTGCCTCACTTAACGATTGCCTCGCTTAATGAGGAAATTGCTATACGATGAAGATTTTGCGATTGCTTTTGCGATTGAAAAACGATGGTTTAAATGAGGTTTTTTTGTTTAATGATGATCGGTTCCCTGCTTCGGGAACCGATTTTCGCTTTACGACAATCGGCAAACAGCTGATCGTCGGGTTTAAAAATGGCTGCCGGCTGAAGAAAATGGCCCCCCACTCTTTTTTAGGATGGATTCCTCACTTTACAGGCATCAAAAATGGCCGCCGTATGGAGGATCTTTGCTGGACGAGCAGGTATTCAGCCCACTGGAATGCATTGAACGGTTTTCAATGCGTTTCATTGGTTTTTTATTTCGTTTGATGATGTTTTCACTCTACAGTGAATTAACATCGTTGAGCGAGGCACCACTGTATTATGGTAAAGAAGCTGGGTCAAAGGCTTTCAAGCTTGATCAAACACGTCCTTTATGATGGGAGTATCCTCCAGGCTGTCAGATTTAGAGATGATATGTCTGGATGGTAGATCATCCCGTCATTCTGAGTAAGAAGATTGGGGATCCGAGGGAGCTTGCATGAGTCGGTTGATATTGAGACCAGGTTGAGGTCTTCAACATCGATTTCAAACTGGAGTTTGACTTCTCCTTATGATGGGGAGAAGGAGTCACAGTGCTGGAAGCAGGCATGGATGGATTTTGCTGATCTGGTTGAGGGTCTGGAGATTCTGCAGACTCCATGGAGGTCGTGGGTGGATTCAGAGATTTCTCCTAGAGGTAAGACCTCAATCTTTGTAGACGCAGTTTAAAGGCTGGTTTAGTTAGCCTTCTGCACACAGAACAGGAGTGGGAAGGATGTTATTCCCCAAGGCAGTGGTCGTGACCGTCAGTGACCGGGATCTTGTTTGCGCAGAGAATGCATCACTTGAAGGGTCGGGGGGGGCATAAAGAGCGGAAAAGACAGGAGGGAAAAATGATCACGGGGAAAGGGGGGAATCAGCAAAATGTGGGTAGAGAAAAACTGGAATAAACTCACAGGGGAAATGTCGAATAATGATTGTAGTAAATAATGATGATTCAAAAGGGAAGTATAATTCAATATATTGCTCTATTTCTCCGAACAGGTCTGTTCAACACGGCGGAAAAAAGGAACCGAGGGGATCAAGGATGGGTGGAGCATGTGCTCCATGGGGGAACGTCCCACTAATCATGTGTCTTTAAGTTCTAGAAACTTCTGAGACATTCAGTGCAGGCACAAAACAACTCAATTGTGTGCATTCACGGAGGCCATGCAGAAGAATTTAAGAACACATCAGTAAAAGAAAAATGCAGCACCTGTGATTTAAAGAACCCTTTACAGTGAGTTGCTAAAGGTCTGCCTAAGTAAAAGTTCTGCATGCAGAGAGGCAACATGGAGGAAGCCAGCCTAACCTCTCTTGGTAGGAATTATAAAACATGGAGATGGCCACCAAGAAAGCCCTTCCTCACATCCACATCCTCTGTACCTTAGAAGATTGTGGAAACAAAAGGAGGGCATGTCCTGAACATCTCAAAGTTGTGACAGGCATACGTGGAAGAATGCAGTTCTTTAGATACCCTAGATCTAAGTTGTATGGGCCAGAAGCATATCTAGTCCAGCATCCTGCTCCTAGGAGTGGTCAACCAGATCTCTTTAGGAAAACCACAAGCAAAATACAAGGGCATGTTCTTTTACACACAGTTGTCCCTCAGCAACTTATAGTTCAGAGGCATACTGAGGCATACTGACTATCTTGGCTAAACTTGGAAATAGCATTTACCTATCAAGGAAAGTGGCCATTGGTAGCCTTATCATCCATGATATAATTTTTAACTCCAGTAATATACATATGGAGCCTCCAAAAACAAGAGTTTGCATGAGGCAGAGAAAAAGATCTCTTTAGATAAAGATCACACACACACCAGTTTAGTTCACAGACAGCTACAAACCAGATTCTGTGAAGAGATAATTGCCTACTTAAACCTCTTCTATAGCTTCCATTAAATATTTGCTGATATCCTCACCCTGAGCTGTTTTGCTTGTGACCACCCAGCAATATATTGTTTTCCTACCTCCTGATTTTGCATCACAAATAGGTAAAAATACACAAAGATTATTAAGACCGCATGATTATCAAACCACAGGCATGTGGAATTTGAGGCTTCAGCTCTGTTGGCAGTCCCAGAAGTTTCCGTGACTTGGTTTCAAAGGCAGGGCAGCACAGGGAACAGGCCTTAAGTGATATAAAGTGGATTTTTTTTGTGCATGAAACAGTTGTCATCCAAGATTCATGGTATGCAATCATTTTTTAACAGAATCTTGTCGAAGAAACTGATCATCAATCTGCTCAGTTTTGTCAGAACACCTCTTTCTCATTTATGTGGCAATTAGGACTCTAATAGGAATGTAGCTGGTACAGTATTTCCCCTTTCCTGGCACAGAAACATCAAGAGTTTTGCTGGAATATATTGAGTATATATACAAATCAATTCAAGTCAGTGCTTCTTTAAATTGACCCTTACTTTGCTCAACCATACATTTAAGATTGTACATATTTTTTGTAGAACAAAGTACAACAGACTGTTTCAGAACCATAAATGGCTTAATGAGACATTTTCTATTCCTCCCACTATCCCTTATTTAATGTGGAAGCCAATTTTATGGTGTCACACGATGAATGCTCACAATGTGATATTTAGTGTTTCACATTTGGCAATTAGTATTCAGCAGCTGATGTTCTGTATTTGGTAGTAATTGATGATGGTTGATAATATTGTAAAAGATGACAAGGACCCTAAAACAGTTCTAAACAGAAAGGATACCAGTTGAGGCAAACACAAAATCAGATAATTGCTTATTTAGACGTACACAATTGATGGCCCACTGAGCCACTAAGCCTTACGTAATCTAATACAACCAGATATAAGGGCCAGACACAGACAGACAGACAGACACGCGCGCGCACACCCACACCCACACCGAACAGGCACTACTATTATGATTGACATCTCATCATTCCTATAAAAAAACTCAGGGTAGTGTATATGGTTCTCCCCTTCCTCTTTTATGTTCAAAAAAGCCCCAGTGAAGTAGGAGTAGTTGACAGAAAGTACTTGGCCTAGTCACACAGTGAACTTTCTGAATGAATGGAGATTTGACTCCCCCTCTCATGGGCGTTGGGACAACATTAACCACTCTACTACATAGGCAATAAGTACCATGGACTTTGCAGATCACCGGTTGTGTGGGTCTGGTCTCTATAGCAATATAAAAGCATTGCTTCAAATAAATTCTGATACCATATCTCCAGCATGCTGCTCCAGCCAAGCAAAGGCACATTAGCCAGGAAATGTAACTAATATGTGCTGCTCTGGCAAAATTAGACACCTCGACTCTGAAGAAGGAAACAATTTTGTAGGTTTTTTGTTATTATTATGTGCTGTCAAGTTGAAATGTATTGTGGTCCATTCTCCCAGTGAACTTCCATGGCTGAGCAGGGATTTGAACCTGAGTCCTAGCTCATCATTTTCCCCACGACACCACACTAGGTTTTAACAATGTTATTTTACGTCACACAAAAAGAGACCTGATGAGACCAAAGTTCTAACAATGCCTCTTGTTCCCCACATTGGCAAACAGAGGCTGATGGAAAGCCCACAAAGCAGGATGTGAAGACATCACCACGTTCCTGCTCATGTTTTCCAGCAATTAATAGGTGGATAATGGTCTAAAAATGCATACTGTCTCAGATACTGGGAGTAATATATAGGTATTATGTCTACTAATACCTATAGCCACTTGATATATTAAAATTGGAACAGTATATGAGTTACTGTAGTGAAATACTATAATTCATTTGAGGTATTACTAATACTGTTACATTATTGTAGGGAATGAATATGTGGGGCATGCTGCTACAGCACACCAAAGGATTTTTCCTGTCCATGTGTGCCCACTTACTTGGATCTTTTGTATCACATTCAGTGACATTTAGAAGACTGGGCAACAGGATCTGGTTCAGCACCAGAAGTACGGACAGCTCCAACAGAGTTCCAATACCTTTGCACTGGTGGAGACTGCCTTCTTAAATTGATGCTTGTGCAAGGAAATAGTGGCTGCTAACATCCTTGAATGCTGAAAATGTCCAATCTCATTTTTGCATGACTGAGTTGATGGAAGACTACCCTGCCCAAGAACACCAACCAAAGTTTATGTTAAGTGACAGGCATTTCTTACAAAGGATGGAGAGGAACCAACAGTTTTTAAGGTGTTTCCTGACATTACTATCCTTGACATAACTTCACAAGATTTGTTAGGAAAAGGGTCCCCATGTTCTAGAACAGTTTCTTTCATTTTAGAAATATTAATAAATACTCTGTAGGTAGTCGGAGTGGGGTTTCTTATTACTACAGTGGTGCCTCGCTTGACGATGTTAATTCGTTCAGCAAAATCGCTGTAGAGCAAAATCGTCAAATGAAATTTAAAAAACAATTGAAATGCATTAAAAAACGGTTAATGCCTTCCAATGGATGAAATATCTAATTGTCCAGCGAAGATTCTCCATAGGGCAGCTATTTTCCAGTGCCTGTAGAGCGAAAAATCAGTCCTAAAAACAGCGAGGGGCCATCTTGCACGGCGGTGGCCATTTTGAAACCCAATGATCAGCTGTTGGAAAATTGTCATAAAGCGAAAAATCGAAGCAGGGAACCGATCATCACTAAGTGAAAAAACCCCATTCAAGCATCGTTTCACAATCACAAAAGCGATTGCAAAAAGGTCGTAGTGAAGCGGATTCGTCATTAAACGGGGTAATTGTTAAGCGGGGCACCACTGTACTTCTACTACTATTTCCAGTGCTGAGTTCTGGAAAATTGTGGACTGTTCATTTACTACTGTTATCAGCTGCTTCTCACATTAACAGACATAAAAGAGGTCTTGCATTACCTGAATTCTGAACAGTACAAATGTTCTGCTTGAATGGTGTATTTTGTGTATCTGAAAAAGCCTGGTAGTTTCGGAGAACAGCTGTACCATTTTGGACAGATCTGGTAGCCTGCGCACAGTAAATGGACCTCGTTTTTTAAATGAGGCTATAATAATTATGATTCTTATTTGCATGAATTGGTATAATGGATTTTTACAACTCCTAGTTCACTGTTCTTTCAGCATGGGTGTGTAGAAACACTACCACTGAATAACAGACAAAGAAAACTAGATTTCTAAATTGGACAGCATTCATTTTATCTGTGGGAAAATCAAAACAATGGCCTTAAAATGAACCAGCAATTTTCTTGTGTTGTAGTAATCATTGCTATGACTTAATTCATTGGATGAAAAACCACAAAAATGTTACAGGAACAGGCCCGTAGCTTACAAAACAAATGAGCAGAATAGTGGCTACACATTTTCTCTCACATCTCGACTTCTGTAAGGGCTGTAGAAGCATTTATAAAAATAGAAAAGCTGTGAATGTGGACATTGGGACTTAGCAGGCAGGGGGACTGCACTATTTTCCTTCTCCCTCTGGATCCCAATACCTATGGCAGTAACATGTTCAATCAATATAGTAGTTAACATACTACAAGCTGTCTTCTGCTGTTTCCAGATTGTAAAATGGAGGATATACTGCATTACTATAGTAAGGAAAGCCTGGCAACTATTCCAAGCAAATCCATTGGTATTATAAAAGCCAAACCAGTGCTAAGATCATCCTTATGCAAACTTATATCCCACTAGGTTTATAATACTGGTGTTCTTTGATGTGTCCAAATCTTATAAAATTTACAGGAGGACTCAGAGCAAGCAGGGTTCACAGAGCTTCCTGTCAGCTCAGTGAGGCTCATCTTCAGAAAGTGCAAGGTCGGAGACTGGCAGTTGAATTCTCACAAGGCCTAGTCCCAGAGATCGTGCAAAAGTTCTTCTTGACTACCTGGGTGAGTTTTCTTTATGTTCATTAAAAAAATTAATGAGTACATTGGGCAAGAGGAATACTGGTTCTGCCACCTGACCTTTGCTCTATCTGAGGCAATTATTTAAATTATGGACCAAAAGGTATGTATCAGCAGGAGAAGTCTTGGTTCTCTGCATCTGTTTATCCCAAAAACTGTGGCTGTTACAATGGGTGGAGAAAAGGCATCAGACTAGACGATGGTTTCTCCATGTGGTGAATGGAGATACTGAGCAGAAGGGAATGAAACTGGGAAGAGAAGCAGTTGGGGAAAAGGCTAAAATTCTTGACCCCTCTATTGTCTGTCATACCTGACAGACTAAATTGCAATTGTCATGGGCCTGCAACTGACAAGATCACTGACTTATAGTGATCTTGATACGTCTTTCAAAGGAAGTGAGATATGTAAGAAGTGGTTCTACCATTTCCACACTCCCAGTGAGTTTCCATGGCTGAGCAGAGATTCAAACTCAGGCCTCCTGAGTTCTAGTCCATCACTCTGTCCACATAATGCTAGATATCTCAAATAACTAATAGGGCTACCAATTCACTGCAGACTTTCTAGTTTATTGCTTGTCTTTCTTTTATCTGGTTAATTGGAAGGAAATATATTTGCAGATGAGCAGCACTTCCAAACAAACGTTTTTCAGATATGCTGAACTGTGGAAGAATATGCAGTTCAACAAAAAATTTCTGTGGCCACCGTTGGTGCAACCACTTGTTCATGACAAACCAGAATTTTCACCACTTCCTTGCTTGATGTATCATTCAAACTCATCCACGGTTATAACCCAGAGATATAAAACATCGTTACTATAACTATCAGAACACCTAGTTGCCATGTTGATTGGGGTGTTCTGAGAGTTGTAGTCAAAAAATAACTTTTCCTATGTCTGGTTGACAAGAAAGACATTTTCAATATATTGCCATTCCCTGTTACAGCAATATACAAGATGGAAGAGATCCTTAAAAAGCAGGAAAACATCTGTCTCCATCTACGTATTCCCTTTAAAAATTGCACTCACAGACTAAAATTAGCACATGCGAATTAATCAACTGAAGGCTTGGTAGATTCCTCACCAAATTAAAACTCAGAGCCCTGATAATGGTAATTACTATAATGATGTCTGCAAATGGCTGGCACACAGAACTGATTATACATATTTTAGTAAGAGTAATTCAGTTAGATGCACCTTTGTAGTACGAGTAGTTTTTTATGTCCCAGTGTATAAGGATACAATAAAGAGGAAACATGATATTTTAAGTAATTTTAAAATAAGTTAATAACAGACCTACACTAAGCCATTAACCCAGATCTATACCATAACCTTTATAAAATATATCATATGAGGCAAGAAATATTACAGGAAAATCCAATAGAGCTCTGAAAAATATGAGCACTTTAGATGTAGATTCTTTAATGCTGAAACCATCTTCCATTCACCATATTGTTCCTCTATCACATGTCCTGTTTCCAAGTACATTTTGTACTTTTTACATGTCCAATGGAAAATGCCAAGACAACTCACAGCTTTCAATTTCCAGGGTGCAGTTCTGTTCATCTAGAGGGTACCTGCGTAAATCCATCATACAGGCAGCCGTGGTAGTGATCCTGAAGGAGAGGAACAATAAAAAGGTCAATTCAAGATGCAAGGCTGCTTGGATTTGCACCTCTGGCCAAATACTTTAAAAAACTTCCGTGGTCACATGGCCAGTGCGACTTAGACACGGAACGCTGTTACCTTCCCACCGAGGTGGTCCCTATTGATCTACTTGCATTTACATGCTTTCGAACCGCTAGGTTGGCGGGAGCTGGGACAAAGCAACAGGAGCTCACTCCGTCGCGTGGATTCGATCTTACGACTGCTTGGTCTTCTGACCCTGGAGCACTGGCTTCTGCGGTTTAGCCCGCAGCGCCACCACATCCCTTTTTAATAGGTACATTCTTCTAAAATGTGAAGTAGCTCTTGAAACCATGGGGGGATGACAACTTTCTAGTACATTCTGATCTAGGACTACATAACTCCTGATAGCCACCCACTCCAACCTTGCCGCCTTTGAGGTACTTTGAATTATAACCCCCAGAATCTATGATTATTAGCATGTTGATTGGGACTATTGATTGTTATAGTCTAAAATATCTGGAAAGGACCAAAATGTGCTAAAACAAAATCAGCTCATTCACCATGCATGGTAAAGTTGCCAGGTCATCAGTATTGCATTCCCTGAGATTACAGGGGTAGAAACCTGACATGACAGGATGGTTCCTTGTGATACCACAGTGTCAAGGTAGACAATGGTTGGGAAGGGGGATTTTCCCCCCAGATTTTTGTGTGCTGCTGCTAAGCCTTGTGAAACAATAATGCTCATGAGTTGCAGTGCTCCACTCCTTGTCTTGACCCAGTACTACAGTGGCCCAAATATTGGTGCACTAAAATGCTAGGAACGAGAGCAGGGAATGGAAAGAGAGGAGATAGATGGATATACTTGGTCCTCTAGTGCTCTTTGAAGTACCATACACAAAAGCATTTTCATGGTGAGCCAGTGAGTCCCAGTGCACAGTGGAAATGAACTGAGATGGTCATCCAGGTATTAAAAGCATCTCTCAATCAAAAATTAACTTTCCACATAGTGAGATTTTTCTCCACACCTAGAGACCTGGAGAAGCCCCACAATTCTCAGAGACTTTTGCTCACACCCTGAGACTCAATAACATTAATAAATGGCAGCATAGCAGAAGGCTTAATAAGAAGGGTTTTCAGCCTGTCAAGACAAGAAAAACAGGGGGGTTGTGAAACACTTGGCAGGCCACGATAATGGCAATATGTTTTTCTATGCTGCTTTCAACACTTCTTTTTACACACATTCTTATGTACTCCTTTCAACAAGTAAGTCTGTCTATAGTGAATGAGCAGTTATTATCCCCATCTTCTGGATAAATCCCACCATTAGAGTGAGTGAAGCAGATCACTCTTCACAAACAGCATCTATGCTTCACTTGGGTTTTGCTGTTTCCCTTTCCCTCTTGCTAACTGGCTCACTCACGCCGGCAGCAGGAGCAGCATCTCTGCCTTTGGCCTTCCTGCCTCACTTTGCCATTATCACGGCCATCTCTTCCCCTGCTGTGTTTTAAAGTGGAGCTGGTTCTCTCCTCTAAAACATACCAGCACTTTGGGCTGCTGGTTGAGGACCGGAGACCAGCATAGTGGAAAAGAGCAGCAATCACCAAGGAGAGGAGAGGAGATATAATTCCACTGAAAAGTTTGAGTGACATGAAGGGACAGAAAATGTTTAGGTACTGAATCTCTTAACTATTGTATTTTTTAGTACTGAAGGGTAAGGAAAAGTTCGTGTGATTTCCTGATTTTATGCCAAAACCCCATTTTTGGTTACTGGACACTTTGACTTGAGCAAGTGGAAAGATGTAATTTGCTGCTTTGCTGCGTGCAACAATGGACCTGAAAGAGCGGTTCTTCTAGTGGTCCTCTGTGAATCCACACAACTGGGTAAAAACTACGCTTGCGCTGGATCCTCAGAATATTCTAGAGCTTAAAAAAAGAAACATTAGTAGTACGTTGCTCCTTACCACGCATGCTCCGCCCACCCAAACCTCAGTTCCCAAGTCTGCCATCATCAGAGCTGTAGTGCTAAGGTAAAGAGTGATGGACAGTGGGGAGATCTGGCAGGGTGTGTGGATTCACAGAGGACCACTAGAAGAACCATAGTTACAGGTAAGTAACCAGTCTTTCTTCTATGTTGCCTCTGGGGTCAGTGGAGACTCGACCTACAGATTTTTCAACCTGCAGCCACCGTTCCAATATGGATTAGTTCCATAAGTAGAGGGTCCACTGTATTTTGTTGATGCATTCTGGTGGAATGAACACTCTTGCTCTACAGAGTCCAGGTGTGCACCTATGTAGTCTATAACCTGTGTTGGATGAACTTGAGACTTTTTTCAGTTGATTTTTAGGCCTTGGTTTGTAAGAGTTCATAGAATAAACACAGTGTCTCAAATGGCCTTTTGGCAAGAGACAGCCACTATCAACCAATCGTCTATATATGGGAAGACTTTGATGTTCTGGAGACAAAGGTAAGCTGCCACTGGTGCCATGCACTTGGTAAATGTCCTTGGCACGGTGGATAAGCCAAATGGTAGGGCGCAAAATTGATAGGCAGTATCTTCGAAGAAAAAACGTAGTTATTTTTGGTGATGTGGGTGAATAGAAACATGAAAGCAGGCTTCCTTTAGATCTGTTACAACAGACAAATCTTCTTCCCTTAGGAGGTAGACGGTGGACTCCAGAGTGACCATCTGGAAGTGTCGTGGACAAAGGTAAGTATTTAATTGCTTGAGATCTAGAATGGGTCTGACGCCCCCATCTTTTTTGGGTACCACGAAGTAGCGGGAATAAAAACCTTTCTGAATGTCCTGAAATTTTTAAATGGCTTGTTTTCCTAAGAGAGATGCTATCTCTTCTTATAGAACCTGTGCATAGGGTGTAACTTTGATGTGTCTGATGGGAGGAAGCTCCTTGAACTCCAATCGATAACCAAACCGAATGATGGATAGCACCCAGGTGTTTTTGGTGATGAGGTTCCAGTTCCGTAAGAATGGGAATAGTCTGGGCATGGGAGGAACAAATAAGGTTGGTGGAGGGGAAATGAGCAACTTTGTTGTAAGGGTAATGTGATTTGCAGTAAAGATACTGCTTTTTTTTCCTTAGAAGGCTGACAATAAGACTGCCAGCGTTGAGAAGAAGATAGTGATCTAAAGGAAGCACTGGAAGCAGAAGGCTTCGCTGATTTGCTATGAAAAGAAGGATCATAGGAATAGTAAGTCTGGTGGTACTGATGTTGGTAATTCTGTTAGCCAAATTGTTTGTGCCATTGACTTCTCTGAACTTCAGGTTGCTGCTAGAAGGTATAGGACCTGGCTGTTTTCTTCATTTTATGGAAACCCTCCATAATATCATCAGTTTTTTCATTGAACAAGCCAGGCCCATCAAAGGCAAGTTCTTCTATGCGTGCCTTTGCATTATCTACGATCTCTGAAGACCATAGCCAGGCATGTCACCTCAATGAGATAGCGCGTGCAAGAGATTTAGAAGCAACCTCCGCCACATGACGAGCTGCCAAGCGTTGATGCTTAGCAACCATGGACGCCTCCGCTTGAGTGTTAAGGAAGTCCACTTTAGTATCTTCTGGGGTGGCCTGAAGGGCAGATAATACCTTGGCCCAAAGCTGCTTCTGGTAGGCACCTAGCACAGCCTGGTAGTTAGAAACCCAAAGAAGAAAGGAAGCGAAAGAGTACATTCGGTGCCCCAAGACATCTAACTTCCAACCTTCCCGATTGGAGGGGGTTACCCTGGCTTTACCTCCAGTTCTGGAAGCATTGGCCTGTACAATTATGGCATTAGGTATTGGGTGCTTAGAGATAAACAAAGTGTCGCTCTCATGGGTCTTATATTGACCCTCTAATCTCCTTGAAATCTGCAAAGATGCAGGTTGAAGGTCCAAGCCACCTTGATGTTCTCCATCAAAGTTGGAATAAAGGCCAGACTCAAAGGATGAGACTTTTCTTGATTAATGTCACCAAAGACCAAGTCCTCTTTAGGAGGTGGTGGTTGTTCAACGTCTAATTTCAAAGCTTTGGCCATACGTGCCACCATCTGCAAATAAGATGTAAAGTCCTGCAAGGGAGAAGAGGGTCTCATGTCCCCTACATCAGAATCCAGGGTATTAACATTTGGTGAAGTCTCAGCTGATGCTTCAGAAGAGGCTTCCTTCTCCTGGTCAGATGCTGAGACAACCGAGGGATCACCTTGGAGACAGGGTGATAGTGAAGGTGATCTATGGCACCTCCTGGAATGACGGGTTGCAGTAGAGTCTTCAAGGACCTGAGTGGTTGGAACTGCAACAACCTGGTGGCTCTTAGACTGCAGGAGTGGAAAGAAAACCATTCAAAACCGAAGGAGTGGCAGCAGCCTCTGCTCTCTTCGCTGTTGAAGCCAAGAGTGCTGACAGCTTCTCGTGTGGAGATTGGCATCCAGATGCCTTCGATGTTGGTACCTCAATTTCATAATGTGGTCCATATTGACATCGAGGTGGGGAGGGAGACGGGGAAGATGAGGAGGCATATACATATTTAATCCTCCTGCATTTCCCACGGCTGTTGACCTCATAATATTGGTCAGATTCGATGTCATCCTCTCTATATTGATGTCGAACCGGTCTGCTCTCAACTTCAACAAAAATTGGTTAATCGACATTATGATAAACTCGACATTGAGAGCCTCTCAAAACTACTACCACCTCTCGATGTGGGGATTGACAGGGAGGTGATGTAATGTGCTTCCTCTTAGTAGTTTTCTTCCTGGGAGAAGCCCGCTCTATCGATTCCTCTGAGTCCAAAGAAGGCTAAACACTCGCCCACCTGGTGTTCACAGGGCTATAATGGGCAGAAGCCTGGCTGGAAGCAATTTCAGCCTGAAATCGGCTTGGACTCGAGGAGCAGCTTGGAAGCGAGGATGGTGCCCGGTTAGTTGGGTGATGATCGTGAACACCATCATCCCAAACCGACTTGGTGTCGGGCATATCCCTAGATGACTCTTCCAATATAGGGGACGGTAAAGATCCCACGATCGATGGTAAGCCATGCTGTTGGTCTTTCAACAAAGTCTTGACTTTCTTGTGCTTAGCCACTTTTTTCTTTTTGATGCTTTCTGCAGCCGAGCACCCTGGGGCGGATAGAGAAAAGTCAAGGATTTTGAAACTTTCAGAGCCGATCCAGAGCCCTTTTTTGATGTTGCCGTAGGAGATTTCGACAGTGGAGCTGATTGTACCAACTCTGATGAAGGCTCAGTGTGATGAGTGGGTGGCTGAGGAATGTCTGATTCATTTTGCAATTTGACAGGAGAGAGAGACTTGTTCCACAGGTGAGCCTTAAGCCACTGCTCTCAAGACTTAAATGCTGCCTTAGAGAGGTTTTTACAATGTGAACAGGAATGGGGTTGATGTCCTTTCCCCAAGCAAAACAGACAGCGTTCGTGTCTGTCGGTGAATGGGATTTTGGCGGCACAGGACACACAGCATTTTAAGAGGCCCGTGGATGCCATAAGAGATGGCCCCGCAGTGAGGCAAATAAATGAACACACACAGTCACGAATAATATTAGATAACCAGTCCAAGTCAAGCCAATTGCAACGAAACAAGAAGAACAATGTCCAAATCGTAAATTGAAGAGGAAGCCAATTTCCGAAAGCAGTTATCGTGGGGGGGGGGGGAATCAGTCTGAAGGAAAGGGTGGGAAACCGTAAATCACAATCCATAAAAGGCAAACTGTAACTCGCAATCTAAAATCCAAAACAGTCCAAATACCAGGGGCAATGCATGACAAAATCAGAGTCAGGCAATTCCGGATCAAGGACAGAAAAGCAGATAAAGTTTAACAATAGCTCTAGCAAAGAGGTTCCAATCACGATGGTGGCAAAAAGGAACTGAGGTTTGGGTGGGCGGATCATGCGTGGTAAGGGGCAACATACTACTAATGTTTCTTTTTTAAGCTGTAGAATATTCTGGGGATCCAGTGCAAGTGCAGTTTATACCCATTTGTGTGGATTCATAGAGGCCACGTAGAAGAATAATGGAATCAAAAGAAATGGCTTTCCCAAAAAGGGCACTTAGTGAGTTTATGGAAAAAGGAAGATTCAAATGAGGGACTTCCTGCTTCATCACTTATTCTGAGTTTTATTTGGCTTTCTGGATTATAAAATGTGCAAACCCATTTTAATACTACTGTTCCATATATATGCTGCATTTTGGGATACAATACTCATACTGGTAGAGCTGCTGATATGGACAAAATTACTCAAGATGTGAAGAGTGTGCAGAGTGGGAGATAAGAGTGCATCCATGTTACAGATAAGGGGTGGAAATATTGCACAGGAATATAAGTCTGTCAAGTATGTTTCCCCTCTTTTGTTGGACTACAGAGCACTCCATTACAGTGATGCCTTGCTTAGCAATCACTCCGTTGAGCGATGAAATCGCTTAGCGATGGGGTTTTGGCCATTGCCAGAGCGATTGCTTAGCGATGGCCCCTATGGGGAAAAATCGCTTTGCGATGATCACGAGGAAGCGATCATGGCAAAGTGACCCTTTTTGCACAGCTGATCAGTGGTTCCAAAATGGCCACCGGAAAAACAAAATGGCCACGTGCTGTTTTGCCTTGCTTTAGAGGCACCGAAAAAGGCCGCCCCATGGAGGATCTTCGCATAAGGTCAGTTTTTAAGCTCATAGGAATGCATTAAACACATTTTAATGCATTTCTATGGGCTTTTAAAAATCGCTTAGCAATTAAATCACTTAGCAACATTTTTCCTGGAATGGGTTAATGTCACCAAGCGAGGCACCACTGTATATGGTTAGTAGTCCAAAATATTCAGAGACTACTAAGCTGGGGAAGGTTGCTGTAATGTGTAGCCCAGCTCTTACTCATTAACATCTTCCTGTGCCACTTAAAGTGTTCCAAACAGCTTACAAAACTGCTGAAAACAGAGACACAATTCTTTTAAAAACCCACAGAAACCAAAAATAGAACAATTATACAACAATAGTTCAGTAGGTGGATGCTCAGAAAGCACTTAATACAAACGTTTAAATTACATAAATAAAGAATACAAAGATGTAGCTGTATGCCATAAGGATGTGATTGTTGGTGCTTTATTTATAGGGCACCTATACTAATCAGATGCTATATAAAAATCAAAGCAAAGACAAGAGACACCATCTTTGGGTTACAATTTTAAATAGATGGAACAAAGAGGAAGAAAAGTATCAGGCATAAGTAAAACATGGTGAATCAGTTTGACAATGCCAGGGGGAAAAAAACCAAAGTGAGTTATTAATAGGAACTTATATGCTCTTGGGCCCAGGCTGATTTTTTTCTGTGATAGTACTTTTACTTTACTTTTACTTTTATTGAACATATACCCCGGCCCTCTAGGCAAAGTCTACTCGGGGCGGCTGACATGAGTAATAAAACACAATAAAATAACATACATAATAAAACCTACTAACTAACAAACTAATGTCTATATACATTGTCAAGATGGGATAATTAAGAAACAGAAAATCAGTTAATTGACTGGAGGGAAGGCCTGCCTAAAGAGCCAGGTTTTTAAATGGCTTTTGAAAATGCTCAGCGAGGGAGCCAGACGGATTTCTGTTGGGAGGGTATTCCACAGCCGAAGGGCCACAGCTGAGAAGGCCCAGTTTTTTGTTCTTTCCTTCTGGGCCTCTCTCGGCGTAAGGCCCCTCAGCCGTCCCTGCTGGCTTTGTTGAGTGAGTCGCGTAGACCTGGGTGGGAGAAGGCGATCTGCCAGGTATCGAGGTCCCAAACAGTTAAGGGCTTTATACGTCATCATTAATACTTTGAAATCAATGTGGAAACGAATGGGCAGCCAGTGCAAAGCAGCCAGGGTGGGGGAGATATGCTGATATTTTCTCACTCCACTAACAAGCCTGGCTGCTGCATTTTGCACCATTTGAAGTTTCCGCATCAATCTCAAAGGCAGCCCCATGTAGAATGCATTACAATGGTCTAACTTTGAGATTACGAGCACGTGGAAAAGAGTAGTGAGCCCCCCCCATCAAGATATGGCCGCAGCTAGGCAATCCACCATAGATGAAAATAGGCAGAACGGGCCATGGTCGCCACCTGGGTTTCAATGGTAAGCGCCAGGTCCAGATGGATCCCCAAGCTGCGAACCTTGGTCTTTGTGGTGAGAGTCTTCCCCCTTTGCCGTGAGGGTGGTCCCTGCTGACGGAGGGACCACCCACCCTCAGGACCTCTGTCTTGTCCGGGTTCAGCCTCAACCCATTCACCTGCATCCATTCCAGTACAGTCTCCAGGCAGCGCTGAAGGGATGGAACGGCATCCACTGAAGTAGGTGAAAAGGAGATGTAGAGCTGCGTGTCATCAGCATACTGATGACACAAAGCCCCACACCACCTGATGACCCCACCCAGTGGCCTCATGTAGATATTAAACAGCATTGGAGAGATGATTGACTCCTGTGGAACCCCACAATTGAGGCTCCATGGGGCCGAAACATTCTCGCCAAGCTGTACTCTCTGGGGATGGTCCTCCAAGAAGGATTCGAGCCAGGCAAGTGCCAGGCCACCGATTTCCAGCTCAGAGAGCCTCCCCAGGAGGTTACCGTAGTCGATGGTATAGAAGGTGGCTGAGATGTTGAGGAAGACCAACAAGGACATATTGCCCCCATCGGCCTCCTTCAACAGGTCATCCAACAGTGCGACCAGTGCAGTTTCCGTACCATAGCACAGCCTGAAGCCCGATTGAAATGGGTCCAGGGCATTTTTGCTGGGATGGAGGTGGCTCAGGCTTGGTGATAAAGCACATAATTTGTGAAAGGTCTCCAATTCAATGCCTCACATTTCTAGGAAAGACTGGGCAAAACTTCAATCTGAAATAAGGGAGAGGTGCTTCCGGTCAGTGTATATCAGCTGGGTGGACCATAGACGACAACTCCCATAGCCCCTCTGTGCAAACAAGGCTGGAAAGGACTAATGGTAGTTGTAGACCAAAAACATCTGGAGGGCCACAGGTTGTCCACCTATGTTGTAAACCAGCCATTCTCAACAGAGGCCATATGCCCCCCCGGAGAGGGAGTTGTGTGTGGAAAATTTGAAAGAGGCCGCAGACTGAAGAAATTCATTAATCTGTTTTTGTTGTATCCTTTGACAGGGGGGCTGGAATCTGAGAACCCAAGTAGAGATCCTAAAAAGGCCCTAGCCAAAAAAAAGGTTGAGAATGGCTGGTGTAAACAATACTCAGGTGAGAAGATCAATGGTTGTATTTGGTATAAGGTAGCCAGTGACAGTTTGACCAAACTGCGAGAGGCAGTAGAAGACAGGAGGGCCTGGCATGCTCTGGTCCATGGGGTCATGAAGAGTCAGACACAACTTAAGGACTAAACAACAAGCCAGTGACAGGCCAAAATGGCTTTTCCTTTATGCTTCTGGAGCTATAGGGGAATAGCATCAAGGTTGGCCAGCCCTACTATCAGGCAACGTGAGTTGGGCCACCTACTTTATGAAACTGGTTTTGGGTCTTGTAAATATTAATTTGAGCATTATTGCTAGTGAGGTCATTCAGGAAGAAACTGTTTTAGAAATTTCTTCTTTGTGGGACAAAACTGCTTCAACATCCTTTGGGATGATGCAGCAAGATGTGGGGGTGACAGCAGTGATAATGGCAGTAAAATCTGAAGTGCAGGTGCTCATCATGGACAGTCTCCATAGGCACTGCCCCATTCAGATTATGTTTGCTTTAATGCACATCAACAAACCAGATCTGGCAGTTTTCATCTGTGGCACCAGCACATCCTTTGTAAAGCTCTGGGTCTCAATTCCTCCTTCAAGAAGCCATCACCCAACACTTTGTATTTCAACTTGGATCATCTGGAATGCTTACTACAAGTTGCAACAGTGCTCTGCCACAAGGATGTTGGATCTAAAGTGCATGCAGTTGCATCTGCTTGATTGCTGATATTGTTCTGGTAAAAGAATCACTGCCCAATATTTTCAGTTCTCCAGTCAGTGCTTGGGGCAGTAGAAGCTGGTAATTTCAGTATTGAAGGGGCAGTGTATCCACTCCAGGGTTCAATTCGAACTCCGCAGGAGCTATCTCAGGTGATGAATCTTATCTCCCAAATAGATTTGCTACCCGGATAGGTCCTTTAAAGTTTGGCCTAAAACCTTGAGTGGATTTACAGCTGTTGTGACATCAAAGTCACCAGCCTCGACTGGCCTGGGGCCAGATTGCCCTTCCAGTCTCCTTGGATCGTAGTCTCCTCCATTTTCTTTAGGGTTGCCAGGTCTGAGGGTGCTAGCTGAAGTCTCAAGACAAGATAGTTTGGAACCTGGGCATCTATCTTTATCCATTTTCATCTGACACCAGTGCTCAGTGGCTCAGTTCTATAGTGTCTGAGGAGAAATTGTAGCAAACACTGTGCCTGCTATGTGTATTAGGCTCCACCACGTGGCACTGATAAACTGTCCCTCCTCCACCAGCTCCTGTCTCTGGGTTGTAATATCACTGGTTAGTCAGGTTTGACCCAATGTCTGTATTCATGCTTATTTCCTCAAATATCTGGACCAGAAGCAGCTCCTATCCCTTCTTACTCTATTTTTGCCCCACTGCTATGGCATCAAAGTGTTCCCTCCCCCATGACATCACTGGCACTTGTCCCTTGTCTCAGATTCTGGCCCTGAAATCTCTTGGAATGGTTACCCTAGTTTCCTTTGCTGTTCTTTTCATTTTCATTTCCAGCAACATGCAATGGCAATAGGAAATCCTTACTGCAAACACAGGCAGCCATTTTCCAGATAATTAGTGAAAATGTGGGCTTGTTATTATTAATTTCTACAGAGTGGCAGCAGTTCATGAATCAGCTCTAATTATGATTTTTGCTTGTGGATGAGCACTAGAGATGGGATATGTTTCATCATCTCCTGGGGAAGATGAGTAGGAATATGGCCACTACAGGTGTCCAGGCCCTTTGGACCTGCCCTCCACCCCAAAACCAGCTGGTCTACTTACTTCTTGTGATGTGTGTGGCTGTTGCCATTTGCGTCATGCCAGTTGTGGAAGTATCTGGACCGATGCTGACCAGTCCAGTGAGGAGGCAGGACTGAGTCTCCCCACTCAGCTGCTGAGTGGTCAGCAGCACAGGGATTTGGGGAAGTGCCAGTTTGGCTATTTCAGTGATGGCCCTGAGCGCCACACAGCAAGCGGTAAGTGAACTAGCTAGTTCGGGGGCGTGGGTCCAAAGGGCCCGGCCACCTTTGGTGACAATATTCATATCTCTAGGGCACTTGGGCTAAAAAGTTTCACCATCACTGCCCTAGGGAGTGCTGTTTGGCCATCTTTGGTTTAAATGTCTCTTTCCAATCTGTATGTTTTTAAAGGGAAAAATGGACCCAAAACCTCTGGCTCTCACTTAACCAGTAGAAAATAAGCTTTGCAAAATCTTCCTTGAATTTTTTTATCCCAGCTGCTTTCTTTCCACAGCTGGAAGCACCTAATTTTTCTAAGTTCATTTAGTGTTTGACCCTTAATACTTAATTACATGCACGCAATGTCAAGAGCTGGACCATAAAGAAGGTAGACTGCCGAAGAATTGATGCTTTTGAATTGTGGTGCTGGAGGAGACTCTTGAGAGTCCCCTGGACTGCAAGGAGAACAAACCTATCCATTTGGAAGGAGATCAACCCTGAGTGCTGAGGCTCCAAATACTTTGGCCATCTCATGAGAAGACTTCCTGGAAAAGACCCTGATGTTGGGAAAGACTGAAGGCAAGAGAAGGGGACGACAGAGGACGAGATGGTTGGACAGTGTCATCGAATCTTCCAACATGAATTTGACCCAACTCTGGGAGGCAGTGGAAGACAGGAGGGCCTGGCGTACTCTGGTCCATGGGGTCATAAAGAGTAGGACATGACTTAACGACTAAACAACAACAAATGTCAAGTAAATTCTGACTTTGCATCTTTCCCAGGATTTTCTAAGTATAAAGTGGTTTATCAATCTCTCTTTCTGGTGGCACTCAGGAACTGTGCAGCTTGATCAAAGCCACCCAAATGGCAAGGCACATAACTCTAACAGCCCCACATGCTTTGATTGATCTTCACTGGTTACTCTCTCACAAGGCACATTGGATATTTTAATGTTTGGCTCCTGGGCTCCAGCCTACTGAACTACACCAGGCCTGCTACTTATAAGGGGGAAAAAAACCCTCTGGAAACAATTAATGCTTCTTATTTAATATGGACAGTATTGATTTCCCCCTGGGTAATGTTGCTTAATAGTTCATTAATGCATCAAAGGACTTTGTTCCTTACGTTTATAAGACATGTCAAGCTGTACAACAGATGTTTCCTTCTGAAGAGGTTTCTAAAGATCATTGCCACTTCCCAACTGATGTAACTGCTTTGTTTTCCACTTGTACAGGACTAAGGACATAGACTGTCCTCCAGGTGCACTTATGGGGGGGGGGGAAATCACATATTTTCTTGAAAATTTAACCTGATTCCCTTTTCTAAATCTCTTGTTCAGGTGAGGTTCTGTGGCTAGCCACTGGGGCTAAAGCTTCACTTATTTCTTACAGGTAAGAATGAAAAAAATTCAAAAGTTTTCTCAGTACTGGGTGAGATTAAATGAGGTTTTGTGCATGTCTCTCATATCAGCACTCTTTTTTTCTGAGAAAAAATCCACAGAAGTGTTTGTTTTCACAGCTCTCCCCTGTGTGCATAGATATCATGCCTTGTATAGAAAATAAAAGGTTTTCGTTTTGTTTTGTTTTGCTTTGTCCTATTTTTGGAGAAAAATTGCTCATCTTTTCACTCTCCTGTAGGAGTGAAAAAAATCTGGAGCAGTTACATATTTTTCAATGTAGTGTTTTGATCCTTTTCCATGAAAGACAAGAATATTTTCATGCATTCATTCCACTGTATAGCATTTTGATTATTCCATCACTTTCCATAGAAAACAGTGTGTGGTGCCTGTCCTGATGTATTTTTACCATCAGGCAGACCTTTTTATATAGCTCTCTTAATTTGTTTAGGTTTCTAAATTTGCTGTCATCTCAGCTAAGTTATTTTATGCTGGCTTTTATTAGAGGTGCACAGGAGTTCACTTCTGCTATTTTGTGACCAGTCAAAACTACATTCTGTAAGCCATATCAGATAGGAGGTGGCAGTCCAAATAAAAAGTTGATTTTTTTACAAAATAAGTCAGGACCATATTTGGCAAAGTGATTTTTTTTACTATATGGGCTTGTTCAGTGCCAAATGTGGACAACTTTGGATGAGTATTTTAAAGATCTAATTAGTGGTTTTTAAAAAAAATTCTGCCACCTCTGATTGTAAGTTGCTGATGGTGAATTTGGTAGTTTTTTTTTCCAGAAGCCTAACACGGCTTCCTCAAAAGGAAATTATTCCTGCTACAAGCTTTTTAAAATGTGAAGTTGATCTGTCCTTTTCCCGGGAACATAATGAGACATTAAAATGCTCATTTTACATAGAAAAAAATATCATGCACCTATTGCAGCAAACTGAGTCTCACTGAAATGAATGAGACTTACATCTGAGTGAGATAGTAGACTGGATTTCAGCTTTACCATAAGCTTCTTTGAAAAAAAATGCTACTGAGTAGCAATGAGAGAGACAGAGAGAGAAGCAGGAGCCTGGGGAGTGAGGGAAATAGTGTGTATGGGGAGGGAATGGAGTCAGACAAAGAGAGAAATGAGCCATGTAGGGAAAGAGAGAAAAGAACCCACAGAAAGACAGAGACCTTCTGTGGAATGTTTCGGAGCCAAAGGAACTTGAAGCAACTCTTTCCTCAACTCCATTTTTTCTTGTCTCCTTGAGCATTTGGGCTAAAGCATGTCTGTTTTGGTGTACTTTAAAGTCAACCCCGTTCAGTTTAACAGTTACAAAGAGGTAACCTAGCCTGCATTTCTGCACCTATGAACTCAGCAGTAAGTCTTTGCAGGAAGAGGTTATTTTAGGGCTACAGCTTTACAGCAGGAAAAAGTGCCATTGAACTTGCTTGGACTTCCATCTTGGTATACTGGCAGGCAGGATCACTTATAGACAGAGCTCCTGAAGCATTCTCTTCTTGGACTTATGAAACATACTTCAGTCTTGTGTCAGCCTACCTAGAAGGAAGTCTTATTAAAGTGAATGGGATATTTCCAGGAGTATATGGTACTGTGGCCCAGATCTCCCAGTGATGTCTTCCATTGTAAATTTGGCTTATTGTGTGGTGTTAAGCTTATGTTTTTACAAGTCAGCAAAGTTAATCATTCAGAAAACCTCCAGTTTATGAATGTGGGATATTGCTTTTGTATCCGTTATCCAAAGTAGCAGGGAATGGCATGGCATTACCTTGTGAAAGCATGTCCTCCTTGCTGGCAGGAAAAAGGACGCAAACCTTTACATATTAAAAAGAAGAGAAAACAGAAAGGTAGTAATCAACAACAAGATGATTAGAAAAAAAATGAAGATTTTTTTTCAGTCAATATAAATGGCCTGAACTCACCTCAAAAACAGAAAAAGACCTTTCTGCAATTTTAGAATCAGAAAGCTGATGTAATTTGCATTCAGGAAACCCATATAAAAGAGCAGATCAGAAATTACTGGAATGTTCAAGGCTAGGAAAATTGTTTGTAGCTTCAGATGTAAGTAAGAAGAAAGGTGTGGCTATGTACATAAAGAAAAAACTTGAAGCAAAACAAAATTTTGCCTCAGACAATGGAAGGATATCAATGGTGGAAATCCAAAGAGAATCAAAGAAAATACTAATTGTTAATATTTATGCGCCGAATGGAACTCAAGAATTTTTTTAAAACAACTGCAAGTAGAACTAAGAAATAAAGACTATGACTATTACTATGTGATAGGGGATTTTAATGCTCTTTTTGACAAAGAACTAGACACAAAAACAGACAAATTAACAAAAAAGAGAGGAACAATCTCAAACTTTTTACAACTGGCGGAAGAAAAAAATATTATAGATGCTTGGAGGACATGTAACCCAAAGACAAGAGATTATACTTTTTATTCTAACAGACATAAATCATGGTCAAGAATTGATACATGTTGGATCTCAACAAGCTTAATGAAAGAATTGGAGCAAATAGACATTTTACCTAATACATTTGCAGACCACAGTCCAATTTCATTACAATTGAGTAGCAAATCAATAGAATTTAATTGGAAGCTTAATACTTAACATCTAAAAAATGAGGAATTTATTAAGCAAGTAAAAGAAGACAAGGATTTCTACTTCAAACAGAATATGAGGCCGGAAACACCAATGACAATGATTTGGGAGGCAAGTAAGGCATTTTTAAGAGAAGCAGCCATAAGATTTGCAAGAAAACAAAAGAAAGACAGAAAAAAAAATAAGATGTTGGAAAACAGATTAGCCTCAGAAGAACTACAGTTGAAACAAAACCCAACAAATACAGAACTGAAAGAGAAGATAAAATTAGTACAACACCAGATAAATGTATTGCTCACTGAGAAAATGGCAAAGAAGGTGAAAATGCAAACAAGCCAGGGAGATGGTTGGCATATAAATTAAGGAAAGAGAAAGAGAAAACAATAATACGAACACTGAAAGACGTAACAGGCACTGAAAATTTTAAGCAAGAAGAAATTAAAAAAGATTGTTGATGACTTCTATAGGAATTTACATAATAGAAAGGAAGTAGATAAAGAAGCTCAGAAAGAATATGTAAGAAAATACAATAAAATGAAACTCACCGAAGATCAAATACAATTTTTAAATGAGCCCTTAAAATGTGCAGAAATTATAGAAGCCCTCAAAAACAAAAGAACGGGAAATTACCAGGCCCAGATGGTCTTCCAGCGGAATAGTACAAAGAATTAGAAAATGTATTGCTCAAAGCTTATTAAAAATTCTTGGAATGTATAGAAGAAAAGGGAGAGCTCCCACCAACGTGGTCTGAACCGATAATTTCTCTTATATATAAGGAAAACACGGAGGGTAAAGAAATTCAAAACTACAGACCAATCTCATTACTCAACATGGATTATAAAATATATGCAACCAAGCTGGCAACTAGACTAGAAAGATTTTTAATACAGACAATACATCAAGACCAGTCAGGCTTTCTTCCAAAAAGGCAGATGAAAAATAACATAAGGATAATTTTAAATACTCTGGAATACTATGAAGTACACTCAGAAAAACAAATGGCTATGATATTCCTGGATGCGGAGAAAGCTTTTGATAATATAAACTGGAATTTTATGTTACATCAGTTGGAAGTGCTGGAAGTTGGAGAAAGATTTTTGAAATTAATTAGAGCAATCTATACTCAGCAAAAGGCAAAAGTAAGAGTAAGCGGAGAGTTGACAAAAGAAATACAAATACAGAAAAGTACTAGGGGCCCCCCTCTTTCTCCACTACTATTCATTCTTACTTTAGAAATATTAACCGAACAAATTAGAGGCAAAAGGACTGCAAGTAAGAGGCCATACCTAGAAGCTCCAAACCTTCACAGATGATCTAGTTATTATACTGGAAGATCCAATGGACTCAATTGAAGATCTGAAGGAGAAGTTGAAAAATTTTGGTGATATGGCTGTAATGAAAATAAACCAAAGAAAACAAAAATAGTGGTTAAAAATATGAGGAAACAAGAACGACAGAAGTTAATAGAAAAGACTAATTTTCAAGAAGAAAAGAGCGTTAGATACTTTGGGATCCAAGTCACAAAGAAAACGAGTACATTATTTAAGGACAATTATATGAAGTTGTGAAAGAGATACAGAATAACCTGGACAGATGGGACAAATTACAGCTATCGCTGATGGGAAGAACAGCAACCATTAAAATGAACGTTGTACCTAAAATTCTATTTTTATTCCAGACAATTCCCATAATATTAAAAGAGTCTTTCTTTCAAGAACTTAACAAGATAATTATGATATTTGTCTGGCAAGGTAAAAAACCAAGAATCAAAATTAAAGCAATGCAAGATGCTAAGCAAAGGGCGGGTTTTGGCCTACTGAATTGGGTTTTGTACTATAGATCTTGTGTATTAGACTGAATGAAAGAATGGATAACCTGAGAAAATGATAGATTACTCAGTTTGGAAGGACATGTTTTGCAGTTGGGTTGGCATGCTTTTTTACGGTACAAAAAAGAGCAAAAAAAGAGAGCAAAGAGCAAAAACAGCTTAATCTGCATATGATAAGAAGAGCTCTACTAGGGACTTGGAAAAAAGACCATCCAAAAGATTTACCAAAAATACCAGCCTGAGTATCACCCATAGAGCCCACTACGCAACCAAATCTTGTGACGAAAGCAAAACTTAAAAGATACCAAGATTTATTTAAAAAGGACTGTGAGTTAAATTCTAAAGAAGAGTTAGAGACACAAAATATATACATAGACTGGTGGTCAAGAGCACAAGTGGAATCTAGGTATCGAAAAGATAAAATAGGAGGTTTTTATGCAGAACAAACGATATTTGATAAATTGCTGCTGGGTTCAAAACATAAAGTAATTAAGAAAATGTATGATTATTTGTTAGAAATTAAAACGCAAGATGATATTGTCAAAGAATGTATGATTAACTGGGCACAAAATATAGGACATAACATTGATATTGATCAATGGTTGCAAATATGGCAAAACAATATAAAGCTCACAAAATTGGTTAATTTCAAGGAGAACTTATATAAGATGTTTTATAGGTGGCAAATGACTTTGCAAAAACTATCAAAGATTTATACAGATGTATCAAATGTTTGCTGGAATTATGAAGCACATGAGGGAAGTTTTTATCATATGTGGTGGACTTGTAGACTAGCGAAGCAAGTTTGGATAAGTGTACATACTCTGTTACAAAAAATATTACTTTGTAAGGTTCCACTAACACCAGAATTGTTTTTACTTAGCATTATACCAAATAATATAGATAAGACAAAGAACTACTTAGTTACAGTATATGCATAATCACTGCAGCCAGAATTCTTTATGCTAAAATTTGGAAGAAATCGGTGATACCGGAACAAGAGGAACTTATCGAGAAGATACGGGAAACAGCAGAAATGGTTATCTTATCAAAAGTGCTGAACGACTGTCTGAAACAAAAGGCAACTGAACGATGGGATTTATTATATAAATGGCTTGAATCACCAGACAGTAATTGAATAACATAGATTAAAATGAGGATGTAAATGTAAGTTAGAAACTGGAGGGCAACTATATAATAGAAAAATGGAAAGTTGAGTTGATATGGCAATATGAATAGATTGGATGGCAATATGAATAGATTGGATGACAATATATTTTATGTTCTCCCCCTGTTTCTTCTTCCTTTTCCCTCATATCCCCCCTTACTTTTTGTATCCCCTATCTTATCCTAAATTGTTAATAAATAAAAAAATCTTGAATGCTAATGACAACCAATGTCAGCAGTCAAGGGTCTATGAGATCCCCTCTTGTGCTCACTATCATTCAGAAGAAGGTGACAAGCAACGTAAAATTTCAGAACCTGGCTCCTTTTTTTATCAGCTAACCACTTCTCATTCAAACACAAAGCATAGTTGTCTGGTTGGTTATTCATTGCTTTAAGTGGGCCTTTGTTGTGCAAAACTTGGCATCCTTTTTCTTGCTGGCAACATGGGTATGCTATCGCAAGGCAATAATTGACTTAGAACTACATTGTTGGAAGGGTCCTTATGGATTATCAATGTCAGGACTGTGACAAACCCAGACCCACTGGGATCTGCCACACTTTAACTAAGCTGCCACCAACCATTCCCTGTAAGAAGTCACACAGACCAGGGATGGATTTTTAACCAATAAAAGAATAAGGTTTATTTAAATACAACACACAGGGAAAATAAAATGATCAGGTGAATAAGATAAAGTAACGTGGCTTATTCTCATTCATACATGCATACAGTTTGGTTCACACAGAACCCTTAACTTGAAGCACAGACCCTGAACCTATCAGTTCTGGCTAACCAACAGACACCTGAACCTATCAGGTTGGTACTGACTGACACACAGTAGTACCCTGTCTGACACACAGACTCCCACACCAGCCTCTTCTTCCCAGCTGCTGCTTCTTCACATCCCAGCGTCTCCACACAGGCTTCACCTATATATACAGTACAGCCCCTCCTCCTGATGTCCCACCTTCCACTCCCCATAGGATGGAACTTTCCCTCCAAACCCATGACAGACAGGTAACATCAGTGCTGTATGTAACACCTCCCCTCTTTATAAGTTGTTTTGTAGGGGGAAAGCTAAGGTGCTTTTTCCCAAAAAACAACCTGGATAAAACACACAACAACAGTTATACATCCCATATCATACTTACTTATACTTACATTCTAAGTTAACCATATCAATTAGGCATTTAAACATTTACCATATACATTACATCAATTTACCTTTATTCATACAAACCAAATTCAAAAAACCCAGGTACATTTAACTTTTTGTCATCAATATATATATATAGTCCATGTTTCTTTCGCCGTCTTCATTCTTCAGGTCTTCTTGACAAGGCGTCAGCAACACAGTTCACTGACCCTCTGACCACCTTCACTTCAAAGTCATAGTCCTGCAAGTTTAAAGCCCACCTCATAAGTTTGCTATTGTGGGTTTTCATTGTCTTTAACCATTGCAGTGGTGAATGGTCAGTGCACAGAACAAAATGTCTTCCCCAGATGTAAGGCTTGGCCTTCTGGATCGCGTAGACTATGGCCAAACACTCCTTCTCCACGGTTGCCAAATGTCTCTCACCTTTTTGAAGTTTCCTACTCAGGTAGGACACTGGATGCTGGTCACCATTCTCATCCTCCTGGCACAGAACTGCTCCTACCCCGCTGTTAGACGCATCGGTGTAGATGATGAACTCCCTGTCGAAGTCTGGAGCCCGCAGCACTGGATAGTTGATGAGCGCCTGCTTCAACCTCTGGAACGCCTCCTCACAGTCGCTGGTCCACGGGATGCGGTCATCAGTCTTCTTCCTCGTCAGATCGGTCAGCGGAGCCGCAATCTCGCTAAACCTCGGGATGAACTTTCTGTAGTAGCCCACCAACCCAAGAAATGATTTGCCTTTTTTCTTGGTGTTGGGTCTAGGCCAATCACGAACTGCTTCTATTTTGGCCTCCAGGGGTTTTATCACTCCTCCCCCTACCTTGTGACCCAAGTATTTTCTTTCTGGGATACCCAGCTGCAGTTTGTTCCCTTTGCAGGGCCTAGGCCACAGCACTTCCTCCCCTGGGTTAAAGTGCCTCTCCCCGGCTTCCTGGTCATCCCAATCTTTCTTTCTGACCTTTTGAGCTTGCAGGGTCTCTGCTGCTAGCTCTAGATTTCTCTTTAGGTCCTTCCTCAAAGAGTCTCTATCTGTCACAACGTCTTGTGGGTCATCCTGGGTGATCTGCTCCCAATTTTGTTTGATCAAATCCAGGGGCCCTTTCACCCTTCTCCCAAATAAAAGTTCAAATGGACTGAACCCGGTACTGGCTTGTGGCACTGATCGATAAGCAAACAAAAGGGATTGCAGCTTCTGGTCCCAATTGTTTGGATTCTCTGCCAAGTAAGCCCTAATCATGCGCATTAGAGTCCCATTGAACTTCTCAGTCAACCCACCACTTTCAGGGTGATAGGCAGTGGTTTCCTTGAGCTTAATTCCACAGATTTGCCATAAGCGTTTCATGAGCTTTGATGTGAACGATGCGCCCAAATCTGTGATTATTTCTGAGGCAAATCCCATCCTGGACATATACCCCACCAAGGCATCTGCCACTGTGTTAGTTTCAATGTTAGTCAAGGGTATGGCTTCAGGGTACCTCGTGGCATGGTCCACAATGGTGAGAATGAACCTGTTCCCCCTCTTTGTGGCCTTGGGCAAAGGTCCCACAATATCCACCCCTATGCATTTGAACGGAGTGTCAATCACAGGCAAAGGGCACAACTTTGCTTTGGTCCTGTCACGGTTATTCCCCTGCCTCTGACACACATCACACTGTTTACAGAACTCCTTGATCTGCTTCCCTATTTCAGGCCAGTAAAAATTTTGTGTGATTCTCTGCTGTGTTTTGTTCACCCCTAAGTGCGCAGCAAACATGTCAGAGTGCCCCCTTTGTAAGATCATGGGGCGATACTTTTCAGGTACCACTAGCTGACTTCTGATCCCATCTCCCCCTTTTGAGATATTCCTCAGGGTCTCTCTATATAAAATTCCCCTTTTCTCTCGAAATCTCACTGGGGTTTCAGGTGTTAGCTGGGCGTCTGTCACCTGTTCAAAACACTTTTGGAGAGTGGCGTCTGCCTTTTGCTCTTGGCCAAATCGGCTGTCTGTGGTTAAGGTTTCCACCACAGCTTCGGAACTCCCCTCTGCTTCCGTCTCGGGCTCATCAGTACCCCCCTGAACTGTCCCCGTGGTGGCTTGTGAGCGTGTAATCACTAGCACCCGTTTCACATGTTCAGCCAGGTCATTTCCCACGAGCACGGCTGCTGGCAGAGTCGATGAAATTGCTAGCCGCCAAACTCCCCTCCAGCCTTGAAAGTTCACAGGTACCTCAGCTACTGGCAGCGAGATCACCTGTCCCTCAATCCCTGCCACCTTTATGCTCTCATTTGGGATTATATACTCCCTAGGAATAATGTCTGGATGGCACAGGGTCACCTGGGAACAAGTATCCCTTAGCCCCCTATACTGATGGTCAAGTATTCCTACGTCCACCCCTGCGGTTTCAAACAACTGCGAATCTGTTCTCACTAGCAAGCAGCGCTTGACCTCCACAAGAGGACCATTTTCCTCAGCCTGATCAGCAGATGTAACTGTTCCAGATTGAGTAGCTATGGCAACAGGCTCCCTCAATGGCAAGGAGCTTTGCTCTGTCTGGACACAGAACACAGCTTTTGGCTTGGTTCCACTCAAATCATGAGGCACATTTCCTTTTAGCTGCTTTAATTTCTCACACTCTGAGATTAGATGGCCCTTTCCTTGACAGAAATAACATTTTCTGCTGTACTTGGAGTCTTTCTCATCTGGTTTTGGTTTTCCCTCCAAAATCTGAGGTCTTGGTTTCATGTCTGAGGGCTTCCCTTCACCATGGGCCCCTCCCACTTGCTGGTTTTTTCCTGGTCCCTGAGAGTACTTGCTGTAGGTTTCTTTAGGTTTACCTACAGATTTCCCCTCACCTAAGGGCTTTCTTATTTGGGAAATAAAATCTGCGATCTCGGCCGCCTCTGCCACAGATTTCGGTTTCCTTTCCCTCACCTGGAACTTCAGTTCCCCATGCAGGACTGAATAGAACTGTTCCAGCGCTATCAAATCTTTAAGCTGCTGAAAGGTCTCTGCCCCCTCCTGCGATAGCCATTTCTCAAGCAGCCTCACCAATTGGGCCCCCACTTGGGTAAAAGTCTGCTCTGGTTTCTTGGTGAGTGACCTGAATCTCTGCCTCAGCTGTTCCGCATTTATCCCATGTCTGGCAAACACCAGTTTTTTAAACTCTGCAAAATCTTTTAACAGCTCCTCTGGCATCTCTGCATAGACTTCTGCCAGGCTGCCACTGATTAAAGATCGCATGATGGTCATCTTCTCAGTTTCCCTTATTGAGAAGTCCACAAACGCTCTTTCCACGAGGGAAAAGAACACCTCAGGGCAATCTCCCTTGTGGTATACAGGGAATTTCTTTAGGTCAGTTTTAGACAATTGGCCCACCTCAGAATCTCTATTGTTATTATTGTTCTGATTCATCATTTCCAATTTTCTTAACTCAAACGCCATCCTTCTTTTTCCAGAGCAATTTTCTCTCTCTCTAATCTTTCTTCCTTTTCCATTCTCTCTCTCTCTAATTCGAAATGTCTCTGTTTCTCTCTTTCCCTTTCCTCCATCTCAAATTGCCTCATCCTCAGTTCATGCTGTTGGGCTATGAGCATTTTTCTGAGTTCTGGGTTCTGTTCTCCCGTGCTGTCCTCCTGCACTGAGCCAAATTCATCCTCAGAACCTTGATCTACCTGGGGTTCCCTCGCTTCACCCATTTCTGCCATCTGGCTTCGAGTCAAGGGCATAATCCCCCCTCAGAACAGGCTGCTTTCAAAAGTCAAGCCTCAAAATAAAGCGACCACTTTTTTTTTCTCTTTTGCCTCAGAACCAGCCTTCTATAGATTGCTGCTGTTCTTTCAGCACTTAACTTGCAACTGTAGCAAGTTGGAGTCTACCCCCCTCTGCTAGGCCTCTCAGCAGACAAGCTAGCTCACTGCTATTTCACAGTTTTGCCTCAGTTTTTTTCCCGCCAAAAACAGGCTGCCTCAGAGCACCCTAATCTAGTCTCCCCAGTTGGCCCGTTCTTCCACTAGCGCACCTCCCCGTGAGGTACACCTAGAAGATTACCTACGCGCCTCAGATTGTCCCTGACTAGACCCCCCTTGCTCTGGGCACACTTGCCAAGGCTTTGCTGGACCGCTGGACAACTGGACCAGTCGTATCCCACACGCTGGACACCAATCAATGTGACAAACCCAGACCCACTGGGATCTGCCACACTTTAACTAAGCTGCCACCAACCATTCCCTGTAAGAAGTCACACAGACCAGGGATGGATTTTTAACCAATAAAAGAATAAGGTTTATTTAAATACAACACACAGGGAAAATAAAATGATCAGGTGAATAAGATAAAGTAACGTGGCTTATTCTCATTCATACATGCATACAGTTTGGTTCACACAGAACCCTTAACTTGAAGCACAGACCCTGAACCTATCAGTTCTGGCTAACCAACAGACACCTGAACCTATCAGGTTGGTACTGACTGACACACAGTAGTACCCTGTCTGACACACAGACTCCCACACCAGCCTCTTCTTCCCAGCTGCTGCTTCTTCACATCCCAGCGTCTCCACACAGGCTTCACCTATATATACAGTACAGCCCCTCCTCCTGATGTCCCGCCTTCCACTCCCCATAGGATGGAACTTTCCCTCCAAACCCATGACAGACAGGTAACATCAGTGCTGTATGTAACAAGGACATTTTCTTGAATTTTGAATCATGGATACAGAAGCAATATCCCACATTCACAAACTATTTTTTTAAAAGGATTGAATATATCAGTCATTGTTACTATATTTTATTTTATTTTATTGAGACTCGTTCGGATGAGTTTGCATTAACCCATAGCTGTATCAAATGAAACCAATTTTGTAGACTACCGTGAAGACGAATTGTCACACACTCTAAATACAGAAAACACGGGTAAAATTGCTCTGTATTTTATATGAAAAATATAATATAGCATTCAGGCCTATTAGAAAAAACAGTTGGCTTTTTTTTCACTATGGGACAGATAAATACATTAAAATAAAATTTATGAGAACAGTTCTGACAGAGCTATAACTATACTCCAGGAAACAAGATATTGTAATAAAGGTTATCCTGGAGCGGGAAGCAAAATTTGTAGCAAACAACAGCTGTGTTTGACAGATGAGTTCACTGCACATTGTGTGTGTGAAAACCCAAAACAGTGGAACATGCCAAATTGAAAAAAAAACCCAAAGGCAAAAAAAAAGCTTGAAGGATGAATCACCATCCTCAATGCAGAACAAGCAGAACAACAACAACTTAGAGTGGTTCATCTACTTTTGTATGTTTCTTGACATGTGATTTACATGAGCAACTACTTCATAGGGAACACTCCCTTATCCATCCTGTAGTCAGATTGACAAATTTTGTCCTGGAAATGCCGTCCAGCTCTTTAAATCTACCATCCCAGGCACACTTGTACTGCTTGACAGACATTGCAGCTACTCATGTCTCCTTCATCCCCTCTTCTCTCTCATGAAACAAACAGCAGACCATATTTACTCCACATATGAACATTGCTCGTTTCTATAATAAGTAGAAGTGTTCAATATCCAACATCTTAGACCTTGGAAGTAACTAGTAGCGAAGAACTGGGTACTTTTAATTAAGCTGTTTTCCAAATAACTATAACTATGTTAAAACAGAATTGTAAGTTAAAAATGGATAATGTCATTCATTGTCAACTAACCTACTTCATTGTTTTTGGAACTATAGCTTTAACTAATTATTTTTCAAGCACTGCAAGATTCTAGTGTGGGGCTAGAGGACCTGTGGCCCTCCAATGGAGTTTAATTCAGTGTAACTGGAGGCTGCCAGGTTGAAGGACAGTGCTCTGACTGATCTGTCATTCACCAGCTTCCCTGAAACTGAAGTGAGTAAATGGTGATAATAAAGTCTTGAATTGCCTCACTGCAAGCCAAATGCAATGATGGGCAAACAGAAGTTAAGTATGATAATTTTTCTGTTTTTGAAAAAAAATATTGAAACAGATTGCACCACACATTCCTGCCCTTGTCTGGGCTTTTCTCACTTGGACATGTGCTCCATTTTCTAATTACACTGGAACCAGCCATTTACTTAGAACTTGTTCAAAATGGTGATACTTCTCTTCCGGTCTCTACATTCAGACTAGTTGTTGCTTTCATTGTTCCATTTGCTGTTTTTGTTGATGATTATAATAATTGGCCTGGTGCTGAAAGGAGAAACATCAGACTAGGAGACTGTGGCAGCTGTTCTTTATCTGTCCTGCCATCCGGTTTGTTCATATGAGAGATCCACCCAGTGAGATGATGAGGGAAACCACAATGGTGGGAATGGGAAGAGTTTGATGGTACCTTGATCCAAACCCCTCAGATCTCCTGCCCTGCTGTGATCTTGTGTAATTCCCTTCTTCATCTGATTCGTGCTAGATGGGTGACTGAGGAACCCCATGAGTTTCTAAGAAAAATCTTTTATTTTGTGACAACTTGTTTAGTTCAACATTAACATCAGCTTCTGCCTCTTGTTTCAGAGACATTGTGTGTTTTCCTTTTTTTTTCCTCCCACAATTAATAAGTTTCTTCAAACCATAACAAATCCCTTTCTAGCTGCAGAAGATAGAACTTTAATCTTTGTATCTCCACCTAGGTAAGACACCCAATTCCTTGGATACAACAATAAGCTGACCTTATTGGGGAGGGTAGAAAACCCAGCCCAGCTGTAGCTCCCACACTTTCTTGGCCGGATTTGGTATTAGCCTTGGTCTGAAGGGACTTGTTGCACGGCGGTTTCCCAGGATGGTCAGGACACAGTTTGTTCTCCCGTCTCTGAGCCTCTTCTTGTTGCCACTTCCAGAACTTTTTCCTTTGTTCCCTTTCTTCAGTCTCGCCCCAGTAAGGTGGCTTTCTATATGTCTTTCTCCTCAATTCCTTCTCTGCATACTCCCTTGGAACCTTAAACTCCGTCCACTCTCCTGTCCAGGGGTCCTCCTGTAATCTCAGCCCAGTCCTTTTTCTCGCGTCCACCTCTTCCTCCACCCAACAAGCCTTTCTCTCATCTATCTCCAACTGCCCTTTCCCCTCCTTTTTCATCTCCTTTTATTCCTTCCCCCTTTTCTGATGAAATGACGTTCTCTGGTGGCTCCTTTGTTCAGTCTTTCTGCCCCTCCTCCTCCTCCAAACACAGTCTTTTTAGATTCTCTTCCAGGGTGGCCTTCCATCCCTTTGGGGTACACTCCCAGCCTCACACTTGCATGTTCACATGCTGCTCCAATTGAGGTCAATCAGGCTCCATTCTGATCTTTGCTTGGCTACCTCACCCAGCTTTGTTACCATGATCTTTGAAATCAGAATAAAGGATAGCTAGGTTGCCAAGCCCACAGCATCTGATTCCTTGAGATTTCAGGTTTTAGAGATTAGAGGATGAGTCCTTGGGGGGTCATAAATCAGGCCCATGTAATGTTGCAGAGGTGATGCAGATAAAGATTAGTAGGAGAATGTATTTGTGAAGGCTTTCACGGACGGGATCTAGTGGTTGTTGTGGGTTTTTCAGGCTCTTTGGCCGTGTTCTGAAGGTTGTTCTTCATAACGTTTTGCCAGTCTCTGTGGCCGGCATCTTCAGAGGAAGAACAACCTTCAGAACACGGCCAAAGAGCCTGAAAAACCCACAACAACCATTAGGAGGAGAACTGCTTCTGGGCCAGCTGGTTGTCGAAACAGGCATGAGGAAAATGCTCATCAATGGGCCTATAATCCAGATAAAATCTAGCTGATTGCAACTCAGTGTCAGGAAGGACAACAATTTTGGGATCCAGGGAAGAGTCAAAATGTACCCAGCAGTTACGAATATTCCTGCCATTCCCTCTAGCGTTCCTATGCCATGTAGGTTTTCCCACTACACACATGAGAAGATGTGTGGGGGAGGGGTGTTTCAGGTCCTACAATGCAGCTGAGACTTCTGGAAAACACATGACCAGCAAACTGGGGTCCCCCCCCCATCTAAGGCTCTGCTCCAAGGCCACCAAGACTTATGAAACAAACAAAACATCTTACAAGTCTTGTTATTGGCATTCTACTCCATTCCTCCTCTGAGCACCAAGATCAATCCACGTTCATGCACCTGTCAGCTTTTTGCCCACTCGTCTCCCATCACATATGGATGCAGGTGCAATATACACACAGTTAGCTTTTCTATCAACTGGGAGTGGGTGGAGATGAATATCCAGGTGTTCAAGCTACCACGTGTATCCACATTCAGATATTCTTCTCTTCTAGTGCTGCCCACCTAGATATTTGTCTTCACCCACCCCCTTACCAAAGACTTGGGGGCATGTAGTAATTCCCTGAGATCATAGAATGAGCTATATCCACCTTATTGTCCTGTATGTTTATATCTGACCACCCTGACAAATATAAATGACCCAAAAAGATATACCTTGATGGTTTATTTGCATGTTCACTTTTCTCATGGAAAGACAAATACTAAAGTGGTGCCTCGCATAGCGATGTTAATTCGTTCCAAAAAAACACATCGCTATGTGAAACCATCGCTATGCGAAACACCATTTCCCATAGGAATGCATTGGAAACCGGTTAATCCTTTCCAATTGGAACGGATTGCCGTCATTAAGCGAAAAAACCCATAGGAAACATCGCTAAGCGAAACAATGTTTCCTCCATTGGAATGTATTGAAGCTGACTCAATACATTTCAATGGCTTTGCGAAGTCAATTTTTGCAATTTTAAATGTGTCATACAAGGGGCAAAAATGGTTTTAAATGCTTGGAATAGCTTCTGCACCTTCTAAAACGGGTGCAAATGTAATTTGGCTTAGATCTGACTTTTCGTTAATTTAGGGTGAATTTTTTCCCCCCAACTTTTGACAGCTGTCAAAATCTGACAGCTCCATTATTTCCTATGGGGGAAGAAAAAATTCACAAAAAATTAATGAAGACTCAGCAACTGTTCTAAATGCTTGGATTCGTTAGAGGACCCCCTAAGTCCTGTGAAAACCTGATTTGGCTTTGATCTGAACTTTCGTTAATTTATGGCGAATTGTTTTCTCCCCCCATAGGAAAGCATGGAGCTATCAGATTTTGACAGGTCCATTGGTTCCTATGGGCCGAAAAAAAAATTAACCATAAATTAACGAAAAGTCAGATCAAAGCCAAATCAGGTTTGCACATGACTTAGGGGGTCCTCTAACGAATCCAAGCATTTAGAACCGTTTTTGACCCTTCTAAGACACTTTTTTAATTGAAAAAAAAACATTGTTAAGTGAAGCAGGGGACCTAAAATCGCATTTGTTATGCGAAGCATGGTCCCAAACTTCGCTAAGCGAAAATCGCCCATAGGAAACATCGTTATACGGGGCATATTATTTTCTAAAAAAACACATTGTTATGCGAATTCATCGCTAAACGAGGCAATCGTTAAGCGAGGCACCACTGTACAAGGTGCAGAATTGTGGGTGTACTTCTATATATTTTTTCCTAGTAAACAACAAATAAAACAGGCCTATTTTACTTAGCAATTTTCAATTGAGTTTTATGGTGGCCTGAATTTATACTGCAAAATAATAATTCTTCTGCAGTGCTAAGGCATAGAGTTTATTATAGATAACCTCATTTATTTCCCTGTTAAAGTTATCCATCAGCCCAAGGAAACTCTCTAGCTAAAACCAATAGAAAGGATATTTGGTATGTTTAATTTTTGATGTGTATTGCTCCATTACATCTCTGGGGAATATTTCATGCCTTCCAGATGTACTCCACAGATATATTAAGGACAGCAGCAGAAAATGGAAAACTGCTTACTAACCATTAAATATTATTATTGCCCTCCTGTAGTTTTCTGGCTTTAGGACACTTACCCATGTCTTGCTACTTTGGAATATTAGGTGGAAAAATATTACCTGTTACATAAAATGTCTGGCTAATTTTCCAACATTTTTTAATTCCATGGAGAGTCTCCCAGACAGAGGAAGTCTCCTCTTCAAAATGTCACATGAAGAGAGCAATAGAAATTTGAAGAGCAGAGCTTACATGCTCCTCCTCCTCACAAGGTTTGTTTAATTGTATCCACAGTGCACAAGGTTATGCATAAATATACATGCCAACCATCCCAGAATACCAGAGCTATGCAGACTCCTTTATTTCAGATTATAACCAATCTATAAAATGTGTGTTTGTGAAACCTGCATCTGAGAAACTAATACACATATTAAGGATAATATAACACAGTCAATTCAGTGGATGTAATTCTGCCTAACTCTGGTTGCTTTGTAATTATCTTGGTTTTTGTATTGGAATGGCTCATATATGTTTGCTCACATTCTACAAAAAGAAGAAGAGAAGAGTACTTGTAGTAGGAGGCTCCCTACTCTGTGGGACTGAATCTGAAATATGTCAGGAAGATCCACGGATCCTCCAGGTATGCTGTTTCCCTGGAAGATAGATTAGGATTGTGATGGAAGGATTGCCACTGCTCAGAAAACCCATGGATACCTATCCCTACTTGTTCATGTGGGAGTGACACAACCAAGAGAAACTACAGTGGTGCCTCAGAACACGAACGCCTTGCGGGACAAAAAAACTCGCAAGATGAATGGTTTTGGTGATGGGGTTGATGACTCGCAAGATGAATGTTCCTATGGCCATGCTTCGCAAGACGAATGTTTTCCGTTTTTTGTCCCTAACTCATGTTTGCTGATTTTTAAATGTTTTTCTATGATGTTTAAAAAGTTAAAAGTTTTTTGATTGACATTTTTGAAATCATCTGCACAATATGTATGGCTTTAAAGAGCACATAATAAACCCATTGTAAACCAAATTTGACTTTGTTCTGACTCCCCCCCATAGAAACGCATTAATTCGATTTCAATGCATTCCTATGGGATAATGCGCTGTTCAAGACAAATTTTTTGCAAGACGACATTAACCACGGAATGAATTAAATTTGTCTTGCGAGGTACCACTGTACAAATAAATCATATCAGATTTTGAAGTTCTGGTAAGGAAATTCAAGGACTCTGAGGCCCAGATAGTCTTCTCATTCATCCTACTAGTACTCAGAAAAGGAACAGAAAGGGAAAGAAAATTAATCCAGGTGAATGACTACCTCTGAATGTGGTACTGATGTGAGTGATTTGGATTTTGGGACAATGGGAAGAGAAAAGAAATAGTGGATCTGTAGCATGAGGTTGAGAAGCAAATAGTAAAGGAATATTATGGTTGTCGGTTTTTCGGGTTGTTTGGCTGTGTTCTGGAGGTTTTTCTTCCTAATGTTTCACCAGTCTCTGTGGACAGCATCTTCAGAGGACAGGAGCTAGGACTCTGTCTGTGTTCTGGTGTAGTGTGTGGGATTGTTGAATATTTGTAGTTGCGGGATCAGTTTTTTTCTTTTCAGGACAAAACAACCATCGGATCCTGGCCGTGAAAGACTTCGAGAACACAATATTACTTTGGACAAATTTAAATTTCCAGGGCTGGATGAACTGCTCCCAAGAGTATTGAAGGAACTAGCTGAAGAACTTTCAGAACCATGGTCTATTGTTTTCTTGAAAACATGAAGGATCGGTGAAGTGCCACATGATTGAAGGAGGGCTAACATTTTCTCTATCTTCAAAAAGGCAAAAAGGAGAATTCTATGTACTACAGATCAGTCAGTCTGACATCAATCCCAAGAAAAAGTCTGGAGCAGGTACCTTGAAAACAATACAGTAATAAGTATACAGTAACATGGATTTGCCAAAAACAAAACCTACCTGATTAATCTTATTTCATTATTTTGATTGGGTAACCTCCCTGGTAAACAGCGGGAATGTTGTAGATCTAATATATCTTGATTTCAGCAAAGCTTTTGATAAAGTGCCCCATGATACTCTGATTAGCAAGTTAACTTGGTGTGAGCTGGAAGAATGGTCAGATGGATACACTGTCGGTTACAGAATAGTACTCAGAGGGTGATCATTAATGGCTCCTTCTCAAATTGGGAGGAGGTAACAAGTGGGGTGCCCCAAGGTTCAGTCTTGAGCCTTGTGCTCTTCAATATTTTTATTAATGACATGGATGAGGGGATGCAGAGGATGCTTATCAGATTCACAGATGACACAATATTGGGTGGAATAACTAATACCCTGGAAGTCACAAACAGAACTCAAGCACTGGGCTGAAAACAACAGCATGCATTTGATAGAGAGAAGTGTGAAGTTTTTCACTAGGGCGGGGGGACCAAATACACAGTCATAAGATGGGGAATAATTAGTTCAGTCATATTATGAGTAAGAAAGATCTTGGCATTTTTGTAAATTGCAAGCTAAATATGAACCAGCACTGCATGCAATGTGGCTGCAAAAAAAGCAAATGCTATTTAGGCTGCATTAACAACTATAATCTCCAAATCCTGTGAAGTACTAGTTCTCCTCTATCTGGCACTGGTTAAGCCTCAACTTGAATACTGTGTCCAGTTTTGGACAGAGCACTTTAAGAAGGATGCTGACAAACATTAACAAATTCATAGAATCATAGAATAGTGAAGTTCGAAGGACATCAAGTCCAACCTCCTTCTCAATGCCCTCAGAGGAGGGCAACAAGAATTATCAGGGGACTGGAAACCAAGCCCTATGAGGAAAGACTAAAAGAATGTTTAGCCTTGGGAAAAGAAGACTGAGGAGAAATAGGATAACACTTTTCAAATACTTGAAAGGCAGTCATACAGAGGATGAGCAGGATCTGTTCTCAATCATCTCAGAGTGCAGGACAGGAAATAATGGTCTCAAGTTACAGGAAGCCAGAGATGGAGACTCACATTGCAGGAATTACTGTCAAGTTGGACTTAAGTTACACCGACAACTCAGATCCCATCCCCTCCCTTGGGGGGGGGGACTTGTTTTTAATAGGGATTTAGACTTGGGGCTTAGGATTCGGGACTTTGTACCAAAGACCTGGACTTGAACCTGGTATTAGGTACCAAAGACTCTAGCTCTGACTTGAGAGTTGGAACCAAAGATTTTTCTACAACCAGGCAGGAAGCCAGATTTCAGTGGAATATCTGGAAAAACGTCCTAATTATTAGAACAGTATGACAATGGAACCACTTATCTCGGGAGGTAGTGAACACTCCAACGCTGGAGGCATTCAAGAGAAAATTAGACAACCATCTGCCCAGATGTACTTTCCTTTGGATTCCTGCATTGAGCAGGGGCTCGGACTCTTATAGGCCACTTCCAACTCCATTATTCTATGATTCATCACTTGTCTCTGTAGCATCAAGTAAGAATTTGCCTGTATATATGAAACACCACTGAGATGCTTCATATCGCCTTATGACACTTCTCTCTTCAGAGGGGTCAGTTCACACTGCAAAGACATGACAATCATTCAAGTGCTGTTCATCCACATGTAGGCCTGTCTTAGATGAAATACAGAAGTGTTTCTCTATATAGTTTATAGGTCTGAAAAGAATAAACTAATTGAAGCAGAGTCTGGGGAAAATGTGATATTTTTGTTGCCATGACAAATGGAATGAAATCTCAGCACTCGGCTACCTTTGTTTCAAAAACATATTGTTTTGACAAAATCATTGTCACTGACATTGGCAATGGTGCTATCTGGGTAAGCCTTGGCTTATGGGATCTGAATATGTTTTGACTCAGTGCTCTTGACATAAATAGTGGAGCAAAGCCCTTCTCTTTTCTGCTCTGCCAGTGCATGGACCAATTATATCTTCAGAGGCAGCTTGCTAGAGAAGGAAAACATACAAACATGCATTGAACCCTCTCAGCAAGGGTCATTCTGCTCTGTGAAAAGATGGGGTTATTCTCTCTCTGTGTGCAAGGGTATCCATAAAAGAGGAATTTTGTACATTGCCTGTAGCAACAGAAAGGGTGGGCTACTGCCAGTGACCTGTGGTTATTTATGTCAGAGAGAGGGTAGCATGCACTTGGGGTTAAAACTAATCCATTATTAAATGTGTAACTGGTCTACTGCAACACTAGATAGTGCTATAACCTATCCTCCTAGTTGGTAAGAGTTTGTTTCTCTGACCCAAATGCAAGAGTGGATTATATCTTTTATTTACCACTGAAACATTAAGTAAATAGAACACTTTTGTGGACAAAATCTGTTTCCTCAGGTTAAGCACACCTCCTTCATAGATAGTGTGGAAAAATGTAGACAGAAGTCCAAAAATTGATGTTTGTCAATTACCACAGGATAATTGGCAGCCTTTCGGTCTCAATGGCAGGGATGTAAAAATTCCGCAGACACGCTAGAGGCCTAGCCTCAAGAAGACCTGAATTGCCTCTGACAGACATGCATCATCAGTTTTTGGACTTTTGTCCACAATTTTTCTGTATTATCCATGACGGAGGTGTACATGGCCTGAAGAAGTGTGTTTCATGCATGAAAGCTTGCTATGTGCATTTATGTAATCTTGGAGACCAGATGACCTTGTTCTTTCTCTGACTCACGTACTTTCCTCCTAACTTCATATTTGACCTGAGGTCCAGTAGTGTAATCTTGGTTGCAGCATGCTGTAGTGACTGCTGTTTAAAATGTATTGCTCTCACTTAGAATACTGGCTTTTAAAAAAAAGTAATACAATCTAAGATAAACTCCCAGCTAGGGTGGCTGAGGCCAGCAGCTTCTGAGTCCATGAAATTTCAGGCCAGAATCTGGCACAAGGAGGTGGACCCTTGTGACAGGCAAGGGTCTGAGGGGGAGTGATCTTTGGTTCTCCAGATGTGTTTGGACAATAATTCACAGTTCCTAATCTCTGGCCATCCTGGCTGAAGCTTGTGGGAGCTGATGAATAAAATATCTGAAGGGCTAAATGTTCCCAACTTCTGCTTTAAAAGGTTCTAGGAAACCATATTGAATGCTTGGCTGCTTTAGAAATTAGAACAACTCATGTTTATTATATTGATTCTGAATTTTAACATAAAGGTTTACCACTAATATGTCTCCTTTGATTTGTTAGTTGATGCTGATATGTATAAATAGCAAATGATTTCCCCTTGGCTTCATTTATTCTTCTCAAATTTCTGACTTTGGAGAAGTCCCATTTACTTCAGTGGCTTTTCTTTCACTTCTCCTAGTGTCCGCGGCTTGAAGATTGTGGCTCTGGAGCTCATTAAAAGCATTGTTTGGGGTGCGGGGGGGGGGGAACTGCAGTCTTGCAGAAATAAAGATGAAAGAGGTAATAATTAAAGTTGTACCTTACAGAGAATTTCCAATTTGCATGCAATTAGCAGCATACTGATGACAACATCGAAACTAAAATGAAGTAACATGAATTTCAGCATGAATGAACCTATGCCTGATTTTATTTTCCCTTTACAGTCTGGGGAATTTGGGTGCAGAGATGGAAAGTTCAAAGGAGTGGGGGTTGTACAAAATCTGTGTAAGAATCCAGTACTCTCATTTGCAAGTAAGCCTGAACAAGGATAAAACGAAGTACTGTCCAAAAGTGAATACTAACTGAAATAGCAGGATAAAAGGGAGACCGGTTCATTAATGCTTGTAGTGAAACTCTTAGGTTCAAGCACACAGCTCTGAACAATGTAGCCCTTTTGTGGCAGTGGTGGTTCCCACTCTGTACTGCTACATTGCATCGGATTTATACTGATCCTGACAGGGTTTTCAAATACGTTAGATATTTAAGGAGTCGTTTTACCAAGATATTGGCTGGACAAGCTCAGTGGTTTAGCTATCTGGATGCGAAGTCAGGGCTTGAGAGCTCAATTCCTCACTGTGCCTTCTGTGAAGCAGGACCAGCCTGTGTGGCCTTTGGCAAGCTGGGAAGTCCCAGGGCATCCTGGGAAGAAGGGAATGGCAAGCCACTTCTGAGTATTCTCTACCTAGAAAACCCTGGAAAAGCATTGCCATGAGTCAGAACTGACTTGACTCATGGTTATTATTTATTATTTACCAGTGACAACACCCCCCGTGAGTTTCCATGGCTCAGGAGGTAGGGATTACTCTTGAGTCGTAGGTCAGAACTATATAGATGTAACTGGGCCAAAAACCTCTTTTATTCTCCCAGAACCAGCCCAGATTTGAATCCACCAATCTGGGCCACCTATGAGAAGAGACACCTACTCCCAGCCCTGTAAATTGGCTGGGTAGGCATCTCGCAGTGCACTGTGCTGACGACAGTGTGTCCTGGAAGGAAGGTTGGCAGCCCCCAAATGGCTGACACCACACACAGCCCTACAGCCCGTGGCTGGATGACACACACACCTGCCTATTTGCTTCCTGCCAACAATGGGAAGGCAGAAAGGGAAAAGGCAGGGCTGGTGTGCATGGCCTCGTCTCCCTTCCACATCAGTCCTTTTCAGTGGCTGAGGCCCTTTTTGGTGAATAACTGAGGAGAGCTTAGAACTGACTTGAAACAGTGAGGCACAAAAGGAAGCCCTCTGCTAATTTGCGTGAACTTCTTTTAAAAGTGAGGTACAAAAAAATAGGTTGGAAGTATTTCTCATGATAGGGAGGTGGGAGAAGGAAATAACTCTTATGTTACTAAGGTCAAAGTTCCATGCCTTTCCATGCTCTTTCATTGCCTCCCATTGCCCCACAGAAAGGGAAAACGTTCCCACATGGCATCTTCCAGTATTTCGCAAATATCCAGAAAGATTTTGGTTTTTTGGCAACCACAACCAACTGCCATTCTAACACCGCTACTCTTTCCAACGTGCGCGCACACACATATGCCCCACCTATTTTTCTGCTTAGGAGCAGGGACAGCTAAGCAGATTTGGCAACATAGTCGGCGTCACAAGAGCAAACAAAGCCATCTGTGTGATAGCAAGACCTCCAGCCCATGAGGAAGGCGAATAGCAGCCTTATATAGAGGACGCCGAGGGCCAGAAGCTGCTGTGAGAAAACAGCTTGCTGAAGTAGTGACTTCCTAGAACATACTTCATTTGCTGTTCAACCACACCAGACCATACAGTTGTAACGAAATGAAACCATAGCAGATTGTACTCACTGTATTTAAATTGTAATGCCATACCACATCATACTCGATTGTAATATTTATTTATTTAACTTACACTTGTATATCTGCCTAGTCTCCTTATAAATAATTTGTCTGAAATCTGGTAGTAAATTGTAATAAAGCTAGGCCCCTTGAATCTGTTGTAGGTAGGGTTTTGTTTGTTTGTTTGCAGTCTTGCATGCTGTCTCTGTTAGGTGTGTCTGGAACTTTCTGGGCTCTGGGTGACAATCGGTCCCCTCTGCCTCTAATTTCAAAGAGAGCTCTACCTCTGCTTTTATGTCTTTCCCCCTTCTCTGTTATCTGCTGGCAGTTAATGAGCCTGTTGGAAGCACTGAATGAGTCTGTTGAGACTAGCTGTTGCAAGCAGTCATGTTTTGTCAGCTTGCTATTTGATCTGTTAAGTCATAAGTTAAAAATGTATTTTATTCTTTCTACTTCAAATGTCTCAGAGTGAGTTTTTGAGACTGTAAGTGCCAGTTGATGAGAATCTGGGGAATATAAGACTATTCTGCTTTATGAATCCATGTCTTTCTGCTGCCAGGTAAAGGACTTTTATCAAATATTCAAAACTCTGCAACAGAATCAGTGAGGATTTGGTAAGCAAGCTCCTCCATAAATTCTACTGATTTAATGGGCTTACTCTAGCTGCAACTTAATACTGGATTTTGGCCTTTGGGGAGTTATGCACAAATCTCTTAATAGTAAACAAAGACTGTATCCACCTTAGCATTTCCTGTGAATGATCATCAAATATGTAGATACGAAGTTTTCTCTCCTGCATGTCTTATATATGCAGATATAACCAAATCTTCCTGTGGCAGGATACTATACTATGAATGCCAATTCCAGAGACATAACCATGTAGTCCTTCTGCAGCAAAATCAATTAAAAGTGCAGTGGCTCCTTAAAGGCTAGCAGATGTATAATTGCACAGGCTGCTGAAAGCATCAAGCATTTCCCATTTCTCAGACAAGAACACAGGACTGACAGTCCAACTCATGTGAGTCAGAGAAGGCAGGCCAGTGTGTTTCTGGAAATTTTTGCTGCATCTCAAACTCTTAAGTATCCTTAGGCTTCTAAGCTGCTTTTCTGCAGTTGGTTTGATGGAAAGGAGCAGCAGCCATGAATACCAAAAGCAATTAGAAAAGCACATTTTCCTCATGCTCTGTTTAACAAACGATAACCACATTCTGGAATTTATCAACCATTTCCTCACGGGTGCCTTGCTTTCTCTTTCACAGCTGAAACACCAGTCTTCCCCCTCCTCCCCATCCCCATCCCCTGGCAAAAGTCATTTATCCACACCAGTGAGGTCTACTATTCCCCAAGAAAGACTTAATGACAGTTTTTGCTTGAGCTGTTCTCTAAGGAATTAAGCAGCGTGGTACAAAATTAATGAGAGCACAACTCTCTCTCTCTGTGCCTAGAGCTTCATTTCAGCACAAAAGCAAGCCTTCCTCCCATGCATTTGTGATGCAGAATGATGTTTTAATGTTTCTGAAATGATTGCATATCATTTCAGATGGCTCACACATAGATCTAGCCCTCTCAGAAAGAGATAAGGAATATGTGGCTCTCCAGATGTTCTTGGACTGCAGCTTCCATGATCCCTTACCCCTAGTGATGCTGGCTAAGACTAATGGGACTCCTAGTATTTGCAAAACCATATATTCTCATTCCTGAAGGAAGGTCTAGAATTTAAATTTACTGTTGAAGCACAACATTCTCTTCACTGCAATGAAATTTAATTCATTAAAAATGTATTTCAGATTTTGTGCATACAGCTCAATCCTGTGCACAATTACTCAGAAGCTGGTGCCTTCCTTCAGGTTTACTCCCAAGCAAGTATCAAAGAAGACACTCTATTGATATGTAATATGTAACTACACATCTTTAGTTGATGACAGATAGGGTTGAGGTTGGAAGCTGATTCCAACAGCAGCACACGGGGAGGAAAAGCTTGTCTTCTCTCCCTAATATGATGGGAACAAATTGATTGGCACCACATAGATTTTCTGTCTACATGTTCTAACCACATGGGACAGATGTCCATGGCAGACAGGCATGCAATTAGGGTAGGGGAATTGGCACAATCCACCAGGGCCCCAAAATTTAGAGGTACAGAAATCTAGAGGCAAATCTTATGAATGTTAGGCAAATAAATAGGGATACCTCCTTTGTTTGGAAAAATGAAAACTTGCACTTTCTGTTCTGAAGGACATCAACATTTTCCTTTTCCTTTTTTCATGGGGGGCACTCATACCTAGGTTTCAGGGCACAGTGAATGGGAGAAAGTGCCACTTGGCCAGGGGCCAAAATGGTACAGCCTTAATGCCAGTTGCATTCCTCTGAAGGAGAAGATTCGCCGGTTAAATGTTCTTGAACCCAGCATAGCTTTTGGAAAACAGGATGACTACAGAGGCCAGGAGCGCTTTTGATCAGCTTTGGCTGCATTGCATGGCTTTTTCCCCCCATGATGCTAATTTGTCCCTTTTTATGCAAATTGCAAAACTTGTGCAAACTGTGTATCTTGTTCAAATGCCATCACATGTGCAACTTGTGCTAATTACTTAAAACTACAATCACTGCTGTCAGATATTGGCCAAAATCCTTTGCTTAATGTCGGGAGTCACATTAGAGTAAACCTATTGAAGCAATGGGTATTTGGTGAGCCAAATCGTACGTATGTTCCATTGATTCAAACAGGCCTACTCTGCTGCGATTTCCTGTGCTGAGCAACAGGATTTTGGCCATTGATTACAAAAGAGTTACATAACTTGAATTGTGAGAGTAAAGAAATTGAAAAAGTTAAAAAAAGTCTACATCTTGGTTCAATCTTGGTCCAAATAGAGTCAAGAAATAAGAATAAATCTGAGACTTGAAAAGGAAGCTAATTTACCATGTATGGATGTAAAAACTGGACAGGAAGAAAGCTGACAGGGGAAAATTGTTCAAATGTGAACGAATGTGGTGTCAGAGGAGATTTTTGTAAATACTATTGAAATTAATGGATGTTAGAGAAAATCAAGCTGGAGCTGTACCATAGTAGAGACTACATACTTTAGGCAGAACATGAGAAAATAACATTCAGTAGAAAAGCAGGCAGCAGCAAGAAAAGAGGAAGACTAAACATGAGATGTATTGACCCAATCAAAGATGCCACAGTCTTTAGCTTGCAAGCATTGAGCAGGGCTGCTATCGATAGGAACTTCTGGAGGTCACTAATTCATAGTGTTCTCTAACAGTGCTGTCTGGTTGTGTGGCTTTTTCAGAATCAGAAGCATCAGACAGGTTGCTTCCAACCTTTTTAAAATGACCAAGCATTCCTTCTGTGCTTGCTTGATGTGAGTGTTACGTACACACGACTGCATGTAAGCATTACTTCTTAAAGAGAAAATATACTAGATTTACACAGACTGCTACAGAAACATTGTGCATAAACTGCATCAGGTTTGACAAAGAAAAGATCCTGTTGATGTGCAATAGGATTTCCCTGGTTGAAATCCTGTTGCACAACTATGCACTTATAAATCCATCAGCTGCAGACATTAGTCTTCATTTTAAGGTTTTCTATTGGTCTGAGGATCCTTAGGAAATTCCTGGATATCAGGGGAAGTATGAGAGAACCTTGGAAGAGGGGCTGGAGGAGATCTCCGATGCCCAAAGGTTGCTGCCACTGGTCCTGCCACCAGCCTAGGGGCAGGGGATGATGGTTTTCAGCCCACATCTTATTTTCTGTCAGGTGAAGAGGAATCTTGCAAGGCTCCAAATATCCTCACTGAGGTGTCTCAGTGCTGAGAGACAGCCTAAGCAGGCAAGAAGACTAATTTAGAGAGTATTTTTCCCATCTTACTGTGATGGGCTTTACATAGGGCTGCCTTTCAAAAGTGTTTAAAAGCTACAACCAGCGCAAAATGTGGTAGCTAGATCATTTCTAGAACGTGCTTTGGAGAACTTATATCACTAGTCTTGAACCAACTGCACTGGCTTCCAGATCACTTCAAATTGCATACAAGGTGCAGTTGAAGGCATAACTTTATAGAGAGATTTTTAGGGAACTGGCACCTGACTGAGATGGGGATTTTTGGTGGGGTTTAAAAATACATAAACAACATTTTTTTTTATAATTATATGCTATAGTTGTAAAATTTTAATTAGCATGTTTTTAATGATTTGTGGATTTTAAAATATTTTCTTGTAAGCTGTCTTGGCTTCCCGTTAGGGAGGAAAAGCAAAATATGGCTTAGGGACAAGTTATCTGAAAGACTGCCTGCCTCTTGTAGGAATTTCCCTAGAATTTGAGCTCTTCAACAGAGACCCTGTTTTGTGCCCTGTCATCTCAGGAAGCTGCTTTCGGTGTGGCAGCACAGAGGTGGTGTAATTTGCTTCCAAGGAAATTCAGGCCTGCTCTGTCCCTAGTGAGCTTGTGGCTGGCAGCCAAGAATGTGTTTGTATAACTGTTACCATTAAGGGCGTTAATTTGTTTTCTGAGAAGCTTGGCTTTGAACATTTTTTTTTTAAAAAAAGTCTTGTAATCCATTTTTAAAGCATTGTGTGTGTGTGTGCACACCTGTCCGTGTGTGTACTACTGTAGGAGCCCTGATGGACGAAGAGTGAGACATAAATACTTGTGATAAATAATAATGATGCTTACGATTGTTCCGTGGAAGGAAGAAATACTGCTTGCAACAGTTCAGGCACCCAATTTGTTTTTAGCAAGCGTCGTTGGTGGGAGCAACAATTATAAGTTCCTGTAACCAGGAACCTCTTGAGAATAGATGTGAGGTGACTCTTTGCCTGCAGAGCTCCCGTGCAATGTCTGACTTGCCACAGCACAAGTAGAGATTGCCCTATTCAAAGCAACGAGGCTTCCGCCTGCACAAGGGGCCACGGAGTGCCCGTCTGGCTCAAGCTCTGGGGAAGTCCTTTTAGCCTTGATACAAACTGTTGCTGGAATGTATCAAAAAGCAACTCCTAATGTACAGTGGTGCCTCGCTTGACGAGGATAATCTGTTCCAGCGAAATCGCTGTAGAGCAAAATCCTCGTCAAGCGAAATAAAAAAGCCCATTGAAACGCATTGAAAACCGTTCAATGCATTCCAGTGCGCGAGATACCTGCTCGTCCAGCGAAGATCCTCCACAGGGCAGCCATTTTCAGGTGCCTGTGCAGCGAAAAATGCCTCCTAAAAACAGCGGGGAGCCATTTTGAAAACCCGTCGTAATGCAAAGAATCGGTTCCCGAAGCAGGGAACCGATCATCAGGAAGTGAAAAAAGCCCATTAAAACATTGTTTTGCGATTGCAATTGCGATCACAAAAACATCGTAGTGAAGCAGATTCGTTGTCAAGCGGGGTAATCGTTAAGTGGGGCACCACTGTATATAAGACATCTAGGAATCTTTACTTCAAGGGGTGTGTGTGTGTGTATGTGTGTGTGTGTGTGTGTGTGTGTGTGTGTGTGTGTGTGTGTGTGTGTGTGTGTGTGTGCCTCCTCCTCCTTTTTCTGGAAGCCAACCTATTTCATTCTTTGTATAGCATTGCACAAACACAGTTTTTAAACTGAATGACAACTTTAGTACTCATCATTTGATGCTTCGAAATACATTTCTTCCTCTTTTATTTATTTCATTTAGTATTTCAGTTTGTATACCGCCCCATCATGTGAACAACTCTGTGGTGGTTCACAACATGACAAATCACATTAAAATCAACTGTACAAAATACATTGTTAAAAAATACTGTAAAATAAATTAAACATTGTCACTAGCTAAAAACTGACATGTAAGAGAATTAAGCAGATTTAAAACAAATCTTGAAATCTCAGACCAATGGTTAAAGGTACTAATAAAAGGTAGCTTTAAATAATTCTGTTTTTACTAGTTTTCTGCAAACTGAGAACCTCTTGTAGGAAGCTTGTTCTAGAGGGAAGGGGCCATGACCTAGAAATCACAGCTCCTGGTTTCTTTTGGCTTCCTTAGATGTCACCATTTTTATAATCACAGACTGCAAGGAGCAGGTGGGATGGGTAGCTGTTTTGTGGGGGAGATGGTCCTGGAGACATGTGTTCGCATCTTCTGGTACCTGTGATCAGTCTGGCAGCCACTTTTTGGACCTGTGAAAGTTTCTGTACTGAGTACTGGCTTCAAGGGCAGTCCTACATAGAGAGTGTTACACTAGTTTGTTTTAAAGATTACCAATACACGAACCACAATTGTTAGGCATTTCTTCTCCAGGTCGGGGCTCAGCTAGGCAATCAACTGAAGCTGATGAAAGGCACTCTTAACCACAGCAGTTATTTGCACCTCCATAGAAAGCACTGCGTCTAAGAGTACACCCAAGCTGTGAATTCGGTCCTTCAGGGGGAGTGTAATCCCACCAGATAAATATCCTTTTAATCAGTCCAATGATCCTACCAAAATTTCATTCTTATCTGGATTCAATTTCAGTTGACCCTCTTCCAGTTCATTATCAACACTAGGCAGTGCTCAAGAACCTTTGCAGCATCACCTGCAGATGAGGAAAAGGAGCTGTGTGTCACGCACATAATGATGTTAACAAACTCAAAATCTCCATATGACTTGTCCCAGCAGTTTCATATAGAAATTGAAAAGCATTTGGGAAATGGCCAGTGCCTGAGGAACCCCATAACAGAAGTCCTAAGAAGTGAGCACTGCCTCTCCAAGCTGCACTATCTGAGATTAGCCCTTAAGGAAGGACTAGAACCACTAAAGAATTGAGCCCCCAAGTCCTAAACTGTATAGCCATAGTCAGAAGGATACCATGGTTGATGGTATCAGAGGCCACACAAAGATCCAATAGGACCAGCAGGCTCATGCTCCCCTTATCTACCTTCCTTGGGAGATCATCTTACAGGATGACCAGTGCTGTTTCAGTTCCATGGCATGACCTGAACTCCAACTGAAATGGATCTAGGCTGTCCATTTCCTCTAAGAATGCCTGCAGATGGTTGGCCAACACCCTCTCCATCAACTTGCCCAAGAATGGAATATTAGCAACAGACCTATAGTTATTAAAATAATCCACATCCTCAGGATGTACCATATGACTAATTGGTGTTCTAGACATCTTCAGATCTACTGGTATCAACAAGAAGTCAAAGTTCCAATAGATGTTATACTAAAGGTATTTTGGGGAATGCTTGCTTGATCCCCAGATTACTTGGATAAGCATTATCATCATAACACTGAATATTGTCTTTGTTTTGTTGTGTTTGTAATAATAATAATAATAATAATAATAATAATAATAATAATAATAATAATAATAATAATAATAATAATAATAATAATAATAATAATAATAATAAACAACAACAACAACAACAACAACAACAACAACAAAAAACACTGAATATTTATGGTCTCTGTGATTTTTGTGATCTGTCAATGTACATAGTGGAGTACACAGACTCTAAAGTATCTAAATTTTATTTCTTGTGCTGCCAAGTTAGAAAGCAGCAACTGCTAAATGTTATACTATGTATATTAAATATTTTTGGTTTTTAGAAATTACTTTGATTTTTAATAGTATCTTGACTTGTTTTTATTGCAGCATCAGGGAGACACTACCAGTGACCAGCTCTCCATTTGTGTGGCCTAGTTTTAAAGTAGAATTTCAATTTTCCTGTTGTGCTACAGTCTCTTCACATATACAGAGTGTCAGATACTAGTAAACTGAAGTGGAATTGAATATACAATGGATACTGAACCTGTTGCTAAAATTATGGAGTTGTGCATTGTGGAAGAATAAGAATGGCAACCAACAGTGTGATCCTATATATATATATCTACTGAGAAGCAAACACCATTAAATCTGGGGCTTAATCCCTGATAAATGTTGGTCAGTTTATGCAGGCCAGTTTATTTGGTCCATGATGTTTCTAAAAACCCTTCCTTCCTGCAAATCTGTGCCGCCTACTCAAGGGAAAAAAGGTGAGAGGATAAATGGGTGGATGTGGCACAGTTTGTTTGCTGTAATTAAATCACATTATCTAGCTGTAAGATCTTCCCGATTAGAAAGCAGATGGAAAGATAAAGCTACACAGAGCATCTATATTTACATATTGCATATAGAATCAAAATGAAATAGAAGAGAAATATGTGGAATGCCTGTAGAAACGTATTGTTTTCTCCCCATTTCACCTCAGGGAACTTTTTATCACACCTCAATTATGGTTTGTTAGGACCACCAAGAGTCAAATAAAATCCCCCCCTCTCTTTCTGTATGATCTTTAAATAGGCTAAAGTCAAAAGCAGTTTGTGTGATCTTTCATCCAGTATGACAGTTCTTATGAAGAAACCTATTCCAGTAAGCAGCTGTAAAGTAAGATTAAATGGTACATACCGCAAACCATAAAGGACGGTTCCGTCTGGATGTAGTCGAATCATCCGATTTTTCACAGTAACTCCATGAACAAAGGATTTTTTGTCATTCAAGAAGTAGGTATCTGGTACCCAGAGATAGTCAGCCACTCTGTTATCTAATGTCAGATTCAAAGGTATTCCAGAGTAGGATAGTCTTTTATCCCTCCAGGATTGCTGGAAATACATGGTGAGGGTGTAGTCCTGGAAAAGAAGCCAAAAAAAAAAAAAAAAAAAAAAAAGGAAAAGGGGGGGGGGGAAAGGAAAAGGGGGAAAAAAGAAAAAGAAAAAGAAAGTAATTACGTGGAGATGTGTGTATGTGTATTTCTACACTAAGCTGTTTGAATATCTTAGGAGAGTCCACAACTACTTGCAGAACTTAATTTTATTATGCATGCCCTTGGGGCAAACCAAATATTATTTCTTCTGGTCCAGCGAAAGACAGGTATATTTAAGCCTGTTTGAATCTAATTGCACGTGTTTAGTCATGATTACTAAGCCCCAGCATTCTCAATGGAACTAAACTGCAAATAATTTTCTCCATGTTGAGATTCTAATGTGGCTATCTACCCCTTCACGGCTAGCATGTGGATAGTGCTCTCCCATATGTTGGGGTCAATAAGCCCTGTTTAGATGCTGTGCTTCAAATTGTGAAGATGGCAACATGGATGCTGGTGATGTGGTGTACTCATAAACCCTGGCTCTGTTCCCTTTCCACTCACAAGTCACTCACACTTTGGGTAATACCTGTAAGAGCATTTAGCTGAATGTGATTTCAGAGTTCCTGTGATCGGAGTACCTGCTCATCATGGGAATTCTGTAACACGTCCAGATATTTATTTATTTATTTATTTATTTATTTATTTATTTATTTATTTATTTATTTATTTATTTATTTATTTATTTATTTATTTATTTATTTATTTATTTAAATTTATACCAAGCCCATCTAGACCAAAGTCTACTCTGGGAGGCTCACAATAATAGATAGAATAAAAACAATATAATAAAATAAAAAACAACAGCAGTAATACAGTTCAAGACGGGGAAAAATATTCAAGTGATGACAGGAAGGAAAGCCTGCCTAAAGAGCCAGGTCTTAAGTTTGTTCTTAAAAACACCCAATGAGGGAGCCAGACAGATCTCTGGGGCAGACTGTTCCAGAGGTGAGGGGCCACTGCCGAGAAGACCTGGTTTCTTGTTCTTTCTCTCAGAGCCTCCCTCGGCATTAGGCCTCTCAGCCGCCCTTCCTGGCTAGAGCGAGTGATTCGGGTAGATCTAGGTGGGAGGAAGTGTTCCTTTAGATATCGATAAACATAATGAGAAACATGCTCACAAACTCAGCTGCGTACCTTCATGTTCCACAGAAGAAAATCCTTGTCCTAAAGTCTTTCCAGTTGAATTTTGGTCTGCTGGCCACAGCTTTTATTTACAGGCAACATAAATCAAGTCTGTTCCTACACAGTGGTACCTCGACTTACGAATGACTCCACTTGCGAACGTTTCAAGTTACGAACAGTTCAGGTCACAAAATGTTGCTTAGACTTGCAAATGGAGCCTCGACTTATGAAAAAAAAAAACACGAAAAAACCCCATCCTTTCCTGCCCTTTTTTTGACCTAAGTTCATCTTAGGTCAAAAGAAGAAAAATAAAAAAATATATATTTCCCCCCTAGTGGTAGATACGGGTTAATCAGCTTTGCATTAGTGCCTATGGGAACTAATGCTTCAACTTAAGAACAGCACCTCGATTTAAGAAAGAAAAACAGCCGTTACGGATTAAATGGTTTTCAATGCATTCCTATGTGTGCCCAATGAGAGAACACTCTTTCATTGGGCACACTAGTTGGTGGGCAAAACAAGATTCCCACTGTCACTTTGGTCAGATGTGCTCAAATAGACTTCTTCTTAGCCCAGTAAGACAAGGGATTGATTTCTTTTGGTTTATGAGGCTCCTGCACGTACGCCTCTACCTCTGCCGTTTTCTTCCTCTGGGGTTGTGTCTTTGGAGGACAGTCCCCTGACATGCTTGTCTAAACAGCATCCCAGAAAGCTTACATTGTTGTTGCAGTGGTGAGGGACTTGGACTATGGAATACAATTGCTGGTACTGTTGTTTAGGGTGCTGTGAACATTGCTAGTTTCTTCATGCTCTGTGTGACCCCTCAGTGCTAGCCAGATCTTCTTCAATAGCTGCTGCCACTGCATGTGATAGAAATTTGGCTGGCATTGTTCTCCCTTTGCTGCTACCTAATGTCCATTGTCCATTGTTTAATTGGGAGGTTCAAGAGGGTTGCTAAAATGTACTACTTCTTCCATGAGGTAAACCTGTAGTGGAGCTTGTCCTTTAGTTTGATGGCCAAGGCTGAAAAAAATGCTATTCTCTCTCTATGGAATTCCCCATCGACCTAGACTGTCCGGTCATTATGCTCACCATCATGCTAACGAAGCCCTGGAATATTGGGATTGCCTGTTCAAGGATATCTGTCTTCCTACTAAGGACCTGGGTTGCACTCTCAAAGCTTCAGAAGGCATAGACCACTTGACCCATAATGTCCCACTCTTCTATGCCCAGAGGAAAAAGAGGTTACCTACCCATAACTCTGGTTCTTTGAGTGGTCATCTGTGAATTCACAGTAATGGGTTAATCCACATCTGCGTGGAGCAGCCTCGGAACTTTCTAGCTTGAGCACATGGTGCTGGGACCTCCCACACGCTGGCTATAACCCCACTCCCGGCACCAAGTGCCTCAGTTCCTCCAACTGCACAGTACACAAAAGGTATATGTGACGGACAGCAAGGAGGAGGGCGGGGAGTGTGAATTTACAGATGACCATTTGAAGAACCAGAGTTACAGGTAGGTAACCTCTTTTTCTTCGTCGTGGTCTCTGTGAATGCACACTAATGGGTGATTAGCAAGCTCACTTACCCAGAGGAGGGATGTCACAAAAGCGCAGAAGCCAGGACAGCACGACCCACCACAGCCTCTGCCTTAGCCCAGACATCAAGGCGGTAGTGAGAGGCAAAGGTGGAAGGTGTCACCCACATGGCTGCATGACATATATCTGCGATGTCCACTCCACGGAGAAAGGCAGTCGAAGATGCTACAGCTCTTGTAGAGTGAGCCTTGACTGTACCTGGAAGAGGAGTCTCAGTCAGTTGATAGGCAAGGTGGGTGGCTTGCACAATCCATCTAAAGATGTTTTGGGAAGAGCCCCATGGAGGGGCTCCTGAAGGTCACAAAGAGCCTTTTTGATGTACGGAAAGTGGCTGTATGATGGACGTAGCATGAAAGAGCTTTCTTGACTTCTAGAGAGTGTAATGCCCACTCCAGTGGTGAAATAGATGTTGGAAAAAAGGTGGGAAGCACAATTGGTTGATTCAAATGGAAATAGGTGGACACCTTAGGTAGAAATAAAAGGTCTGGATACAGGGTCACCTTGTCTGAGTGGAACTGGAGAAAAGGAGAGTCCACCCTCAATGCAGCCAGCTTCCCCGCTCCCTGCACTGAGATAATTGCAAGGAGAAAGAAGGTCTTCAAGGACAACAAGCGGAGTGAACCAGAAACCAGGGGTTCAAAGGGAGGCTTCATGAGCCAACTGAGAAAAAGCTGGAGTGAGCACTGTGGAGTCAGGGCCCTGTAGGCTGGGCGCATATTCTTTAGCCCACACAAGAACTGTTTCAAGGTCCAATGGCGAAAGAGCAAAGCTGCCTGGGAGGTAGGAGGCTGATGAGCTGCTATAGCAGCCATGTACACTTTCAAAGTCGAGTGTGCAAAGCCCCTCTGGAACAGGTGAAGGAGAAACTGCAGAACTGTATGAAGAGATGTCGGGCTAAAAGGCAAGTGCTGGGCAGAGGCAAATGCACAGAACGCTTTCCACTTAGAGGCGTATGCCAAGGAGGTCGAGGGTTTACGTGCACAACTGAGTACCTCTGCTATAGTCAGGGAAACATCCAGGCCATCAGGCAGAGGGATTGCAGATCTGGATGAAAAACCCATCCGTCGTCCTGGGACAGCAGGTGGGGAACCATCTTTAGCCTGAAGTAGTTCGATGTCCTGTTGTGCAGAGCCGAGAACCATGGCTGGTGAAGGAGACAGGGAGAATGGTGCAGCGTAGGGCCGGTAGTGTCGGTATCAGTGGTAGGGGTCATAACAAAAGGGCCACGGGTGGAACCGTGGGTCCGGATCAAAATCCTCAGACCCATACAACTGTGTGTGTGGGGGGGATTCATAATAATGCCATCTGCTCCGGCAGGCAGGGAACCCTGCTGGCTCCGGCAGGTGGCTACATGGGTCCGGCTGCCCAGTCAGTTCACCATGCCAAGACTTGTGGGTTCTCTTCCAAGGAACCTCAGCCCGAACTGATGCCAGCGGTGAAACTGAGGGCTGCTTTGTCCTTGAGCCCTGTGAAGAACACGGGCTAGCCTGTGCCAATTCAACAACCTCCAAAGAGGTGTTACCCCAGTCAGGATGATCACTGACAGAAGGGGATGGCGGGGCTACTGGTAGCAGCAGTGGCACCTCCTCATCCCCCGATGGCAAACTTAGGCAAACTGAATGTTGCCAGGATGCCTCCAGCCTCGGTGCCAATAGATCTGCTGCCTGAGTTGGCCTTTGGGTCTTCTGCTTTTTCTCTGAGCTCGATGCTGAAGATGATTTTGGTGCCGATGCCAGGGCTGTCGACCTGGATCCTGAGGAGGAGGACAATTTAGGCTTAGTCGCCATTTTAGCCGCCTTTTGAGCTTTTACTTCAGGTGAACCTGCCAGGGATGGTTGTTGGGTCTTAGGAGAGTCCATGGAGGCACTCTGAGAGTGTGAAAGAGATCTCTCTCACAGGAATGACCTGAGGCGTTGAAGCCTTAGTTTCAAGGCCGGTTTAGTAAAGCTTTTACAAAAAGTGCACACGGCCGGTTGAGGTTCTTCCCCAAGACAGAATAAACATTGAGAATGCCTGTCAGAGAGGGGAATCTTGTTCGAGCAAAACTTGCACCTCTTGAAGAGGCCCAGCGAGGCCATAAACTTGAAGGTGGATAACTTAACTAATAGTCCAATTTTATTCTTTCAGATAAACTCACTCTGACGAAGAGGTCAACGATCCGAGATAAAGCCAGGAAGGTCCAAGTAGAAAAGGAAATGTGAGTTTGTTTTTTGATTTAATGCACAAAGTTCCAAACGAAGCTGCAGCAGTGGCGGTAAGAAAGGAACTGAGGAACTCTGTGCCGGGGGTGGGGTTATAGCCAGTGCGCGGGAGGTCCTGGCATCAGGTGCTTGAGCTAGAAAGTTCCGAGGCTGCTCCACGCAGGCACGGATTGACCAATTAGTGTGCATTCACAGAGACCACGAAGAAGAACAGTCACATCAATGGAAGTCTCCAGTGCCAAATTAGGAGTGCCCTCTGTTGTTCTAGCACTCTCTCAAGCGAGTAGACAGTAAAGTTCTATTGAGCTGCCACGTCCTGGATTAGAAGGTGCAGTGGCAACCCCAGTTTTTCTGGTCTCAGCTACAACAGCTCACTGCCCCAGAAACTCAGGGGAAAATACCCTTGCACTTCCTGACCCACTGATTTATATGAGGTAATACATGCATCTTCCAGACCCTGGAAAACAGTGGTCTCCAACCTTAGGCCTCCAGATGTTTTTAGACTACAACTCCCAGAAACCTTCCCCACCTCTGCTGGCCAGGATTTCTGGGAGTTGAAGTCCAAGAACATCTGGAGGCCCAAGGTTGGGGACCACTGCTGTAAAGCATCCCAACTTACTAGGTTGAGAGTGTGGACCCCTTCATCTTCCCAGGCTACTGTGCTGCTGTCATGTCTGCCCCATTGTCTGTGACAAACAAACCTTGCCTTTCTGTAGCTAGACTCCACTGCTGCAGCATGTCCCTCAGAGACTCTTGAATGTTGTGCGTTGTGTGGCTGCCCTCTATTTATAGCCACAGTCAACAGGGCCCACACTATCCTGCCCCTGTATGTTGCCCTATGAATGATGCCTTCACCTCCCATCCATGTCCTGTCAGGGAGAGATAGTCATAATTTGCATCTGGGCTGCTCCAGACGTCACTTGTAAAATATGCCACCGTGCCCTGGCTAAATGTTGCTGTGCTAGTTGCCTGACACCCCAATATAAATCTAGCATCACCCTGTGACTGAGGGTCGTTTGGGATGGCAGTAGGTAATGGGCTGCCACTTCTGCCACAAACCTGCAGAAACCAGTGATCTTCACCAGAGAGAATGGCTGATCACCCAGGGTTATTATTTCCCCTAGGTCATATGTAATCCTAGCATTTTATGTCTGCAGCAGGCCTTTTCCTGCAGCAAGCTCCTCCAAGGGAGCTGGCACTTTCTTGAGATCTGAGCCTGGTATTTATTGCCTCCCACGTCTTGCTATTTGCCAATATATATCCCTGCTTTCCTGGGCTGGCAGCTCAATCTCTGCCCTCCGACGACTCTTACCTTCACAATGAGGAAGCCATTTCCCCCCACAGTACCCACTTCATTTGCCAGCATCAGTGCCCTATGTTAAGTCTTTAGTGGGCTGAGTATGCTACGATAGGAGAGGTGGCCCTCATCCTACTCACACATGAGTACATTCTTGCAGTGCATGCACTCAGCCATGTGAGCATCTATTGCACACTGCTGAAAATGTCTCCAGATTATAGACCTCTTGGGAGCTCCAGTTTTGGACTGCATGTTCCTAACAGGGATTGCTAACTTGTCATCACCACTAGTTCTGGCAATGGGTAGAGCATGTGCAGCTGGAGGGGTCGGGGTGATTTCAGTGTCACATGCTTCTGAAATAGTGACTACCTGAATCTCCTCGGTCTCCCGTCTCCCGTGTCAGATGCATGCGTAGTTGAAGGTGAGTTCCCACCAACCGCAATGCTGCTTTTCACAGGAGCGATCTGCTGGGAATGGGGGCTAGGAGTAAATCGTTCCTTAAATATGGAGTGAATTTCTTACACATCCTTCATAGGGACCAGACTTTGGGCAATGTGGTAGTACTTCTGCCCTTGCTTCCCCCACTATGTGTATGAATATATAGCACTGGCTATTTTCAGATGAAAAGGAATTATATGAGAACAAGACATTATACTAACAGGCTGTTATAACAAAGTAGAGAGAGTTTGACCCTATGATTTATCTCCCCCCCCCCCAGCCCAGATTAATTTCACCTACTTTTCCCAGTTTCAGAATATCCATCTAGAGCTACCATGGTTTTTAACAAGGTGCCTTCATATTTCCTGAAGTATATAGCCCTGATAGAGAGGTGCAAGCAGGTAAGGCAGAAATCAGCAGCGTTGATAGATCTGGAGGCCACTTTCCTGCCCTCCAGTCTCCTCTAGAAGCTTGTATGGACTGCCAAGAAGGTGGAAAAGAAAAAGATGAATTGTTGCTTTTTGGTGTTTGACAAGGAATTCTGATGGTCCCGAGGTACAAAATAATAGCCTGAGGGCCCAATGCACCACCATCCCAAGGGTCACGGTTAACTCACCCCTCAGCTACGTGTAGCCAATGTGGCTTTTTGGGTTGGAAAATGAAATGAAGTCCAGTGGCCCAGGGTCTTTGTGGCTGAAACTCCTCTACAGATGTAGCTGTGATGGAGTCTCTCTCACTCACTCACTCACTCTCTCTTTCTAATTAGAGGCTGCCTCAGAAACAGTGTCAGGGAACTGACAACAATGGGATAGTGCTGGTCCTGTTCTCTGTTTGCACATTCCCTTTCACAAATATGGTGCTTGGCACAAGAGTGGTGGCCAGAGTGAGGACAGGACTCCTGGTGTAAACTAATTTAAAGTGATGACTGTGCACAAGGCTATAGCTGGGGATCATGCCCAGATTAGGCAGAATGAGGCAATTATCTCAGGTAGCAAGTGCTTGCTGGCCATCTCTACCAGTTCCTTCCCACCTCCCCAGCTATTCGCCTTTCTTGGGGACAAATCTGTGCATCCTACTCTTCCTGTCCTGTATCCCTTAAACTAGGTTGCTGCCTTTAGGACAGAATCCCCTTGCTTTTGTTGAACTCAGATGGCACTGCCCTTCCAGACTCAACTATCATTCTTGGTAGTGATCGTTCATCTCAGGCAGCAAAGTGCCCTGGTGTCAGTGTTGAGATCCTACCCACCCAGCTGGCAAAAGGGCCATTAAATGTTCAGCCTGAGAAAGATATGCAAGATATATCGCAGTGTAATTAGCAATGGCTTCCTTTTATGGGAAAGGCTACAATATAAAAGTCAATCAAAAGTTCATGTAAACAATTTTAATTAATGTCGCTGGTCCTATCCTGGATGCTTTATCAATTTCCAGTTCACTTGATTTAAAATTTGCTTAATTTTTATTAAGATATACACCTCTGAGCCTGCCAAAATATCTGATTAAAAATGCAACTTCTGGCAATGAATGGGTATTACAGATCAGTTTTTTTAAAAAAATAAACCCACTGACAGCTTTTACTGCTAACATATTTTTATAAACTGTAACTTGGCTTTCACAGTTTTTCATAGAGTTTCTGTGTCAAGGACACACAGTCACCTTCCTGCTGCTAGATTTCTAACATGATACCAATCAAGTTGTTTTGATGTGTCTGATTATTTTCTGCTCAGCACAGGCTGACATCTTTAGCTAAGGAAGGATTTGTTACTTCATTGGCAGAACAATTCCACCTAAAAGACTAGTAGGAAAGAGAGGAAAGCAGTAAGGAGTGTATGTGTTTCATCATCTCCAAACAAGCGATTATTTCCTTCACACCTTAGGAATAATTGCCTTTCCCCAGCCTATTAAAAACCCTTCCCTTTGGCTGTAGTCCTGCCCATAGGTTGCTCAAAACTCATTGACTGCTGTGGTGTTCAAACAATTTAACTATAAGGCAGGGTTGCTGTCTTCATCTGGGAGCAAAGTGTATGAGCTTTGCATTAAGCCATTGTGCGAAATCTCTGCCTCTGAACTGTTTGTTGCAGAGTTCTGAATTTTTTTGTTAAATTCTTCTAGCTGCGTCATCGAAGAGCAAGGATTCACCAAGCAAAATAGCTTCAAGTCCCCAAGATTAGTCCACCCCCTTTCCTCATCGATTCACACCTATGGTCTCAATAACTCAATCTGAGACATTAACAGGATAAAGAATAAAAGTTTTAATTACTTCCAGTTAAGCAGACCAAACATCAAACTAATAAACAGATTGACTGCTTCAACTGACTCCAACAGTCTTTAAGAGAGGGAAAAAGCTCTCAGTATAGAGGCCGGGCTTTCTTTGAAATCAGAGGCAAGAGGGAACCATTGGTTAATGCTGGATAGACTGGCAGTCACCTCCCAGCCACGGCTTCTATAGGCAGCATGTGAGCTAGTAAAAAAAAAACAACAACCCCACACTTCCAGCCAAATTAAGCCCAATCCAGCACTGGCCCAAAATATGCTGCTGCCTGAACTTCAACAGAAAATGGCATTTCCTCACATGACATAAATCAGGGTCCACAATCCCCAAAGCCACCTAAAGCACCAACTGTAGAAAACCCCCAAAGTGCCTCTTGCCAGCCAACCTTGGCTATTAAAATGCAATTATAGTACAGCAAATTCAATTGCTTCCCATTCATGATCTCCCAAATGTGCTGCTTGGCTAGGCTGCCTCACTCTGCCTAATGGCACAGCTAGCCATGGCCAGTCCCTGTAAGATGTATCACAGACATCAGATTTAGAGTTGCTCCAGCAAACAAGACTTGTTTTTATTAAAATGACTCTCATGCAGGAAGTGTAAAATAAGGTCTACTCGACTCTTATGAACCTGCCTGGCTGAAGCAGAGTGGCCCAATATCTATTCTTAATCATCCTTATAGAAGAGAGCCACCTCAAGGCCTGAGGGGGCTGCTTCCTTTACCAGTGGCCACCCTGGATGGAAATGAGATTGTGAGTTTCCTTCCCCTGGCAGGATGCCCTTGCCTGCCAAAGAGGGCATGGAGGCGACTTTCACCCTTCATCTCTTTGTAGCTCACTCCTCAGCCCCACTCTCCCACACATACTGTATATTTTCTGGAATGTCAGGAATAGAATTGCAAATCTGGATGCTTCTCCGTCTCCCAGTTTTTAATGAGCTTTTCTATCTTTTCTTTTTTTCTTTTCTTCCCTCCCTCGTGATTTTCCCAGCTGGCAAAATATCCTCACTTTCTTCCCATGAAATCATAAGCATAATTCTTAGGGTAACAATAACAATAGCAGCATGCTATAGAGAGAGTAAACAGAAATGGGCCTGCCCAAGACCTCACAGGCTGGGTCTTTTCCTACAAAACACAGTGAGGACCCAACTGTAGGTAGCTCTACAGCTTGGTGCTCCTTCTCACTGAGCTATCCAGCCAGCCAGTTTAATTCCTTAGATACGGCACAGACATTTATGTCATTCTCTGCAGGATTTTCTTCTCAGCACCGAGATAAATCTTACCTACCGCTTGCAAGATTGAAGTTTGACAGTGCTGTGTTGCTTGTGCCTGAAGTATTATCCTCCACAAGATCTTTTTTTTTTTTTTTAAATCTCTTGTCAGCTTCAGGTCTTTACAGTGGTGAGTTTCAAATGGCTATGCACCATCTCATGAGCTGAATAACACAACCATTTGAAGTTGACCAGTCTAAGAGCAAGAAATTGACAAGAACAAGATTGTTCGAGCACGGCAGGACCCTTAGCTTTAGTCAGGAAATTGGCAAGAACAGCACAAAGAAACAAAAACAAACCAAGGAACAAAAATAGGCGTCCAGTATTTCACCCCGCTGCTCCTCCAGAAAATCTCGCCTAGGAATTGTCCAGTGCAGTCAAGTTTCAAAAATTGGTGGGGCTGAAAAAGTTACATACGTACTTATTTGGGAGAGCCTCTGCAAAGTGTGGCTATTGGACGGTATGAAATTGCATCCCATTTCATTAGTTTTGTAGTAGAGCCACCTATACTATACTCTTTTGGGTGTTATTCACAGTAGTGAATGGAAAGAGCACTTTCTTCCTGCTTTAGGATCCAACCTAAGTTTTTTAACATTTATTTCTCCATACTTTATGTCCAGGTTTTTCAGCAAAACCCTTGCCTTCACTGGCAAATCATGGAACATTTTTAGTTACGTCATCAGCTACTCTGCCTCTCTGTATCCTTCCTTACCTCTCACTAGAATAAACAGATTCCTGAAAGGAGGAAGGAATTGTTGTCATTAGAGACGGCACCTGGAATAGAAATCTCTCTGACACTCAGTTAACTTTTCAGATCTAACAGAGGATGCTGGCAGCACTTCATAACTTTTTTGAATTCAGTCAGTGCTTGAAGATGTGGCTGGTAGAAACCTCTAGCAGCAGGTGGGGAAAGTCCAATTTAGAAGGGGAAAAAGGATGAACTGATTTGCATTGCCTTGTATGCTACTGTATGTGATCATTGCAAAATATTTGGAATTCACCCATGAAGCAAATTGCTAGATATTTTTCCAGTGTAGTCACAATCACAAGGGATTCTTGCTCCAAGGGAAAGAAATGTATTTTAATTAACTTTTTGGCATCTTGCAAGTGACAAAGGAATAGATAGGATTTTCTTTCCAACTGTGAAGAAGTCCTTTGACTTTTTTTCCCCATGATGTGGAAACTAGTAGTTTGATTTGATGTGGTCCAGAATCAGTATCCATCTTTGAGTTTAAATGAAGATGCTGCTCCCAAGCTCGCCTCTCATCCCAAATTTGATATTCAGTGTATTGCCATCCGTTTTTTAAAAAAATGCTTTCATACCCAGGCTGCTTCATATCAAAGTCGCACTAGATGAATTTCCCCAAACACTTGAAAACTAATTCTATAACACTTGATGGGTTCATTGAATTATTTCCAATGCGTAACAGGCTTAGTTGGATATCAGTATTCACCTGCACCATTGCCTTCAGCCTGTGGCTCAGCAGGTCTCCTTTCCCCATAATAACTGAGCTCAAGCAAAGATGAGAAAGTAACAAAGAACGAATAGATTGCATGAAAGCATGTAAGGATGCGTAGGAAGATCCACAGTGACAAATAACAGAACATATCAAAGGCAATGCAAGACTTAAGTTGCTGCTGCAAAAGTGGGTATTTGCAACGCCATTCATTGCCAGGAGCAAAATGAAAGAATCAAAGCAAATATAAAAACTTACTTGACAGCCACTGCTTCTTCAGAGTGGAGTCAAAGGCAACCCTTTATAAATTAATCCCAGTCAAGCCTGGTCCAAAACTCATCAAAGTCTACAGGATCCCATTACTTTTGTGAATTGTGAACATTTTCATCCTGCAGCATTCTTTCCCATGAATTAGTAACAAATATTTTGACACTGATGTGCTCAGCAAAAGTAGGAAGGAATTTCAGAAAAACTCAACATGTCATGAATTGATTTTTTTTTTTAAAAAATAACAATTTCAGAAATTATATGATGCAGTCCTCTAGGGATTACAACACTTCAGAAAAAGGATGACAAAGTCAGTTTCACCACATTCAAATGTTTTGAACTCCCTCCCAAGGCCTTTCCATCCCAAATATGTGCTTTGAAAATGGCAAATTCTTTAAAAATGGACATAAATGTTTCTGCCATCTCTGCCGGTATGGCTAGTGTCAGGATTCAGGAGACCATGTTGTGCCTGCCAGGTACATATTAAAAAAAAAAAAAGACAGCTATAATACAGTAGGACTCCTGTATCAATTACAAACCTCCCCAAGGATGCTGAAAAGCAGAGATTATAGTAAACATTATTTTAATAGTGAATGCTATACATAGCATGATCTCTGGCTTCCTCTAGTGGTTGGTTCTGGTAGTGATAGCACAGAAATATATTTATCTAGCAAACACTAGACCTAGCATGGTCTCTTGCTCCCTCTAGTGGCCAGTTCTGATAACTTCAAATTTAGGTATATTCGTATAAGTTTTTCTTTTAATATTTTTAATATTTTCAGACTGTGGATAAGTGAATCAGTGGATATTTATCCCACGGATATGGATCTCCTACTGTGCAGCACCAAGAAAACATGGTTGAATACACAGGGATTTAAGCCCAGATGTTTAAGAGTTGGGATTAAACTATACACTACACCATTAGTTCCCATACTGAGATCCATAGAGGTTATTGAATTACAATTTCTGGAACCTCTGACTGTTTGCTAGAGAGGCTGGGACCTCTATGAATTGAAATAGAACAACATCTGGGGACCCAAGTTAGAAGCCATTGCATTACAGATAGCACATTATTAGGTGATAGAATTCCTTAAATACTCAGAGACCTCTGATTAGCCCAGCACAAGCTTTTTACAATGCTCATTGCTTGCAAATTATGCTCTTTTTACCACTGATAACTGGAAAGAATACACAGGTTTTGTTTGTAAGTATGATTACTCAAGGATGAAACTCTGCCGAATCTGTGTCTCTGGAACACTGACATGATTTTAGTGTCTAATGATGAGCTATCTGTAAAACGTAGTTCACCTTTCAAGAAAATGGCAACGATATGCTTCAATGTGTCAAAGCATTCTTTTTTCATCAAGGAGGAGAGTATATGTGATTATTTGTTACATCCTTAGTTTAATCCTCTGCTTTTTGTTTCTTCCCTTATTTACATCACCCCAAACTGAAGCCGCTGTTGGCTATGGTTTGGCAAACATAGGTGCTGTGCAGGATCTTGTCCAGCCTGTACCTGGTCTTGATCCAAACTGGCTACCTTTGGTCAAAGGAATCCAACCACAGATTTCTCATCTTGCCAGGCTCTTAAACAAAGGTGAAACCAATAAAGGAGACACAAAGAGAATGAGGGTTCCAATGTGATTATGTATTGTACGAATATTATTTTAGTTCCATTGTTTGCAAGTTATGCAAGAGGTGTACGATCATCTATCAAATATCTAAGAATAAACCAAATACATGAAGTCAGATGGTGTCCTTTAGCAAACGGTATTCAGTTGTTACAACTTCCATTATTATATGGTTACTATGGCAACAGGTGTTTTGAAGGAAGCTCTCCAGCCCCACTGGGAAGTTGTGAAGATGAAGCTTAAGTTAATATCACTGAAACACAGAGGTAGAATGGCATGCTAGGTATTGAACAGACTCTGTGCTTAACAGCTGAATGACTGAAAAAAGAACAAGAGGGACAAATTGCATGCAGGGCTCAGTCCTTTTGTTGCCCTACCTCATCATGCAATCATGTACAGCAGATGAGATATCGCTAGGCCAGTGGCGCAGACGTGTATGATTGCTGTCACAGCAACCAGGGACACCAGCTCAATGCCTTATAAAAACTTTGCTAAGTCTCCTCCCCATGAGGAGATCTCCACTGGGCACACTTGCCTATTTTAATACTATTCTGCACCTCGTGCACCTTTTAAAAGCCCCAATTAGCTTGTATTCAAAACTAGAAGGGATCACTGAAAAGCAGGGATGACTGTGGTTTGCAGCTGGAAAATGAGACTAGTATGGCCCCTGAACCCTCTGTCTATGACTATTTCCTTTTCTCCTTTCCCTACATAACAGATGGCAGGAATTCAAAGTCTTATTAATTCATTCACTCTCTTTTTCATTAATTTATTATACACAGATAAACACATTTGGACTCAGGAATAGGTTAAATAGAACTGGGAGCTGGCTTGTTCTAACACTTAAATTTCACAGGAGAAATATTTTTGTCTTGCTCTTTCTTAGCTAGTGTTTTCTTGTGTTGAGATGGCAGACAATGATGAGAAAGAGGAATTTAGTGCCTATTTCCATTTCCTACTTGAGAGCAGACATGTATAGGACTGCACTTGACTGTTAGCAGATTTTCTTAAAACTCTGAAAGCTTCCATTGTAACATACATTCAACAGATGGAACTGAAATTACTGTCTGGTTCAGTAAAGGACACAAAGACATTGTACCATTTTCACGTTGCGTTGAAAAGTTACTTCTTGGCTGTGTTGGCTGGGGAAAAAAAGGCTGTTGTACCTAGTAATGATAAACCTCCCATGTAATCAGAAATCTGTTCTTTCCTAAAATGGTAGAACGTTTTGAAGAGTTGGAAAATACATTAAATTCATCCAAACTCACAAAGAAACAGTGATTTAAATTTCACTCACAGACAGGCTAATCTGAAGAGGCAATTGGAGAACTAGAGCCGCCTAGAGTGGTCAATACGACCAGATAGGCGGGGTATAAATGGAATAAATAAATAAATAAATAATTAAATAAATAAATAAATAAATAAACTGGTGGCAAACCTGAACAAGGATATTCAGAGTTGTAATTAGGGTGCAACTTTGACATAGACAGGCTAATGCATAGAATTATTTAGGAACAAAATGCAGAGAATGCTAAAATCTGGCTTTTGGAGTTTAAGGCTAGCCCTGGCTACTAAAATAGCAAATCAAGAAGTGCAAAAACATAGAGCACAACTTCTGGGATCTCTCTCTCTCTCTGACTCTGTAGTGTAGGTGCAAGCTCTCCCACCTGATACAAGAAGAGCTGTATTGCCACCTCTGTCACCATGTCCTTTGTTGCCACCAGCATGCCCCTTATCCCCTATTGCTATCATCTGCTACCCTCTCATGCTGCCCTCTCAACCCTGGATTATTTGGAGATTTTTCTTATAGGAAAACAGTAAGACCATCTGTGAAGGCAATACAGCTTGCTATTTGCTTTGCTTTTGGTGCAGTTTGGTGTGCCCTCTTTTTTTACAACCCGGAAGGGACGTGGTGGCGCTGCGGGCTAAACCGCAGAAGCCTGTGCTGCAGGGTCAGAAGACCAAGCAGTCGTAAGATCGAATCCACGCGACGGAGTGAGCGCCCGTTGCTTGTCCCAGCTCCCGCCAACCTAGCGGTTCGAAAGCGTGCAAATGCAAGTAGATAAATAGGGACCACCTCGGTGGGAAGGTAACAGCATTCCGTGTCTAAGTCGCACTGGCCATGTGACCATGGAAGATTGTCTTCGGACAAACGCTGGCTCTATGGCTTGGAAACGGGGATGAGCACTGCGCCCTAGAGTCGAACACGACTGGACAAAAATTGTCAAGGGGAACCTTTACCTTTACCTATGTGCTTTCAATAAAAGCAGTTTATTCCCCCCCCTTTCCAAGCGGTCCTGTTCCTTTCTGGCACAGTACTAGGGTAGCAGTTTATTTGGTGTGATTAAGATCACTCCTGATTATCCCATTCTGTAGCCCATACAGTTGGTTAACTCACACCCACATACAGCGGTGAGTGGTGTTATCTGAGGGGACAATCCTGTGCCATGTTCAATAGGGTGCAACATTAAAAGGAAGAATAGAAAAAAAATCCTTCTTTTATTTTTGTCTCTTTTTAAAATATTTCCCTAACTGACGCAGTTCAATTCTAATACACTGGAGGTATATTTTGATACAATATGTATACTATGCTAGGTTGATGCATTGCTGTAGTGCTATGTCACTTACTTTATTTAATTAAAAAAAGGGGGGAGTCATTGCAGCCAGCAAAATGACAGCTGTGAAAAAAGGTGGAGGTAAGGAGGGGGGCATCAGTAATCAAAACACAGACAAATTGGAGTCATCTGAATTGCTGTCTGGATTCTTCTCATGGGAGAAGAAACATCACCTGTGTGAACTGAATGATCACTGAAGTGTGAGACAAAATTGATAGCACCAAAGATAAGAACCTTCTAAGTACAAACCTAAGCACTCTAATTTCTCCCATCTGGTCATGCCCCATGTCATAGCTGATCTCATTACAAGGCATTTAACATTTATGGATGAATAAGAATCAGGGAAATGGGTGTTGAAAGAAAATAATTTAAGCCAAGAGCAACAAAACAGTCCAGCATCAAACACCAGAAGAAAAAGGACTTTCTTCCTGTACCACTGCTGCTTTCTGTAGTGCTACAAACATCATCCAGATAATTTCCCAACCCTCCACTGCAGGTTTTTAAGGTAAAAGGGGAGCTTAGTTTGTAACAAATAAGCTCACTTAGGGAAAAAAAAAATAAGAATAAGAAATCAATTTTTAATTTAAATTCAGGTATAGTTAAAAGAAATGGATTTATATTTCTCTCTAGTGGGTTTTTTCTCCTTAATTCATAGTTGATTTTCATGTCTCCTACATGCTGTTGTTTGTGGAAGAAAAGGTCAAAGATGAGAACCTTATGCTTACAGTGAAAGTTAGAAAAATCTGTGATGGCATCTCTCAGTACCTTCACCTGAAATAGCTTCTCTTTTATTTGCCAAACAGTGTAGGTGTCTGAATTGTAGACTGAGATAATCTCTCAAGAGTCTTGAATTCCAAATATATGCTGAACGTTCCCATTTTATTGGGATGTAAGAAAGTAGGTGTCGGAGTAAGTCTATAAATCTGTTCAAAATTCTCTTACATTATTTGCAGTACGTCAAGGTTTCATATGACTCAGAAATTCTCTGTACCTTAGGTTATGAGGACAGGGAAGAAACAGAAAAAAAAGCTGTTTCCAGGTTTTGAGAGATCTGGTTGCTGTTCCTAAGACACAAGATAATTATTTAATCCATTATTTGAACAAACATGATAGTCTTTGTAAATCACTAGCTATTTTATATGAAAGAGAAAAGGCTATCAATTTCAAAACGCCATAATTGCGTTTGAGCCTTGTTCCTGCTGTTGGTATGACTGTGAGGAAGGGAGAAATACAGTTTGAAATGCATATGTATCAGACTTTTAGATCACTGATACCCATGCAGGAAGGTGGAATTACAATGGTACTTCACTCTCCGTTTTTGGGTAGCTCACTTGTGAATAGTTTTATCTAGCGGCATTCTGAGAGCAAGTGCAGTGTAGTGAACAGACTAACAGACAGGGACTGAGGACATCTGGCTTTAAATACCTGGTCAGCCATGAAAACTCAGCAGGGAGAAGTAGAGATAAAATCCTCCTTAAACATGTGAAGTAACTTGAAAACCCTGATGGGCAGATTTAGGTCAGGTATGACTGAAGAGAAATAAAAACAACAGTATGTCCCTATCTACTTCACAGAGGACACTGTTAACCTATTGAACTTGCTACCAGGAAATTGCTAGTGATGGTCAGCAGCTTGGATGGTTTGACAAGAGGATTGGGACTATCAGGGACAATTGGTCATAGACTTGTTACACACTCTAGAACCAGAGGCACAACACCTCTTTATACCCAGGTGCATGCACAGGTTTTCCTCATGCCGTCCTTACGGACTTCACGGAGACATCTTGCTGGATCTGGTGGATGCTGTTCAAGACAGATATTTGGTCTGCTCACACTGAGCTTTTTTCAAACAGAAACCTAGTTAAAACTTGACAATTGAAACTGATTAAATTTCCCCTCAATCTTCTCAGTTTCACTACCTGTTGGAAGAAAGATCATGACAGTGAGCTGGGTAAAATGATAATGGGGTCATATTTTGACCTGAGAGTAGTTACTGGAGAGTACTGTTCCCTAGTGAAGCACATAACAAAATTTTTCATGTTTGATTTATTTTGGTTTTTCTAAGTATACAGCACCTGTTTTAAATTTGTGACTTTTGTGTAGCAGCCCTTTTGGATCCTTTCATTTTGTTTCCCCTTATGTTTTCTCTGGCGCTCATCCAAAAAAAGCCCTAAAGAACCAGCAAAAACAACAACACAAAACTACTGACAATGACTGGCTGTTCTTCCAGAATTTTAACACTACAAGGATGGAGTGGATGAAAGTTTCCTTTTTTTACCATGCTGTCTGTCTGTATAAGAGTCTACACTGCTTTTATGTTCCCCTATACTATTAAAAGTATTTTTAAAAGAAAAAAAGGCAGAAGCTCCTTCACTCCTACCTCCTTCTCTCTTTGCTTCCCAGCCTACCTCCCATAGGTATAGTGAAAGGAAAAAAGAATAAAAAGTATAAAAGGTAGTAACCACTCTGCTCCTACCTCCTCCTCTCTTGGCTCCCAAACATTTTTGCCATGTACATCATGCTCTAGCAGGGAGCACAAATTCTGCAGTTATGCCAATGAAGCAATGAAAGAACTGCAGTCCTCCTCAAGGGGTTCCAAGCAATCCAGGCTCTTTACACCTTCAAAATTCCTGCTTCCTCTAGATATTTGATTGCCTGCTGAAAGCAAATCTCACAATTATATTGTCTGAAGAATTTCCTGGGTGATTTGACAGACAAGGGTGGAAGGAAAAGTTTAACAAAAAAGGGAAACAAAATGAAACATGAAATGTTCATTTATTGCTCTTTTGTTTAAACAAATGCTTTATGTTTCATAGGCTGTGTTTTGGAATTCATGAAAGAAAAGGAGAATGAAAGTAAGAGCCTGTTCCCCTCTTTTCTTTTTAAATGAAAGTCCCAATCCTACTGGTTCCTACTTAATGTTGATGTGGAATAGTATCTCTTTTTGTTCTATCCGGAGATGTGTGCTGGCAGTTAAAGTAGAAACATAACTGAATGGTGGCAGTGGGCATTATTACATGAAATGGCAAAGATGGCAGAATCTCATTAGCGTTCCTCAGAAAGGATGGTGTGATTTTAGTTTAAATTCAGAAATAATAGGGATGTGAATGGCGGAAACTGTCATTTCTGTTTTAGTTTGTTTTATTGGATGGGGTGGCAGTTACTTTTTCATATTTCATTCTATCATGCATTGCTCCTTTTATTGAGCTTGAAAGGGCACACCTCTTTTGTGTCATTTTGATCTTAATCTTAGAACTGATCCTCAGGGTCCCTTCTAGCTCTGTAGGTCTGTAATTCAAAGAGCTGGAAGAGACCCTATGGATCCTCAAGTCCAGCCTCTGTCAAGAAGGCACAGTGGGGAATTGAGCCCCCAACCTCTAGCTCCACAGGCAGATGCCTAAACCACCAAGCTATTATTTTGTTTCCTTTTTCCTAATATGGCATTAACAGCAGCAGTGGGAACAAAGCAAAAGGGAAAGAAAAGAAAGAGTGAGGCTGGCTGAGAAAGGGGGCATCTGGCGGTGGCGTGTGGTGCTGATAGGCAAGGACAGAGAGGGGAAAAACAGACTAGGTGGGCTATTTGTTGAAATATCAATGACTGTGAGGTGATTTGACAGACATGGGGTGAAGGAAGTTCAACAGATGAAGGAAACATGGATGAACACGGAATATCTGTGCTCTTCTCATTTGTTCAAACAGATCATTAGTAGCTCCGAAGTAGTCTTCTGGAACACAAAGGAACAAGACAACAAGAAATGTAAGCACCTCTTCCAGCTTGTTTTGCATTCATCCTCACCCAAAAATGCCATCCCTAGTGTACATACATGGAACAAACTGATCTCACTCTATGCTTCTGGAGGAACCTCTCTAGGACATACATACATACATACATACATACATACATACATACATACATACATACATACATACATACATACATACATACATACATACATACATACATACATACATACATACATACATACATACATACATACATACATACATACATACATACCCTTCATTCGCTGCACCAGAGCATGTCACTCTTGAAATAAGATGACATAAAGTGTATACATTACTATTGCAGCCTGTTTGCTTCTCTCTGCACAGCTGAGACACCTGGCAGAGCCTATTTGCATATGACAGCCTCAGTTGCAGATGAAGTGGTTCATTACAGCTGCTAAATACTATTTCAACCCAGCAAACTGTTGGGCGAAAACAACCCACTCCTCATGTTACAGAAGCAAAATGAGAAGAATATCATGAGAATTGATGTAAATAAATTCAGTGCTGGATTTCTCACAAGATCATACTCTGTTACTAAATATGAAGACAGAGAATAGGCCATTCATGCCTAGTGGTCATTATCATCCCTTATTATCCTGTATTAAAATTTTATTGTCAGAGTGATGGTAACAAACAAGATTATTAGTTATTTTTCTTTATCTATTCTAAGCATACAAGCTGTTGTTCTTTTCTGCTTGCAGAAAATCTTTCGCTTCTTTGTATAGATTTTTCTTACTGGAATCTTTTTCTTACTGGAAACCTATTGTTTAGGGTTCAACACCCATAATATGCTTTCTACTTATGATGGACAATATTCAAATTCTAAAAAAATGAAGAAATGAGAGTGATAATTCTATGCCACCACTCTACAGTATAACTGTTCTCCCTATCGGTGTAGAGGGGCAGGTGAAAATTCGCAATCTCATGATTCATTTCTGGATCCCTCTGAGCATACAGTACACTCTAGGCCCTTAAAAAAAACCACATAGGGATGCAGAAAACTGGCCACTGTCTTCTTTATCCACACATGCTATATTCATGCAACTGCAGGAAGATTTTTCCCGAGCTTGTGCATGAAGGTATCCACTATCTATCCAGAGCACAGTTTGCTGTCCTCTGAAGATGCTGGCCACAGAGACTGGTGAAACATTAGGAAAAACCACCTTCAGAACACGGCCAAAGAGCCCGAAAAACCCAGAACAACCATTAGATCTCGGCCGTGAAAGCCTTCGCGAATACATATCCACTATCTCCTTGTGTAAGCACAAAGCCTTGTATATGTCACAGTGGTGATTTCTGGTTTGTGTTATGACAAACTGGAGATTAAGTGGACTGATATGCCAGCAGAGCACTACACTCTGTAGTCTCCATGTCAGTTTTGTTGCCTGTTTCCAAATCCCATCTTAATTCTTATAACCGTTCCACCATGAACACACCAATTTTTTCACATTTCAGAAGCTAAGAAAGGTCAGACCTGCTTAGTACTTAAATGGGACACCGCCAGGTGACAGGAGAAAATTGAACAAAACATCTTGGAAGGGCAATATGTCAGTTTTCTGGGGGATCAATGTATTTCCTTACAGCAGATGTGCCCTGGGTGGCATGCCATACTGGATATGACACTGTCCCTGCTTTGCCATTCCTAGATGCCGTCCCCAAAGGAGCATGCTCTTCATACATTCCGTACAAAGAACAGAGGTTTAGGTGCCAATCTCAGAGACTGGAACCTTATTTTAAAAGGCAAATTACTTGCAGTTACAATTCCAAGGGATCACAACACTTCTACCTGTCCCCGCACAAAGCAGTGTATTAACATTTGGATTGGAAATTTAACTAGAATTTTGCTTACACGTAACTAAAAGCAATGTCATAGTTATTGTCCAAAGCCCTTCTGAATGTAAAAGCTGCTGGCCTGTGGTGTAAAACAAACTCTCCTCCCATCTTCTTAGTGACCTCTCGATACCCACAACTCAGCACGGGGCAGGGGCAGCAGTGCAGTCACAGCGTGAGTCGGCAGGTGAACCATGTGACATTCCTCTTCCACTATTTCATGAAGCCACACCTGTGTGTGTGTGTGTGTGTGTGTGTGTGTTTTGTGTGTATGTGTGTATGTATGTTTGTTTTGTATACAATACCAATAGTGCAGCACACTATTCTGTAACTAACTGTAACTGTAACTGTAAAAGTAATTATGATTAAGTTACATTGCAAGAAGAGTGTCTCGTCTTGACTAAGTTTTAATCATAATGCTGTTATCTCAGTGGCTGCTGCCAGGCTCAGGAACTCCCTTCTACAATAAGACAGAGTTTCCCTCCCTTGTTATACTGGCAAGAAAAAATTGTTCCAGCAGGTTTTTGGTAACTAACTATGTGAAAGTTTTAAAATAATTTCTACCGTATTCTGCTTTTATTTCTTTTTTTTAAACTGACATCTTTAGCTAGGGGTGGGTTTTGTTTTTTTTTGTGCCATCAAGTTGATTTGAACTTGTGGTGATCCTTTCCCAGATTTCCTAGTGATAGTCCTGAAAATCAGTTCACCATTCCCTTCTGGGTTTTCCCAGGAAGGAGGCAGCTTGCCCAAGGCTACACAGGGTGGCCCTTCTCCGGGGAGGCATATTAGGGAAATGAACTCCCTGCCTCTGTCTGCACAACCAAATACCTAGCACACTGAGCTATCCAACCAAAACCTTTGAATTCGTTAGTGTTTTAATTTTATCATTAGATTAACAGTATTTAATTATTATAAATGTTTGTATGTTTTTATTTGCATTAATATGGTATGATGCCTTAATCTTGTAAAGCTGCCTTTTGGGGGAAGTAGGATAATAAATTATGTACAAACAACCTTCATTATTTAAAGGCTGAATGAATTAAAAGTACGTACATAACTTGTCATTTCTTCTAGTCAGTCCCCTCTTATAACACTGAGGCATATACCAGACAGCCTCCAGCAGTGGTCATGTATCTGATGCCTTATGAAGATGCTCTCCACACACCTGTATCTGTGCATGCCAGTCTCCTTCACATGTAAGGGAATCCTGATTGTCCCAGGATTACCCCTGTCGTGGAGGAGCCCTATGCCGGTCCATTTGGAGATGGGTACAGCTGCTTAAAATTAGTGCTTCCAGTGCATGAACTCTGGCTCAAAGGGTTGTGTGGCAACTGGATGGAAATTGAAGACACAATTCCATCACTTCCCTCCCAAATTTGGCAGCATGAAATGGAGGTTATATGGAAGCAGAGTTTGGAATGATCATTTGGACTACATATCCCAAAATCCGGTAACTAACATGGCCTGTGACCATGCTGGCTGGGAGATACAGGGAAAAAGTAATTCAACCAAGTTGTGACACATGGTCTTACTCTCAGTACTCTCAGGAAATATTATATATAAAAAGAGACCCTCTCTCTGTGTGTATGTACGTAAATATGTGTACCACAAATAGGCATGCACGCAGTGGCATCAGATCTTACCTGAGTAAGACACAGTAAATAAAAATGTAAGAATAATTTTGAAACCTAATCCAGTGATAATGCACTGAATATTTATGCCAGATTTTTCATAGGGTACACTGAATTCATATGATATATTTTCTCCATTTAGTTAAGCTGCGGGTGGTAATTTGTCATACATGAAATTTCCTATCAGCATTTAGGTAGTAGGTGTACCAGGGCTTATGCAGTGATATCTAAATTAAAAAGCAGAAAGACAGATTCATCATGAACTATAGAGGTTAATGTTTCACATATCCATGATTGCTTTGCTATTCTGACATAATTTACCAGAAAAAGAAAACAAAATATTAGTAGTAAAAAGGTAAAGTTTCCCCTTGACATTTTTAGTCCAGTCGTGTACGACTCTAGGGGGCGGTGCTCATCCCGTTTTCAAGCCATAGAGCCAGCGCTTGTCTGAAGACAGTTTCTGTTGCCACGTGGCCAGCGTGACTATGGAATATTAGTAGTAGTACCCTACAAACTTGTATTGATCATTTACTGGGCAGTCTTGCTGGGATGGGAATTGTAGGCACTGTTCTATGGTGGCTCTAATCCTTCCTAGAGGGGAGAAAGAGGGCGGCTGATCTGCGGTGTCCCTCAGGATTCTAGTTTGTCCCCTGTGCTATTTAACATGTACATGAAATTGCTGGGAGAGGTTGTCCAGAGTTTTGGGATTTGGTTTCACCAGTATACAGATGACACCCAACTCTATCTCTCCTTTCTATAAAAACCTCAGGAAGCTATTTCAACTATAGTTGAGTGTCTGTTGTCAGTAATGAACTGGATGAGGGCAAATAAAATTACACTTAATCTGGACAAGACAGAGGTGCTCCTGGTCAGTCAAAAGACAAAGCAAGAAATAGGGATTCCAGCCTGTGCTGGAAAGGGTTACACCCCCTCTGAAAGTTTGGGGGTGCTCCTAGATTTGTCTCTGAGCCTGGATACCCAGGTTTCATCGTGACGAAAAATGCATTTTCATAGGTAAAACTAGTGCACTACCTGCACCAGCTCCTGGAGAGTTCTGATGTCTAAGTTACATCCCGACTGGATTACTATAATGTGTTCTACATGGGACAACCTTTGGAACGTGTTCAGAAGCTGCAGCGCATCCAGAATGCTGCAGCCAGATTGTTAATTTGGGCTGGTTGCAGGGGTCATATTATCCCCCTCTTACAGCAGCTCCACTAGCTATTGATCCTTTCCAGGCACTGTTGGAAGTGCTGTTTTAACCCACAAATCCCTAAATGGCTTGAATCCAAGCTATTTTATCAAGACTTTGGAACTCCCTCCCACAGGAGGCCAGGCTGGCCCCATCTTTGCTGTCCCTCCACAATCGAAGACTTTATTCTTCAGACAGGCTTTCCCTTAGTGTTTGGCTCTCTGAGCAGGGTTTTTAAAAGAGAGTGCCGTGCCTTGTTGCTTTGAACCTGTCTTGGCGTTGATTTTATTTACTATTTTTAGTGTAGTATTGTTTCATTTTACATATTTGTAGACATACTGTTTTTAGCTTTTAAATATTATCCTTTAATAATGTAAGCTGCCTTGGGTCCTTTTTAAAGGAGAAAGGTGGGGTAAAATATCTTAAATAAATGAATAAATCCATATAGTAATGAGAAGGCATTGGTTGGTAACACAGTTTTTCATCTTTTCTCTCCTTCTCTTTTGCGAATATTGTCTGGAGTGTAACTTTGGACCCCAAATTATCAAGGATTCCTCTTTGTACATTTTGTACTGAGGCTTCAGTGATAGATTCTGTGGTGATTTCCTCTGAAGCCCCTATTCCCCCAGGTCTTCACGAGGTTCTCGCTCTTCTTCTTTCTTCGCTGCCACCAGGTATTGCTGCCTTAACACCATTTAATCAAGGAGACAAGTGTGCTTTTAAAACTTAAGTCATTTATTAGATCAGGGCAGTTAATATATGATTAATATTCCACAGGTAAATCAGAGGTTGCTATTCAGTTGTATTTGAATCAATTCTACTTTAACTTTAAAAATCTATTATCTCTCTCTTCCATTCAGCATTGTTCTTACAGATCTCTAACTCACTCTTAGTTCACTTTTAAGTTTCACACAGTCTCTCTCTACCAGAATCTCCTTCAGACTCCATACACCAGCCTTTATATCCAGCCCCCTCCCCCCTTGGCTCCACCTTTCATCCTCTCATTGGCTCCTTCTCCCCTGTTCTGCGGTGACGGAGAGGTGAGGGCAGGACTGTTCACTACAGATCCATTGATCAGTCATACTGTTTGATATATTAAGAAAGAAGGGCTTCCTGTGGGACATATAGTAATTGTTACTGGCTAGCAAAGCATCACAAGATGTGATGTCTCAACACGGAAGAGCTGTCACTTTCGTGCTGCAGCTTTTGGAGCAATTGAGCAAACCACTAGGTCTCCTTAGATACAGATTTCTCAGATAGTGGGAATGATAAAATAATGTAAACTAATACAGTACTGGGGCATGGTTGCCCCCCCCCCCAAGATGTTCAACTCCCAGAAGCCTCAGGCAACGTGGCCAGTGAAGAAGGAATTGGAGATTGGGAAGACAACAATCTCTTGGAGCTGTTGAAGAAGGTAGTGGCATAGGACTGGTTTGTTGAGATTGCCTCATTCTCCCAACTATAAGAATTCCAGGATATGCTGCAAGTGTGTTCTAGCTTGAATGGTGCCATTTTCTCCTCTAACTGGGAATACTGGTACCAAGGAAACAAAGATCAGTGCCTGAATGGCAGAGTTCCAACCTTATGGGGCTTGACAAAGATACCTCAATGCAAATACTAAGGATGTGCCTAATCATAGAATTACTAAATTGGAAGGGGTCTATAATTCCATCAAGCCCAACCCTCGGCTTAATTCTTTCTTTGTTTCCAGTCCCCTAATAATCCTTGTTGCCCTCCTCTGAACTTGCTCAAGTTTGTTGGCACCTTTCTTAAAGTGTGGTGTCCAGAACTGGACACAGCACTCAAGGTGAAGCCTAACTAGTGCCGAATAGAGAGGAATTAGTACCTCATAAGATTTGGAGACTATACTTCTATTAATGCATCCTAAAATAGCATTTGCCTTTTTTGCAGCCACATTGCACTGTTGTCTCATATTCAGCTTTTGATCAACAACATTTCCAAGATCCTTCTCTCTTGTAGTGTTATAGTGCCAAGTATTCCCCATTTTGTAATTGTGCATTTGGGCTTTTTTCCCTAGCTTTAACCTTTGCACTACTTCCTGTTAGATTTCATTCTGTTGTTTTCAGTGCAGTGCTCAAGCCTATCAGGATCTTTTCAAATTTTGTTCCTACATTCCAAGTATTAGCTTATATTGAGTCACATGTCTTCAGATGCCCTAGTCTATATGTTATTTTGCATTTCCTTCTTTTAAATTACCTGAGCTGGCTTTGAATAAATCAGCAACAGCCCCGAATTTCCTCTGTTTTATCAGCTTCATTAAATTTATTTCCAGAATGTTTCTCATTAATTATCTAATTAGGTATGCTATTTTCAAGGTAAAAACAAGACAAGTCCCCTGTCATTAATAATCTAAAAATACTCTGTCTTTTGTTCACTGAGATGTATTTATAGTAACTAAGCTCTTGTATCTGAAGGCAAGTTGTTATGCTTTCAGAAGGCTGAATCGAATTCCTAGTTGTCCAGTCAGTTACATGTATAATATTAAATTGTTACAGACCAGTCAGTGCTAAGCATCTTATACCTTCATGGCTTAAATCTGTTGCCTAGTGAAATAAGTAGGCCCACTTAAAACAGTGGAGATTTGGTGTGTCAAATTCTCCATAAGTTCCTTGATTCAATGTGGTTGCAATTTACTAGGGCAAGCAACAGGATTTTAGGGTTTCTTTTTTATTCCCAAATAAGACTACAGTAGGCTCCCTTTATTCGTGGGGATTGGTTCCAAGACCCCCCCATCATTATCATGGGCATCCTTCAGTCTCAAGAGACTATGGTAACATGCTCTGAATCGAGGAGTGTCCTCTCCAGAGCATGAAACCTGGGTAAAGTAATATGGAGGATAGGCTGTTACCCAAGCAGCAGATCCCCCCTCTCCACGTTGCTGAAATGGTCCAATGGAAAGGCAAGAGCCAATACAACTGGTTCCAGCAACGATGCAGGAGTTGGCAGAATGACACAAACTGCCTTCGGGACTCCAGCTCCGGATTTTGCCTCTAGGTTAACTCCTGAAGCCTTTTCCATGAGTGGATATAGCCACAAGGCAGTGGAGGTTTGAAATCGGAGTTTTCCTTCTCCTAGATGGGCTGCCTTCCATGGCTGACGAGCCCCACCTACCTGGCCTGCTCTTTAATAGTGCGGAAATATGATCCAACCCTTAGAACTTTCCTGCCTCCCAGGTGTATGCAAATCTAATTGGCTTTCCTATTTACCATATTAGGGCCAGAGATAGAATCAGAGAATTTGAGAATTTTGTGTGCCGTTAGGCGCGCGGTCCTGGGACATGCTCATTTAAAGCAGAAAGCCTCACCCCCTAGGCCCCACCCCCAGGCCATGTGGTGGGGGAGACAAAAAGAAAGCCCAGGAAAAAAACTCAGCAAAATGTCAATGCAAACATACCTGGCCTTCAGCCTCAGCCCAGCTTCCTAGGGAAAAGACCCCCGACAGATACTGAAAATACAGGTAGTAGCAGACATATAGCAAATACATTTTTAAAGTTTAATTCATTAATTCCTTCCTTGTATAGTGAGAGGAACATTCTTCCTATCTAAATCCCACCCCCTTTTACTAAACTACTATGAATCCTGACATAGATTATCTGTGCTTCTTTGTTCCAGGCATTCGGAAAACCTGACCTAGACCAAAGGAATGGATCTGTCAGAGTTTATACGTTAACATCATCTATCAACAGCACAGACAGCACTTTCTTCTGTAGTCTCCCAGGTGCTCTAAATCTATTCCTGAAGAATGAGACACTCTCTGGAGATTTTGGAGGCATAACCAGTAGGTTGTAGAAAAGTGGGGAGAGAAATGGAAACTTCATTTGGACAAGAAGTTCATTTCTGCATCATCAGATGTAACCCATTGATTGGATTGTGGCTTATATATAGACCAATAGTTTCATCAGATTGCAAGCAATTTAGGGCAGTAAGGGAGCTTGTCATTAAAGCATCCCTTATCTGGAGAATTTCAAATTGGGTAAGAAATGGAGATGGAAGGAAGAAGGAAAGGAAAGATTCCAGTCTTCCATTAAAGTGTGGCAGTTCTGTTTTGCTTTCAGAAGATATAAATGCAAATCAATGCCTTTCTTGGATTGCACAGTTCAAGTGGTGTGACTGCAAATCTGCTTCCTTTCAAGCAATTAAAGTAATTGCTATGGCAACCTTAAGGCTAAATCACTCAACAGTCCTACCAAAATTGCTGGGTGAAAGATATTGCTTGAAGAATTTTCTCATTAGCAAACATAGCAATCAGCAATACACTAAAGCATCTGTGGCTTAATTGAACCAGAAGCTAAAGGCCTATCAAGTTTGACAGTGTGCTGGATCTAACCTTCCCATGCCCCCTTTCTTAGAAATGCATCTTAAGAAAAGGCATGTCCAGATACATAGAGATAAAAAAAATCTCACCATAGACCAGACTTTCATTAAAGATGCTGAAAGCCATAGGGGAGTCATAACTACAGATGTAAAGAATTCCTCCTAACTTTTTCTCTCTCACACTGATTTAAGGCCTGTCCAGATGGGGGAATTTGGTGTGGTCTGGTTCATCCTTAAAAAGTTCTTATCTTTAGTGTAATTTGTTTTATTTCTTAAGTGATCCTTCCATTCTTCCAGGATATGTTTATTCTCCTGTGGCAAGGGTCCACACTGGTCTCTGAATTGCCATTTTACTCATGAGCAAGGTTTACCCAGTTTATTCACATGCAGGTTTACCTGATTTAGTTGTCAGTAAAGTTTACCCAGTTTAAGTAAAGGTAAAGGTTCCCCTTGACAATTGTCCAGTCATGACCAACTCTAGGGCGCGGAGCTCATCCCCATTTCCAAGTTATAGAGCCAATGTTTGTTCATAGACAGTTTCCGTGGTCACATGGCCAGCATAACTAGACACAGAATGCCGTTACCTTCCCACCGTAGTAGTACCTATTTATCTACTCGCCTTTTTACATGTTTTCAAACTGCTATGTTGGCAGGAGTTACCCAGTTTACTTGTGTGTAAATTTACCTGGTTTACTGGCAAGAAAGGAGGCAGCAGTGGAGGACAGTGGTGGTATGGGAAGCTTGGAACAGTGCTATTGACAGTAATGGCGTGAGGTGAAAATGTTGAGGTGATGGTTAGGGAAATATTTTTTTTAAAAAAAGAGATGAAAATGAAGGAGTTTCTTCATCCTTCCTTTTAATGTCACAACCCACCTAAAATGTTACAGGCTTGTCATCTCAGATAACACTGCCCACAGCTCCAGTTGGGTGCAAAATAACCATCTGCACAAGATAAACAACAGGATAAATAGAAGTGTGCTGAATTGTACCCAAAACAAAACAATAGCAACAAAACCGGAAGCCCTACCACTATTGGAGAAAGTAGAGAGGTGGCTCTTAAAGGGATAGGATGGATCTAAGTATAAACAAATGTAGTTGCCATAAATTGGTTTGAACCAAACCATACCAAAAGCGATCTAAATAGCAATCTATATACCTGTCTGGACAGGCCCTTCAGCTATCTCAGCTTGATGACCCATCTCCAACAGGAATATTATCTCTCAGAGTGACAGAAAGACAAGGAATGGTTTGCACCATTCTGTATCTGTAATTTGCACAAATTAAATGTGTGTAAAATTAGCTTTTTAAAGCTAATTTTATACAAGACTGTATATTGTCCTCCTGCTTACTTAACTTATATGCAGAATACATCATGCAAAAGGCTGGACTGGAGGAATCCCAAACCTATATAAGCATGTTGTTCTGTTTGCTTATTTGGTGAAAATACTTTAAAATACTTTTACTTTAAAAACTTATATTTAAGTTATATATATATTTTAAAATGCCTCCCAATTTTTTTCTGGGCCTGATGTGGCCAGAGTGGGTGAGGAGGAATTTGGGAATTAGACCCCATGTGATCACCCATCCCTGCTTTAGGATCAAAGAGCAAGGAACTCAATTTCAGTACCAGGACGGATTTTGCAGAAAATCCATTCCTGGCATCCCCAGAAATGTATTGGGATTTCTGTTGAAATGCTTCATTATTACTTCATTTCATACCTTAATCTGACATGGAGGTAGCTGCTTTCGTTAAACCGCTGGGAATCAGAAAGCCTTATCAAACTACTACGAATCATCAAAAGATTGTGTTGAGATAATAACAATCTTGCATGCTTTCTAACACTAGGTATCAGTGGCAAGGAATCTTTTAGGATCTAAAAGGATTCTCCTTTTCCACTAACCATTTGTAAGGGTCTTTTCCCCACCTCTGGCTACTATTTTTAACCTTCCCCTCTTCCTGTTTGTTTGTTTGCTTCATTTCCTTTGTTTGTTAGCCTCTCTCTCTCTCTCTCCTCTCCTCTCTCCTAACCTCTGAGCATGCAAGAAGCATTGGGGGGGGGCAATCTGTCAGACATGCAGAGACTCCATTTTTCCTATTTAAATATTGACTGTAACTATAGAAAGCAATTGTAAGTAAAGATACTTTTTTAAAAAACTTAAAAATGCTTCCAGGGTGATTTTTAGCATATGAAATGCTAGTCACTATGAAAAGGGGCAGTCTACTGAGACTTAAAGTATTCTCCTATGCTTCCTCTGTGCAGTTGTTACTAGTACCTGACACTCTTCTATGAAGGAATTAACCCAGTTCTCCAATAAATCTACCAGTAATTTAGATCTATATTTCTTGTCTATTCTTGCAGTTCTTCAGAATTTCAGCTAGGGTTTTTGCCCAGCCTAGCTGAAGAATTAAATTACTCTATAGGAAACCTTCTGCATATAAATCACAGACTGTACTACTCACGCATTATTCCTCTAACAGATATTATAACCAGCTTAAGTCTCCTTGATTTCAGTGAGTGTACCCTATATGTATAACTAAACCCAATCCAGCTAACAGCCTTTTCTATATCCCATTAAAGCAGGTGACAAAGCAGCTGGTGCTTAAATTGTACATCCTTGTTACCTTTATCCCTTCTCCACCTGCTGTTGAACACACCTGGATTCTTGGAATGGTAAAGGATTATAAATATACAGGGAGCTGAGGCAATTTCCACTATTGTCAAGCATAAGCAGACTCATGCCCTATAGAGAAAGGCTATACTGTAGTTTGACAAGCCATGCCATGGTTGACTGTACATTTGGAATATTAAATTGAACTAATGCACAATGGTACCAATATTAGTCAATAATCTCTGCACTTGATCAATGAGTTTGCTTTCAGTTCCTTTGGATCGTTAGCAAGACTACAGTGGGAATTAGATCTGTGTGCTCTTTCTGGCTACACTTGTGGAAGGGAAGTTTGGAATTGAGGCCAAAGGTGATTAAGGATCAGCCATAAGAAACTAATTTTAGAAATCCACTTTCATCTCCTTTTAATAATACATTCCAAAGAGACAATTTTCAGTGTAAATTAGCAAGTGCTCACCTGGGGTGGCCTACAGCACATGACTCTTAATAAATCAAATCAAAGTATGCTGTGACGTGTGTGTGTCTGTGGGTGCAAATTGGGGCAAGGCAGAAAGAAGTCATTTCCATGTAGCACAGAAGCTAGATATACACCTCTGAAGGCCATGGGTGCCAAACATTTAGGATGCTTTGAGTAATCAACAGGCACAGAATGGCTTGTTGATTTATCAAATTTGTATCTTTTCCTTTGCTCAGTGACCTCTAGGTATCTTATGTGGTGTTCCTCCTTCCCCCTTTATTCTCAAAACAAATTGTGAGGCAGGTCAAGCTAAAGAATGACCCCTGTTTACCCGATGATTTCATGATTCTGTGGGGATTAGAACTGAATCTTCCAAAAGCTAGTCCTTCAGTATGACTACTGCACCAATTTATCAAAGTTTTGCCATTATTTGAATGCAATTTATCAGATTTTTGGAGTTGTGTTCATTCTAGGTAGTAGGTAATGTATTGTTGACAGTTGTTCCTATTTGGCATTAGGAAATTGAATTACTGAATTATTACCAACCATGGCATGTCAGTTTTGCCTTTAACTTGCCAAAATAAGTATGTGAGCAGAGAGAAAGAGAGAAAGCTCTTCAAATAAAAATCAAGCATACCATGGAATGGCTAGAATTCCTCTAGCTGTACAGCTGAAGTACAGGGATTCATAGAGTGGAATAGTTTCAAGTTCCTTTTTTTCATTAACTGACACGCACAGTCTCAATAACTCACTTTGAGACATTAATAGTAGATTTCATTTACTTATACATCAGCAGCAAACTGACAGACAGAATTAACAAACTGATGGCTTTCAACAATAGGCCTCAACAGACTCACTAACTGCCAGAGGACAAAAGAGAGGGAAAAGGACCCAGAGCAGGGAGGTGGGCCTCTCTTTGAATTCAGAGGCTGAGAAGGAATGATTGGTTAATGTTGGGTGGTTTGATAGTCACTCAAACCCAGAAAAGTCTCTCCCGGCCAAACCTACTAAAAGCAGCATGTGGGGTTGCAAAAACTCCAACAGAAATAAACTTATTTGCAAAAATGTCACCATGTTTACAATGAAAATTGAAATTGTTATATACGTAGGAACAAGTAGGCCTTAGCAACCTGTTTTCCAACCATGCATTTGCTAATTTAAATCAGTAAACTGATGAAATATATATGTATTTTGTGATTGCAATCAGGACCACCTCCTGCTTTTGCCATGCACTGGAGTGAGAGGTTTTTATTTTCTCTGTGTGTCCGTCCCAGAGCTAATCTAGAACATGGGCATTGTGGAAAGCTAAAATGATCTAACTGGCACTGCTTGAGGTTGCTTATCCAGAAAAAAAGTGGTGTGTGTCAGGGAATGTTGACCCTGTAGATGTGGAAGGAGGACCAAAGAGATCAGGTGATGACACCTACCATATGCATTTCTCCCCACACCAGTGGTGGCTGGTAAGCAAGAGTGACCCATTCATTAGTTGAAGAAATGACTGCAAAGATGTTCTTTATTTCAAAGCCAGTCCAACCCAAGTCTGACTTAAAGGTAAAGAACCTTAATGGGAGGCGGGAGATCAAGGGCCTTCCAATTGCCTATGCATAGTTGGAACGCAGACAACAGACTCAGGTGGCATAATGGCCATCTAACCAGAAGAAAGCTGCACTGTAACTCTGCTTCAATTCTAAAACTCATTTCTCATTTCACGAACATAATTATTAGCACATGCAACTTTGTGCATGATGATGTTTCCTTCTTTGGTGATCAGTGGCCTCTCCAAGAGGCAGAGATCTTCTGAGCCACAAGTCAGCTGAATCGATTCCTGTCCAGGGAGTGGAGTGGGCTATGTTCCATGAATGCATGGAAAGCAACGTGCTTTGAAAGTGCCGATCCAGTGTTCCTTTCCCTGTTTCCATGGGTATGGGTTTTATGGACCAGATTGCCCTTAATATGAATTTTGGAGTGGATTCATCCAAAACCATTTTCTCACTATGAAATATGTATAGAACTGGGTTCTGTAAATGGAATTATTACACTTCTGTTTGGTCTTCTGTGTTCAACAAATGGAGTCAGAATAGAAGCATCGTTAGTCAATCACTGACCAATCACAATAATATAGATCAATATGGATTTTTACCTCTGAAATAATGTCTTAGCTTATCTGCCTTTCCTACAGTTTGCATTGATCACTTTTACCCAGTTGAGACTTTGGAAACAGTGATTCTTTTTCTTTTCCCTTATTGAATTTTGCTAAAACAGGTACTCAGGCACTGCTGACCATGCCCAAGCAATGAGGACACTAGATGACTGCAAATATTCTAGGTAAATTCGTAAACTCTTGCCCATGTGTATTAATCTAAATTGCTTTTCCTTGTATCTACCACTAGCAGACTGAGGGCGACAGGCAGTTCCTGCTATAAAATTCATTATTCAGCAGGCAGATTATTTTTTGCTAGTAAAATGGCAGCGAGACATTGGGATCATCTGCTTTGTTTAGATTAAGCAATGCATCAAGGAGTCTCTGTCCATTTCCTTTTCTTGTACAAGCAAATTTCAGTGAGCTATCATCACATGGAGAGTCTACTGGAGAATTACACTAAAATGGAAAATGAGACATATCCAGAACTTTGAAACCTTGTAGGGCTTTTTGTTTATTGGTTTGATGCACCTTGCATGCCCCAGCTAAATGGGCACTGGCTGTGCTGGCAAAAAACACAACTGTCCTAAGATTTGTTTGGATGTACCATCTCCTCTAATCTTTCCCTGGAAAACCAAGGGAAATGTAACAAGCAGAATCTGGTGTATTTGATTGAGCTGAACATGACCAGCTTGACCAGATTCTGTGTATGCATCCTTCTATAGAACAGCTTTATGGTTTCTTTGTTTAACTGATGGGTTGATTTAAAATATTTTACTGCACTTTTCTCCTTAAAAGGACCCAAGGCGGCTTACATAATTAAAAGACAATATTAAAGCTAACAACAGTAAATATACAAATACTAAAAAGGATCCATACACCATACAGAGAAAACATAAGCAACACTAAAATACTTTCAAAGCAGCAAGGTACAACAATCTAGTTAAAAATCCTGCTCAGGCAGCCAGTCGCTTAGGGAAAGCTTGCCTGAAGAGAAAGAGAAGTTGTTTTCAGAAGCAGTATTCATACTGTTTCTGCAGTTCATCAAGACACAGGAGAGGATTTGAAAAATATGATTGATGCGGTTTTTGGTATGAGAAAACACTGCACACACACACACACACACACACACACACACACACACACACACACACACACACACAGACACACACACACACACACACACACACACACAAACATTCCCTTCAACAGTTTTCAATGTAGAAAAAATAAGTGTATAGACTAATTAATTAAAAGTTCCTCCATTTTAAGAAAAAAGACCAAGGATGAGCTATACTTTAGAAGTGAGGAACAGGTTGCTCTCTAGATGTTGCTGAACTACAGCTCCCATCATTCTTATTCATTTGCCATCTTTGTGATTGCTGAGTTGCCGTCCATCAGTATCTGAGGGTTGCAGCTCTATACTCTCTCTCTCTCTCTCTCTCTCTCTCTCTCTCTCTCTCTCTCACACACACACACACACACACACACACACACACACAAATAAATGCCCCCTTTTTTTTAAAAAAAAAAAGCAGGCACCTATCTTATATATGAGAAAGGCTAAAGTGAGGTCTCACCCAAGTTGGTGGTGCATATTTCTAAACACAGGTTGATAAGCCAAGTTCAGACATGAGGAAGAGCACCCTGTGATTCCTGTTCCTTACTCTGCACCTTTGTTAGTTTCAGGTGGGCTTTAGGAGCACAGTTAGTGGAGTCTTTCTCTTTCTTTTTTTCAAAGACAAATTTTTGGAGTTAAATCCAGTTGTTAGTCCCAAAGAGAGTTGACCCATTTCCTCAATAAAAATTACATACGTGTTGTCTATAATTAGTCACAGCCTAGTTATCCCTACACATCCTAAGTTTTGCTGCCTTCAGCAGGTTCACCACCAGTGCTGAAGAAAGAGCCTTTCCCAGGCTTTTCTACATCTAGAGTGGTCGTAATTGACCAGATAGGCGGGATATAAATGAATGAATGAATGAATGAATGAATGAATGAATGAATGAATGAATGAATGAATGAAACAAGGGAGGCTACCATCTTGTTATTCCTGCAACTGTCTGAGGGAAAATACCATGCCAATGGTGGATCTATTAGCTCAAAATCCACACTGTGATTCTGGATATTTTTTATTTATTTTATTTATTTCATTTGTACCCCGCCTATCTGGACCAATGGACCACACTAGGTGGCTTCCAACATAAAATAGACTGTCTGCAAGCACCTGGAGCCTCTTCAGCACAACACAGGCAAGCAGCTTCCCTACAATGCTAAGAAGAAAGATGCCACGGTAGTTATTGCAGTCGCTCTTGTCACCTTATACAATGTGACAATGTTTGCATCCTTCATGTCCTGTGATATTCCACCTGCCCTCCAACAAAGACAAGAGGCTTCATACAGTTCAGTGGTGATGATCTCTTCAACAGGGATTTCATACTTCCCAGGTGCTTTGCCGGAGGTGAGGGAATCCAAGGCCACTTTTATTTCTGCTAAAATTAATTCACTGTCCACCTCTTCCAAGACAAGCAGGCTCTCGATGTTGTTTAATGCCTCCTCAGTTACTACATTCTCTCTGGAATAAGCTGTGAGTACTGCTGCACCCAGTGTTCCATCTGCTGTGTTTGGTCCTGGATGATCACGCCTGAAGCAGTCTTCAAAAGAGCAGATTTCTTCTGTATTAAAGCCTTCAGATTTCTTCTGTATTAAAGCCTACTTGATGCCATCATACATTCCCTTGATGTTTCATGTGTCTGCTGCTGTCTGTATCTGAGAGCAGAGCTGAAGCCAATAATTGTTGGAACATCTCCTGGCAGCCTGTTGGACTTTGCTATGAGCAGCTCGAAGAGCCTGCAAGTTGTACTCTCTAGGACAGGCTTTGTATGTTGCTAGAGCTCTCCTCTTATCCTTGAGGGCTGGCATCAACAACTCTGAATGGGCTTCGAACCAGTTGGCTGTCTTTTTGGTCTTCTTGCCAAATGTGGACAAGGCGGTGTTATAAACAGCATTCTTGAAATGTTCCCATCGTTCAGGTGCCTTTGCATCAGCTGGGCCTGGAAGGGTTTCCTCAAGCACTTTGGCAAATTCCTCCACTTTTCTCTGATCATGAGTCTTGCTGATATCAATACATGGTCTTCCTTCCTTTTTCGTGTGATACAATCTCTTTGTTCGCAGTTTTACTTTACTACACAACAGGGAGTGATCAGTATCGCAACCAGCACTCTGGTAACTGTATGTGATCAGAATATTAGGATGGCTAAAATCTCTAGTGAGGATCAAATTGAGCTGATGCCAATGCTTGGATCTTGCATGTCTCCAGGAAACTCTGTGTTGAAGCTTTGTATTAAAGAACATGTTGCTGACACAAAGACCATAATGACAGCAAAACTCCAGCAAGCGTTGACCATTTTTGTTCATCTTCCCAATGCCAAAATGGCTTAGACAAGTGGGCCAGGAATTGTGATCAGCACCAACTCTAGCGTTAAAGTCTCCAAGAATGAACAGTGGCTCTTTCTCAGGGACTTTTTGATAGCAGCTGCCAGATAGTCATAGATTTTTTTTTTTTTGACTTCTGTTGTGGACTACAGCGTTGGTGCATATGCACTAATGAGGGTGACTGGTCCCGCTGATGAGTGGAGTTGCAGAAGCAGAACTCTTTCACTCCCCACAGTAAGTGGAACAATGGATCTCAGCAGAGTATTTCTAACTGCAAAGCCAACACCATATTTCCTGGTCTCAAATTCAATGGTTTTCCCTGCCAGAAGAATGAGAAGTGTTTTTTTTTCTTTGACGGATCCAGAGTCTGGCAATCTCATCTCTTGCAGGGCAACAATGTCCATCTACAGTCTGGTTGTCAGAAAAGCCAGGGATCATTGTCTGAACATTCCAGGTGCCCAACTGTAGGACAGAAGTTTTCTTACAATTGTTGCATGGTGCAGGGTTATCAATCTGCTTGTCGGCTTTCACCCTAAACCCCACGCATCCCATGAGGTTAACAGACCGTGGTGAGGTAGCTGTCTGTAAAAAGGAATCAAGGTCCTGGTGGATGGCCTCCTCTTTATATTTTAAAAATGCTGCAAATTGGTCACAGGGAATACTAGTGGGAGGCCTATCACTGTCTATCCAGATCTATCTATCTGGATAGATCGTGCACTATACGGAAAAGTTCCTCCTGCTGGTTGTAAGTTTCACTTATCCAGTCAGTGAAGAATGATCTTTACCTTGTAGCTAGGTAAAGTTTAGACATGATCCTGGTGGCTTTTAAATTAATTTCTGTCAGGGCCCTTCTCCAAATGCTTTCTAGCCTTCTCCAATTATGCTTTATAGTCTCAGCTGCTGGTGAAACCAGGGGGCTGGCCTGTCTTGATGGCGGAGAGGGCATTTAGGTGTGAACGTGTCAACCACCCTGGTGGCAGCAGTATACTAGCCATCCACCAGGGCATTGACAGGAGCGCCAACCATGTCAGCTGGAATCCCCCGCATGATATCTTGGAATCCAACAAGATCCAGTAACCTGCAGGGTGGACCATCTTAAAGGGTCCAAGCTCCCCGCAGGAGGGAAGTGCCACTGTGAGGCTGCATTTAATTAGATGGTGATCTGACCATGACAAGGGGGGCGATAACAAGTCGGCCACCATCGGAGCACACTTTTTCTGCTCAGCAGTGAAGACCAGATCCAGCATGTGGCTGCCCATGTGGGTAGGACCACTAACTTGTTGGGTCAAGTCCAAGGAAGCCATGGTTTCCAGGGACTCTGGAGCTGGACCAAAAACCTCAGCCTCTGCGTGAATGTTGAAGTCCCCCAGAACCAATAGTCTGGGGGACCTCAACAGCACCATGGAGATGAAATTCTCCAGCTCTGGCAGGGACTGCACTGGATTGCGGGGAGCACGGCATGCCAGCACAATCCCAAAGCCACCCCTGGCCCCAAACAACATGTGGACGGTGTCACGTTCCCGGAGGTTACAACAGCCAAAGTCCGATTAAACCAGTCCAGGGTCAGGAATACCAAGAATGCAAAGCCGACATCTATTCACCAAACCAACTCACAGAATGCAGTCCAAGGTCAAAGTCCAGAGTCAAATACACAGTGTAGTCCAGGGTCAGAGTCCAGAGTCAGGAACACGGTTCAAGGAGTGTGGATGCAAGCCACAGGTTTTGACTTGTTGCTTCCACAGAATTTCTAGCTGACTAGGAACTGTTTTATAGCAAAACAGCCCCTTGAGCTGCTGGAAACCTTTCCATCCTGTTAATACTCAGGGCTAGTTGAAGGTATGTTTCTGTGGACAGCCTTCGAGCGATCCTCTGACCTTTTTGTCATAAGTCTTCCCCGAAGCCTGGCCCGAAGCTTGTCTACTGGGGAAGGAGAATCTGGAGGTGATTCAGGTGTTTCTGATTGCTCAGCATTCTCCTCAGCCTCAGTTAACCCTTCTGGTTCCAGGTCTTCAGCTGCACTCATGACAGACAGCCTCTAGATCTGGGCTTGCCACTGCAGAGAGCCTAGCAGCCTCAAATATGTTTTTATAAACAATGGCCACTCCTCGCCCGCCTGCCTGCCCAGTCTACCCTGGTGTTGGATGGCATACTCAGGTAGGCATATGAGGGAAACAGTAGCTCTGCCCTCAGGGCCCACCCACATCTCAGTTATACAGGCCAAGTCTGCCCGTTCATCCAGGATCAAGTCCTGGATGAGTTGGGTTTTGTTGTGGGCAGACCTACCATTTATCAACACCAGGGACAGAGAGGAAGGCTGTCTAGGCTGGTTACCTAGATTCGAACAAGTGGCAGCAGAACTAGAACCGGAGACAGTCTTCAAACATCTGTCCGCTGTTCTTCTAGGTTTGATTGCTACATATCTCCCCCTGCCCGTAATTACCCGCATATTAGAAGCACCCTTGCTGGAATAACAGGCTTCCCGCTCCATTGTAGAAAGAGGAGGGAGGGAGGAAAAACCTTACATCTGTCCAAGAAAGGAAATGTTAGAGCCCAAGATTGGGACCAATTGCTGAACTCAGGATCTCCCGAAACAGGCAACACTTTCTCCAGCACCATATCTCCCCCTCCCTGTCACCACCAATATTACCTTTTGCCCCCACACAGGCTGATCAGCAATCACCAACCTTAATTCCACCTGGGGGGAAGCAAAAGAAAGTGAGGGAGTTTTCACCACACTTAGTCCCTAAACTAAACAAAAATGGTCTCTAAGCTAAACTTATCAACTATATTTACACAATAAGGCTTAAATCTCTAACAAACAAAGGTAGGGACTAAACGGAAAAGTACAATAAAATAAAATAACAAATGGGTACATACAACAAAGTATAATAAACAAAAGAAAACCTAAGTGTGAGGCAACTGTGCCAGATAAAAGGTTAAGAAACTGTAGCCAGTAAGGGAATAGGTGGCTGATGTTGTTCATGACAATCTTCAAGCATTCAATGTTCACCAGGTTAACAAGGCTGAAAAGCCGAGACAGATCCAGAGAATACACACTAGATGAAAGTCTCTCAAATCCAGGTGTTGCCCTCAGACCTAACTCTAACTGTCCTCATCTTCAGCTTCTAAGCAGCCAGTTGGAATGCCACCATCCAAAGCAGTCCCCATGTCCAAAATGCTCTCCCCATTTTAGCCAAAATGCTCTCACCATTTTAGCCAAAATACTCTCACCATTTCAGGCAGGCAGGGCGAGTTTCCAGCACACCTCCTTCTCCATCCTCTCCATTCAGCTTCCCGGCCAACAATAATCTCAGCCATTCTCTGCCTTCACAGAAGCCTTCACAGAAACAAGATTAAAACAAACATCCCACGGGGGATTCTCTCCTACGTGCTGCCCCACTGCCATCTTTCTGTTCAACATTTATTTGATAGACAAATAAAATCAAATACACTTGTATAAACTGATCCAGCAAACCACACATAACCCATGAATGGGATGGAGGCCCACCATTAATTTAGCTATGCATTTTCCTGATGCCAACATTTGTGACATAGTTATTAAATATACACACTAAGGTCTTTTAGTGTGGCAAGTAAGTTAATGGCTAGGTCCCTGATAGGGGGGCATGGCCAGAGAAAGGAGAACTGACATTAAAGCATAGCCACACTCAGAACAACCAGTGATCAATACAACTTCAGGTTTATTTTCCAAATTTATTCCATTTAGAAGAAGAATGACATGTCACAGAGAATTCATATTGATTTCCAGAAATGGCACAAAGCATGGCTTAGGTCACATACATCATTAGCCATTTGAGTGAATCAAATTGATGCTGCAGATGTGCTTTTGTAGAATACCACACTCCATAAAAGAGCACCTCTTTGCATTTGGCCTTCTTGAGGAGGAAGATGAGGTATAAATAATTTAAATAAAACAAATAAACAAAAGAAAGTCCAAAAATTGGAAAGTACCAAACATTACTCCCGCCAACCTAGCGGTTCGAAAGCATGCAAATGCAAGTACTGTAGATAAATAGGGACCACCTCGGTGGGAAGGTAACAGCGTTCCGTGTCTAAGTCGCACTGGCCATGTGACCACGGAAGATTGTCTTCGGACAAACGCTGGCTCTATGGCTTGGAAACGGGGATGAGCATCGCCCCCTAGAGTCGAACACGACTGGACAAAAATTGTCAAGGGGAACCTTTACCTTTACCTTTACCTTACCAAACATTAAGCACAGAATTAAAATAATATGGAATCAAGATCAGGTTATTCCCACCCCCCCCAATTAGTTTAAGTAACTGGAGCTTTTCCAAAATCTTTGGTTACCAATTTAAAACAATTGCCTACAGCTCCTGATTTGCTTCCTGCAATTTGGAAGCCAGTGATTTTGCAAACATATCAGAAGTGCTGGATAGCTCAGTGGTCTAGATCCTTGGCTGTGGAGCCAGAGGCTAGGAGTTTGATTCCCCTGCTCTGGCTCCTTAACAAGGCTGGACTCCCTGACCATCCCTTCCAGCTCTACAATTTGAAGCAATTATCATCATCATCATCATTATCATCTCACCTGTGAATTTTTGGGACTTGACTCCTACTGTTTACACATTTGTGGAGAAACAAGAAGTACATATTATACTATTACTAATATTACTAATAATAACAAATAAAATTTAAATCTGAGATTTATAGAAGTCCAGACTGAATGGCAATTAAAATGTATGGTGCTAACAACACAACATGATGTGAATTTACTCAAAAGAAAATCCCAGGATCTTCATCCTTAAGGAATAAGGATTTTCATACCTTTCACTGGGGAAGTGGAAAGCATACACAACAGTTAGAGAAAACTACATTTAAATCAAACAAACAAACAAATAAAAAAACAAACCCCAAACCCAAGACCCCCTTCTGCTTACAAACCACCCTCAGGGCGCTTAAAGCACTCTCCAGGCAGTTTACAAGTTAATTATGCAGCTATACATTGTCCCCTCTCCCAGTGAGCTGGGCACTCAGTCTTCCATCCTTCTGAGGTCAGTATAGTCTACCTTGAGCCGTCTATCTGGGATTGAACCCTGGGTCATGGGATCTTGGGAGACTATGGTAACAAGCTCTGAATAGAGGTCTCGGAACAGCATCTAGTGTGGCTGAGGAGGCCAATTCAAGAATGACAATCCCTTCCCCACTGAATATAAATACAATCTGTCCCCTGTCCAGGTCCCTGATGTTGCTGGTTTTGGGACTGCCTCTTTGCCTCAGCCTGCTGAACAAGGGTCTCTTCAGATTGGGAGAGGCCGTGATGCACTGCCTGCCTCCAGGCTGAATGCTCAGATGTCAAAGTTTCCCATCTGTTGAGGTCTATTCCTAAGGCCTTCAGATCCCACTTGCAGATATCCTTGTATCGCAGCTGTGGTCTCCCTCTGGGGTGCTTTCTCTGCACTAATTTTCTATACAGGAGATCTTTTGGAATCCGTCCATCAGACATTCTCACACTCTCCAGTCTGCTGAATTTTTGGTCTTCTTGCCAAATGTGAACAAGACAGTGTTATAAACAGCATTCTTGAAATGTTCCCATCGTTCGGGTGCATTTGCACCAGGCAGACCTAGAAGATCTGCTTGTCGGCTTTCACCCTAAACCTTATGCACCCTGTGAGGTTAACAGACTGCGGTGAGGCAGCACTTTACTGGCTGGGGGCTACCTAGTGAGGTGCAGTGACCTCTCCCACTGCTGGAAGTAGTGCCTAGTGTCACGCTCTACGCCAATTGAGCAAAGACCTATAACCAGTAACTGCTACTTCTTGTGTTATTTCGCTGCTGTATTTGAGGTTGGAATGTCCTCTCCAGAGCACGAAGCCTGAGTAAAATAATGTGGAGGAAAGGTCGTTACCCAAGCAGCAAATCCCCCCTTTCCACGTCACTGAAATAGTCCAGTGGAAAGGCAAGAGCCAATACAACTGGTTCTAGCGACATTGCAGGAGTTGCCAGAACATAACAAACTGCCTCTGGGACTCCGGTTCTAGATTTTGCCTTGAGGTTAACTCCTGAAGCCTGTTCCATCAGTGGATATAGCCACAAGGCAATAGCCACAAGGCAGTGGCGGTTTGAAATTGGAGTTTTCCTTCTGCTAGATGGGCTGCCTTCCAAGGCTAATGAGCCCCATCTACCCTACATTTTCATAGATCACTCTATTTGAGTAAATGAAATAACAAACTGAAAAAAATGTAGATGTACTGTAAGTTTCATCCCCAGGGCTGCTGAATATATTTCTGATATGTATAGAACCTTGAATCTACAAGTTGGATAGTGGAATGATACATGTGTGTGTGTTTATGTGTACCCGTGCATGGGGGGCATGTGGGCATGTGTGTCTGCATGTGTTTTTATGCTACATTTAAAGCTTTCCCTTTAAAGTTAAAGATAAAAGACCAGTCAGTGGAGGATAAGTAAAGAGACAGGTATCTGTGCATGATAATGTGCTCAGTGTTCACTTTGCTAAAACACATTTCTGTAGGTATGCATAGAGAAAGTGTTCCATTCTTTTTTTTCAAAAAGTTGGACAATGGCTTAAACAAATGGAGCCATGGCTCACGGGGTCAAAACCCCAGTACTTTCTGATTAGTAGAGACTATGAGAACCCTCTCAGGTTTCTTGGTTGCTTCTGAATTTAGCTGCATTCCTCATGGTAGCTGGGAAAGAGCTACATATGAACTTACAACAGTATATTGTTGTAAGTTGTATCTGTTGCTACAGAAAATATTGGAATTTTGATGTCAGTCTTGAATGGACAATTAAGAGCCATTAGCTTTACAAAATGCCTAATCCTGATTGGTTGATATGGAGCAATCCAACTGCTTGTATGTTAACTGACTTTTGCAGGGTTTGGCTAGAGGTCTTTTATGAGGAGCACCTGAACCTCCAAATTTATCACTAAACATCTGGGTTTGAATGGTGTGGGGAAGTGTTCAGTGGTTGTCAGTGTTATTAACCTTCTATATGCCAGTAGCATATTCACATATAGCAGAAGAAATCCATGGGATCCATGACAAGAAACACGTTTTTGGATTGAGTCGTGCTTTTATTAGATTATGAGAAAGTTGCCCAAAGAGACATAAATGGTATCAAATCTGAGTGTAGAGGAAAAGGCAAAAAGTAATCAATCGACAAATGAGTCAAGCCAGATGTAAAGGCTGTAGTTTTTGAAATGCTGAGTGCTACCAAGAAAAAACTAACTAACTAACTAACGAATCTGCATAAAACAAAGGTGTCACTATCAAGGTCTCGTTCTACAGGCTGTTTTCTCTCCATAGACAATAGCTTGACTGGGATCTCTTTTGTTTTGTTCCCATATACATGTGTCTATCTCTGCTTTGTCTTTCTTGTTCAAGGAGCATAAACTTTAGCACCAGCTCAGTCTTGATCTTTTTATACTTTCTCTTATTGGCAGCTTTTGGCAAGCCGTATGAAAACAAAACAAAACAAAGCATCCACAACAGTGCTGAGAGTTTGCCAAGATTCCATGGCCAGGTGGGATAATAAATATAAACCATTTGGTTTTGTTAGCAATTCTTTTCCCATGTTAAGTCTGGAGTATGTACAAAAAGACACACACACACACACACACACACACACACACACACACACACACACACACACACACACACACACACACACACACACACACACACAGAGAAGAGCTGTTATTAGAGCTGTGCCGTGTGTTCCTTGCTGAGCTTAAAGTTTGTTTACCATTTGTCTCCTTCTCATGTACTGCCATTTTAAAATGTCATCATCCGTCTCCCCTTGGTCAAATAAAACCAATGAATGTCATTCAGAATGTCTCACAGGAGGTTAACCATTGTAGTGAAAGTCATAACAAAAATTCACACTGAGCTTTTCCTTGTGCCCTGACAGAACTTTTCCACCTTCTTCATCTGCCAGGTAAGTGTTTGATCTCACTCCCTTTTAAGCTAATGAGGGCAGGCACCTGGAAAACACCTCCCCAACCTTCACTCTCTTCACCCCTTCCCTTCATGGATGCCTGGTATGTGACAAGCTGACAAATAGAAACAAAGATCTATTTTAACCCCCCCCCCCTGGCAACAATTGATTTTTGTACTGCAAAGTGATGATAAACTAAGCCGAACATTTTCACAAAGCAAAAGATAATGGCCAAAATTCAGGCCTAGTTACACTGGAAAGTGTTACCACAAATGGAGTGCCTTTTTGAGATGTATAGCCTTAAGGGTGGGGGCAAGATCACAACATTGTCTGCTGTGTACTGAGTCCTGCAACTTGGTGTCCAACAGATCATGTCTATGATGGTGTCTTAACCCGAGGCAGTTTCCTCCAAGATTTTGCATTACGCTGGCATAAACTCCCCAAAGGATTTTGGCCAATGTAAAAAAGAGAGAGACCTTGCTGTGTGAACTGTAAGTGGGGGCATTTCCAGTTCAAATCCTGTCTCAACATGAACTTTCTGCCTTCTTAGAGCAGTGTACACTGGTATGTGTGTGTTTTTTTTTACTTTCAAAAAAAGAATGTATCCCCATTATTCATTAACAGTGGCCAAGAGGTAATTTGCTAACATTGCTCATTGCAGTGCTAAAAAAGCAGATTGTTGTGTTACCCATTGTGTGGTTTGTTATATTTTGTCATTTTGAAATTAATTTTCTGAAAAAGAAAAAAACTTTGGATTAATAAATTAATGACATAAAACGGAAAACCTCCACTCAGATAACCGTGTCTTCAAATATATTTAAATATTTTTACGTATCTTCTATCAAGATGTAGGGATGTTGGTGTAATAAGTGAATAGGACGAATTTATGAGAGATAGCATACAAAATTGACAGGGACTGGAAACACATAGATTCCTCCATGCCTCCTTTAGAGGGTGACCAATGTAATAGCTACTTGCATTTTTTCCCCTGTCCTTGACAAAAATTGGTGTCATGACACATTAAGTCATTTCCCTGAGAAAATTGTTAAACACAGTGGGATGTTTCACTTTGAAGTGGAATATTTCAAATTTGAAGACCCAAGGTTGGGAAACGCTAATCTAAGCAAATTACAGCATGTCTAGCTGGATTCTTTGTTGTGTTGCCTATAATCTCAAGGAGATTAGGTACAGTACTATAGTCTATTCAAGGTTTTTTTTTTTAGCAAGATTTCCTTTATACAAACAAGACTCCCCACTCTTTTGGTGCCCAATATAAAAAAAACAGGGCTTCTTTTCTTCCTACAACCGAAGGTGTGATTTTTGTCAAATAGAGTGTGATGGTTCCTCTTCATCTCCAAGCAGCTGATGTGCTTACTTGTACACATCCTGCCAAGAGCAGCTGAAGCAACTGGAGCAAACTTCACAGTTGCCTCACACTATATCGCAGTGTGTCAGTCAGCAGTCCCACTGAGCAAAGTCTAATGATCAGACAGCAGGTCTGTGCTGCTTTGGAACCACTTGTAAGGTAAAGCCAGAAGTAAATAGCTGTCAGTGGTCTGCTACAGTTTATGGGAACAATCTTGCTAGGCTGCTTCCTGAATGAAAGATTACAGGTCCATTTGATAAATTTCTGAGCAAAGGATATTTCTTTTGTGCACATTCACACAAAGGCAGCCCTAAAATGAGACACTTAGCTCAAGCGCATGGCCAAAATCTGCCATGATGAATAAAGTCAGTCTGTTCTATACACTGGGTGGACTACTTGGTCTTGTATTTTTCACCAACAGGCAACACAGTCACACCCTTTACCTTCTGAGGAGAGGACAGCTTCATTGATCACAGCATTTGAGGTTAGCGGTAAGCTCTATAAGATTTTACCAAGAATGGTCAGTGTCACGGACAAATCACTTCCAGAACTTCTTGTTACTAGGATAGCATTAATTTTTTTTGGCGAAAAGAGATCCCCTAACCCCAATAGATGACTACATTAATGTGCTCTTACTAAACATTATACCAGACTCAGTCAATAAAGGGAGGATACATTTAATACTCCATATTGTGACAGCAGTGAGAATTTTATATGCCAGATACTGGAAGACACCAACAAAGGGCGATCTTTTGGGGGGAAAATCCTGGAAATTGCAGAGATGGACACTTCAACAGACATACTAAAAGATAGGATGTGTGAGACAGATAAGAAGAAATGGGAGTCCATCTATATTAATGAATAGATACAGCAATGTGGTGCAATGCTTAGAGCAGTCATTCCCAACTTTTTTCAATTGTAACCCCCTTTTATAATAGCCAAGTAACTTGCAACACACACATACACACACACACACACCACATTTGTATTAAAAGGCATTTTTAATTGGGTAAAATCATCTCAGAAAGTGGAGGCTACTTTCTCCCCAAAAGGGCCTGTTTCTCTCTCTCTCTCTCTCTCTCTCTCACACACACACACACACACACACACACACAGAGAGAGAGAGAGAGAGAGAGAGAGAGAGAGAGAGAGAGAGAGAGAGAGAGAGAGAGAGAGACTTTGATATCCCACTCCAAAAGGTCAAGGAAGAAATTATTTAACAAGGTCTACAACACATATAAAGTGACCTGCAATCCCTGAGAAAACATTTTATGACTCTCCCCTTAGGGGTTACCACTCCCAGGTAGAGAAACACTGGCTTAGAATGTTAGATTGAGACTGGGGGAGATCCAAGTTGAAATTGCTGTGTAGCCATGATACTCCCTGGATGAACTTGAACCAGATACTTTCTCCTAGCATGACCTACCTCACAGGCTTGTTATGAAAATTAAAAGGGGAGAAGAGCCAAGCACACTGCCTAGCACTCACTGCTATACCAAATACTTGACAGGGTTACATGTGTGGTTCTGATCCAGCAAGGGATTATTCTTGGAGATGAATAAGGTGATGCTGAAAGGAAACCGAGGGGGCACCTACATACTGCACTGGCACGGGCATATGTACAAACATGCATACATTGTGGTGGAAGGAGGCATTAGCCTTGTTCCCATTCTGTTAATCCTTTCTAAGATCACAGGAGTGAGAGAGAAGGTTTCTATGCAGATGATGAAGGAAGCAGAAGCTAAAGCAGGGGCATAAATACTGTATGTCACTAGTGGTTTGGAAGCAGTAATATTGAATGGTACAGTGAAGCTCATAGTAGAGAAAGCATGGGGATTGCGTACCACTAATACACAGTATAACCACATCATGATCATTTTGGAGGGCCAAAATATATATTTGGCCACTAGAGAGCACAAGAGGGGTTATTTTTCACAGTTAAAAGATGTTTTTCCATGGGTTTTTTTTAAATTGGGGTTCAAGGGAGTGAGCACAAACCTCTATGAGAGATGGGAGTATGCAGGCTTCTGCTCACTGCAGTGCCAGTCAGTGGAGAAGTTAAAATGTGTCATCATTCCAGTTCCTTTGAAAACGCAAGTAACTGAATTTCTGAACTAATACCTTCTATGAGATCTAACACACATTTTCAGGACCTTCTGGCAGCTGTCCTGGGTGTCTCTGAGGGTGCACAAAATTACTTTTCCCACATAGAGTTGAATTTTTCAAGGAACCAGAGAGCAAGAGAGCACCTTTAGCCTGCCCGTTAGCCAGAATGAAGAGGTCATCTGATGTGGTGATGTGTCCTGTACACTGTCCCATCACTACTGTTGAAATAAGATTCAATGCATCTTTTCCTTGAGAAGCAAACGTGCACACACAGCAAGCTGAGAAGGACAGGGTGATTGTTTAAAAAGATGCAAACAACCCATCTGAAGAATATTATCCTTAAAACTTCATGCAACAAAGTCACCATCATTTTGTGCAAGTTGCATTCTTTGCATTAAAAGGCTTAGTTGCATTAATTGCACAACTTTGCTTGACTAAGTTTGAGGAAGACACTATTACTGTCCCTGGCAGGCTATCTGCTCCATCTTCACATCTCTAGGAGAACTGTGCACTGGTCTCCCATCAGCAGAGCTGGCAAGAGATGCGGGCAGGGAAAAGGAGCATCTGGGAGGGGGCAGAGATGGGAAACACCTGAAGTACAGGGAGTGGATAGGTAGGGTGGAGGGGCAGGGGCAGGAATAGGATGAGAGGAGGAGGAAGAGGATGGGCATCTTGGTCAGAAGCATAAAAAGAGCTACCACTGGTCTTATGCATTGTGGTGGAAGTGTGCCCAAATGTGCGTGAGCTTGACCCAGGTAAGAGGATGTGGGGTGGGGTGCCCATTTTTGCTTCACTGGAACCACTCATCCATTATGACCCGAGGGTATTCATCCAGTGGGCCAACATCCAGCGATGCTGGTGCTGCCACTGCCAGCAATAGTCCCTCTCACACCTTGTTCGAGCACTGGAGGAAACCTTAAAGAGGAGGATTTATCAAATCTCCACTGATTCAATAGGTCTACTGTAGTGCAACGTGCTACAACAGACAACAGGGTTTCAGCCACTGTGTCATTAGCCAGCTTGGATCCCATTCTTTGAGGAAACAAGAGGGAAGAAATCAAATAGAATCAAGGACAACGAGAAGCAAAAAGGAAGGTCTGGGGAAGAGTTCTCATGTTCTCCATCAAGGTCATCCCTTCTTTGGAAGAGAGGTGAAGAATCTGGATCACTGTGGCTCTATGTCTTTTGTATCAAGCCACCCAGTAATCATCTGACCATTGCCAGCTTCTATCCCAGGGCAGAGAAGAATAAGAGAAGAATAAGAAGGCAAGCATTATTTATTTATTTATTTATTTATTTATTTATTTATTTATTTATTTATTTATTTATTTATTTATTTATTTATTTATTTATTGCATTTATATGCCGCCCATGTAGACATAGTGTACTCTGGGTGGCTCACAATTTATTAGAGGACAAGTTCACAGAAGGCAACCCAGGTGGCATCTGGAGGAAGAAGAGAATATATGGATATTGGCAGAGATGTACGACGCTAGAGATAGGCATATCGAATTTGGGGGGGGGGGGAATAGGAGGTGACTAACAGAGCTGTTCCTGCCAAGAATCTCCATTCTACAATTGCCTCAGACAACAGGGTGCAGAAAATGCAAATCCAATGTGGCCCTTTGCTGCCCTGGAGAGTCACTATTATTTGGTGCAACAATCAAGGGCAGCTGGTTCCTTAATAGCTTGGCACTGAGGGTCTTCAGAGCCAGGTTCCATTGGAGAAGTAAACAGAAGAACTGCCTGCAGTTCTTCACTGCCTCTTCACTGCCCTTCCAATAGGTATCTTTGAGAAACCTCAGAGCCTCTTTTGGTTGGCTGATGGGCAAAAGGCATTGCTGGCACCACTGCTGCCATCCTCCTCCTCCTCTGGGCAGGGTGCACATATCTGTATGCCATCCCTGCCTTCCTTCTTCTCTTTTTTCTCCTTCGGAGCAAGGGCAGAGTATGTGCTCGAGTGACATGGAGACCCATCCTTGTGGAGAAGACTGTGACTACATCGTCTGTGTGCCCGCGCAGCTCCTTGTCCAGGTATTTGCAGAGAGACAACATTTAGCTTGTGTTTCTCCTTCTACAGATCCATACCTTTTCTCTAAACGTCCACCAGACAACCCTGCAAATAAAGGATGCCTTCAAAGAGAGGGCTGTCCTTTGTTCAATATGAGACACAGCCAACGTAGTGCCGGCTATCATAAATTCTTGCCATGACGTTTAAAATTATAGGGTCCTGGCTCTTTGGAAATGGTGTCATTATGCCAAGCCCCAAATAAAGAACAGCTTTTTGCTCTTTTATTGAATTAATTATTCTCTCTTTCTCCTCCTTATCTTTAGAAGTGAAGCCACACTTTGAGAAAGAGTCCCAGGAGAGAGCAGCAATCTGAGAACTGAGTGAGGAAAGTCACTCTACTTAATCTCCCCAGTGTTTCACTGTCAGCACAGTCCTCCTTTGAATCAAAGATGTTGCCTATCTTGCTATGCAAGTCTTGCACAGAACTGGCTGAGTGATGTGGAAGTGACGATTGCCTTAATACTTTTGAAACAGACAACTCAGTCCTGCAAGTCACAAGATAGGGCTGTTAATGTAAAAATGTGGGGGGAAATGCCAAAAATCATATTAGATTTTCACATGATAGAAGGAATACACTATCTTTTAATAAAAGATAAATACAGAATTCATGTTAGAGTAGTGCAAAGGATCCCCCCCCCCAAGCTGCTGTATACCAGAATAAAGGGCATACAGATTGTGATGACCTACTCTGTATCCCTTAAGAGACATTCCAACCCTCTCTGTAACTAGGTCTGTGATATTATCCATGCATTTTCAGATTTCTGTTAAAGGAAACATGCAAACATTCCCACAAATGCACAGGGGAGATGCAAATAGCTGAGACCTGAGAAGAGCTGCATAATAATTGTGTGACCTATCTACTCAAAGCCCATACAATAACCATCCTTTCAGGATGACACACATATTCAATCCTAATCATGTAATATTTCAGTAAAGTTTAGGAAACTAAGCTGAGTGAGAGAAGAGAGAAAAAGAGAATTATAGAATGCAGAGAGCTCAACTGGATCTCCTTAGTGCCTCAGTTATTGAAGTGTCCTGAGGTAATATTTACTCGGGTATGCAGGTGGGTTTAGCTTTCTGCATTGGTATCAGTAGCTTGGTCTACTTCTCATCCCTTTTTCTCAATTCAAACTGCTGCCCATCTTTTTAACCCTATTATTGCACCCCTTTGCTCTGATACCAATGTCAAACCTCTTTTTGCCTTGTCACTTGACCAGTGAGGTAACGATCTCTTTAAATCACCACTGGGGGGGGGGGGGAAGTGTTTTCTTTAATAATTTTCACTAATTTTTTCTCTTCGTTTTTCACTGCCACCAACTTTGGCTGCTTCTATGTGTATATATATTTGCCCCTTCCCTCGGGTCCTTACATCACCCTCCACATAGCCAGCCCTCAACTCAGCATCACTCATGTTGAGCAGAATAAATTAAGTTTTATTAAAATAACACTTTTGAAAGAACATCACTTCTTCCCAGACTTTGCATTCATTCAGAACAATCCTTTACTCTAGTACCTCTCTCTCTCCACCACAATCCCCCCTCTCTTAAACCCCAGACTCTAAAACTGCTCCGCCCCTCATCTCTGTACACCAGAACTGCTTCCTATGTCCAACTCAAGATTCAAGAATGCCTCACAAACACACTCTTGTTCCTTATCTAGTTTGTCTCCCAGCCAATCAAACTATTCTCACTGACATTCCATTCTCCCCTCTCTCATCATATACTTACCAACCTTTATAAACAATATATTTAAATACAATCAGGGATCACATTGATGAATTCCAAATGGAATGTGGAGGAATCTGTTTTGGTGTTCCACCTGTGGAATGAAGAGGGGCTCCTCGCTCAACACCACTCTCTCCAGCATGACACAAATGCCCCTGATTCAGATTTGGATATGTGTCCCAGGACACTGCCCATACCTGCTACATGCATATTATTTCATAATTTGGTTTCTCTGCAAACAGGGATCATTGCGGAAGAAAATGTGGCCGTATTTCATTGGCAGCTTAGTGGATCTAACCTGAAACTTTGACCACAATTTGCTGTTAAGTTAGTGTAATGACAGTGGCATTGCGGTAGGTAATATTAGCTGACTGAACTGTGTTGTTAATTCCATCTATATTTCTCTTTGAAGCACTGACCTTTGAACATTTAAAAGGGCTCTGAAAATCAATAGGCATAAAATGTAGCGTACCTTTCCCATCATGTTGGTGTAATTCTGTATACAGAGCTGTTGATGGAACAAAAGCAGAACAAACATAGCTTACTGTTTCTGTCTTCACTTATTTTATTCTCGGTGTCAAGATTCTCTAAAATCCTGGTTGTTTGTCTGTTTCAGTTTTTTTTAATGCCTGAGCACGTTAAAGCAAACGCAGGCCAATTGAAAGAGCACTTAAAACAAGGACAACAGAAAAGAAAACCATTGCTTTGGTGCTTTGTTCTTTCAGGTAGATCTTAAATGGGTTTACTCAGAAGTGAGTCTCACTGAGTTCAATGGACGGGCTTCTTTTATGTCCTCCTCCCTTGCCCTTTTTGAAGGTTCTTCCCAGAAGAACGTAATATAAAAGTTTCACCTTGTTCATGTTAAAATGAGATTATATGATGGTACTTCTCAAATGGAAGAAAAAAAAAGAAAGAAAAGGGGAAAATATTAGTGATGGTTCCAAAACTGGAGAAAACACTTTGGCCAGTTTCTAGTGTTTATCTCAAACTTGGGACTGGCATTACACACATGCATCCTTCCCTGAATCCCTTCTCTTACTTGGATTTTAATATAAGCTGAAGAAGTCCTTCAGCCGTTTCCTGCCTTTCTCCCAGGCTCCCATAATTTTCCATCTCCAAAACCGTTCCTCCATCATTGCTGCTCACCTTGAATGCTGCTCCAAAAGGAAGAGAAATACAAAGCAAGCGGTCTCCCTCTCCATTTGGATCCAGCCACACACTTCCATGACTGCACACCAGGCATCATGAGTGATGGGATATGTGCTATTGAAATGGGTCAGCGGCACTGGGAAAATTACATTTCCCAGAGCTCCCTGCAACTGTACTGAAGCCATCACACAATGAAAGGCTTCACAGAGGGAAACTCCTTTTCCTTCATCGATTCTCCAGTCACTACTGGAGAAGCAATCAAGTTGATCAGTAGACATACAGGCATATGGGCAGGTAGATGGAAAGGGGGAAAGATCTTGAGATTTACTGTTTGGGGGCAGGGGAGGGACCAGAACCTGCTCTGTTTTTACAGACATAGTCGAGGGTCACACTAGGTTGATAAATAAGCTGAACTATCTTCTGGTCTTTGAGCCCATTTCCAAGCCTCACACATGTTAGTTTCTAAGAGCCAATCCCATCACTCTGCTGTGTGGCCAGTAAAACAAACAAACAAACAAACAAACAAACAAACAAACAAACAAACAAACAAACAAACAAACAAACAAACAAACAAACAAACAAACAAACAAACAAACAAACAAACAAACAACCAGGATACCACTAGGCGAACAGGAGCCTCATTCAGCGCCTACTGTTGAATTTTGTCTGGCAAGATGGTTCAGTGCCTTCTCTGTCTTGAGCCAATGTGAGAGTTCCTCTCAAAACAGATAAGCACCCCTCATTTAGGTTTGGGACTACAGGAAGCCAAAATGTAAAAACTATCCCCTCTTTCCAAAGTTCCTGCCTAGAATGCTCCCACATACCTTCCGTTTACATTGGAGTGGGGCTTCACATACAGAATTTCAATTACTGAGAAAATGTTTCAATATGATTTTCTCATATCCCCACCCTGCTTCCTCCCCACAGCTTTGCACTCATATCTGTGCCATTTTGGAATAGCATTTATATTCTTCTATTGAATCCCTCACTCTTCTTTTTCCTTCCTTCAAAAACCAACGCAGAATGTGAATTTAACAGATACCCCATAGACAGCCTTCTAAACAGATGATGTCAGTCTGTATAATTACATCCGCAGGTAAGTGGAATTAATTAATTTTGAGGAGCTTGTTTCCAAAAGCAGGCAGGGTGCTGCATACAATGGGCATAAGTCAATATTTTCTATGCAGTTATTTTTGTATTTCTGAGACAGACTGTGTCATGTAATATAGCTGTTGCCATAGCAACACTTCGTGACTCATGATGATTATGAAGAAAAGCCCCAGTAAAGGGTTCAGGTTCAAATGCTTTCCCAATCTTGTTGCTGAAATGGGCAACTATTTGTGCTTGTCTCGGGCTATTTCTCCTTTTCTTCTTGATGTTCAGCATGGATGGATGTTCAGCATGACTTTTGAACAGCAGCAGTGGAGTAGTGCTGAACTGGGAAGCTCAGGCACTCATCCTGGCCAGTCCCTGTAGCTACACTTCCCCAGGAGAATCCAAAAATTCAGGCAGCTCTGTTAACATGCTCCCCTCTTTGTACTACTTCTCTTCACCCAGAACAAGTCTCTGAAAAACAAATGGGACTTAATTGCTCATTCCAGGGTGAGTCATCCCCAAATACTTTGCATTACAAGAGGCATAGCACTTACAGATATTGTTGCTAGGAAAATCCGTCCCCTGCCTCAGCTACTGTCAGGCCCAAAGGAGACAGGGAAGTCTGATGAATGTGGCAGACGTGGTCCCTCTGTCTGCTAGTCAAAAAGTACCTCCATTTTGACCTGTGCAGCCTGGCTTGAGTACTGCTGGTAAGCACTTGTAAAGGAAAACATGGATGATAAAATGTTGTGAACTCATTTATTGGTTGCAGATGTTCCCTTTCAGGGAACATTTGTACAAAAATTCTTTCTTTCTGCAGATGGGAAACAGGCAGGCGTTCGTTGACATCTCTTATAAACAGCCTGCTTAACTGGGAATGAGTCGCTTTAGGAAAGCAGGCAGCTCACGCTGACAGAGCCTAATAGACTTTGTCGTAGTCATAACCCTGCTACTAATGAATTCATTTCATATTCTTGTAAATGTTCCACAAGGGTTTTGTTACAGAGAAATTCTATTAAATTGCTATTAATTGATGCAAGCCCAAGGGTCACCTTGTAGATCTGGAAGATGCTTTGTAAATTTTGGTGTGTGTGTACAAAACAAGAGATGAAATGGAACCTCATTAATATGTGCGTCATGGTAGTTTAGGACCAAGATGGCATACTGCGAAAAGCAGTGGGTCATTACTTTGGCCATTCTCATTTGCTTTGATTTCAGAAACTCCTTTGACCTCTCAGCAACACAGGATAGGTCTATCCAGGGAGTGTTTTCCATACTCTCAGAGGCACTAATTGAGGGCACCAATTGCCAACAAATCACATTAGCAACTGCGCCGACATTGTCAAGAACTCATGATAGTTCACATGGCATGGCTCAGAAAGGTTAACAGAATCACAGGATGGGCAAATGCTCAGAACCCCTGCAACAGACCACCTTTCCCCAATTCCTTTCTGGGTTTCTGCTTTGGCGCTGAATAAGGAGCATAGCAAGTTTCTACTCAGACAGAATATAAGAAAGAGAGAAGCAGTAAGAGAGGCTGAACACTGTAGGCAGGAATCATGTTTGCCATCAATGCATCTAAGTTGCTACAGCAACCAGGTAACCTATCAATGACCAGCATGTGTCCTTGCATGAACACAGATGAGGAAATATAGATTAGGCCCTGATTCCCCTTAGTTGCCTAAGGGTGCAGAATTATCATTTAAATCTCATGTATTTGTTTCCATCAACAAACTGGTAGAGTTGGTCAAGATGCCTCCTTAGCTCTCTTTCTTGCCTCTAAGTTTTGTTAACAGAGCTGGCAGTGTGGATGCCTGAAGGCAAACCTCTCAGAGGACTTGCAATAGATTGTACTTGGGCATTACCATTCTCTTGATGCATTCTGCAGGGATGACCAAAGAAGGAGGCTATTATCAGTGATGGGGAAAGATAACTAAGATTTCTCTTTCTTCTCCTCGAGGAATCAGGAATGAGAACAACGGGAGCAAGATAAATGTTTATAGCATGCCCTCTGTGCATACATCTGACTTATGAGGTTTTGGAAAGGAGGCAGAGAGCTAGACTTGATGGCATTATGGTTTGCTCTAGACATCTGATGAGAATAGGAATTTGTTGGAGTGTTAAGGCTAAAGTTCCTCATCTTATACTTTGCCTGTATATATGTATAAATAAAGTCTCCAGAGAACTGCTTCTAAGGAAACTGAGAGCCAAGTAAACACAGGGCCACTGAAATGTCTTGACACTCATAAGTGGGATAAATGCATAGAGAATATTATTATTAATTTATATTTATACCCTGCCATTCTCCTCAAAAGGACCCAAGGCAGCTGGGCTTGTCCACAAATGAGTTAAGACAAAACTGCATAGACAGAGCATGGACCGAGTTCCTACTCCAGTCCTCTGAAGATGCCGGCCATCGAGACTGGCGAAACATCAGGAAGAACAACCTTCAGAACATGGTCAAAGAGCCTGAAAAACCCACAACAACCATTAGATCCCAGCCGTGAAAGCCTTTGCAAATACATTAAAACTGCAATGAATTTCAATTTCTCTCTCCTCCCCCCCCCCACTGCCAGCAAACGTATACTTCACAGTCATTTGTAAATTTACTGGTGACATTGATTCAGCTCGCTCCTACCATTAAGCAAGACAATTAAGCAAGACATCTCGAGTGGCAGATGCTGGGAGGTGGCAGCAAGGTATTGGAGGAGAGAGTAGTGTGCCTTAGAGCCTGCCCTTCATCCTGAATGCCCTTCTGTGTTCAGGTATGGTGGATGGTGTCCTATTTTCAGTCTCGTGTAAAAATTCAACAACAGGTTTAGCCAGTTTTTGTACATGTGATGCATTCCTCTCCTTTGTCTTGGCTTGCTGGCAAATATCTTGAATCAGTCCTTCAGTAGTTTCATTTGGTGCTACACATGTTTTGGTTACTAGGTAAAGGTAAAGGTTCCCCTTGACAATTTGTCTAGTTGTGTCCGACTCTAGGGGGCGGTGCTCATCTTTGTTTCCAACCTGTAGAGCTAGCATTTGTCCGAAGACAATCTTCTGTGGTCACGTGACCAGAGCGACTAGACACAGAATGGCGTTGCCTTCCCACCGTGGTGGTACCTATTTATCTATTTGCATTTTGCATTTTGCATGCTTTTGAACTGCTAGGTTAGTGGGAGCTGGTACAAGCGACAGGGGCTCACTCCAACACATGGATTCGATCTTGCGACTTCAGGTCTTCTGACCTTGCAGCACAGAGGCTTCTGCAGTTTAACCCGCAGCGCCACCACGGCCAGTGACTAAATGCCCATTTGAATAAGGCTCGTAGAAGTTTGACAGATCTCATGGGAGACATCTTGCCTTTTACGAAGTGTATTTTTACAGAGGTAATGTTTATTCTGTTTTGAAAATAATTTTAAAGGAGTGCTACAAATGAGTTACACAAAATCACTGCAGTAAAATAGCAAAAGAAGGTCAAGGAAGGTACAGGAACATTTGTGAGTGTGATGCTGATATTACAGCTTTTACATGACCAAGGTATCCTTCTTGGACTTTACGAACAACAAAGGCTTATAGTTTAAGTTTTAGAACAAAGGGAGAACTCCACACACACAGTAAGACTGCTAAGACTTTGCCTTTCTCAAATAAGCTTTCTTCCCACAGCAGCAAACGGGCAAGACACCTGGAGATGGACCAGAAAAAAAGAATGGGAAATAAGCTGATGGAGACTCTGCCAGAATATTGAAAATTGAGGTAAGCATGAAGAAAAAGTGGCATTTCATCTCACTCACTCCTCACATTTCTCTGCTGGTCTTCTCTAGAGTGTGACTTCCTGAAGAGAAGATCATCCTCTATCCAGGGAGGTTCTCTACATCAAGGGTCCCTAACTTTGGGCCTCCAGATGTTCTTGGACTTCAACTCCCAGAAACCCTGGCCAGCAGAGGTGGTGGTGAAGGCTTCTGGGGGTTGTAGTCCAGGAACATCTGGAGGCCCAAGGTTGGGGACCACTGTTCTACATCATTGAGAAGTGAGCACTGATTTTCCTGTATTCTGAATCATGTGGGGAAAAAGCAGAGAAAACATTACTTTTCAGAAAGTGGCTTTCCATGCATAGAGGGAAATGAAAATGTCTGAGGAGGAGGTATGTTAGCTATGTCACTCTGTTCATGTGTTTACCTGGATCCTGACTGCATAAGCGGAGCTGGAAAAAAAAATGAGCTAATGAAAGGGGAAACTACAGGGGAGAAATGTCTCATAGGACTAAGGACTGGAGTGATTGTTGTTGATAAGGAACATCAAGAGGAGATACAGGAGTCTCAAGTCATGGGGATTTTCATTTGAGTGAATGAGAGACAGAAGCAACCAAAGTTTGAAAAAGTTCCTCTTCTTTATTTTTATTTTTTTACACTATCAGAATATCCCAACTGGCATGGAGAGGGAATTATAGGAGTTGTATCCCCCTCCCCCAAAATGCCTTTCCAAGCTCTGGAAGCAAATTATATAGAAGAGGAGTAGGTGAGAAGCTAGTGATGGAAGCATAGAGCTGATGAATGGAGTAGCTGTGTGGAGAAAGAGGGGCAGGCACACCTGAACGCTAGGCTTTCTGTACAAACGACTTCTCTTTATTAAATGTCTGGGCATCATCTAGTGCAATTACAGTTTTATAAGAGGAGAAAAGACTTTTGTGATTGCCTGCCTCATGGGCTACACCAAACTAGGATATATACAAAAGGCAGGAACATTCTTTATATGTTACAACCAAATGACTGATTAGCCACCTTCTGCAATCCCTGGACTTTTCAGCATCCATTCTCTTCTGTTCTTAAGAGCACCATGAGCCATTAAAGGGTCATCAAGTTTACTTCACTTGTGAGGTGCTATAATAATGTCTGCTGTAAAAGTAGACGTGATTGGCCTATGGTTCTACGGATTCTTTCAACCTCAAATTTGGAGATTCATATCACGTTATAGTCCTGCTTATAAAAGTCTGGTAAAGTCTTTACTAAAGAGGTCCTTAATACCTTGGATAACTCAGTCCCTAGCAGACATTCTATGCAAGCTGCTAAATATTTCCATCAATAATTTTAGCATGCTGTCGTCCCTCAATGATCGGTTTTGTGGCAATTGGTTTGTCCTTCACTGCCAGATCGGATTGATTCATCCACACAAGTTCATATTGCTATCTTCTTCCCCTACAATACATCCCTGCCATGTTATTCATATTCACATCATGCTACTCCACATTATGTGGGTATTCCATGTGCAAGTGGTGTTTACTACCCCTCCATTTGGGGGTTATCATGTTATGAGGGTGATGAAGTAGGGAGAGGATTTCTGCGACGTTTCACATTTTCTCTGCAACTTACATTTGAATTCATCAACAAGTTAAAACATGTTTATGAGTAACCTCGCGTTTCTCACCAGATTATTTATAAACATGTTCCAACCCACCCATAAGCTAAGACAAATGTTGCCGAAAAAAATATGACATTTCATACAAAATCCTTCCCCTAGTGATGAACTTTTTCGTAGGTGGGGGGAGAATCTCAGCAAGTTTTAGGATCCCTCTGGGATGACTATTTTAAAAAACACAGAGTACAGTAACAGCATTTGTTGAGGTTACTTTTAAAATACCAAATAATTATAACAATTGGCTTAACTGTCCCTCTTTTAAAGCATACACACACATATACATGTCTTTGGAATCTACATCTGAGACATATGTCTATACTGAGGTTTATAATATTATTTCTTCAGTTTACTGAAGAAGAGAAGGAGCCAACATGTTGGTGCTTCTGAGGTTGAAAGCACAACTGGGTGTGTGTGCATGAAGTAGCTGTTTCCACTAGTATTTCTGTCTTGAATCAAGTGATGATAATAGGGTTGTTGTTGTTTTATTCTTTCTGCAAACAATTCTTCTTAGGGGATTCTTTTATATCTTAACAGGCCTCCTCCAAGTACCGTGTCTGGTTTGAACAAGTAACTCCTTTTGAAACAATAGCGATCCTTGTTTCTAAACAAAGTCTACCTAATCTGGTATTTTATCTGAGGAGTTTACTCAGTCTCTTGGAGAATGGCTTGAATTCCTTCTCTGTGCTTTGGGGTGAGGGTGGGGAGATACATGGTAGACCCTTAGGGAGCCATTCTGGGGGGTATGTTAGAGGAGGAGTCTGAGAACACACAGGGAAGCTGAATATATTAGGATTCAGTTGAAATAGAGGCCAAAATCCTGTACCAGAAATTATGCTGTCACAAAGGTGATGGTGATCACCAGCAGGGGAGATTGTGAGTAATTAAAGAGTTCCTCCTTCAGTTTTGGGGCTTGCAGGACTCACCCACAACTTGACCACAATCTGTTTCATTGCTGGAAAATTGTGTATATCCCAGGACAGAATCAGGAACTTGTTAATCCTCTGCAATCTTTCCTTGCCAGTGACATCATTGCCTTCATGTCAGTGTAACTGACACTACAGATTTTGGTCAGCAAAAACTTAAATAATCCAGTCTTGTCTAAAGTAATGTTAAATTATTCAATTGCTTAGAGAAGAATCAAATAAACATTTTTAAACATGTGTGTCCAATTTGATTTAAACCACGGGCCACCACTTTTTTCCCTTATCCGAACCTGAAAATTGACTGCAGCAGTGTCAACTAGACTCGGGCATTGTCTCAGCTTAAGTAGTCATTAGGCAAGTATTCCATGATTAAACTATAGTGATTTATTACTGAGAAGACCAGCCTTTTGGCTTTATGATCAATGCTAAGTGCCTTAACTTTAACCTTTTTACAGTTTACAAGCTGTATGCCGATGGCTTTTTGACTTTAAAAAAATGGCAATGCATGAAGATACCATATTTAGGTGAGCTTAGAATAAGCTGCAAACTGTTAATTGTACAGTAACTATTCAAATGAAATATTCCTTGCACATGAAATTCACGGTTCAGAAGAAGAGCAGCTCTGGCAATGTGAAGAGTTGCATCTGCTCCCATGAGAAAAGGGAATCATTTTTACATATCAAAATGCATGTGGAGTTTTAAATTTGCCCATTAATTAATGATCTTGGCATGATGTTCTCCGATCACATGAATATTGATGATGCATATACTTTGCATGGAGAAATGAACTTTTCTTGTTCGACATTCTTTTTTCCTTTTCTACAAATTCAATAGAATATATGGATTTCTTGACAAAGGGTTAAAATCATGAAAAGGGTGCTGCTGGTTGACTTATCATTAGTCCCATGGCAAGTCTCTCTTGAACCTTTGTGCCTCTACAGGTCTCTTCTGGTTCTCCTGTGTAGCATCTATGGACTTTTGAAGCTAGGTGTATCTCATATTGTAAAGAGTTTCTAATTCAGGAAGGTACAAGAAAAAAACCACGTCCTTCCATAATAGTATATAGATGATCCAGGAATAGTCACTGGCAATTGCAGGGGAAGAATTCTGCTTAGTGGTGTGGAGTTGTGATCTGATTTTTCTTTGTTTGCAATACATGGCATGCATCTGTAGTGGGAGTGATGCTATTTGCATTATTACTAGCAGTATATTCAGTCTGCTAGTTAACTGGCAACACAGTTCTAATAGCCTGTTCAAACCAATTTAACTGCCCATTAGTGAACCCCTCCAGCGAGACAACAAAAGATGGCTATGTCACCTCAGCAAGGTATGAAGCAATGTGGAACACTTGGCATAGGGCACACATGTTATGAACCATGTCCTCTGGATGAAGGAGGAAGAAATATTGCTTGGATGAGCAACACATCAATTTCATAGAGCTCTTCAGAATCCCCCAGTGAGAATCTGAGTCCCTTCAACTCCCAATAAAATGATTTGGCATTCCCAGTGCCTGGAAGCTTATAGGCACCTCTTGTGACATGACTTTTTGCTCTGCTAGGTGTGACCTTTCATGCTTGCAATTTCATGCTCAAGCAAGCAGGTTAATACTAAATTCAGATTAGAGAAATAGTATTTAAAGCATTTTGCCAGAAGGAACAGATTGCCCAGTTTGGAGATTGGATCCTGACCTTTATCAACCATTTACAATTTTCAAAAAGATGGAACTTCTAGCATGGTTTCTTGATTACCATCATCCTTTCTAAAAAGGAAAACACTCCACCTGCAGCCATTCTTCTCCCAATCATTTCTTTATGGCAGAAGCACTGGGGTTTATTAACTATACCACATGCTGTAGAACACAGACTTTGGCACCCAGACCAAAAGCCAAGGAAGTTCTTATTGATACATAACCCCTACTGATACTGTGACATAAGTAGGTTAGGCTGAAAATTACTTTTGAGTGTTTCTGCAGAGAATGCAGAAGATAAACTAAAGGCATGTATAAATGAAGAACTATCTATCTGGTTAGGACAGTTCTGAGTCAGAATATTTGGCTAAGAAACCACATTGGAGATATTTCTGCTGCAATCACTACTTCTACAGTCTGGAGATATAGCAAGAAAAAAGAATGCAATGACAGAACACAAGCATTTCTTCAACCACATCCAAAAGAAATCAACTTGGGATGAATTCAACATGGATCAAAACATTGGATGTCAACATTTCTACAGGCATTACTATTTCCTTAGTGCAGAAAACAGGAACACATGGTGTGAGACAGCAGGCAGGCAAAAATAATACCAACTGGGCTGTCTCCTCGCCTGCCAAAGGGCCATCAAACATCAGCTGCTGGATGCAGGCTTCTGCTCGGATGAAGGAGGTAGTTCTTGTTTTCAGGGTGTGGTTATTAGCACATCCTTTGTATATTTAGAAATGTTATAGATGAGTTGTTGCCGAAAGGTGGAACATAACTCTACTAAATAAATGAACAATTAAAACACAGCCCTTATACTCTGAAACAAGAACCAAGACAAGGTACATTCTATGAAGCAGGCAGTTAGAAATCTCATCCGCTTGGCCTCTTGAATCATGTTACCCAGACCTGCATCTGGTCACTGTTTTTATTACTCAGGAGGAGTTCTTTAGGTGAGAACCGATATTCCACAATCATCACTAAGCAGTAACAGTTCATTTTCACAAGACAGTCACAACACCAAGAGGAAAAATCAACAGGCTTTTGTCTCTCAGGCATCAATTCATCTGCCAGCCCTACCTAGTGCCAGAATTATTTATATGAGCTACAGTCACTGTGATCTAGCTATCACTGAATAAAAGCAGGAATTCCATCTCTAAATAGTATCACAGCCTTTAAAGGAATAACACTCGGCATATCAATGCTTCATATCAACAGCTTGTCCTGTCTGTCATGCTCCATCACATGGATTCCCAAGGGTTAGATTGCTGCAATGAGAGCTGCAGCAGTGAAGAAACAGAAAGCTAGCAGTTGCATACCAAATGGCACGGTCTCCCTCAGCCCTCCACACACCTTCCTTATCTTCCTTGTATACTTTCAACATATGATCCCCAAAGATCCCCATCCACTGGTAACCGATGAACTTCTCTGAGGCTTCCCCTTCCTGCTTCACCACAACATGCCCTTGCAGTGTTATTGCCCGTTAGAGAGAATCTAACCAAAAGCTGTAGAGAGGCAAAGCAGGGGCCGGCTGCAGAGAAACAGGTCTCTGTCCGTGGTGCTGAAACTCCTCGGCAAGGAACGGCGGTCAGCAGATGGCGCCCTTCTATGTTTTTTTAAAAAAATTACAGTGTTTTTTTATTCACCAAACTCTCCCCAAACTGATTTCTCCAGCACACCTCTGATCAGGACTCGACAAACCCCCTCGCAAACAGTGCGCTACTATTTTCAAAGCAGATCCCTTTCTTCCCCACTTCCACCAAGTCCCTTCTGCGCATTATTCCAAAGGGAGACTCACCATATTGACTTCTGACACCATATCTATACTGGCGATCTCGATTCGCATTCCCACTTCAACGGGCGAGCCTGAAAACCGAAACAAATGGGTTTGTTTTTGGTTTTTAAAGGGCTAGCAAGCAAATGAGCTGTACACCCAAGCACCCATCACGGCACCATATTACAGCCGTGCGGGGATCGTGCATACGTGTCCATCGGCTGAAAGGTAGCCTGCTGGTTTTTTTTCCTGTCCAAATAAGAGTTTTGTGAAACTCAACGACTCACTATTCGACCCCTGTTAACGGATCCAAATCAGATCCGGTTATGCTGGGAGCAACTAAATATGAGTGTGTGTCAGGGGAAAGATAAAAGAAACTGCTGCGTCGGGGGGGGGGCAAAGGAACGAACCGGTGGGGGTCATTCTCAGGATGATGAACATTCTTGGACACTACAGGAAACGCAACGCAACCCCTCCCATTATTGCACATCGTAAACAACTCCGAGGAGAATTACCTCCGAAATCCGGCCTCAGGCGAATGTCGTATCCTTTGAGCAATCTGTCCACTGTCTCTTTCACGTAGGACATGTTGCTGGGTTCATTCATGCTGAGGAGGAACAAGGCAAGAGAAGAGAGCTGAGAAACCAGCACTGCGTTAAAAACGCTAACCGTCTGCCGCCCCCGCCTCCCCCCAACGCCCCCCCTCAAAACAACCTCCCAGGAGGGAAGCCACTCCATTGAGTTGGCCTCTCGGAGGATGGGATCTCTCCTTCCACACACCAGCAGGCGCGCAGCCACACGTCCTCTTGCGTCCAAGCGCCATCCTCACTCACCTCTTGGCAGAGCAGATCCCGGCGATCATCACCACAGGGAAGAATACGATCCCCACACACCATCGGCGCTGAACTGCCCACATGCCTTCCTCCGTGTGGAGAGAGTTCCTGCCTTCTCTCTTTTTTTTAAAAAAAAACTCCCTTTCCCTCCCCTCCTTTTTTTTTTAACACCCCAGCCCTCCCCCCTCCCGCGCAGATTCAAGGAATGCAACTTTCAATCCACAGGCAGAGCTCTCTGATGCCAGAGAGAGGGAGAGAAAAAGAAAGAGCGAACGCGACGCATGCGCGGAGATGGCCCAATCTATCGGAGACACCTTTGGCGCCTCGGTGACAATATCGGGTCAAACGATCAGCCGCTGCGGCGGGACCTTGAAAAGTTCCCCGGCCCGGTGGTCCCGCGGGATCGTCGGGCGACGGCAGAAGACGCCAGCCGGGTTGGGCCGGGATAGCACAGGACAGCGCTTGTCCCTCGCCGAGGAGCGGGAGACTGGCGATCGCGCCACGGAGCCGTGAAGACGGGGGCTTTACTCGCCCCATGCCTATTGTGTCCCCTTCCTCAACACTAAGCCCCCTCCCCTCCTCATTTTGGGCATGACGGCCCCTCCAGTCCCGAACCAAAATCCAGAGCCTCTCTTTCACCTCTCTTCCTTACTATTGCCCCGCAGCCATAAGGGGAAGCACGCGTAAACCGATTGCCTTCATCCAGCGTGGCTGTGGAAAGGGAGACCTATGGGGCGATTCCCACGCATCGCTTGGGCCACTCTCCCCCCCCCCATTCTCCCCCCACCCCCGCCGCCGCGCTTCTAAATTTTGAAAACAAGAAAACCTTCGGGGGAAGGTGGAGGAAGCAATCAAGCAGGAATTTGGCAAAAACAATCTCCCCCCCCCTTCTCCGACTTGTTCCTTGCCAGCTTCCGATTAAGAGTCGGAGAAAGGGGGAGGGGAAGCACACACATCCCATCCACAAAGCCCCCAGAGCTTCCCTCATATTTTGCCACTTTTGCCAGAAGGGCAGGGAAATGTGCAAGCCAAAGGCCCTTTGCTTTTCTCCCTTGATCATGCTCTGTGGCAGTGGTTCCCAACCTTGGGTATCCCGTGTTCTTGGACTGCAATTCCCAGAAGCTTTCACCAGCAGCCATGCTGCCCAGGATTTCTGGGAGTTGCAGTCCAAGAACACCTGGGTTACCCAAGGTTGGGAACCACTGCTCTATGGCCACTGGAAGGAGGGGGAAGACATCAGGACCAAAATGCAGAAGGAGAGTGAGAGACTGCCACCTTAAATCCCATTCCTCAGGGAAAAACAAGCAATACATCAAATAAAACAGGTGCTGGTACTGCTGCTCCCCTCAATAATATTTGGAGGAGAAGCCCCCCTCACACCTGCACTGTCCCTCTGGTGGTGTGATAGTGGTGGTTGGGCCCCTGTAGCACAATCCCCTATTTCACCCAGTAAGTGAGGGCAAGGGAGCAGGAAGAGGTGATGGCCGCCCCTGGATTGTTCCATTCTCTCCAGAGCCACATGTCTCTGTGAGAGGAGGTGTGGAAGAATGCTCTCTCTTTCCCCCTGGATGGGTCTGTGAAGTCAAGTCCTTCCTGTTGCATTCCTGGAACAGAAGGGAAGCAACCACTACTTGCCCAAAAGAGAGAGAAAGGCTGAATAACTGTGGAGCCCATGGTTGCATCTCTTCAAGGAGCAGCCACTGCCTCCTAGTTATGTCTTCTTCTCCTTCTCCTCCCTCCCTCCCTCCCTCCCTCCCTCCCTCCCTCTCTCTATCTCTCTCACACACACACATTTTCTCTCATTTTCTCTCCCCTTTGGTTACAGAATAGGAATGTCTGGATCCACTAGGCAGAATCCTCATCCAGAGTGAGTGAGGAGATGAGGTCACTGCTTCTGCCATGACATATGCTGGACCTCTGGGGGAGGGGAGGATGAGTCACATTTTCACTGTAGGGACTACTGTGGACCTACTCCACCCTGAAGCCTCAACCAGTGAGGGTGAATAAGTGTGAGGAGCAGCTGCTTTCTTCACTTCCTTCCAGACTTGCCCAAGTTAAGGTTACCATTCGCTCTCTGAGTGATGAAGCTGCTTTTTCCTCTTTGGAAAGAGAAGTGTCACATGGGGCCACCCCAAGACATTTTGCAGCCTGAGGTGGAAAAAGAGACATTTCGCTCCTCCACACACCATAAGTCAAGGCACATAATATTCCAAAGTCAGTCAAATAATTTTGGCACATGAGATGACAATTAACAAGGAACTTCTCTTTCTTGAGTCTGCTTCTGGAAGTGGCTGCCTCAGCTGGCCAAATTGTAGGGCTGTATCTGTTGTACCTCCTATTTTTGGAGGTGACAGAGCAGGAAGAAATTGGGCTTAGCTATCCAGAGGATGACAGGAAGTGAGCAAAAAGTGGCAGCTCCTTGGAGGCTTAGCCATTGTCACACACCTACTTTTAAGAAAGGGTATGGCCATAGATGGGGTGGTGTTATGTAGGCCTGAGTAGTGAGGAGAGGGACACCTTTAAGAGCAAATCTACCTGGAAGAAAGGTACCTGCATTATTATTCAGTGAAAGTGCTCTGAAAGGTCATGCTTTTCTAACTAGAATAATACTTGTGTGACATCATCTTGATTCCAACTTTTCTAGAGCCTCCTGGAGATAAAGTACTCAGAGGTGGGTTACCATATCTTTTCTTCTGGTGGCCTCAAAGACTGTGCAACTTATGAAAGGCCAGCTTTTCTCCTGGGAAGCTACCTTGGGGAATGCAGATCTGATCCCCTAGCTCTGCAGCTGTGTAGCCCAGTGCACTGAGCTAATTATAACACCTGGAATCCCCAGTGTGGAAGGGTCCATAGCCATGCTGGTTGAGAGTTTGGTTCCCAGAAGATAACTTTTTCCTTCAAAGGTCTCTGTACAGAATGGGAGAGAGGGATCGGGAAGCACTCCTTTTATTATTCTCCCAGCATGTTTTTACCTGTCCCATATGTTTTCGAGAGCATAGATGAAGCATGAACCTCTTGAAAAGGTTAATGTACTATTCTGCTTCCAAACATGGTGGGAATAATAACGAGGAGGTAATTGATAACAAGTGAGTTGACTCTTGCCAGGAAGCCAGATGTTTCACTGATCCATGACCACACATTTTCTGCATCAATGTGACAGCTTAGTTTTCTCTCCCTCCCAGAGCCAAAGTTGAACAGGAAAGATAATAACTAGGCTCCATGGTGGTAACAGTTGATACAGCTGCATGAAAATTAGTTGTGGGAGGAAGCATATGCAATGCTTTGCCAAATGGTGGAGACAACTAGGAAGTGTTTATCAGCACTTTCTAACCCTCTCAAAGGTATCTGGAAGACTACCATAGAAAATTAGCTGTGCTTACTGAGGGATTCTGGGAGTTGTGGTGACATAAAGTAATGTTCCCAAGCACTGTAAAATTTGATAAGGGAGCCCAGTCCAGTAGTGCTATTCTTATGTCCCCCTGAAATACCAGAACAGGTTTTACTGAAATTCATACATCATGTACTGATAACAGTGCACCTGCATGTCTGAAGGCCTCAGAGGTGCTTGTGCTTAGTCTCCACATGATTTCCATTTTTCAGATTTTAGGGCAGGAATAAGCAACTTATGGCCTTTCACATGTTGTTGGATTGCAGCTCTCATCCTTTGCCACTGGTTATGTTGGCTAGGGCTAATGGGACTTGTAGTTTAATACCCACAGGGCCAGAAGCTGCCTACTCCTATTTTACGCCTAGACCTTGTTAGCTTCAGCAGATGATGCCATTGTCTGGCCACTTTTTTGGAAAATGGTGATGCCAAACGCTCAGCTTCCATCAGCACTAACCACCACAGTCAGTAGTGATTGATGATGGGTGTTTTGGCCCAGCAACATCAGGAGGGCCCCCTCCCCCAGTCTGAGGGGCTGAGGAAAGGGAGGCAGCCAGTATAGTCTGTGGCAAAGTGGTAGCAGGACTTGGCAGAGATGGACAGACTCCCTAGAAACTGGATACTTATCAACCTGTTATTTGATCCTGGAAATTGAATGAGCTTATCAGGAGGTCCCTTCCCCCAAAAGCCAGGGAATTGTTGTGCAAGGATCTTATGTAAGGAAAGCTGCTGCTAAAGCTGCTACTCTTCACTCCCCCCAAAAGCCAGGTACTTGTTGCTTGGCTCCCCTATCTCCAGATCCTTCTCCTTTTCCATTGGTGCTAGCTCAGTTTACCTCAGTACTATTACTTGCAGTTTCAGTTTCTCCTTTCCTTACTTGAAACCATATGCAGAATTTAATGGAAGGGCTCTGGGCAGTATGCTGCTCTGGACTGAAGGCAACTAGGGGTGACTTACTGCACCCCATGATCACCACAGGATCCCTGATTTGGGCACTATATCCATATTTGTCTGAAGTGATTATTTGCTGGAACCCTATTGGTGTTCATGTAAATTCTGAGTAACTTGCTGTGACTCATTGTCAATATGTAAGAGGACGTTTTGGTAGTTCCTGTGATCCAGATGCATGCCAGCATCTTATCAATTAACTGCATTTAGTGCTGGAGGTTAAGCAACCCTCACACAAACACTAATAGGACTCTGGTCAAAGGCACAGTACTGTGTATATTTTACAAGAGGTTTACTGATTTAATATAAGAACACCATGCAGGAAATCAACTATGGAACTTCTCACAAAAAGCTAGTTCTCATCTAGTAATGCTATTTGGTTTTATTAAACAGTTTCAAAAGCTACTCTAGGTCATCCTAGGGTATTTCTTATGCTTGAAGAAAATTTACACGTTAGCCCTATTGGGGAATTTCGGTTATTCCTTTTAGTTAGCAGAATATGAAGTAGTTTATCATTTTCATTACAGTCATGTACTTGCACCGCCTTTAAGTTAATCTGCAGTCTAGTTTCCCATTGAGAAAAATTAGCAGAAGTAAGCTTGGAAGTTTTCCAGAAGAGCCTCCGTTCTGATAAAAATCAATCCATATATTTCTGAGTGAGTTTGGTTACTGATCTCAGAAAAAAGAAGTTCAAACAATATATGAAGCAATAGCTCTTTCTCTTCAGCTAGTTGTGATGTCGTGGCGCTGCGGGTTAAACCCCAGAAACCTCTGTGCTGTAAGGTCTGTAGATCTTCAGCTGTAAGATTGAATCCATGTGATGGAGTGAGCGCCCGTCGCTTGTCCCAGCTCCCGCCAACCTAGCAGTTTGAAAGCATGCAAATGTGAGTAGATAAATAGGGATCACATCAGTGGGAAGGTAACAGCGTTCTGTGTCTAAGTCGCACCGGCCATGTGACCACAGAAGATTGTCTTCGGACAAATGCTGGCTCTATGGCTTGGAAACGGGGATGAGCACCGCCCCCTAGAGTCAAGCACGACTGTAGAAAAATGTCAAGGGGAACATTTACCTTTACCTAGTCGTGATTTAGTTGGGATGGGGTGTGTGTGTGTGAGAAAAAAAAACAACCACAGTACTTAGACACACAATAAAACCTGAGAAATACTAGTTAGTTGTCTCTCTGAGCTAAGCTATTCGGTCTGGGTCCATAACCTATTGAGGAATATTGGTAATTCCTTTTAGTTAGCAGAGTATGAGGTAGAAAAGGCAACATAGAAATGTGGAGAGCTCAGTCTCATCAACGCCTCCCCTGGAGGTTGTTTTTTTTTTTGCATACAAAATAGTACTTTGCATGATACATTCACTCTAGAAGAATTTAAAGTAGAAAAGGATATCTTTACTTATAGTTCCACCTATAATTATAGTAAAAAAATTTAAAAAGAATATGGAGTTTCTAGCATGAGGAAGGCCCTCCATATTTGTTGTAATAACCTAATAACTGTAAAATTTTCTCCCACTGATACTTAGTGTTAGTATATGCAAGACTGCTATTACCCCAACAAACTCCTCCTGACCAAGCCTCTCTAATCTAAAACCCAAATCACCACTTCCCTAGCCAAACCCAATATGGCTTCTTCATTAATCAAGTCCTCTCCAGATTCTTTATTATCATTGCACTATCTGGCTGCTTACACTGTCTGACTCTGCATTCTAAATCCCTAGCTTCCACTTGATCGGCTGTGGCTTTCCCATTATGAAATTGGCTAAGAAACCTTCAGGAGGCTGAACCACTGACCTGTCTGCCATAGCATCCCCAACACCATTGTCAACCTGTTGTTTAGCCAAAGACGGAGGAGTCTTTGCTCTCTCAGTGAGCCTTTTCTTCTGCCCCCCCCTTCCCCTGGCAGAAATAAAAGATTTAACTCTACACCGTCTGCTCTGCAATTTGGCTGACTGAGAAAGAGCTACTGACATTAATCAATGGAGAGAATGGAATGAAATCATCCGCATTGATCAAGGTGATTCACATGCACTCATATATAACTAGTCTTTCATCTCTCCCTCTCTCTTTTTTTGTAAGGCAAGATTCCCCATTTACCAAGGAACTGGGTCCAAATTATGAGCTTTTATTAGCCTTGGTTCATACAAAGCTGTCATTTGTTGTCGGTCTCTGTTCTCATGCAATTAGCCACTAACATCTTTTCAGGCAACCGTCCCCCCCAAAAGCAAAAAAACCCCAACCATGATACTGTACTCCTTGCAAGAGCAGATAAAACAACACTCAGTGCTATTACCTATTCTGATTTCCCCCAAGCAAGTTTAGCCTGACTAATCAGGCCCCCCCTGAACCATCTGTCATGTTGCCATCTCCTTTTTCTGGCCAGTACCTCAGCAGAGATAACATTTATCCTTCTCAGTTTCAGACTCCTTGATCCATGCTCCACAGCTTCCCTTGCCCGGCCACCTGAGTATGTGGATGGAACGTTGTAAAGTTTTCACAATTTTGCACACAGATAGGGGAACAGCCTATCTTTAGTTGAATCCACTTTAAGAAGATAAAAAAATGCAGACTTCGGAAACCTATAGAGAGTTCAAAGCATAGACACTCATTGGGAAAACCTGGAAAAGAAATAGTATTGAGGAAATATAGGGGAAATTAAACTGGTCATCATCTACAGGATCAGCACAAGGCCAGCCTCAAGGTTTAATTTGATCCAGACTTTAATTCCAGAGGTTAACTTCCCCAACACAGTGTGAGAGCTCAGCTCTGGAACATCATCTGAAGTGATAATAAGAAACTGCATAGCATTATACAGAAACAAAGTTCCTTTCCTCACTACTTTGTAATCATATGTTCAGCATCTTGGAAGAGAGGGAAAAGGCTTGCATCTCCAGTTTTGGAAATGAAGTACCAAATGACAACACAATCTAAAATTTTGTATAGGTTTTATTAATGCATTGGCATTGGGTGGGAGAGAGAAGAAAATGCCACACTGCTTTTGAAAAACACTGCTACTTTAAAATATATCGTCACTCAAAAAGCTTGCAGTAAGCTTCATGACATAGTAGTAATTAAATACTTCAACTAAGCCCCACCAGTTTGAGTGGGAGAGTTGATTACGATTAGTTTTCTCCTGCTGGTGTACTCGAGAATTGCTGGAATACATCTCTGTAGCGTTCACCCTGCTCATTAATATTTATGTTGAAATTTGCATGCACCAATAGGAGTTGGTGAGGGGTGGAGTTAAGTGGGGGTGAAAAAGAGGAGGGAAAGAGGGAGAAGAGGGTAGGCGGTTGAAAGTGAAGAGAGAAGGTTGTTTAGTTGAGAGTTAACGACATTGGACTGTTATCACCTGTAACAATAAACAATTTTTACTTGGTTCTTCAATGATATGCTGCCTGGACCTGTGTCATTAATACTGAATAAAGTTGATGTAATCAACTGGTGGCAGCTTAACGACACGTACTTTGTGCCTTTGCTTGTTGAAACAACCAAGGGACAGGCAGGAACGTGACAATCTCCATCTCTTGCCAACTAAGGGAGCTTTATCCATCCTGGATGTGGTTGGTAGTCTTTAATAGTCCCATACATTTGAAGAAAATCAGGTTAGGGAAGGTTGGTCTAGATAAGCTTGAAAACCACTTGCCCATATTCAAAGTGATATGAAAATGGAAAGAAAACGAAGAAACTGGTTTAAGGGAGGGCAATATGTCAGAGCTTCTCCCCCGATCCAGGGACTTGCCTGTGTTCTTTAGAGATGAAAGGGGCAGCCACAGTGCCTGATGCTGCCGGTTAGAGTATGGCTACACTAGCAGTAAGAACAAGCTAGTGTAGGCTGCTTGGGAACATCCTGGCTTGATTAGAATGATCTATTCAAGCCTGACCATTCACATGGAAATGGTTCCAGCCAATACTGTGAATTGTATTTATTTATTTATTTATTTATTTATTTATTTATTTATTTATTTATTTATTTATTTGATTTATATCCCGCCCATCTGGTCTGGTCGACCACTCTGGAATTGGCTGAATAATGAAAAAAAAAATTATTTGGCTTGCCTCCTTGCCTTAAAAGGTAATTTTTCTACTAACCCTTTAAAGCAAAGCAAAGAACAGATTGTTTATATTTTTTATAACTGATGCATCTGTTGAATAAGGGAAGTAATTAATTTGCTAATATCCTCAAGTGGCTAGTTTATTAAGCCACTGCACAATATTAGCAAACCGAAAGAGAAAGGCTTGCTTTGGATGGATTCCAGTGATCACACGTACTGGAACTGATCCAAACCTGAGTGATCTTACCTGCACCAGAAAAGTAGAAGCCCCTGGACAAGGGCCAATAGGGTGCAAGTAGGAACACTCTGGAACTAGGCTGGTGTGCTCTAGCAAGGATGTCACTTGATTACTGTCTTTAAGCATGCACCAGCCCATCCCTGTAGCACTCCAAGCAGCCAGTCAAACAGCCCAGGTCATTTCAGCTAGTTAGAACCAGGACTTCTGTCACCTTCAGTATCCTTAGTGCATTTCTCTAATAAACACATCCTTCCTTATTTTCTTAGAAAGATATGTGGATGCCTCTTGAGCACAAAGCAGGGAACTGTATTCAAGTCATCATTCCAAGTTTCAAGGAGATGCCTCCACAAGTTAATGTTGCTTTTGTGCCACTGTGTGTTTACTCTTAAACAGCAGCAACAGGATAGTTGCAGGGAGTTGAACCAGTTTGTGCGAATGGGCAGAACTAAAGAGAAAACGAAGGGAAAGGAGCTTCTCTTCTTCCAAAGCAATAGCCCTCCTACCAATATTCACATGGTCAGTAATGATTTTCTATTAAGACCAGTAGCATACACTGTCAGTACAATGTGTTCATGTTTTTTCTCCCCCATTTTAGGGCAACAGATTATTTGAAAATAGCATGAAACCAAGGCAATTCAAACATGCCTTGAATCTGGCCCTTTTAATCTAGCTCTTTTAGAACAAGTGCTCCATGGATAATGTCAGCGCTCAAAACCCAATTTGGAAAGCCTCTACTTGGACACATGCCAGCAGGGGGTGGGACCAAGGACACAAGGTGGGATCACAACTAAGTGGGCAGGGCCAAATAGAATTCCTACTGATTTCAACACTTTCAACATTTTCCTGCAAAGGACAGGTTAATTTTCTGATTGTGTACTCAGGAGTAAGGCCCAGTGCAAGCGGTTCTGTTTCAGATGGAAAACTGTATGCAGCTAATTACTTCTCTTTCCATCTGCTTTCTTCCCTGATACTACATGTATCGGCACTGGGCTTGCCTAATCTCCTTGCTCCTTTGCTCTGGTTCTAAGCCACCCTCCACCTTACCTGGGAGGAAAACTGCATCAGCCTCTGACACCTCTCTCTGCACTGCTTCTGTCACCTTGTATAAGTAATTTTCATTTTCATTTTAAATTAGGGCAGAACTAAAGATCCAAATCACCTCCACCCTGCTATAGGACGCAGGTGTTGGGTCATTTTTAAAAGGAAAAAAAATGTGGCCAAGGTTGGCATGGGAAGAGAAGTGTGACAAACTGGAAGGGAAAAAAAATCCAAGGCATTGGGGAGGATCGAAAAAGTATTGGAAATCTGTCAAAAAAAATCCAGTTGATTCCTATTACTACCAGTATTTGGATGAGCTTGTCTGCACGGTGTGTGGGTGTGTGTCGGAGAAACAGGAACTTTGGGGACCAATTAGGAATGTTTTGTTGAACAAATAACATTCTAGAGGAGCCCTGAGTTCCATACAACATCCTGAGCACCAGCATATATGTAAACTCACTTCAGCATGACAGATTCCCAGGTTGTAAAATGTAGTTTAACTCAATAGAGCACCCTTTTTTAAAAAAAAAATCCTGATGGATGTAATAGAAGATGGTGGTTGTTGTCTGGATGAGGCAGCCCTGTGGACTCTTTCTAATCTATGTGTCAAAGAATCCCCATGCCTAAATGACATTGCACTAACCTTAGTCACATGAACGTACTCATGGAACGTACTGTTTGGGGGCAAATAAATTAATAAGTGAAATGGAAGGGCTTATTGGGAGGTGGTCAGACCTTTCAATGGCTTCAAACCTGTTATGAGTGAAAACAGCTGGAGAAGTAGTAGTAGAAAGAGTTGTATCTGGAGAGCTTTTCAACCTGGTGGAGGCTGAAAGAGTCTCCAGAGAGTCTGATCTCTCACTGATCCAAATAAACGTATCCATGTGGCACAGTCCTCTCTGAGAGGTGGTAGACTAGTGTTTGACTGCTCTTCTCTCTTTTCTATAATGGGCACCTGGAATCTAGTTCCCTCATGTGCATTTCTGCATGTAGGGTCTGTTTATATGAGATCATAAAGCAGACAGGCTGGATGGTGACCTACCAGAAATGCTTCAGGAATGGCTTTCCTTCTTTAGCAGCAGATTGGACAATTGTCTACTTCTGTGATTCGAAGAGTCATTCAGCCTCCCTTCACCCACAACCCCCTAGTAAAGTTGTACCCTCTAGGAAGAGGTACATTTGTACATTTCAATGGGGAAATCAAAGGAAAATCTTCTGGGGAGAGGTGAGCTGATTTGAAGCATGAATACCAGCAGTTCTAATTTTAAAAATCAAGTTCCGTATGTTCAAAATATTCAGGGATTTTTAAAAATGGAAACAGGGAAGCTGAAACCTATTCAAAACAGAATGAAACAAGCAAGCAGCTCTTCCAAGATAAAATGTATTTTATTTATGCAATCAGTGACAAGTTGCTAATCATTTATGCAGTAGTGTAGGAGGGTTGGCTCTGAAAGATGAGACAAAGGCTTGATGCTTTTTCCTTCCATGCTCTTCTTTGGAACAGATTTATTTAATAACACATAATCCACAACATAAAATTTATGCCAGGCTCATCAGAATATGTCCTTAGCAACCTCCTAGGACACATTCATGCAACTTGGTCTGGACCCATATTGACCCAGTTTGAAATTGTTATTATAATGGTATGGTGTCCTGCAAAATGGAGCTGATACACATATGACACCCCAGGCTGCAACAGAGGGAAAAAAGGCTGTACCCCCCCCCCCAGTCAAGATGGATACCGCCCCAAACAGGCCAAGGGAAGCTATTTTGTTACTCAAGGCAGAAAATTGTAGAAGCAACCTTGACAGTAAAACTACAGTAGCAGCAAATTAAGAATTAATCACCCACTTGCTTTTTATGTTACCCAAAATCAGAACCTGGGGTATTTTACTCATTTTGTCTAATAGCAACAATGGGCCTAAGAAAGTATCCTTAAAGACAGATTGATGACTATTTTCATTGACTAAATCCATTTCATCAGATATATCACATTATACAATCAGCGTTTCTTTTTACTAACATAAGGCACAAGATCCCAACTCAGACAAAGCAAGTGGAAAATGGAAGAAGGAAATCCCCAACCCCATGAGGGAAAGAAAGCATTAGGAAGATGTGATTTATCATGCAAAAACTGCCTAAAGCCACTCAAAGCCTAGAAAAAGAAGCAAGCAATCATACATGTAGCCACAAGCATGTTCAATTCTAAATCAAGGTGAAAATAAACAAGTCCAACACTTACCTCAATATAGTTAGCACCTGAGTACAGATGCTAACTATACAGAAATGTCACACTCAGTGAGTGGAGAAGACAAGATAAGTCTTTTGTTCTCATTGGTGGTAAAGCTGTCAGTCAGTGAGGTCTAGTTCACCCCCCCTCCTTTTTTTCCTCAA